>NC_058084.1:434221406-434961269 GCF_014858855.1 Bufo gargarizans | reverse complement strand
AATGGAGCGGCACTGAACATATCGGTCTATCAGCCCCAGTCAGAAACAGAAATGGATAAAGGATGGTTTTATTGTTTACCATTGACGGTTACATTTACATGTTTCATTATTTGCATGAGATATCTAATCTGGGTTTTAGGCCCCTTTCACACGGGTGAGAATTTCCGCGTGGGATGGGGACCCGATCTTTATTATTTTCCCTTATAACATGGTTATAAGGGAAAATAATAGCATTCTTAATACAGAATGCTTAGTAAAATAGTGATGGGGTTAAAAAAAAATAAAAAAAATGAATAAACTCACCTTATCCACTTGAACGCTCAGCCTGGCATGTCTTCTTTCTTTTTGATAGAAAGGACCTGTGGTGATGTCACTGCGCTCATCACATGGTCCATCACCATGGTATGGACCATGTGATGAGCGCAGTGACATTATCAAAGGTCCTTTAGCCAGGTCCTGAAGAAACTAGAAAGAAGAGAAGATCCGCTACGCGATCAAGTGGATGGGGTGAGTTAAATTTGTTTATTATTTTTAACCCGTCAATGGACATTTTACTAAGCATTCTGTATTTAGAATGCTATTATTTTCCCTTATAACCATGTTATAAGGGAAAATAATAAAATTTATACAACACCAATCCCCGAACTTCTGTGAAGAAGTTCGGGTCTGGGTACCAAAAATGCTGATTTTTCTCACGCACGTGCAAAACGCATTAAAACGCTTTGCACTCACGCGGAAAAATCGCGCAGGGGGCTCTGCCATGAGCATATGAGCTTGAATGGTCATTTTATACAGGTCTGCAGCCAATGGAAATTTGACTGATGTTACACCTTTAAAATAAATAGTTTTTAAAAAGGACCTGTCACCACTACTGACATGTCTGGTTTAATAAATATTTGTATTCCACATGAAATTACAATTCTGGAACATTTATTCTTATGATTTTGTGTTTTGCCATTCTTCTTCTATTCTTGCTAGAAGTTTATAGATATAGGTACAGATGGGATTTACCAGTTGGGGCGTGTCCCTGCCCAGTCTAGCATTGACGAGTCAATGCTGCCAGTGGCAGACTGCACAGGGACACACCTCGAACTGGTACCTTTATCTATAAACTTCTAGCAGGAATAAGAAAACAGCACAACATAGAGTCATAAGAAACAACTGTCCAGAATTCTTAATGCTTGGGGAATGAAAGTAGCTACTAAAAGATACATGTCAGGACTAGCTCCTCTTTAAAGGGGTTCTCTGGGAATTAAGAAAATAATAATACTTAAACATTAGGCTCCTTTCACACTGGCGTTTCTGGGTCCGCTTGTGAGATCCGTTTCAGGGCTCTCACAAGCGGCCTATAACTGATCAATTCAGCCCCAATGCATTCTGAATGGATAAGGATTTTTTTGGTTGTTTTTTGTTCATGGTAATGCAAACGGATCCGTTCTGAACGGATACAAGCGTTTGCATTATAGGTGCGGATCCGTCTGTGCAGATACCAGACGGATCCGCACCTAACGCAGGTGTGAAAGTAGCCTTACTTTATTATAAATATATTCCCAAATACCTTGTATTTGTTATAATGGCTCATTTTGTCTGTGGAGCAATCATTAGGAGAAATAAAATGGCCGCCGCCCTCCTATTAGTACACACAAATCTTTACTAATCACACAGCAGGACAAGTTACTTTACAACACTGAGCTAAAGAGCTCCCTCCTCTCTGCTCTGCTTGTCAGGGAATATGATCCTGAATACAGCTGATAAGAACTTCAGCTGAATCTCTGTAGGAATGAAGTTTATGAGGAGACATGAAGTACAGAGAGGACTGACAGGACAGACTGTGGTAATGGAGACTGCATTTAAGTGCTTCTGCTTATCAGCCACATCCCCACCCTTCTCTCTGTACTTCATGTCTCCTCATGAACTTCATTCCTACACAGATTCAGCTGAAGATCATATTAAACTGTATTCAGGATTTCAGGATCATAATCCCTGACAAGCAGAGCAGAGAGGAGGATGAGGCAACTCTTTAGCTCAGTGTTGTGAAGTAAATTTTCCTCCTGTATGATTAGGACAGGTTTTGTGTGTACTAATAGGACAGCGGCCATTTTATTTCTCCTAATTATTGGTCCCTTGACAAAACAAGCTGTTATAACTAATTAAATGAATTGGGGAATATGTTTATAATATAGTAATATTTACGTATTTTCACAATTTTCTTAATGTTAGAGTAGCTTCCTCTACTGGAATTTAAGTTGTCGAGGTTCAAGCAGTTCACCGGCCAGGGGACAATAGGCACACACAGAGTTGGCGTACATTAGAGTCCGGGTTTCCCCTTTCTAAGAGTTTATTTATACATAAAGACACAAACACAAAACCAATCAGATGTTTATGGTATAGAGCACTGACCAATCATATGTTTATGGTATAGAGCACCGACCAATCAGATGTTTATGTTATAGAGCACCGACCAATCAGATGTTTATGTTATAGAGCACCGACCAATCAGATGTTTATGGTATAGAGCACTGACCAATCAGATGTTTATGGTATAGAGCACTGACCAATCAGATGTTTATGGTATAGAGCACCGACCAATCAGATGTTTATGGTATAGAGCACCGACCAATCAGATGTTTTATGATATAGAGCACCGACCATCAGATGTTATGGTATAGGGCACTGACCAATCAGATGTTTATGGTATAGAGCACTGACCAATCGATGTTTATGGATAGAGCACCGACCAATCAGATGTTTATGGTATAGAGCACTGACCAATCAGATGTTTATGGTATAGAGCACCGACCAATCAGATGTTTATGGTATAGAGCACCGACCAATCAGATGTTTTATGATATAGAGCACCGACCAATCAGATGTTTATGGTATAGGGCATGACCAATCAGATGTTTATGGTATAGAGCACTGACCAATCAGATGTTTATGGTATAGAGGCACCGACCAATCAGAGTTTATGGTATAGAGCACTGACCAATCAGATGTTTATGGTATAGAGCACCGACCAATCAGATGTTTATGGTATAGAGCACCGACCAATCAGATGTTTATGGTATAGAGCACCGACCAATCAGATGTTTATGGTATAGAGCACCGACCAATCAGATGTTTATCGTATAGAGCACTGACCAATCATATGTTTATGGTATAGAGCACTGACCAATCATATGTTTATGGTATAGAGCACAGACCAATCAGATGTTTATGGTATAGAGCACCGACCAATCAGATGTTTATGGTATAGAGCACTGACCAATCAGATGTTTATGGTATAGAGCACTGACCAATCAGATGTTTATGGTATAGGGCACCGACCAATCAGATGTTTATGGTATAGAGCACCGACCAATCATATGTTTATGGTATAGAGCACCGACCAATCAGATGTTTATGGTATAGAGCACTGACCAATCAGATGTTTATGGTATAGAGCACCGACCAATCAGATGTTTATGGTATAGAGCACTGACCAATCAGATATTATGGTATAGAGCACCGACTAATCAGATGTTTATGGTGTAGAGCACTGACCAATCAGATGTTTATGGTATAGAGCACCGACCAATCAGATGTTTATGGTATAGGGCACCTACCAATCAGATGTTTATGGTATAGAGCACCGACCAATCAGATGTTTATGGTATAGAGCACCGACCAATCATATGTTTATGGTATAGAGTACCGACCAATCATATGTTTATGGTATAGAGCACCGACCAATCAGATATTAAGGTATAGAGCACCGACCAATCAGATGTTTATGGTGTAGAGCACTGACCAATCAGATGTTTATGGTATAAAGCACCGACCAATCAGATGTTTATGATATAGAGCACCGACCAATCAGATGTTTATGGTATAGAGCACCGACCAATCAGATGTTTATGGTATAGAGCACTGACCAATCAGATGTTTATGGTATAGGGCACCGACCAATCAGATGTTTATGGTATAGAGCACCGACTAATCATATGTTTATGGTATAGAGTACCGACCAATCATATGTTTATGGTATAGAGCACCGACCAATCAGATATTAAGGTATAGAGCACCGACCAATCAGATGTTTATGGTGTAGAGCACGGACCAATCAGATGTTTATGGTATAAAGCACCGACCAATCAGATGTTTATGATATAGAGCACCAGCCAATCAGATGTTTATGGTATAGAGCACTGACCAATCAGATGTTTATGGTATAGAGCACTGACCAATCAGATGTTTATGGTATAGAGCACCGACCAATCAGATGTTTATGGTATAGAGCACCGACCAATCAGATGTTTATGGTATAGAGCAACTGACCAATCAGATGTTTATGGTATAGAGCACTGACCAATCAGATGTTTATGGTATAGGGCACCGACCAAATCAGATGTTTATGGTATAGAGCACCGACCAATCAGATGTTTATGGTATAGAGCACCGACCAATCAGATGTTTATGGTATAGAGCACCGACCAATCAGATGTTATAGTATAGGGCACTGACCAATCAGATGTTTATGGTATAGAGCACCGACCAATCAGATGTTTATGGTATAGAGCACCGACCAATCAGATGTTTATGGTATAGGGCACCTACCAATCAGATGTTTATGGTATAGAGCTCCGACCAATCAGATGTTTATGGTATAGAGCACCGACCAATCATATGTTTATGGTATAGAGTACCGACCAATCATATGTTTATGGTATAGAGCACCGACCAATCAGATATTAAGGTATAGAGCACCGACCAATCAGATGTTTATGGTGTAGAGCACTGACCAATCAGATGTTTATGGTATAAAGCACCGACCAATCAGATGTTTATGATATAGAGCACCGACCAATCAGATGTTTATGGTATAGAGCACTGACCAATCAGATGTTTATGGTATAGAGCACTGACCAATCAGATGTTTATGGTATAGAGCACCGACCAATCAGATGTTTATGGTATAGAGCACCGACCAATCAGATGTTTATGGTATAGAGCACCGACCAATCAGATGTTTATGGTATAGAGCACTGACCAATCAGATGTTTATGGTATAGGGCACCGACCAATCAGATGTTTATGGTATAGAGCACCGACCAATCAGATGTTTATGGTATAGAGCACCGACCAATCAGATGTTTATGGTATAGAGCACCGACCAATCAGATGTTTATGGTATAGGGCACTGACCAATCAGATGTTTATGGTATAGAGCACCGACCAATCAGATGTTTATGGTATAGAGCACCGACCAATCAGATGTTTATGGTATAGGGCACCTACCAATCAGATGTTTATGGTATAGAGCTCCGACCAATCAGATGTTTATGGTATAGAGCACCGACCAATCATATGTTTATGGTATAGAGTACCGACCAATCATATGTTTATGGTATAGAGCACCGACCAATCAGATATTAAGGTATAGAGCACCGACCAATCAGATGTTTATGGTGTAGAGCACTGACCAATCAGATGTTTATGGTATAAAGCACCGACCAATCAGATGTTTATGATATAGAGCACCGACCAATCAGATGTTTATGGTATAGAGCACTGACCAATCAGATGTTTATGGTATATAGCACTGACCAATCAGATGTTTATGGTATAGAGCACCGACCAATCAGATGTTTATGGTATAGAGCACCGACCAATCAGATGTTTATGGTATAGAGCACTGACCAATCAGATGTTTATGGTATAGAGCACTGACCAATCAGATGTTTATGGTATAGGGCACCGACCAATCAGATGTTTATGGTATAGAGCACCGACCAATCAGATGTTTATGGTATAGAGCACCGACCAATCAGATGTTTATGGTATAGAGCACTGACCAATCAGATGTTTATGGTATAGAGCACTGACCAATCAGATGTTTATGGTATAGGGCACCGACCAATCAGATGTTTATGGTATAGGGCACCGACCAATCAGATGTTTATGGTATAGAGCACCGACCAATCAGATGTTTATGGTATAGAGCACCGACCAATCAGATGTTTATGGTATAGGGCACTGACCAATCAGATGTTTATGGTATAGAGCACCGACCAATCAGATGTTTATGGTATAGAGCACCGACCAATCAGATATTAAGGTATAGAGCACCGACCAATCAGATGTTTATGGTGTAGAGCACTGACCAATCAGATGTTTATGGTATAGAGCACAGACCAATCAGATGTTTATGATATAGAGCACCGACCAATCAGATGTTTATGGTATAGAGCACTGACCAATCAGATGTTTATGGTATAGAGTACCGACCAATCAGATGTTTATGGTATAGAGCACGGACCAATCAGATATTAAGGTATAGAGCACCGACTAATCAGATGTTTATGGTGTAGAGCACCGACCAATCAGATGTTTATGGTATAGAGCACTGACCAATCAGATGTTTATGATATAGAGCACCGACCAATCAGATATTAAGGTATAGAGCACCGACCAATCAGATGTTTATGGTGTAGAGCACCGACCAATCAGATGTTTATGGTATAGAGCACTGACCAATCAGATGTTTATGATATAGAGCACTGACCAATCAGATGTTTATGGTATAGAGCACTGACCAATCATATGTTTATGGTATAGGGCACCGACCAATCAGATGTTTATGGTATAGAGCACTGACCAATCAGATGTTTATGGTATAGAGCACCGACCAATCAGATGTTTATGGTATAGAGCACTGTGACCGTATGTATTTTGTGGTCCGCGTGACATCCATGTTGCATCCGTTTTTTTGGGCGGATCATTGCAACAATGCCTGTCCTCGTCTACAAAATGGACAATAGGACATGTTCTATTTATTTTATTTTTTTGTGAAACGGACATGCGGACATACGGACACGGAATGCACACTGAGTTATTTCTGTTTTTTTTAAACCCCATTGAAGTGAATGGTTCCGCATATGGACCTGTAAAAAAAACGTAATGGGCATGATCCCTAACACAGGGATTCACACTGCTATCAATCAGAATGCAAGAATTATCTGTATCTCAATGACTAATATGATAAAGAAAGAACAAAAACTATGACATAATAAAAGAAAGGCAGAAACTGCATCAAACTAATTGTCTTCTGTGCTTTTTTTTTATTGTTTTTTATACTTTTATATTGTCTTTTGACTACATCTAGTGCATGGGAGAATAGCAGATGTGGTTAGGCATAGATGAAATATTGTAATCATTTATCCACATTCGTGACTGTCATGTAACTAGATGATGATGGCTTTCCTGTCAATATATAATATTTACAGAGTTTAAGCAGGAAAGGATACTAGATAAGCTTTATATTACTTTGTTTTTGCTCCTCTTTAGGTGGTAATTTTATTGCTCCCTTAGAGGTTTTGTTTCTTTGCGTTTGTTGCCTTCTTCCTCTTCCTCTCATTTGAGCAATAGTGTTCCCTGTTGCCAAACCATTTAAATATCTCCACCTCTAATATGTATAGTACATATAAGGCCTTACAATTACTGTGGTTCAAATCATCAATACTTACGCTATTGATTCCTTAGTTCTTTAGCATAAAAGTGTAACTCCGGTAAATCTAAGGAAAGCTATAAACTACCTTGGTCAGATATGCTTTTTTTACTCCAATAATATAATGTTCTCAATATAGGAACAGATATTAGAACCAAGAAAAAGCTGAATTAATAATTTTTAGATTTTGGAAAATCCTCTGTAAGGATCATCTGAAATAGCTTTACTTTCACACTTGCGTCAAAGTTTTCCAGTATTGAGTTCTGTCTTAGGGGCTCAATACCGGAAAAGAACTGATCAGTGTTATCCTAATGCATTCTGAATAGTAAGCAATCTTTTCAGGATGCATCAGGATGTCTTCAGTTCAGTCCTTTTACGGTATTTCGACTGAGAAAAAAACGCAGCATGCTGCATTTTTCTCTCCAGCCCAAAATCCTGAACACTTGCCAGAATGCCGGATCCGGCTTTTTTTCATTGGAATGTATTAGTTCCGGATCCGGCATTAAAATTGCCGCATTGACTGATCCGGTCTGCAATACCAGACCCAACCTTTAGAAAAAAGTGGCACTCCTCTTTATAATAAAAAAAGTGCAATCCCATTAAAGTGTTTGTCCAGTCCTTTTATACTGATGCCCTATCCTAGGGACATCAATATAGAAACATAGAATGTGTCGGCAGATAAGAACCATTTGGCCCATCTAGTCTGCCCAATATCTGATTGGCGGTGTTCTGACGTTCTGCATCCCAGCTGGTTGGCTTTTTGGGAGTGGCTCTGGCACAATAACTACACATCTCCATCCATTATGTAATGGACGGAGCTGGTGGCTTTAGCATTGAAATGAATGGGAACAGTGATGCAGTAATCAGCTCTGTCCATTAAAGGGGTTATTCCATGATTAATGTGAAAAATGAAAAATGAGACCTCATATAGTACATGACAATCTCTTTCTAACAAAGCTAGAACCAGTTCTGTACCTCACATGGATCAAGAGTTCCATTCATTACTCCAATAGTTAGATTTATTTCAAGCTGCCAGCTCAGGGGCATGTCCTTTCTCAAGGGGCACGTCCTTTCTGCTGCACCTGGTGGCAGTTGAAGAATGGAACTGAGCATGTGCACCAACCTCAGCGAGGTAGACAGAGAAATTAGAAAAACAAATAGGTGGCCCTATACAGATTTCATTGAATAACTGTCATGACAGAGGGTAGGAATAAGTGCAGCCCTAAACTCCACCCCACCTCTGTCCCTGCCTACTTGCACGGACCATCCTAACCGACGGCGTACAACTTGGCGGCAGTCCCTCGCTTAGACACGTGGAGGGGCCTAAGAAGATAAAGAAGTACCGTAACAGAGTCAGGCAAGACAAGGTGAAAGCCAGGAGGTCACGCAGGTACACAGGGAGCAATACAATAACGAGGTCAAAACACAATCCGGAGTCAGAAGCCAAGAGGTCCGGTCAATTCCAGGGAGGTCACAAGGTCCAGGTCAAAAACAGAGCCGAGGTCCAAACACACACAGAAAGGCGCAATACAAAATGCTGGTGAGGGTAACAAGACTAATGACAGGCAACCTGTCCTCGCTCCGCTGTATGCGCGGGATGCCGGCGGCGCTGCGAATGAAGAGCGCGGCGCCGCCTCCCAGTGACGATAACCCAGTAGCTACAGTTTTAAAGACATGCAATTACAAAAGTATTCAGGTCCAGGTGCTGGTTAGAAAGCTGTAGAATATTTTCCTTGGAACAAACCCTTTAAACAGTGAACGAAGCTGTCTAGACATTCAGAGCTGGAGCTGCTCCTGAACAGCTGATCGACGGGATGGCAGATGTTGGGCTCCCGCCGTTCAGATATCGATGGCCTAATATCAGGATAGGTCATCCTTATAAATGGAGTGGACAACCTCTTTAAAGGGGTTATCCCATGAATAATATAAAAAATGAAAATCATACATAATCTAGTACATGACAACCTCTTTGTAACATTGCTAGAACCAGCCCTGTACCTCACATGGATCCAGAGATCGCCCCAGTCATTGCTCCAATTGTTCTGCTGGAATTATTTCAAGCTGGAGGCTCAGGGGATGTGTCCTTTCACTGGGGATGTGTCCTTTCTGCTGCAGCCGGTGGCAGTTGAAGATGGAACTGAGCATGCGCTTCCGTTTCAGTGAGCAGGACAGAGAAATTATAAATAAAGCAAACAGCAGGTGGCACTATACAGATAGATTTCATTGAATAACCCTGTAGCTATAATACATTTGTAATTACATGAAATTACACAAGTATTCAGATCTAGGGGTTGGTTTGAAAACTGTAGAATATTTTTCGCGGGACAATCCCTTTAAGTAACTTTTTAATGCTTCCAACGCAAAGACATTTCATAAACTATATTCTTATTTGCAGTCCTGACTGTTGCAGGGACGTTTCGATGAAGCACAGGCGCATTGTCATCATGTTGTTCGGAGGGCGCGCTCAGTAGAGCTCAGAATGCATTGAAAGATTTTCAAGAGTTGAAAAAACCCTTAAACTTTAATCAGTCCATAGTTAGAAAGCCTACCAGATTACATCAAACAACTCTGTGTCCAGCTTCCCCAGAAGAATGCGGCACAGTAGTACCCCTCCCTCATTGAGTGTCTGGAAAAGCCATCCAAGAAATGCTAAGCAGCAGATGAAAGAAGTCTCAGTTGTCGCTAATTTATTTGTAGCCATTTAATTTGCACCAGCCCTAATCATTTCAGTGCCAAGTGTCTATTTCAGTCAGCTCTTTCATTGTCTGTCGAAGGATTCACAAGATGGGACATATATAATATATCTACTGCAGGCTTTTTAATTGATCCTCATTAAATAAGACGCAGGCAACTTAATCGATTGTCACTGAGAGTATGATATGGTTGTCGTCACTCGAAGCTGACATGGAGCAGCGGGCAATTGTCATGTGTTCACGAGAGGGGAAAAGCTCAATTATCTGCCAGATCTCATTTGACTTGCAAGTTAAATACAACTGATCTCATAAATTACGTTAATCCGAGATGATGACAGCGTTCTGTGTTCCCCAGGAATTATTTCATGACCGCATTATCATCATAAAGTCCTCTACATTATATGCCTATTATGTAAATCTGATATTAATACGTTTAGAAACCCTTGTATGCGAATATTTTGGTCAGCAAGGATGAAAAATCTGCTTATTGGGGTTGTGCACTTTTGAAAAGCTGTTGCCAGCGCCTTGAGCTGGTTGACTTCTGATGGAATTTGAAAAAAAAGAGATTTCAAAAGTGGTCAATTCATTGAAAGGGGATCGTGAATTATTTGGTTTTGTTGGCTTTTTATAATCAGAAAATGGAGTGACCTAATAGTAACGTTTAGGCGGCTATGCTTTGTGCAACTTTTTAATATAGTAAAAAATGACCCATTGTTTAAATCACGTTAATTATATTTTATAGCATTTTGTGTGGCTTTTTTTATAGGTCACTTCCTATATTAAAGGGGTTTTCTGAGATTTTGATATGTACGATAGGTCATCAGTATCTGATCAGTGGGGGTCCGTCACCCAGGACTCCCGTCGATCACCTGTTGGAGAATGCATCGGCATTTGTATAATCCTGCAGTTTTCACATTGGCCACTAGGCTAAAAATATGTTATGACTTCCTGTTCTTTGAGAGCAGCCACATGGGCCATAGACACAATGGCTAGGAGCTGACCCCATTGACGTTTATGGTAGAGTTTTCTAGGCATGTTCAGTGACCTGTGCAGCTCAGTGACCTGTGGATCTCGTGTTATCTGAATATAGGTGTTACTTGTCATTGTAATTCTGCCTTTGGTGATAATGAGTAGTGATGAGCGGCATAGGTAATATTCGAATTCGCGATATTTCGCAAATTCGAGAATTCGTGATCTCCAGTCATTGTTTACTTGATTGTCAAAATCAGCAATGTAATATATTCGCGAGAAATTCACAATAAATTCGCAACTAGAATATTCAACACTCTTTGCGAATACAAATATATAGCACTATATTCAAAATATTAGCTAATTCTCGAAGTGGCGATATTCGCGATTCAAATATTCGACTTCAACACTAATAATGAGATGACTGCTGAAAAGTTACCTTTTTCGGAATAGTTAATCATGGTATTATTAGACCTAGTGGCCAGTGGGGCAGGATTATATGCATTTAAAAAAAAGTTGACATCAACATAAAAACCTTATTTAAACATTGTAATTTTCTGATGACAAATTCCCATTAACTAGATCACTAGACTAAAAGTCCATTCATACCCCTCAATGTTTTCGACCACCAACAAACTATTGTGATATGGACCGAGATAGACCGACAATGTGGCCAATTGTCGGGAAAGAGCATTTGTAGAAACGCTCGTTGAAGATAACTGGCCAGTGTAAGTGGTGCTGGCAATCACCTGATGAACGAGCAAACTCTCTAAAATAATTGTTTCTGCGCAGGAGATCGGCCTCTATAAATAGGGCTCTCCGGCTCAGAAGTGATGAAGCGGTATGGGCAAAAGTGATCGCTGTATCGATTACTCATCCCTATTAGTGTTACTGGATTCGGATTCGTCTTGCTGTGGACAAATCCAAATCTTTGGGATTCTTTCACTAAACAGTATTAGTTCCTGATTGCCATACCTGTATTATACAGTATGGGCTCTGCTGTGGCCACATGAAGATGGCCGCCAGTAACACAAGACTATGTGAGTCTCAGGTTACTGGCGATCAGGAACTTATACTATTTAGTCAAAGAATCACAAAGATTCGGATTCGTCCAAATCAGGACAAATCTGAATCTATCGACACTAATGAGATGATTGCTGAATGTATACAGCTCTTCTCTCTCTAAGGATCAGGCAGTTATCTGGAATGTTTTGCTTGTTCCTGATAATTGCCTGCTAAATTAGTCCATGCAAGAACCTTTAGGCCGCAATGCCTTGTATAAAGTTAAATGCTGGTGCACAGTTACATTTTTATGGCGGTGTGATCTGCGAACAATAGTCTTGTAATTTATTTTGGCCTTCATTCACATTGGCCATTACAATTGCTCTTTATGATCACTTACGAACAGACACCATTCTAGTGGACTCTGGCTGTTCTTGTATTACAAGGATGGCCATTCATCTGAATGACTGCCACGTAACACTACATTTCCCCCGCAGTGGCTACTGCAGGATTAAAGTCTGTCTGGCCACCGCTTCGCCATCAAAACCAGCTGTTGGCCAGGAGCAGAACCCAGGGTGATGAGTTGTGAATGCTCCAGGAACTACATTCCAGAATGAGACAACCCCTTTAAAAGGCATCTTTCAGTAGATTTGTACCTATGACACTGGCTGACCTGTTACATGTGCGCTTGGCAGCTAAAGGCATCTGTGCCGGTCCCATGTTCATATGTGTCTGCATTACTGAGAAAAATGATGTTTTCATATAGGCAAATGAGTCTTTAGGAGCAACCGGGGCGTTGCCATTACTCCTAGAAACAGCATTTTGTGCAACTACCGCAACTTCTCTCCACTTTGACAGGGCCAGGCAGTAAAAACATAATCACACCTAGTTCTGTCAATCAAGTTGCAGAAGGAACGGCAGTTACAGAGAGAGCAGAGCCTCTAGGTGTAATGACAACGCCCCTGTTGCTCCTAGAGGCTCATTTGCATATATTAAAACATCATTTTTCTCAGCAATGCGGACACATATGAACATGGGACCAACACAGATGCCTTCAGCTGCCAAGCACACATGTAACAGGTCAGCCAGTGTCATAGGTACAAATCTGCTGACAGATGCCCTTTAAGTTCTTACTTGGTGTGTATAATATATCTGCTATTGAGAAATGTATAGATAGCAGGAATGGCCTATGTATAATTTTTCACCTTGCTACCTTGACTTTTTATGCATTTACTCTTTCATGGATTCTAATATCTTTATCATCTATAAAATGCTCGACTCGCCATTCCATTAGGATGAGAAAACAAGAGCCCCATTCTTGGGATGAGTAGGAGTCCCAGGCGACTAGTTCGTTATTTTCTATCATGTGGATGTGGGATGATGTTAAAATTTGGCACAACCCCTCTAATGTATGTGGTGTTATATTGTTAGATAAGATGTCAGTAGTGTTATTGACCTGTAGATAGTCACAGATTCTACCACACAGGGTGACAAAGTATTGCATTCAATATTTGCTACTCATTAGGAGTATTGTTCGCAATAACATGCTCTACAGAAATGTGGACAAAAAGGATATTAGAAGTCTCTTTGTTGTCTAAGCGCTCAACCATTATAGACTTCCCTTAACTCCTAACTTCTCTATAGCTTACTTACACTAGGGGGTAGGCTATCTGATGTCTGGTGTTCCCCTTGTGTGCTATACCATATTGGTTCAAGACCCTACTACACCACAGGAGGACCTAATAAGGTCAGAGATGAAAGAGAGTTCAGAGTATGCTGGATTATGTTCTTAGGAGGGTTATCCAATTAATTCAAGTGCTGAATGGATTCATTAACAAAAGTTAATTATCGTTAACACTTAACCATGGATTTTCATGTGACCATACTGCCAAGATCCATCCTGAGATCCGCTTACAAGAAAGATTGTGTTTGTTCATACAAAGAGTGTGTAGATGATGCAGTTTTTCAGTAGGATGCAAACAAATTCATCCAATTGGAGCTTGAAAATAGGAGGCCATTTATTCCTGTACCGACAACCTCAAAGAATTCTGTGCACATACAATGAAGTCTAATGACACAAAAGGCCGTTTACTCATCCTGTTTATAATATCGATGGCGTAAACTTAAGGCGGGTTTAAACGTGCTGACCAGAAAGCCGATTGTCGGGAAAGAAACGTTCCTTTCTGACAGTCAGCTGCTCGTTCAGTGAAGGAAAAGCGACATTTACACGCAGCAATCTCCTTCACAATATGAGGATGAGGGATTGTTATTGCACTGTTTCAGGGCAACAGATCGCTGTTTAGACAGCACAATCTGCTGCCCAGAAACGGTAACTGGTGTACCTGCACGAACGACAGGATCAACCGTTGAACGAGCGTTTCGCTCATTCATCGGTTAATCGTGGCACATTTTGATGCCCAGATTGTTGGGAACGGGCGTTCGTAGAAACATTCATTGCCGATCATCTGCATGACATTCAGGCAGGGTAAAGCCACCTTATGACAGACAGTGTAAAGATACAGCAAATTTTCCACAGTGGTTTATGAAGGATGATAAATTTAGTGCATGGCTAGACCCCTTTGTCTAACTTTACACCAACTGTTGGTTGGCTTATGGTGGGTTTACATGGTCCGATAATCTGCCCATCTAAAGGTGCAGCTAATCACCCGATAAACGAGCAAAACTGTTGTTAGTGCAGACATATTAATTATCGTTTCTGGTCAGCAGATTGTACTGCCTAAATAGCGCTCTGCTGCCCAGAAACAATGCAGCTGTATGAGGATGAGCGATCGCATGTAAATACGGAGCTTCACCCTCACTGAACGAGCAGCCATTTGTCAGGAAGGAACGCTTCCTTCCCGATAATCGGCTGCTCCTCGGGCTTTTTAAACCCACCATTACTTTCCTCCAAAATGTTGTTGTATCTTAAACCACATGCCCTTGTCGAACTGAAGATCTGAAATAGGCATACAGCGCCTTGCAAAAGTGTTCCCTCTCTTGGTGTTTCTCCAGTTTTGTTGGAGAATCATCTGGAATTTTTGGAGGGTTTGTATCATTTGATTACACTGCATGTCTACCACTTTGAAGGTGCTAAATATTTTTTACTTGGAAACAAGCAATAATGCAACACAGAAAAATAACAGAGAACTTTAAAGTGCATTAGTATTCACCCTGTGAAATTCAATACTGTGTGGCGTCAACTTTTGCTGCAATTACAGATACAAGTCCCTTGGGGTATCTCTTTATTAGTTCAGCACATCTAGACACTGTGATTTTTGCCTGTTCTTAAGATGATGTTGTGGAAGAGAGGGATTGGATGAAATAAATATTGTCACCTGATCCTTTTGTTCTCTCGGGAGACAAGCTGCCACCAGAGGTGTCTGGCAGTGGCTTTCTCCCCTCTTTCCATTATATACACATGGACATTCAGCCAAGCTGAACACAGATGTGTATGAGGGAGTCGGGAGACGTAGCAGCTCTTGACCGCCTTTAGAGTGGTCATAGACCAATGTGTGACACTGAAAATGATTAAGACATTTACCAAGGAACCTGAGAGGTGAACACCATCTTTTCTTCTCTAACAGAAAATAGATCTTGTTTTGTCACATGGGGATTTTTATATCAAGAAGGAAAATGCTAGAAATTTCAATCAAAAATATTCTATGTCTGATGCCCAACTACTCAACTTGAATCTTTTCACACAAAGCCATGATATCTTCTAGCTCAGACCCGTATACAGCAGTGTATTCTATTGAGTAATACTACATGCAGACACAGTACTTGGCCTTTCTCTCAGACCTTGTCATGATTACGAGTGGTTGTCACACTTGATTGATGAATGATGGTCTATGGATCAAGGAACATCTACCTGATATGTTTAAGAGATCCAGAGCTAAACCGAGAAGAATTAGTGTATTCTGGTAGAATTAGTGTTATTACTGCATGTGTACCAGGTCTATTAGAAAGGATTTGGAGGCACAAGATTAAAAGAAACAAGCATTAGAGATCGTACATACAGCAAATGCAAAATACCTGCACATAACATCAAAGCATTGGTCTGCTCATCCCCAGCTCGGAGGGTATAACAGTGTGTACGTAATTATATTAAATTAGCATGCTTGTGCCTTGGCATACCTTATACTCTTGGAACTGCACTTAAATACTCAGTTATCTTGTCAACTCTTCCTGTGGTTCACATCATGTTTCTCATTATCTGTGCTGTTGATAAGTTACATCTTTATAGTGGCTGAATTATCATTGACAATTATTTATTGCCCCATTTATGTAACAGGATCGTCAGCACTGTGAAGTATGAACTGACTGTTCCCTGTCGTGGCTTACAGTAATTTCTCCACCACTGAGAATTTTTTTTGTCTCACTTAGAAATGGTGGGACCCATGTTAAGAGTTGCATATTATAACACTGCCAGTTGTCTTCTTGATCCGGTAGGGACATGGGTGTATTACAGTTTTGAGCTGTATCAAGCCAGAATACGTCACTCGTGTACTCCCTCGATATGCCTCTGATTTCATATATGGCGTGCAGTACATCTACCATATCACAAAGGTCGTCTCCTGCAGCCAGTCCCTGTGGCAACCAAAACTCTCCACTCTGTCTTTAGCCATGATCCTGCTAAATAGGACCATGGCTCTCCTTCAGTCCATAAGGTACCTTTACACAAAGCAATTATCGGTACGATAGAGCAACGGAAAAAGTTGTTTCTGGGTGTAGTGAACAATTCAACAATGACCTATGAGACATGACGATTATCGTTTCAAACATCGTAATTGCGATTGCATAATCCATTATTGGTAAAATAGACTGCCACATTTACACAAAGCGATTTTGAGTGGCGTGCTTGAAACACACCCACAGTGGAATCGTCAACATCGTGCGTGCATTAAACGATTGGTGTTTACACAAAGAAAATCTTTAACGACCAACAATGATTTTTGTGCCAACACAACCAATCGGACCAGCGAGAACTTTGCCTTCTCTAGTCACTACTTTACTACTTTTTAGCTTTTACACGGCACAATAATGACGCAGTTTCGCACAATTGAAGGAGAATTGACACGCTAATCGGCTTGTGTAAAGGTACCTTTAGGTGGTCTGTTTCAAAGAGTTGACCATTTAAAGTAGACTGTGGCTTGTGCACCTTACCTGTAGATCAAAGCACATCCTTTGGCTGGCTATTGTTCCTATGTATATTGACTGCTGCCCGTGACCCTGACCTTGTTCTCCCTTTACGCTCCTGTCTTGTTCTTTGGATTAACACCTAGTTTTTGTGGTTTCACTTCTGATATAAAATCCTGCCCAATCAACTGAATGCGTCACCTCACGTCTGCTATCTGTTGACAATCCCTGACTTCTTGACTTAGCTTCACATACAGCTCACCCACAGCCAAACGGTGGTTACTTTGACAAATATGACTTTGATGGCCAAGTTTCTTCGCAGGGGTAAAGAACTGGGAGACTCCGGAACCTAGTCTAGCCGGCCCCAAACTATGACTATGGCTTACAGAATCCATTTCCCTGGTGAGAATTGCAAGTACACCATATCTTGTCCCCATGGGAGAGAAGGCACTGCATGTTTATGACAAGAGGAATGGCTGTCTAAAGAGTACAGGCAGTTTTAGGCCAAGCCTATCATTGGATAATTAATTTAGACCTTAGGCCGGCAATATACATTAGAATGCACCTCTTTTTCTGTATTTTATCTCCTTCTTTTGTACCTGGTGATCTTTGACTCATTGTAAATTCTTGTACTACTATCTATCAACCGAAATTACAGAGACCACTTAAAAAGATATGGCCAATGTAATGACAATACTGTGACTTTCATATAAAGAGAAAACTCATAAAAGGCGCAGTAAACACATAGAAAACCTCTGTGACAGGAAATGTAAGCGTGTCACTTGCAGCATTCTCCGTTCATGAGCTGCATAGTCTTTATACTTTGATCACCTGAGATCTGTATTCATTAATCTCATGGTTTATGTGTCACGCATCACAGGTTTTATTCTACATAATCTTTTTTATTGCTCAGTGCGTTTGGAAACAAAATTTTCTGCTCTTTTAACTCTTTTACTACCCAGACAAAAAAAAAATCAAATCAGTGCAGCTTCTGTGCGCATGTTAGTGCTCTGCGTGGCAATAAGCAGTTTTCTAACTGACTTTAGTATTTGTATCTGACTTTATATTTGTGCAGGCCGCCTATGGACTTGATGAGACTGAACGGCTAACAGGGTGTGAATTAACACCCAGGAGAAAAGGTGACTTTTATTGTTTATGGACTTTCCTTGTGTGTGAACAAACACCAATGTGTGAATAAACACCGCTGTTTGATTCAAGAACTGTGTACTTTGCCTCTATACTGCATCCGCTAGTCCTAACTACCAGAGTGAATCCCCACAATATATATATATATTTTTTTTTTTTTTTTTTTTTTGCCGCATAGTGAGCTGACTGCCTTTCTATAGATCATCCAGCACAACAGTGGTGTTGACGAGAAACAGAAAAACAGAATAAGTGGCAACCTGTCATCACATGCTTAACACCGAATAACATCCATGCTGTAAATGCTTCACATTCTGCTCTATGGGGAATGGTGGACTATAAGTTCTGGGAAACAGAGCTTTGCCTGCTTTCTTTCATCAAGCAATTTCCTCAAGAAATGGATCTGGAAAACGTAAACCTTCTTTTTTTGAATGCTATTATGTGCAATGGATGTGTTGGAAATATATAGGCTGCAGAACTCAAATGAAACCTGCAACATGACAGTAGATGACATATATCACAAGTATACAACCGTTTATCCAGGCAAAGCAATGGACAAAATAAATATAGATAGGCCATCAATTGAAAATCCTTACTAAGGGGGCATTCACACAATGGTATCCGTTTTGCGGTCCGCAAATTGAGTTTCTGCAAGACACAGATACCAGCCGGATGCGTTCTGCATTTTGCAGTTCAGCACATCCTGCCCCTTGTTAGAAATAACTATTCTTGTCCACACGGACCGCGGGCCGCGGAACAGACATACGAATGTAGACAGCATACTGTGTGCTGTCAGATATTTTGCTACCCCATTGAAATTAAGAGGTCCGCATCCGATTCGCAAAAAATGTGGATCAGATGCGAGACCGTAAAAACTGTTGTGTGAATGCCTACGCAATGTATTCTGCCACATTTACAAAGCAGCAGTTGTGGTGCAATCTGCAGTCCCAAGCAATGTATAAATTGTTAGTAAAATTTGTGATTTTCTCATTGCTTGACAAATTTTAAAAGTGTTGAGAAAAGTTGGTGTAATCACCAAGAAAGGGAAATTTAGGCCACATTTATTGAGAAAATTTGGTGAAAATGGCAAATAAAAAAATTGCTCCCAGTAGTCAGAGATTTAATTTTCTGATGATATAGAGCAGGGGTGCACAACCTGCGGTCCGCGGGCCGCCTGCGGCCCCCAGAGCCAAGGTTTGCGGCCCCCGTCCTCCTGGACAGAAACACAGCTGATCATGTGATCAGCTGTGTTTCTGCCTGCAGCGCCGCACAATGGAGCATTACAGCTCCTGCCCCTGCACTGTAGCAGGAGCAGGACGGGTCCCTGGCTGTCAGAGACAGCACGAGACCCGAGGAGAAGGCAGAAGCAGTGTATCAGCGCTTCTGCCTTCTCCTCACACAGGTGAGCAGAGCGCTACCACAGTCATTCCTCCCCAGTCACTTTGCATTAGCCTGTGTAATAGGCTGATGCAAACTAGCGCCCCCCTTGAAATAGTGCGATGTGACAATGCTGCCCCCAGACCAAAAAAGGTTGTGCTCCCCTGGTATAGAGTCTATAATGTGTGAAAGACAGGCTACCTGGGAAAATGATTTGGCACAAAATAATACAACAATCTCCTTAACTTAGCCTGGTTTGAAGGTGCCCATACACATTTTAGTGCGACTGACATGTATAGGGTGTGTGGACTCTCTCCACCAAAGGCCGAAAGAAACAAGCCACTGCCAGAGGCTTCTGGAAGCAGATTATTCCTCTATTGCCATTAAAAACACGTGCACACTTGACCAAACAGAGTGTACATGTGTACGGGGAGGTCAGAAGGATCAGCTGACAGCTTTTGTAGGTGTATGTGTTACACCAGTGTTAGTAAATGTAGGCCATTGTTTCTAAGGTCTCATGCACATGACCGTATGTATTTTGTGGTCTGCAAAATCTTGATACCATCCGTGTTGCATCTGCATTTTTTGCTCACCCATTGGCGTCAATGGGTCTGGTGATCTGCCATATCCGGCCAGGTATAGGACATGTTCTTTTTTTTGGCGGAACAGACATATGGATGCAGAAAGCACACAGATCATTTGTGTTCTTTCTGCATCCGTATGTCTAGACCGTGTCTACAAAATGTAGACTACAGACCCATTGAAGTCAACCATTTACAAGACGGGTGTTCGATTGTTCACCTAGCAACCTTCTATCTAATGTGTATAGACACCTTAAGGATGGGAAACAACCCAAAAGCACACAAATTCAACAAAGGGTTGTAACCGAGCTCCATACCCTGAAGCTGTAAAACAATAGAAGGTTTCTTGACTGTCAGCTTTTTTTGAGACTAAACATTTTGATTTTCCTTTTTTGTTTAATTGTTTTTATTATAATCTTACTTCAGGACCTGCTAATACTTTCACATTGATTACTGGCTGTAAAGGTGATATCTGAATTGTTCTGCTCTTGCTATTTAAATTGGTTATTGAAAAACTGGTTTATTTGCTCTCTTTGCCATAAATATAGGTAGCCAGATGACACAAGGTCACATCATTGGGCCAGGTTGTAAGTGGTTACCTTCAAATACTGTACATTATAACCTCTGATCAAAAGCAATACTAAAGGGCCCTTTACACAGACCGGGAATTGAAAAGGTCATTACAAATGAGCGTTCATAGTAACGCTCCTTAGCGATGATCTGGCAGTGTAAATACACCACAAATTACCCGATGAACAAGCAAAACGCTTGTTCATGGGATAATTGGATCGTTATTGCAGCAGAAAATTTCTCGGGGGCAGATTGTGCTGTGTAAACACGATCTGCTGCTGGGAAACAACGAGTCTGTATAGGGAAGAACAATGGCATTAGCGATCGTTCCTCCCCATACTCCGGGTGAAGCTGAAGGAGATCGCTGCATGTAAATGCAGTGGCCTTCTCCGATAGCAATCAGCAGATTGTCGGAAAGGTACGTTTCCTTCCAGACAATCTGCTTGTACATCTTCCCATTGTGGGGTTTCGCTCTAGTAGACAGTATTGGCGGACGCAGTATAGAGGCAACGACAAGTTCTTTGGATCAAACAGTTCAGTGTTTTATTCACACCTTAGGCAAGTGACAAAACAAGCAGTCATATTCCAACAAAAAAGTCACTGTGCGACAATTCTGCCTCAAAAAGTCCTTGAGCATAGCTGCACCAACCTGTTTTCACGCCAAACAGGTAGCAAGCCTTCATCCAGACACAAGGCTCCCAGATCCCAACACAGAGACCTCTGAGTCCAGCTGCCTATTTAAGGACAGCCAGGTGCTGCCAAAACCCGGACCGGCACTTAAAATCCGTTCTGGTATTTGACCTCACCTGGCTGTATATCAGCCCAGCAGCACATGCTGGGAGGAAAATACCTGTTTTCCCAGACCAAGCCTCTCACTGTGTCACACCATGTAAAGGGACGTTAACTTATAAGAGAATATTACTAGACAAAAACGTCTGATTACTGATATAGCACCATTTGAACAGTATGGGAATTGTTATAGTATAAATACATTTCAATTAAACATTTCTAAACCTCTCTGAGGACACTGATTAAGACAACCTAAAAATGTAGTGACAAAACAATAAAATAATTTTATCATTATTTGACCTTTCCTTTGCTTGTTTGGTTGCTTTAAAAAAAAAAAAATGATGTCCGTAACTGTCAGATTATATATTTAACATACCATGTGCCCCATTACGTATATTTCCCCCAGTGTGTTTTAGTGTTCTCTAAATGCAACATTTTTGCTCACTTTATCTGTAAGGAGGTCAGATCCTACCTACCGTAAGATTTTCATACTCAAGGATTGTGGAAGGAACAGCTTTACAGATCACATGGGGCAGCAACCTTGGCGATTACAATATTTTTAAAACTGGCTTGATGATTACAGTCTCACATGGGTAGCAAGCTAATTGGTTACACCAGTCTCTCCCCTAGAGGGAACAGCCTTAGGCCTCTTGCACACGACCGTATGGCTTTTTCAGTATTTTGCGGTCTGCAAAAAACGGATCCGCAAAAAATACGGATGACGTCCACGCGCATTCAGTTTTTTGTGGAATGGAACAGCTGACCCCTGATAGAACAGTACTATCCTTGTCCGTTATGCAGACAATAATAGGACATGTTCTATCTTTGAACAAAACGGAAATACGGAAACGGAAGGCATACGGAGTACCTTCTGGTTTTTTTTTGTGGATCCATTGAAATGTATGGTTCCGTATAAGGTCTGTATACGGAACGCAAAAAACACGAAAAACGAAAAAACTTTCCTGTGCTAGAGGCTTTGGGGCTCGTTCACACGAACGTTTTTTGCGTTTCGTATACGGCCGTATACGGAACCATTCATTTCAATGATTCCGCAAAAAAAAACTGAATGTACTCTGTATGCATTTCGTTTCCGTATTTCCGTTTTCCGTTCCGTTGAAAAATAGAACATGTCCTATTATTGCCCGCAAATCACGTTCCGTGGCTCCATTTAAATCAATGGGTAGGCAAAAAAAGGAACACATACGGAATGTACTCCTTATGTCTTCTGTATCCGTTCCGTTTTTGTGGAACCATCTATTGAAAATGTTATGCCCAGCCCAATTTTTTCTATGTAATTACTGCATACTGTATATGCCATATGGAAAAACGAAACGGAACCGGAAACACTACTGAAACAAAAGACGGAAAAACTGATCCGTTAAAAAACAGCCCGCAAAACACTGAAAAATCCATACGGTCGTGTGAACAAGCCCTTAGTCTGTGGCAAAGGGTTAGCAAATGGTGTTGTATCCAAGTTCCCTGGCTGGTGGCACTATGTCCCTGAATTGTTCTCTTTGTGTCAGCAATGAAGGTGGCTTACCTACTTGAGAAGCCACAGCAAATGGCAGACGATTCACCCTGCAGCACAGATGTTACAACCGGCTGCACATCCTCCTCGTGACACACTTTAGTCACATCGTACGGTATGCCGCTCTCTAGACCAGTGTTTCTCACTTGTGGTATGCTGGCTGGTTTGTTCTGACCCCTCACAGGTCCACTGATACTTTAGGCCAGGCATCCTCAAACTGCGACCCTCTAGCTGTTGCAAAACTACAACTCCCAGCATGCCCGAACAGCCTACAAGTATCAGCCTACAGCAGGGCATTGTGGGAGTTGTAGTTTTACAACAGCTGGAGGGCCGCAGTTTGAGGATGCCTGCTTTAGGCTATGTCTGCTCCTGGCTGCCCTTCTACTGCAAGTGTTAAGCCCCTTTCACACGAGAGAGTATTCCACGCGGGTGCAATGCTTGATGCAAACGCATCGCGCCCGCACTGAATCCGGACCCATTCATTTTAATGGGGCTGTGTGCATGTGCGTTGGTTTTCACGCGTCACTTGTGCGTTGCGTGATAATCGCAGCATGTTCTATATTCTGCGATTTTCACGCAACGCTGGCCCTATAGAAGCGAATGGAGCTGCGTGAAAATCGCATTGCATCCGCAAGCATGTGCGGATGCGATGCTTTTTTCACGGATGGTTGCTAAGAGATGTTGTTTGTATTCATTCCGTTTTTTATCACGCGCGTGAAAAACACAATAAATCGCATTGCGCCCGCGCGTTAAAAATTGAACACTGAACGCGATCGCAAACAAAACTTAATGGACTTGCTTGCGAAATCGCACAGTTTTCACTGAACTCATCCGCAACGCATCTGGACTTAACCCGGACATGCTCGTCTGCAAGGGGCCTTACTGCTGCGCCAACCCTATCTAGGTCCTGAGGTGGTGTGCCAGTTGACAAATGCCACTCACCTCCACTTGCTAGCTATTTACCTCTGTTCACCAGCTCACCTTCTGATTCTCTCTACAGCTCACTTTCTCTATGCCAATTGTGTCTGATCACTAGGTCCTGGACACGATGGTGTTCTTTGAGGCACCTCTACTAATGCTCACCTAAGAATGTTCTGCACATCGTGGGGACACCTTGGGCATGACCTCTCTGCTGTCCCCTTACTCAGCCCAGCATTGCTGCGTATCTGGCGATTACCGCTATCTCAAGGTGCTATTTCTCGTAAATACGCAGTGCATTCCTTCACATCAACAGTGCGGGTCCCATAATACATATGGGCTGTGCAGTGCCATCGCTGCTCTGAGAACATGGTTGCTGATGGAGGATCCGTCTATCAGCGGCCTCCATTCACTTACATTGGAGAGGTACAGGGAAGCTAGCGCATGCGCAGTCCTGATCGACAGATCCTCCATCAGAACCCATGTTCTTAGCGCAGCAGGACAGAGGACCTGTGTATAAACATGAATTATTTTTATGAAACTGTCGGAGATCAGTGCCAATAGTTTAATACTAGTTTAATAATGCTTATTGGACATGTGCAGCAAGTAATATAAACTGATCAACCTCCTTTAAATCTATTAAAGGGGTATCCAAACCCTATAATGTCTCCCCTAATGCCCTGGCCCCTCATATAGATTATACTTACCCTGCTCCCCGGTACCCACATTGCTCCTGATGCCCAACGCTGCATCTCCAAGTCGACGCAGGACGAGCCTCCCTATCGTCACCCGTGATGCAGCAGCTGCCGCGCGGGCATCAGGAGAGACGTGGGTGGCGGGGAGCAGGGTAAGTATAATCTATATGAGGGGCCCTGGCATTAGGGGGGACGTAACTAATTAACATAGGTTATCCAAACCTAGCACTAGCCAAGTCTGTGAAGTGGTGTTCCTCCATGTGCTATCCTATTCATATCTACTAAGGATGAGCCAAATGATTCTGCCAGTTTGCAATTTGTCCAGAATTTCCCCAAAAGTTTGGGAAAACCAGAGTAGCCTACTAGTCTCTCTCGTCTCTCTGAACCAATTAAAAAAATAATAATAATTTGGCGAACCTAAGACGAACCGTATCTTAAAAGGTTCGCTCATCTCTAAGCTTCATGTTATATACCACCGTCTGTTCGGACAGGCTTTATTGTCTGGATGCTCTGCAGTCCGTCAGTGACCCTCATTGTCTTTTATCAAACTACAAAAGACCTTGCTTACTGAAGAATATGTTCTGTAGAAATATCTTCTGGAGCCATAGAGTCTGAGTCATCCCAGAAGCAGTGATAAGTCTTGTCCTCTGGTTCTTTTATGTTACAGTCATCAGCCAGAACATGAATCTGCAATCAAGTCAGATTTGCGTCTGGGAAATACATTCACATTAGCCAACAAAAATCCCTCTCTTTTTAAATCCTTATAATTTTATGTTTTTGTCATTTTTTTTTTATATTTGTCTGATGATTGCATGTATGATGTCACATAGCCAAAATCAGTGCATGCTCCACTGAAATGGCAATTAGTCATCTGGAATAATCTTCTAATCAATTGACATATTTGCATCATTGAGACGTACTGCGTTGTCATCAGCAGACTGGGTTTACACGTTCAGGATATATGAAGCAACGGCCGGGAGATACAACTTCCTTCACATGTGTCCTCAGGTCATGATCCATTCCTGGCTTTGTCTTCCAAAACTGCATCAATTTTAGTGTTGGGCGCGAATGATCGAATCGCGAATATAAATTTAAATATAAAGCAAATTTATCCTGGAATTCGGATCGGATTCCACCTTGTGAAATTTGATTCGCTCATCTTTAGGGCTCGTTCACACGACTGTGCCGTTTTTTGCGGTCCGCAAATTGCGGATCCGCAAAACACGGATAGCGCCCGTGTGCCTTCCGCAATTTGCGGAACGGAACAGCAGGCCTATTATGGAAATGCCTATTCTTGTCCGCAAAACGGACAAGAATAGGACAGGACTCATAATTTTTGCGGGGCCACGGAACGGAGAAACGGATGCAGACAGCACACGGAGCGCTGTCCACATCTTTTGCGGACCTATTGAAATGAATGGTTCCGTATACGGACCATATGCGGAACGCAGAAAACAGCCCATATACGGAACTCAAGATACGTTCGTGTGAACGAGCCCTTATTGACAATCTCTGTACTGTACTGCGTCGTGGGTGACGCTAGGGAGGCTTAAAGGGACTCTGTCACCACTTTCTAACCCCCACTTTTAAAACTATTGTTCTGTCCATGGAGCCCTTGTGATTACTAAGGTGTTGTTTTAAGCGAAATCTGCAGGCTCGTTTTGATAAAAAAAACTTTTATCTAACCTGTCAGTCATGTAGATAAGGTGCCCAGGGCGTTTCTCCTGGTCTGAACATGCCGCCCGCCGCCGTTGGTGCCCAGCTCCTCCTCTGCTCTGAATTTGCGCCGCCTGAATATCAAGAAATACGCCTCCGGCTCTCCCTCAGTCCCCCCTCCTTCTTTTCTAAGATCCCGCGCGTGCGCACAGGCCTGTGCCTGATGCGCCCGTGCGGACTTTTAGATTCAGCCTCATTGAGCGAAGTGCGCATGCGCATGCGCACTTCGCTCAACCTCCCGATAACGAACACTGCCGCACGCGCGGGATCTTAGAAAAGAAGGAGGGGGGACTGAGGGAGAGCCGGAGGCGTATTTCTTGATATTCAGGCGGCGCAAATTCAGAGCAGAGGAGGAGCTGGGCACCAACGGCGGCGGGCGGCATGTTCAGACCAGGAGAAACGCCCTGGGCACCTTATCTACATGACTGACAGGTTAGATAAAAGTTTTTTTTATCAAAACGAGCCTGCAGATTTCGCTTAAAACAACACCTTAGTAATCACAAGGGCTCCATGGACAGAACAATAGTTTTAAAAGTGGGGGTTAGAAAGTGGTGACAGAGTCCCTTTAACCCCATCTCCGCCTAGCATTGACTGCCCCCCCTACACCGGATGTTTTCATTCGCACACGGGGAGAAGCAGCAGCGGCAGTACGGGGACCAGGAGCGGTGCGGGGAACCAGGTAAGTATATTCAGTGTCAGGGGCTCTGCATATGGGGGGGGGGGGGGGGGCAGTTTATAGCCTTGGATAACCCCTTTAATATATTTTCAAAAGTTTGATTAAACAAATTCCCTCCTCAACAAGTTATAGAACTTTTTTTTCCAAAAGTGAGTAGCCCGATAAAGGCTAAAGGCACCTTTATGAGCAGAAAATTATCTGCTTGTCAGAAAAATTGCATCTAAAATACTGCAAGCCATAAATCATCAAAAAAAGAATTGATGAAACAACTATCCATACACATCAATACCGTGCATAACACAATCCACTCATGCCTATGGCAAAAAAGTGTATAACTATATGCCAATAAAAATTACCAGACCGCATTAAATTTAAATATAATTTATTGACACAATTTATAAATAACAATTCATACATGAAACCCAGTGCAGGAAAAGGCGACATCCACATCAGGAGGCACAACTGGTGACTCAGTCCACATTATACATAATATTAAAGTGCAAGTGCATAGAAGTATCTCATAAATACAATGAACGGAGTCTATTGACCCATTATGTGTCTCCTCTGGGATGACGCCAGCCCCGACGTGCGTTTTGGCGCGAAGATCGGGCCGTGTAATCAGCCATAAGGCTGCAGCCACACCTAGCAGATTTTGCTGCGTCTCCCAGTGGTGAGTGGACAACATCATGATATGAGATACTCAGTAGTTCCCAAAACAAAGTATAACGTTTTTTTTTTTCTTAAAGTATTTAAACTGGTTTAGTGCTGGTAAGGCCTCATGCATGCAGCCGTTGGCCCGATTGTTCACTTCAATGGGGCCGCAAAAGATGCGGACAGCACACTCCGTATAAAAGAACTCCAGACTTTACATTGAAAGTCAATGGGGACGGATCCGTTTGAAATGGCACCATATTGTGTCAACGTCAAACGGATCCGTCCCCATTGACTTGCATTGTAATTCAGGACGGATCCGTTTGGCTCCGCACGGCCAGGCGGACACCAAAACGACTTTTTTTTCATGTCCGTGGATCCTCCAAAAATCAAGGGAGACCCACGGACGAAAAAACGGTCACGGATCACGGACCTGCGGACCGTGAAAAAAAACTGTCGTGTGCATGAGGCCTAATACTGCTGCCGATTACCTGATGAACAAGCAAACGCTAGTTTCAGCTTGTTTAAAAATCTTTGCTTGTTGGCGGCAGATCGTGGTGTCTAATCACCATCTGCTGCCGGCAAACAACTAGACAGCATGGGGATGAGCGATGGTGTAACAATTGCTCCTTCCCGTGCTGTGGAGGAGATTGTTGCATGTAATAGCAGCGGACTCCTCTGCTAGCGAGCAGGCAATTGCTGGGAAAGAATGCTTCCTTCCCGACAATCGCCCGCAGAATCGGGCTGTGTAATACAGCCTTAAAGGGGTTTTCCCATCTCAGATAGGATATGCCCCCATTGTCTGATAGGTGCGGGTTCCACCTCTGGGACTTGCACCTACACCGAGCCCCGAAAGTTGTGGAAGGCACACTGCGCATGCACAGTCGCCCCCCATTTATATAGGGCAGCCGAAAATAGCCTGGCACTGACTCGGCTATTTACATCGGCCCCATAGAATTGAATGAGAGCGGTGGCCGCACAAGCGTGGTGCACTCCTATTCACTACTATCGGGAGAGCACTAGGTGGTGGCTGGACCCGGGGAAACCCGCGTCCTCCGGCCACCACCTTCCCCACACTGCTTTTAGTGTAGGTGCGGGTCCTAGCGTTATGCCCACATTGTCTCAGATGGGAATACCCCTTTAACCACTTCAGCCCCGCTAGGTGAAACCCCCTTCATGACCAGGCCACTTTTTACACTTCGGCACTACACTCCTTTCACCGTTTATCGCTCGGTCATGCAACTTACCACCCAAATGAATTTTACCTCCTTTTCTTCTCACTAATAGAGCTTTCATTTGGTGGTATTTCATTGCTGCTGGCATTTTTACTTTTTTTGTTATTAATCAAAATGTAACGATTTTTTTGCAAAAAAATGACATTTTTCACTTTCAGCTGTAAAATTTTGCAAAAAAAACGACATCCATATATAAATTTTTCGCCAAATTTATTGTTCTACATGTCTTTGATAAAAAAAAAATGTTTGGGCAAAAAAAAAATGGTTTGGGTAAAAGTTATAGCATTTACAAACTATGGTACAAAAATGTGAATTTCCGCTTTTTGAAGCAGCTCTGACTTTCTGAGCACCTGTCATGTTTCCTGAGGTTCTACAATGCCCAAACAGTAGAAAACCCCCACAAATGACCCCATTTCGGAAAGTAGACACCCTAAGGTATTCGCTGATGGGCATAGTGAGTTCATAGAACTTTTTATTTTTTGTCACAAGTGGTAGGCAATTAAAGAGTGCCGTGTTTGTGTGAGGGGAGGCGGGGCTTTAATTATTTAAACCTGGCTCTCCTGCCCCCACTTGTCGGTTCGAATGCTTTCGAATCGGCTCGTGGGTTGGTGCCAGAGAAGTGCGTGCGTCACTGGAGAATCGGGTGGTCGGCTGAGTCGGGCTCGTCGCTTCGGTGATTAGGTAGGCAGGGTGGCTGCACACCCGTCTCGCTATGTATAACATGGGGGGCTGCCGAGCGTGCCGCCGGGCCCCAGCCGCGCTGGCAACTGCCCGCACTCCCGATCGCTTCCGGCACCCCGCTCCAGGCACCCCGATACAGGCACCCCGATCCGCTCCAGGCCCCGCGCCAAGCACCCCCGCTCCCACGTGCAGCGTCCCCCAGGCGGGCACCCCTCATCTGTGGCTCAGCAGCGACGGGTCACACGTCCTTCACATACCCAGAGCAGCGGTCACGCCGGCTCCTCAGCGCAGCTCACTGGCTTGCTGCACTCCAGCAGGCCCTGGCTTGATAGAGGGCGACACCTACAGGCCCATACTGGTACTGCAGTCCAGGTACAGGGCTCCTTGCTCAGGCACAGTGGCTAGGTACTAAGGCAGGACAAACAAAAAAAAAAAAAAAATGAAAAAAAAAATTATATATTTGGGATATGTTTTAAGGATCAAATACAAAGAGGGCTCCAAAAAGGGGGGCTGACCACGTCACTTTGCGCACGCAGCCGGGCCGCCCGCAAGCCCATACGGCGAGTCAGGGGGTTGGTTCGGGCGCAGTCGCAATAATCCGGTGGACAGCAAAGGAGCGGTGGCAGGAGTGAAGGGTCACCCAGCCACCGTGCGCTCATTCACATGTCTGTCCTTGTTTATTCAGGTCCACAGGTGGTTGGCTAACTTAAGATACTGTGGGGTTTGTGGCTGTCATGGCCGCCAGGTGAGTCAGGGGTGGTGCAGGCGTGGGCCAACCCCCTCCTTTTCTCCTGCATAGGCTTGGGGGACGGGGGATGGTGGACTGTTATGGCCAGGCCTCTGGCGCATCTCCTACAGGGTGGCGCCTACAGTCGTGGCCTTTGGTGGGGGGGGGAGAAAAATAAATAAAAAAAATGGTATAGATAGGAATGTTGCTTTGCCAGGTCTGTCACGACTACAGACTCCTTATAAAGCCCTGCCACGACTGCAGGCATCAGTCTGTCACGACTACAGACCCGCTCTAAAGCCCTGCCACGACTGCAGGCAACAGTCTGTCACGACTACAGACCCGTTATAAAGCCCTGCCACGACTGCAGGCATCAGTCTGTCACGACTACAGACTCGTTATAAAGTCCTGCCACGACTGCAGGCATCAGTCTGTCACGACTACAGACCCGTTATAAAGCCCTGCCACGACTGCAGGCAACAGTCTGTCACGACTACAGACTCGTTATAAAGTCCTGCCACGACTGCAGGCATCAGTCTGTCACGACTACAGACCCGCTCTAAAGCCCTGCCACGACTGCAGGCACAAATCCGTTATGACTACAGACTCGTTATAAAGCCCTGCCACGACTGCAGGCATTAGTCTGTCACTACTACAGACTCGTTATAAAGGCCTGCCACGACTGCAGGCATTAGTCTCATGTCAACAGACTCGTGAGGTAATACTACCACGTCTACAGGCGATGGTCCGTTACCGCTACTCCCGAGGTAGGGTCCCCTCACGACTACAGGGGCCAGTCGGTCACATCCACAGACTTGGTCGCACTCCCGTTGATTACAGGCACTGGGTGGGCATCTACAGGTAGTTGCGTCACGTCTACGCACGCGGGTCAGCCACGGCCTGGGGGGTCAGCCTTCTCGGTCACAGGTAGGTCCGGTCAGACCTCAGTCTCCCAGCGGGTTCCAGTCACAATAACCAGCCTCTAGGGGGGGCACTCCCGCGCCGGCGCATAATGCCAGGGAGCTATGTGGCTCCCCACGCGGCACACGATTCAAACCGGCGAGGGCCGGGGCTCACGGTAAAGGAAGGGCTCCCTCTGATCCGGTGCACATCGCCAGGGAGCGGCGCTGCTCCCCACGTGGTACGAGTGTCCAGCCGGCGGTGGGTCGGCCCTGGCTGAGGGGGCTCCCCCGCACTGGTGCACTCTGCCAGGGAGCAGCGTGAGCTCCCCACGCGGCTGGGGGTAAAGGTGCAGGACACCGTTTCCCCGCTCCTCATCTTCAATAAAGTCTGGCACGGGCCGCCGTGCCGTTAGGTAGGCAGGGATCGGGGGGAGGAGTACCAGGCTCGGTCAGGGGGAGCAGATCATAGGCGGTGGCTGGCTTCCTGCTGCCGGCCGTACAGAAGGTTCCAAGGGGGTCATTTAGGCACAGGATGTTAGTTAGTCCGTGCAGGTGACCTGCGTTATACCATGCTCTTCATGCTCGTACTCAGAGCTGTGCCCATACTGGAGCTGCGTAAGTGGTTTATAGTTTAAAAAAAAAAAAAATAATCCACAATTAGAGTCTTTCACGCATGGCTTCTCTGTTTTAGGTGTACACATGTGACTCCACCATTAGAGTCTCTCACACATGGCTTCTCCGTTTTAGGTTTACACATATAGTCCGCCATTAGAGTCTCTCACGCATGGCTTCTCCGTTTTAGGTTACACATATGACTCCGCCATTAGAGTCTCTCACGCATGGCTTCTCCGTTTTGGGTTTACACATATGACTCCACCATTAGAGGCTCTCACGCATGGCTTCTCCGTTTTAGGTTTACACATATGACTCCACCATTAGAGTCTCTCACGCATGGCTTCTCCGTTTTAGGTTACACATATGACTCCGCTATTAGAGTCTCTCACGCATGGCTTCTCCGTGTTAGTTTTACACATATGACTCCGCCGTAAGAGGCTCTCATGCATGGATTCTCCGTTTTAGGTTTACACATATGACTCCACCATTAGAGTCTCTCACGCATGGCTTCTCCGTTTTAGGTTACACATATGACTCCGCTATTAGAGTCTCTCACGCATGGCTTCTCCGTTTTAGGTTTACACATATGACTCCACCATTAGAGGCTCTCACGCATGGCTTCTCCGTTTTAGGTGTACACATATGACTCTGCCATTAGAGTCTCACGCATGGCTTCTCCGTTTTAGTTTTACACATATGACTCCGCCATTAGTCTCTCGCGCATAGCTCCGCCATTAGTCTATCGCGCATGGCTTCTCAGTTTTAGGTTTACACATATGACTCTGCCATTAGAGTCTCACGCATGGCTTCTCCGTTTTAGTTTTACACATATGACTCCGCCATTAGTCTCTCGCGCATAGCTCCGCCATTAGTCTATCGCGCATGGCTTCTCAGTTTTAGGTTTACACATATGACTCTGCCATTAGAGTCTCACGCATGGCTTCTCTGTAAAAAAAAAAAAAAAAAAAATGTTTCCACTTTTTCTTTCAGGTTTGTCATGGGGCAGATCGGTTGCCAATGCCAATTCCTCACCAGGCCCAGCTGCGCTGGGACTAGTCTCTCATCTCACCATAGCTAACAGACTGATGGCCAATTCCTTGGCCAGTAATACCCTGAGGGCTTACAAGACAGCTTGGCGCCTGTTTCAGAAATATGAACACCTACCCGGCTGCTGGCCGGGGGGACTATCACTCACCTATTGGGCTTCGTCAGGTTTTTTGCCACTCTCAATTAAACCTGTCCTATAGCACTGTTAACTATACCTGGCAGGTATTCAGCACATTCGGGTTTAGTTAACAGGTTCAGGGGTCGATCCTCTCTCGATCACAGGACATTCCTTCCACAGGGGCGCAGCAGCTGCGGCGTCCATGCATAAGGTACCAGTACATGTAATCAAACGGTTGGGTCGTTGGAGTTCCGCGTGTTCCATGCGTTATATCCCGGATCCTTAATACAAAATGTCACTGGCTTTCCAAGTTTTGGTTTTGTAGTTTCTGTTATCAAAGTCGTTCAAAACTCCTATGCATGGTTCTTTTGGCCCCTTTAGGCTACCCTTCGATAAGCAGTTCCGGCATAACTCTGCTGCTTCTAGGTAGGGGGGGGAATATAGGCTTAGGTAGGGGACCCTCTCGTAATGAGCCGATCCGAGCACAAGTGGTAGGCAATTAAAGAGTGCCGTGTTTGTGTGAGGGGAGGCGGGGCTTTAATTATTTAAACCTGGCTCTCCTGCCCCCACTTGTCGGTTCGAATGCTTTCGACCCACCCAGAAGCCCTCCCTTCTTCTCAGGACTCATCATTGGTGTGGCCCCCTTTAGGCTACCCTTCGATAAGCAGTTCCGGCATAACTCTGCTGCTTCTAGGTAGGGGGGGGAATATAGGCTTAGGTAGGGGACCCTCTCGTAATGAGCCGATCCGAGCACAAGTTAGCGGAAAATGATGATGATTTTTTATTTTTATTTTTTCCTTACAAAGTCTCATATTCCACTAACTTGCGACAAAAAATAAAAAATTCTAGGAACTCACCATGCCCCTCACAGAATACCTTGGGGTGTCTTCTTTCCAAAATGGGGTCACTTGTGGCGTAGTTATACTGCCCTGGCAATTTAGGGGCCCAAATGTGTGAGAAGAACTTTGCAATCAAAATGTGTAAAAAATGGCCTGTGAAGTCCGAAAGGTGCACTTTGGAATATGTGCCCCTTTGCCCACCTTGGCAGCAAAAAAGTGTGACACATCTGGTATCGCCGTACTCAGGAGAAGTTGGGGAATGTGTTTTGGGGTGTCATTTTACATATACCCATGCTGGGTGAGAAAAATATCTTGGTCAAATGCCAACTTTGTATAAAAAAAATGGGAAAAGTTGTCTTTTGCCAAGATATTTCTCTCACCCAGCATGGTTATATGTAAAATGACACCCCAAAACACATTCCCCAACTTCTCCTGAGTACGGCGATACCAGATGTGTGACACTTTTTTGCAGCCAAGGTGGGCAAAGGGGCACATATTCCAAAGTGCACCTTTCAGATTTTGCAGGCCATTTTTTACACATTTTGATTGCAAGGTACTTCTCACACATTTGGGCCCCTAAATTGCCAGGGCAGTATAACTACGCCACAAGTGACCCCATTTTGGAAAGAAGACACCCCAAGGTATTCCGTGAGGGGCACGGCGAGTTCCTAGAATTTTTTATTTTTTGTCACAAGTTAGCGGAAAATGATGATTTTTCTTTTTTTTTCTTTTTTCCTTACAAAGTCTCATATTCCACTAACTTGCGACAAAAAATAAAAAATTCTAGGAACTCGCCATGCCCCTCACGGAATACCTTGGGGTGTCTTCTTTCCAAAATGGGGTCACTTGTGGGGTAGTTATACTGCCCTGGCAATTTAGGGGCCCAAATGTGTGAGAAGAACTTTGCAATCAAAATGTGTAAAAAATGGCCTGTGAAGTCCGAAAGGTGCACTTTGGAATATGTGCCCCTTTGCCCACCTTGGCATCAAAAAAGTGTCACACATCTGGTATCGCCGTACTCAGGAGAAGTTGGGGAATGTGATTTGGGGTGTCATTTTACATATACCCATGCTGGGTGAGAGAAATATCTTGGCAAAAGACAACTTTTCCCATTTTTTTATACAAAGTTGGCATTTGACCAAGATATTTTTCTCACCCAGCATGGGTATATGTAAAATGACACCCCAAAACACATTGCCCAACTTCTCCTGAGTACGGCGATACCAGATGTGTCACACTTTTTTGCTGCCAAGGTGGGCAAAGGGGCACATATTCCAAAGTGCACCTTTCGGATTTTGCAGGGCATTTTTTACACATTTTGATTGCAAGGTACTTCTTACACATTTGGGCCCCTAAATTGCCAGGGCAGTATAACTACGCCACAAGTGACCCCATTTTGGAAAGAAGACACCCCAAGGTATTCCGTGAGGGGCATGGCGAGTTCCTAGAATTTTTTTTTTTTTGTCGCAAGTTAGTGGAATATGAGACTTTGTAAGGAAAAAAGAAAAAAAAAGAAAAATCATAATTTTCCGCTAAATTGTGACAAAAAAATAATAATTCTAGGAACTCGCCATGCCCCCCACGGAATACCTTGGGGTGTCTTCTTTCCAAAATGGGGTCACTTGTGGCGTAGTTATACTGCCCTGGCAATTTAGGGGCCCAAATGTGTAAGAAGTGCCTTGCAATCAAAATGTGTAAAAAATGGCCTGTGAAATCCGAAAGGTGCCCCTTTGCCCACCTTGGCTGCAAAAAAGTGTCACACATCTGGTATCGCCGTACTCAGGAGAAGTTGGGGAATGTGTTTTGGGGGGTCATTTTACATATACCCATGCTGGGTGAGAGAAATATCTTGGCAAAAGACAACTTTTCCCATTTTTTTATACAAAGTTGGCATTTGACCAAGATATTTTTCTCACCCAGCATGGGTATATGTAAAATGACACCCCAAAACACATTCCCCAACTTCTCCTGAGTACGGCGATACCAGATGTGTGACACTTTTTTGCAGCCTAGATGCGCAAAGGTGCCCAAATTCCTTTTAGGAGGGCATTTTTAGACATTTGGATCCCAGACTTCTTCTCACACTTTCGGGCCCCTAAAAAGCCAGGGCAGTATAAATACCCCACATGTGACCCCACTTTGGAAAGAAGACACCCCAAGGTATTCAATGAGGGGCATGGCGAGTTCCTAGAATTTTATTTTTTTTTGCATAAGTTAGCGGATATTGATTTTTTTTTGTTTTTTTCTCACAAAGTCTCACTTTCCGCTAACTTAGGACAAAAATTTCAATCTTTCATGGACTCAATATGCCCCTCACGGAATACCTTGGGGTGTCTTCTTTCCGAAATGGGGTCACATGTGGGGTATTTATACTGCCCTGGCTTTTTAGGGGCCCTAAAGCGTGAGAAGAAGTCTGGAATATAAATGTCTAAAAATGTTTACGCATTTGGATTCCGTGAGGGGTATGGTGAGTTCATGGGAGATTTTATTTTTTGACACAAGTTAGTGGAATATGAGACTTTGTAAGAAAAAACAAAAACAAACAAAAAATTTCCGCTAACTTGTGCCAAAAAAAATGTCTGAATGGAGCCTTACCAGGGGGGTGATCAATGACAGGGGGGTGATCAATGACAGGGGGGGTGATCACCCATATAGACTCCCTGATCACCCCCCTGTCACTGATCACCCCCCCCTGTAAGGCTCCATTCAGACATCCGCATGATTTTTTACGGATCCATGGATCGGATCCACAGAACGCATGCGGACGTCTGAATGGAGCCTTACAGGGGGGTTATCAATGACAGGGGGTGATCAGGGTAATCAGGGTGATCACCCCCCTGTCACTGATCACCCCCCCTGTAAGGCTCCATTCAGACATCCGCATGATTTTTTACGGATCCATGGATACATGGATCGGATCCAAAGAACGCATGCGGACGTCTGAATGGAGCCTTACAGGGGGGTTATCAATGACAGGGGGTGATCAGGGTAATCAGGGTGATCACCCCCCTGTCACTGATCACCCCCCCTGTAAGGCTCCATTCAGACATCCGCATGATTTTTTATGGATCCATGGATACATGGATCGGATCCACAGAACGCATGCGGACGTCTGAATGGAGCCTTACAGGGGGGTTATCAATGACAGGGGGTGATCAGGGTAATCACCCCCCTGTCACTGATCACCCCCCCTGTAAGGCTCCATTCAGACATCCGCATGATTTTTTACGGATCCATGGATACATGGATCGGATCCACAGAACGCATGCGGACGTCTGAATGGAGCCTTACAGGGGGGTTATCAATGACAGGGGGTGATCAGGGTAATCAGGGTGATCACCCCCCTGTCACTGATCACCCCCCCTGTAAGGCTCCATTCAGACATCCGCATGATTTTTTACGGATCCATGGATACATGGATCGGATCCACAGAACGCATGCGGACGTCTGAATGGAGCCTTACAGGGGGGTTATCAATGACAGGGGGTGTTCAGGGTAATCAGGGTGATCACCCCCCTGTCACTGATCACCCCCCCTGTAAGGCTCCATTCAGACATCCGCATGATTTTTTACGGATCCATGGATACATGGATCGGATCCACAGAACGCATGCGGACGTCTGAATGGAGCCTTACAGGGGGGTTATCAATGACAGGGGGTGATCAGGGTAATCAGGGTGATCACCCCCATGTCACTGATCACCCCCCCTGTAAGGCTCCATTCAGACATCCGCATGATTTTTTACGGATCCATGGATACATGGATCGGATCCACAGAACGCATGCGGACGTCTGAATGGAGCCTTACAGGGGGGTTATCAATGACAGGGGGTGATCAGGGTAATCAGGGTGATCACCCCCATGTCACTGATCACCCCCCCTGTAAGGCTCCATTCAGACATCCGCATGATTTTTACGGATCCATGGATACATGGATCGGATCCGTAAAAATCATGCGGACGTCTGAATGGAGCCTTACAGGGGGGGTGATCAATGACAGGGGGGTGATCAATGACAGGGGGTGATCAGGGAGTGTATATGAGTGATCACCCGCCTGTCATTGATCACCCCCCTGTAAGGCTCCATTCAGACGTCCGTATGCTTTTTGCGGATCCGATCCATGTATCCGTGGATCCGTAAAAATCATACGGACGTCTGAACGGAGCCTGACAGGGGGGTGATCAATGACAGGGCGGTGATCAATGACAGGGGGGTGATCAGGGAGTTTATATGGGGTGATCATGGGTGATCAGGGGTTTATAAGGGGTTAATAAGTGACGGGGGGGGGGGTGTAGTGTAGTGTGGTGTTTGGTGGGACTGTACTGACCTACCTGAGTCCTCTGGTGGTCGATCCTAACAAAAGGGACCACCAGAGGACCAGGTAGGAGGTATATTAGACGCTGTTATGAAAACAGCGTCTAATATACCTGTTAGGGGTTAAAAAATTCGGATCTCCAGCCTGCCAGCGAACGATCGCCGCTGGCAGGCTGGAGATCCACTCGCTTACCTTCCGTTCCTGTGAGCGCGCGCGCCTGTGCGCGCACGTTCACAGGAAATCTCGGCTCTCGCGGGAGGACGCGTATATGCGTCCAGGAGGAGTAAAGCAACCACCTCCCGGACGCATATGTGCGTACAGCGGTCGGGAGGTGGTTAAGGTCCATACAGTTTACCCAAAATGCATTTTCCAGAAATCATTGTCATGCAATACCATATCTACTACACTCGCTATCATCTATCTATCTATCTATCTCATATTCTATCTATTATCTATCTAATATTCTATCTATCTAACAATATATCCAACAAGTGTGAACAGCACAGCAGTATTCTATGATGGGGGGTGCCAGCGGCTGATGAAGCGATCCAGGCTTCCAAATAGATACAATCCAAGAAAATCCACTGCACTTTCTTAAGTAAAAGCATGTAGTTTATTCACCAAATAACAACGTTTCGGTTCGCACACTGGTTCACTGCTTGAAAAAGGTTCCAGTGTGCGAACCGAAACGTTGTTATTTGGTGAATAAACTACAAGCTTTTACTTAAGGAAGTGCCGTGGATTTTCTTGGATTGTAGCTATCTATCTATCTATCTCCTATCATCTATCTCATATCTATCTATCTATTGTGGGGATTCGCTTTGGTAGGCAGGGTAAGCGGACGCAGTACAGAGGCAAAAACAAGGTTCAAATCAAAGTTCAGTGTTTCACACATAGCAAGAAAACAAGCCAAAAGAAAGTGTTCAGTTTTGGTGCCTGTTCACACCACACAAAGTTCACAGTGCAAAAAGACGTCACTTGGTCAGCAGATGATTTTCACCCACAGTCCGCAGCAGTCTTTAGTGGCCTGTTTCCCCAGCCTATGGCTCACACAAACAGATGCCTCAGTGTTTCAAACCACAGACTCCTCAGCTCCTCTGTCATGGAGGATAATTCCACCACCTGAACATGCTGGCTGGGTTTTTTATATTCCAGCCAAAACCCGGCCTGGAACCGTGGGGAACAGCCACCCACCCTGCTCTTTGGCTGCTCCCAATAAGAACCGGCCCGGATTGGCTTTACAGCCATTCTAACAGTTGAAGTGTCAGATTGCACTACAGACCTGACACTTCAGGAAAAAACCCGGTTCTTACCTCACCGAGGCCAGGAACCTCGGTGACACGTATCTTCCGTCAAAGACGGCTCCTTGTTCCTTCTTACATACCTCCCCCCTTTGTTCAACCCTGAGGGGGTGAACACTTGCCAGACAGTGTACGCGGGATAGGGCATCCGCGTTTCCCTGTAACCTGCCTGCCCTGTGTTCCACGGAAAACTTAAAATTTTGCAAAGATAAGAACCACCTGGTGACCCGAGCATTCCTCTCTTTGGCCTGGCTCATCCATTTCAAAGGGGAGTGGTCGGTCACCAGACGGAACCTTCTCCCCAAAAGGTAGTAGCGGAGAGACTCGAGTGCCCACTTGATGGCCAGGCACTCTCTCTCCACTATACTGTACCTAGTCTCGGCTGGGGTGAGCTTCCGGCTGAGGAAGACAACGGGATGCTCCTCCCCGTCAATATCTTGAGATAGTACAGCACCGAGACCTACCTCGGAGGCATCGGTCTGCACTATAAACTCCCTTTTGAAGTCGGGCGTCACCAAAACCGGGGACCCACACAGGGCCGACTTCAAAGCGGAGAAAGCCTTTTCCGCCTGCTCATTCCAGTGGACCGTCACTGACTTGCGTCCCTTCAAAAGGCCTGTCAATGGTGCGGCGACTGTAGCAAAATTGGGGACAAACCTCATATAGTACCCCACCATACCCAGGAACGACTTTACTTGCCGAGTAGAGACAGGTCGGGGCCAATTCCTAATTGCCTCAATTTTGTTCACCTGAGGTTTGATCACTCCGCGCCCAATGACATACCCCAGGTACTTGGTCTCTTCTAACCCTATCGAGCACTTTTTTGGGTTAGCGGTTAAGCCAGCCTTCCTAAGGGAGTCCACTACAGCCTGGACTTTAGGCAAGTGACTTTCCCAGTCGGTGCTATGGACAACGATATCGTCCAGGTACGCTGAAGCGTATCGACGATGTGGACGGAGTACAATATCCATTAACCTTTGAAACGTGGCGGGAGCGCCATGTAGACCAAAGGGTAATACCTTGTACTGATACAGCCCCTCTGGCGTGACGAAAGCCGTTTTTTCTTTGGCAGCCTCAGTCAAGGGTACCTGCCAGTACCCTTTGGTGAGGTCCAACACAGAAAAATACCGGGCTTGGCCCAACTTTTCAATAAGCTCATCCACTCGGGGCATGGGATACGCGTCAAACTTGGACACCTCATTAAGTTTGCGGAAGTCATTACAAAACCGCAATGTCCCGTCTGGCTTGGGTATTAATACTATCGGACTGGCCCACTCACTTTTTGACTCCTCGATGACACCCAGCTGGAGCATTAGCTGCACTTCCTCCGTGATGGCTTGTCGCCTAGCCTCGGGTACCCGGTACGGTTTTAACCGGACTTTCGCCTGAGGCTCAGTGACAATGTCATGCCGGATTACGGACGTGCGTCCAGGGAGGTCTGAGAACACATCCGTATTCCGACTAATGAACTCCCTGGCTTCCTGAGCCTGTTTAGAGGAGAGGCTGTCAGCAATTTTCACTGTGACAGCCGCTTCCCCTGCTTCAGACTGAGGGGCCAAAACCGCTTCCCCTAGGAACCCTGGTCGTGGGCTGTCTTCCGTACAGGTTTCCCTTTCCTTCCACGGCTTGAGCAGATTCACATGGTACACCTGCTCTGGCTTTCGCCTCCCTGGCTGGTGTACTTTGTAATCTACTGGTCCAATTTTTTCTAGTACCTCGTAGGGCCCCTGCCACCTAGCTAGGAACTTACTATCTACCGTTGGTACCAGAACCAACACCCGATCACCCGGGTTAAAGTTTCGGACCCGAGCCTGCCGATTATAGACCCTACTCTGGGCTCGCTGCGCTGCCTCCATATGCTCCCTAACCAGAGGTAACACTGTTTCCATCCGTCCCTGCATCTGGGTGACATACTCAACTACACTTTTGTGCGGTGTGGTTTGTTGTTCCCACGCCTCTTTGGCGACGTCTAATAAACCACGAGGGTGTCTGCCGTATAGTAGTTCGAAGGGCGAGAACCCAGTAGAGGCCTGGGGCACTTCTCGCACTGCGAACATGAGATAGGGCAGAAGAAGGTCCCAGTCCCTCCCATCCTTAGACACCACTCTTTTCAGCATATTTTTTAACGTCTGGTTAAACCTCTCTACCAGGCCATCCGTTTGCGGATGATACACGGATGTCCGTAACTGTTTTATTTGGAGCAACTTACAGAGTTCCCTCATGACCTTGGACATAAATGGGGTCCCTTGGTCAGTTAGAACCTCCTTAGGCAGACCCACTCTAGAAAACATTTCCATTAACTCCTTAGCTATGAGTTTGGCTGACGTATGACGCAGTGGCACCGCCTCCGGGTACCGCGTGGCGTAGTCGAGGATGACCAGGATGTGCTGGTGCCCTCTAGCTGACTTCGGTACTGGGCCTACAAGATCCATAGCGATCCGCTCGAAGGGAACCTCAATAATCGGGAGAGGGACCAGAGGACTACGGAAATGTGGCTGGGGGCTGGTTATCTGGCAGGTTGGGCAAGACTTGCAAAACTCTTCTACCTCTCTGAACACACTGGGCCAGTAAAACCGCTGTAAAATCCGGTCCTGCGTTTTCTGCTGGCCCAGGTGTCCCCCAAGAACATGTTGGTGGGCTAATTTCAACACGAGCTTGCGATATGCCTGGGGCACCACCAGCTGTTCAATATGTTCACCCCGTAGTTTATTTACCCGGTACAGCATCTCCTGTTGAACCACAAAACGGGGGAACATAGATTCGGCCCCCGGTTGTTGCGGCTCACCCTCAACTACTACCACATTTTCCCAGGCTCGAGATAGAGTCGGATCCTGGTGTTGTGCTGTACCGAAATTATCCCTAGAGACATTGAGGTCTGCCAGCTCAGGACCCGGCGGCAAATCCTCTACGTCTCCCACCATCACACTTAACGGGGTTGTCTCCCCCTCTTCCACCGAAGTGGCGGTCACCCCTACTGCTGGTCCTTCTGACTCAGGTTCCCAAGGTTCTGGCCTCCCCCCTGAGTCAGGCCACTCTGCTAGGGGTACATCTGTCTCCCGGTAACTTTCGTATCCGGCCAGAGTGCCGGGAACCCGGGGAAGTCTCTCCCAATGATCAATTCATATGGTAGCTTTGTGGCGACGGCCACCTCATGCATCCACCTGCCGGCCACCATTGACAGAGAGACCAGGGCGGTGGGATACTCCTTTAAGTCCCCATGTATGCAAACAACACCGACTCTTCGGCCAGTATACTCAGCCGGCCGCACCAGGGCAGCTCTTACCAGGGACACCAGGCTCCCTGAATCCAGCAGAGCCACCGCCAGAGTGCCCCCCACTTCCACCTGGCACAGGTGGCTATTGTCCATAGTCTCTGAAGTTCCTGTGGCACACAACATCCTGGCATATAATGAGTGGCGGAAGCCATAGTTGGTGTCCATGGGTTCCCCCCGATGGGGACAGTCCGCCCTTATGTGTCCAGGCTCCTGACAACGCCAGCAGACCACCGGGTTTGGGTCGGCAGGGGGTACATCCCGGGCGGGTCTAGCTGGCACCGGCCGCCGGGTCTGGGGTGGAGTTTTCCGGGGTTTGACTGGCCCCCTCCCAAAAGAACCCCCCTGTAGATTTCTGGTGGCCTCATAGCGCTCCACCAGGTCGACCATCTCCAGGGCATTATTCGGAGACACCTGGCCGATCCAGTGCTGGAGAGGGTACGGCAAAGCCCTCCAAAACACATCCGCCAACAGCCGATCCAACATAGCAGTGGGAGTCAACATGTCCGGCTGCAGCCATTTTTGCAAACGGTGCAGCAGATCATAATATTGTGGTCTAGCGGGTTCAGCCGGGTTAAATTCCCACTGATGCACCCTCTGGGCCCGGACCAATACATTCACCCCGAGTCTCGCCAGGATCTCACCTTTTACTGTCGGGTAGTCGGCCGCCTGATCATCGGGGAGATCAAACAATACTTGCTGGGGACCGGACGCCAGGAACGGAGCAACGACCTCAGCCCACTGGTCTCGGGGTAACTTTTCCCTCACGGCCACTTTTTCGAAGACCGCCAGATAGGTCTCGACGTCATCCGAGGGGGTCATCTTCGGAATCGCCGCGCGGACAGCTTTCCGGGCATCGTGGACATTCTGGGACGCTCCTGACGCCTGCAACGCCATCACATGTTGCAATAGCAGCTGGTTCGTTTCTTGTTGCTGCTTGTTAGCCTCCCGCTGCTGCAAGTTAGCCTCCACGAGGGCCTTCACGACCGCCTCCATTTTGTCAGGGGATACGGGTCGTAACCTTGCCGGCTTAATGTAGGACATGCACTTGTGCCCGGATAAACAAAAACTTTTCGGCCTTCAGGCCTGCCTCACTGCGTTTGCCCGCATCCGACACCAAATGTGGGGATTCGCTTTGGTAGGCAGGGTAAGCGGACGCAGTACAGAGGCAAAAAACAAGGTTTAAATCAAAGTTCAGTGTTTATTCACACATAGCAAGAAAACAAGCCAAAAGAAAGTGTTCAGTTTTGGTGCCTGTTCACACCACACAAAGTTCACAGTGCAAAAAGACGTCACCTGGTCAGCAGATGATTTTCACCCAGAGTCCGCAGCAGTCTTTAGTGGCCTGTTTCCCCAGCCTATGGCTCACACAAACAGATGCCTCAGTGTCTCAAACCACAGACTCCTCAGCTCCTCTGTCATGGAGGATAATCCACCACCTGAACATGCTGGCTGGGTTTTTTATATTCCAGCCAAAACCCGGCCTGGAACCGTGGGGAACAGCCACCCACCCTGCTCTTTGGCTGCTCCCAATAAGAACCGGCCCGGATTGGCTTTACAGCCATTCTAACAGTTGAAGTGTCAGATTGCACTACAGACCTGACACTTCAGGAAAAAAACCCGGTTCTTACCTCACCGAGGCCAGGAACCTCGGTGACACGTATCTTCCGTCAAAGATGGCTCCTTGTTCCTTCTTACAGTATCTATCTATCTCCTATCATCTATCTCATATCTATCTATCTATCTATCTATCTCCTATCTATCTATCTCCTATCTATCTATCTATCTATCTATCTATCTCCTATCATCTATCTCATATCTATCTATCTATCTATCTATCTATCGCATATTCTATCTATCTATTATCTATCTATCTCATATTCTATCTATCTAGCTATCTATCTATCTATTTCTTTTACGAAAGAAAGCCAAACACTGGTCATTCATGCATGTGTGTGTGGATCCAGTTACTATGTGCTTTCATTGCAGATTGATTTTTCATTTGTAAGGTGAACACATATATGACCCAGCAGTAACAGGGCAGTAATGATCTTATTTTCTGGAAAATTCACCCTACACAATGGAGGCTCCGTATCCATTGTTATACCTTTTCATTTTTTTTATAGGAAAGAACAGAAGCCTTTAGTTTTCTATAGTTGTGGTATACATTTTTATTAATATTGGGCTATGGATAATGTATGGTTTCATTCATGATAATTGCCTGATCTTCATTCACATGCAGCAAGCATCTCTTCTGTATGATGACTAGCGGTCACTACAGTAATCGCTCCTCCCCATACAGAATAATTGTTTCTGTCTGGCAGATCGCGGTTTACACTTGGAGATCTCTAGCAGAGAAATTATTATTTGATTGAGCATTTTTTCATTCATTGGGTGTATACTGGCATCTTTACAAGGAACAATCATTGGGAATAAGCATTTGGTCTGATTATTGGTCTGTGTAGAAGAACCTTTACCCTGGGTTCACACCTGAGCGTTTCTGAGACGCGCGTTTTACGCACGTATTTGTCGCGCGTTTTTATGCACGTTTTTTGCAATAGTAAACACGCGTTTGACGCGCGTTTGTGTGATTGACTGGAGTGTTGTCCAATTAGTCTATGGCCAAAACGCGCGCCAAACGCCCCAAAAAAAGCTCAAGAACTTGTTTATGCGTCGGGCGTTTTACAGCGCGTTCAAACGCGCTGTAAAGCGCTCAAGTGTGAACCAGGGCCATAGGGAAGCATTGGTTTTCACGTGTTGAGCGTTTTACAGCGCGTTTGAACGCGCTGTAAAACGCTCAGGTGTGAACTTAGGGTTAGTTTCTTCAAGATTTGCAGACTGTTTGGGACCAATCATCACCATTCTTTCTTGCTACATTTTGTTACATTTCTGTTAAATAGGTTTTCTAGCTGTTTTATACTGGTGATCCTCGGGACTTGGGAATAGGTCATTAGAATCTTATCTGTGGGGGTCCAACACTTGGGACCCCTGAAGATCAGCTGTTTGGGGAGTCCGCGGCACTCCTTTGAGCTCCTCAGTCTCCTCACAGCTTACCAAGCACACCGCCTTACATTTTATAGCTGCTTTGCTTGGTATCCCAGCTCAGCCCCATTTACTTAACTGGGAATGAGTTACACCTAGGCCACGTGACCGATGAGCGCGACGTCACTGGCCTAGGGTAAGTTGCGAGCTTGCGAGAAGGTAGCGGCTCTCACGGGTGCCTCGTCGAACAGCTGATCAGCGGAAGTTCCGGGTTGTCGGACCTTCACTGATCAGATGCTGATGACCTATCCTAAGGATAGGTCATTAGTAAAAGAAACAGTCTGAAAGCCCCTTTAAACTCTCCTATTTAGCTATGACGAGTAAAGCTTGCAGCTGTCACTTCATGTCTATCATCGTGGGAGATTAACGGCAGGAGACTTGGAATCATCATAATGTATATAAAATGAAGGGTATATGTAAATCATTACTGCAGTGATTCAGAAAATTGCTTTTGTTAATGCTGAGGAGGAGGTAAATGATTAAGTTAGTAGATATAAATCTAAGAAAATAAAATTACTGTGATATAATTACGTATGCTCATTTATGAGTCGCTGGTAGAGTTTCCAGTTTCCGAACTGTGCAAATATGAGCATCGAACCTTATCAAATGTAAAAGGGTATCATTGCTTTTAGTCTGGTCTACCTTCTGGCTCTAATTCCATTAAAAAAAATAAGAGGCAGCTGTATATACATAGTAAACTGGCAGAGGACTGGGACATTTTAGGTTAAATTCAATGTTATGTTTTTTTTTTTAAGGTTGTGGCTACATTCTGGGGATCATGGGAGAATGGGATGAAAAGGTTTATGGAAATGTTAATGATAAAATATAGGAAACAGGAAAGGATATCTCCACACATCTTATGGTGGCCATGTACTTCAATAGCTGTCAAACGCTGGGTCAGCCGACATCTATCCCCCCCAATTTGTTAGGCCAATGTGTTAGTAGGGAGAGGGGATAAGCCACTGCCAGACACTTTCAGTAGTGGCTTATATCTCTTTATCAGTCGTGATGAAATTCAACAGGCCCAGTCCTTTGTTCCCCTTGTCATATCCCAAACTAAGGCTGGCCAGGCAATTTATACACAATAAAACCGGCAGGTTTGGCAGAAGTCAGTGTACAGCGGCTGTCTTACACCAGGCGATCAGGCAGACGATTGTCAGGAAGGAAGCTTTTCTTCTCGACAATTGCCTGCTCGTCAGTGGAGGAGACCTCTGTATTTATATGCAGCAATCTCCTCCACAGTATGGGGAGGAGCAATCACTAATGCCATTGCTCGTCCCTGTACTAAATCCTTGTTTGCCGGCAGCAGATGATTGTGATTAGACCGCACGATCTGCCGACAGTAAGTGATGATTTTTAAACCTGATGAAAGTTTGCAATTGCCTGATGAACGATGTTTGCTCATCCGGTAATCGGCAGCAGTATTACACTGCCAGATCATCGCTAACAAGCATTCTTATGAACGTTTGTCAGCGATGATCTGCCTGATAATCGGCTGGTGTAATACTTATTCACACGTCCCTATCTGTTTTGGGGATGCAAATATGTAGACCATTTTTGCTGTCGATTTTTGAATCAGCAAAAGTTTTGCATTATTGCTGATCAGTTTCCTGCGCCCCCAAAACCAGCAACCTTTCATTTCACACACTTTATACCAATTCACTATGCAATGGATTAGTGAAAAACAGACCTCACAAAGATGGTGTCCTTGTGCTGTCCGAGATTTTCATAAACTTATTGAATAGAATGGGCATGTCCTGTAGTGCGTGCTACTAGCAATCCATGGAAAAATATGAAATGTGATGAGACATATACGATTCGGTGCATCTGTGTGCTGTCCGTGGAGAACATGGACAGCAGATGTCCGTAAATCACAGACGTATCAATAATTTACTGTGAGTTACATTGCACATACTGGTCATGGATAGTCATCATATCCTTTATAGGACAGTGGGTTAATCTGGGCTGTTGAACATAAAAATGTGGGCAGAGTATGATTTCAGGATCTGACTACACATAAATTATTTATAGTCTGTTGCCATGGAGACACATAGGTTTACCTTATTCCATCTCACATCCTCCAGACCTTCAATCACTGAAAACCTATATGTTCTGACAAGAGTATTACCTGCCCTCAAGAGTCCTCCAGCTGGTACTCCAACACCACCTCCTCCTTATTCCTCATACTCTGAAAGGTTGTATAGTCTATCTTGTAATAGCTGTCAGTTGCCTATACCGTGTTGTCTTTTGTATTTTTTACAGTGTATTACCCCAAAATGTTATGAAAAACGCTGTGTAATGTGGATATACAAAGTGTTATGAAAAACTAATAAAAGCTCTACATGGGACACAAAATGAGTTTTTTCATTTTTGATGCAGGAAAGCTTCCCATTAAAGGGGTTGCCCGCTTTTTACTATTAAAATAATCAATATCAGATCAATCAATATCAGATCGATGGAGGTCCGACTCCCATCACTCCTGCTGATCAGCTGTTTGAAGAGTAGACAGCGCTTGTACGAGCTCTGCCTTCTCTGCTCTGTTTACCTGCTCGCCGCAGCAATTGCAGTCATGAGCAGGTGTAATTACAAGTATGGCGTCCCCACTATGGGATGGCTCTGTAGCGTGCAATGGGGATGCCATACTTGTGATTACACTAGCCCTCCACTGTTATTGCTGTGGGGAACAAGTAAACAGAGCAGAGAAGGCAGCGCTCATATGAGCGCTGCCTTCTCTTCAAACAGCTGATAAGCACTGGTGCCTTGCAGAGCTGTGGTCTTGGGTTTGAATCCGACCAGGGACAACATCTGCATGGAGTTTATATGTTCTGCCTGTATTTGCATGGATTTTCTTTCTTACTCCAAAAATATGCAAATTGGCTTTCTAAGAAATAGATCCTAATGTGTGTTGGGTTTGAGCGCCTACATGGTAGCCACACAAGTATTGAAGGCTGCTTGCAGCCTGTATTTGTGGGAGGGGCGCGCTTACCTCATTTAAACCCCCTCCCACAAGCAGTAAGGGCGCCCGGCTTCTTGCTTCTGCAGTTTCCAGCGCCTTGACGTCACTTCCGGTCGCGGCTCTGTCGGTTCGTCGTCCCGTTCGTGCGTCCCCATCATCACCTCCGAAGTGCATCGTGAGTATCACCGCTGCGGCCCGGCCAGATACGCCTTGCCACCGGCACCTCGTTTCATCAGCAGCCGCATCGGGGGGGGGGGGAATGAACGGACAGTGCGGCGGTTGCCGGTTCCGGCCTGGCGGCTGCGGCAGAGCCGCCTGAGCACCACGCGGCACGCCAGGGGAAGATGTCATGTGTGGGGTTGTGGGGGGGGGGGGGGGGGCGGGTTAGAGGCTCACGACGCAGCGGCGGCCCGGTATCTTCCTGCGGCGGCGGTGTGTGTGTCAGGGGGATCAGAGATTGAGGCAGTAGGCCTGGTCTCCCTGAGTCTCACACCTCGGGCCGCAAGCTAATTAAAGGGGTAGTGTCTGTAACAAGGAACATCAGACAGGATCAAGGTGCCACTTCATAAGCATATGCATGTAAACCCGAGCAATGGTGCTGGGGCAGGCTGCCGCACTTAAGCAGACCAGGTTATGATAAGGGTGACACATGCAGGTGGCTTCCAGGAACAGTCACAGTATCTCTGTCTCAAATCCCAGGACTAGGATGGCAGAACATGTAGAAACGGGAATGCAGCATCCGTCTTGTTCAAGCATGGGTCAAAAAAAAAAAAAAAAAAAAAAAAAATCACCCAGACGTGTCTTCCAAAAAAAAATAAAAAAAAAAATAAAAAAATAAATAAACCGCTCAGGCACATATGTCCCGAATCACGCGGTCGCCAATGTCTCCCGGATTCGCTCAGGCGCAAGGTCTTCACCGGAAGCGCTCAGGCGCAATGTGCTTCCCTGCATCACCCAGGCGCATATCTTCCCTGTACCACTCAGGCGCCGTGTCTGCCCTGAATCGCTCAGGGACAATGCCTTCAGGTACCACCCGGGGAGGTGCCTTCCATTCACCCATGTGCAATGTTCCTGTTCACTGATATGCAATGTTTCTTGTTTCTCGTGCAATGGCAGAGTCGCTCAGGTGCAATGGTTCCCTGGATCGCTCAGGGGCAACGGTTCCCTGAATCGCTCAGGCGCAATGGTTCCCTGAATCGCTCAGGCGCGATGGTTCCCTGAATCGCTCAGGCGCAATGGTTCCCCACATCATCGCTCAGGTGCAATAGTTCCCTGAATCGCTCAGGTGCAATGGTTCCCTGAATCGCTCAGGTGCAATGGTTCCCTGAATCGCTCAGGTGCAATGGTTCCCTGAATCGCTCAGGTGCAATGGTTCCCTGAATCGCTCAGGTGCAAGGGTTCCCTGAATCGCTCAGGTGCAAGGGTTCCCTGAATCGCTCAGGTGCAAGGGTTCCCTGAATCGCTCAGGTGCAATGGTTCCCTGAATCGCTCAGGTGCAATGGTTCCCTGAATCGCTCAGGTGCAAGGGTTCCCTGAATCGCTCAGGTGCAAGGGTTCCCTGAATCGCTCAGGTGCAAGGGTTCCCTGAATCGCTCAGGGGCAACGGGTCCCTGAATCGCTCAGGTTGGTTGGTTCACTGACCAGCAGGTCGCGGCCCTCACCGTGCAACGGTAAGCACGGCTTATGTTATTTATTTTTGTCATAAGCAGGGCCGCACCCACCGGAGCTTCTAGCAAACCACGGTCGTTGCGCCTATTTTCCCGGTTCAGGTAAGATACAACCGCAAAGCGGTGCTACGACCTGTTTCCGCATTTAGCTATTCGTGGTCATAAGCTCCCGTTCATAGGTCTGCCCATACAGAAGTCTGTAGCGTGGTTCCTTTCGGTCAAGGTAAGTAGCAGGCAACGCCATTCGGTCAGGAGAACTAGTTCCCCTGTAGCTCTCGGTCGGGCTCCCGGGGGGGGGGAAAGGAAGTCTCATATGTCACCTTCATACCTCCTCCATGCAGCTTGAAGATGTCGCAGGTCCCTGAGTCGGAGGAGAATCTGTCCTTGGCCGGAACCTCCGTGTCAGGCCACGCCAGCAACCCCTCCCTGAGGAGCTGGACCGTTCCGAAATTGATAGCGGAGCTCAGACGCAGAGGGATTCACCATCCGGCCACCGCAAGGAAAGCGGAGCTGTACCGGCTCCTGATGACGGCTCCATCAGGGTCAGGCGAGGAGCCTTCTCCCTCATCGATCCAGCTGACCCTCCTGCAGCTGCAGGCCACCATCGCCAGTCTGGCAGGTTCGGTGGCAGATATCCAGACTAGGATGGGGGAGTGGGAGTCCCGGCCTCCTCCAGCCCTGCCTTCTCCAGCACGTCCGGTCTTGCCATCCACATCCCAAGAGTTGACGCCAGGTACGGTCCGTGTCAGACCCCAGATTGCCCCCTCGCATTACATTCCGGAAAACCTTAAAAAGGACATCCTGGCGGGGAGGGACGTCAACCTGGCGTCCATTCTCATTGCATCACAAGACGTGTCCGAGAATAAAGTCATCAACTGCGGGGAGGTCTCGGTGGTCATGCGGGCCAAGGATTCCCGCCTGAACCGGAAACTGTCGGTTCCCGAGTTCGTCCTGGCATTCAGCCTCTACCGAGATACCGTCTGCAGCGTCCAGCCACACAGACGTGAGGAGCTGGACTCCTACCTGTACCAAGTCACCGACTTAGGGTACAAATACGGGGGAAAGAACTTCTACGATTATCACAGGTCTTTTTCAGCCAAAGCGGCAGCCGCCCTCGCCCAGTTCCAGTTCACCACGGACTGGGCGAGCTTGGACATGGAGCTATTCTGCCGTCATTTTGCTGGGTTGCAGGCCCCCACGTGCGCTTCATGCCAATCCATCCAGCACACGGCCGACTGGTGCCCTAATCTTCCCACCCCGGCCCGGGAAAGCCCCCAGCCAGGCCCATCTGGCGCGCAACGGTCTCAGGGTTCCACCGACAAGCTGGGCAGGCCCATCACCTTCTTAGGCCAGAGTCAGGTCTGCAACAACTTTAATGCCGGGGGCTGTGGTTTCAACAGTTGTAGAGCTCTGCATGTGTGTTCTCTCTGCTTCAGGGCCCACCCCCGCTCCAGCTGCCCGAAGAGGCAACGTAAGGCCCTATGACTATCCGACATCAACGTTGAGCTCTTGGGCATCCTGTTACGGGATCACCCGGATCGCCAGTCAGTGGAGTTCCTCATCACCGGTTTCGAGAAGGGTTTCAACACAGGACTCATTACCCTCCCGCAAAGTTCCTGGGAAGGAGGGAACCTGCAGTCAGCCTTACAGGATCCAGAGGCGGTGGCCACTCTGTTGCGGGACGAGGTCCGCAAAGGGTTCCTGCTAGGCCCGTTTGAAGCCATTCCCTTTTCCGAGTGGAGGATCAACCCCATTGGTCTAGTCTCCAAACAAGCGTCAAATAAAAAGCGTCTGATATACGACCTGTCTGCTCCACACATGTCGCCGATCCCCAGTCTCAACTCCCTGATCCCATCGGGGGAGTTCTCAATGTCCTATTCGTCCATTGACGAGGCCATTCAGTTCATCCTGCTGGCCGGGGAGGGGGCTTGGTTGGCCAAGGCCGACATCGCGGATGCCTTCAAGCTACTCCCCATCCTTCCTCGGTTATGGCAGTACTACGGGTTGCAGTGGGCAGACAGGTTTTATTTTGCCAACCGCCTTACGTTTGGGTCTAAAAGCAGCCCGTGGTTGTTCAACAAGTTTGCCTGTGCATTACATTGGATCCTTGTCCATCATGGGGGGATGGAAATGGTCATTCATTACTTGGATGACTTCCTAATCATCGAGAGGCCCCAGAGCCCCCCATCAGGCTTGGGGAGCTTGCTCCAGCTATTCGCCAGGCTCAAGGTCCCGGTGGCAGCCGCTAAGACAGAGGGTCCAGGCACGGGGGTTACCTTCTTGGGCATTACTCTGGACTCGGTCCGCATGGAGGCCAGCCTCCCCGCAGCCAAGTTGGCCAAGATCAAGTCCGCCGTGGCCTCCGCGGCCTCTTCTGGAGTTTTGTCCAGGCAGGAGCTCCAGTCCCTGTTAGGATTCCTCACATGTACCTTCAAAATCATGCCACAGGGGAGGTCCTTCATCTCACGGCTCCTCAATCTCCTCCCGGCTGCTCCTGATCAGGACTCCACCGTCCGGCTGGACGGTCCCGCCATGGCGGATCTTAGGATGTGGCGAACCTTCCTGACCGGGTGGAACGGCATTTCTTTGTTCGTGCCATCCCCGAATGCGGCTTCCCCCACGGTTTACACAGACGCCGCGGGCTCCCGTGGGTTCGCGGCAATCTTCTATCCGCACTGGTTGGTCGGCGGTTGGCCGGTGGAGCTCCTGTCCGAGGCGGGGGCCATGAGGTCCTCGCCACTATTGGAGCTATACCCCATTGTGGCGGCAGCCCACGTCTGGGGTCCGCTCTGGGCAAACAAATCGGTTATCTTGAGAACGGACAGTCAGGTTCTGGTGGAAGTGATCTCCAAGGGGAGGGCCAAAAATCTCAGGATTATGTCTATGTTGCGTAGGCTTGTCTGGCTATCCCTGAAGTATAACTTCCACATCTTCGCGGTCCATATTCAGGGAGCGCAGAATGTGGCAGCTGACGCCCTGTCCCGCTTTAATCTCAATACTTTCTTCCAGGAACTCCCAGAGGCGGATCCCGTCGGCGTTCCAGCTCCACCTTACAGCGCCCTCCTGTTGGACTAGAGCCCCTGGTCGCAACAGCGCAGTCATTAATCCGGCGGTCGCTAGCCACCAGCACCGCCAGGAATTATGATACCGGGTTCAGCATGTTTAGACGCTTTGCTGACACTCACCCGCAGGGGAACGTAGATGAGGTCACCTTCATCATGGCGTTCATAGCCCATTGCCACTCCCACCGCCACCTCTCATACAATACCATCAGGCTGTATTTGGCAGGCATCCAGCACCACCGGATGCTCAGCGACCCCTCTGCCAGGTCCATCTTCTCGAATCAGGCCATCAAAGCCACCCTCAGGGGCGTTCAGAAGGCCAGCACGGCAGTCCAGGTGCGCAGGCAGCCGGTCTCAGGTGAGCTTTTCCGCAGGTTATCCATAGCCCTGGATGGGCTTCCTTTTGGCCAGATTGCAAGCATCGTCACGAAGGCAGCCATGTATCTCGGGTTTTATGGGTTCCTCAGGCCCGGGGAATTCACCTGCAACACCATCTCCCGAACGACCCTGCTAAGACGGCATCTCGCATGGCACTCCGACCACTTTGTCTTGTCCATTCCGTTCTCCAAGACCAGTCAAACCGGTCCCCCCACGGAGGTGGAATTTTACCCCACGTCTAACTGTTGGTGTCCTATCAAGGTGCTCCAGGAGCTCCTGGCCTCACTTCAATCTCCCGCTTTGGACGGCCTGTTACTTCCAGTTCTCGGGAAGCCCCTGTCTTCCACCTTGTTCATCGCCAATATCCGCACCCTGGCCGCAGGTTTGGGTTACAACCCTAGCGCAATATCCGGGCATTCATTTCGTATAGGGGCGGCGTCGGCAGCATCCAGTCACCAGGTACCAGCACACATCATCCGTAAGATGGGTCGATGGAGATCATCCTGCTTTTCAAGGTACATCCCAAATCCACGGACGGAAGTATCCCGAGCCTTCTGTTCTTTGGCATTATAGGCCGCACAATGCTTCAATAAATACTTCATACCCTGCACTTGCCGGTTCTCTTGCCCACTTATTCAGGCCTTACCTCGTCACTGGCATCGGGCACACTCCAGCCAGTCGGGTAGGGACAGGGACGGTCCATAGGCATGCCTATCCTGGCCCAAGCAGCTCCTCCCACAAGTATTGAAGGCTGCTTGCAGCCTGTATTTGTGGGAGGGGCGCGCTTACCTCATTTAAACCCCCTCCCACAAGCAGTAAGGGCGCCCGGCTTCTTGCCCTCCCTCCCTTCCCTTTCTTAAATACCTTCCTCTTGGGTGGCCCACTTATTCAGGCCTTACCTCGTCACTGGCATCGGGCACACTCCAGCCAGTCGGGTAGGGACAGGGACGGTCCATAGGCATGCCTATCCTGGCCCAAGCAGCTCCTCCCACAACTATCCTTACGCTTTGAGTCCCTGCAATAAAAGCGCATTACTCATTTTTCTCATTGGTGACTAGTGACACTCCACATATCGTAAGGCCTGTATTACACCAACAGATAATATAACAGATTTTCGGACCAATCATTGGTCAGATGGACAGTTACACACACAGATCTTTTGTTATACACACCAACTATTGGTCTGATTGGACAGATATTGGTCAGATATTCTGTTGGAGTGATACAGGCCTAAGAGTAGTTCCAGTATTCATAACCATTATGCTCCACATTCCTCTCTCTCTTTGATCTATTATAACTTTTCACAATTGTTATATAGTCACAGGTTTTTACTGCCTTCATCCTTAGGACCTTCACCCTTTTCTTATCTGCAGTGTGCTTTTTCTATGTCTGATTATAAACTTTATGCTCTATGGAGGTCTCATAACTGTTCTTCCTGGTGGATAAAAAGTTAATTGGTCTGATTTATCACACCAGATGCATTTCTATAATAACTGAAATACAAAGTAATAAAGCCTGCAAATCTTATTAACCCTTTAGCGACATATGATGTACAGCAGGGGAGCACCCAGGAATTTTGTCTAGGGGGGGGTCTGAAAGGCAAAAAATGTGGCACGTTTAGCGCGCTGTGCCGTCCATTTTTCAAAGCCCCCTTAATATTTAAAAATGTGGCGCGCGTAGCGTGCTGCGCTGATTCTTTTGCCTGGCCATTTCTAAAAGCCCTGTAGGAGTGTAAAAATGTGGCGCTAAGCTGATACTGTGCCAGGGGGCCCCCCAAAGTAACAGTCCTCCCCAAAATCCCACCAATAGAAATAATTATCTGCCAGAGCACACTTAGTAGTAATAATGCCCCTATAGTGCCCATACTAGTAATCATGTTCCTCCTAGCCCCCTAGTAGTAGTAAAGCTCTGCATAATACCTCCTAGTAGTAATAATTCTCCTTATAATATGACAGAACATGAAATACCCCCCGCTTAGTGCCCGCTGTTGAGCTAATGTCCCCATAATGCATGCCAGTATATAATACCCCTATATAGTGCCCCAGTAAATGCCCTCATAGTGCTCCTTCCCAATAGTGTCCCCCATAATATGCCAGTAAAAATATGCCCCTTCTTAGTGCCCCCAGCAGATGCCCCATAGTGCTCCCCTCCCCCATGGTGCCCCCAAATAATGCCCCATAGTGCAGCTCTCCCCTATAGTGCCTCATATAATGTGCCAGTAAAAAATGCCCCCTTAGTGCCACCAGATGCCATAATGCACCCCATAATGTGCCAATAAAAAAGGCCCCTTTAGAGCCCCCACTTCCCCATAGTGCCCCCAAATAATGTCCCTATAGTGCCACCAGATGCCCCATAGTGCCGCTCTCTCCTATAGTGCCCACCATAATGTGCCAATAAAAAAAAGTCCCTTTAGAGCCCCCAGATGCCCCCAAAGTGCTCCTCTCCCCCATAGTGCCCCCCATAATGTGCCAGTAAGAAATGCCCCCATAGTGCCCCCCCAAAATGGGCAAGAAATAAATGCCCCCAGAGTGCCACCCCCAAAAAAATGGGGCTGTAAGAAATGCCAGATGCCTCCATAGTGCCAGCTCCCCCCCCCCCCAAAAAAAACACACACTAATACTTACCTTCATCAGCAGTGATGCGATGCAGGCCTCTTCCGGCCTGTGTCCCCCGCTGTGTGCTGCCCGGCTCATGCGGCTCGATGATAATGACGTCTGAGCCGGCCTCTGATAGACCGCAGGCATAGTGCCGGACAAAGCAAGCTCCTAAACATCTTTGTCAATGGAAAAATGAAAAAGATACGGCTCTTTGAAAAAACAAAAACTGGGTTTGGGTGTCCAGGGTGAAATATTTACACCCCGTAGAGTTCCTTTGCATGCGGTAAATTTTGTTTCAGAAATCTGAATGAAGCTTACAAAAATCCATCTGCTTGCTTCAAAATCAACCCCATTCAGATGAATGTAAGAAATTTGTAGTTGCAGAAATTTCTGCAGGAAAATATGTTGTGTGTGAAAGTGCCCTTACAGTATAATTAATAAAAAAAAGGTATTAAAGTTCTGCTAGAACAGATTATTCAGGGCAAGGATGCCCCATAAATTGGAAGACTGAAAGATAAGTCTACAGTATGAAACACAGCAGAGATGAATATCTGAAAGATAAGATACACACTTCATGGCCCAAAGCTACACCAGGGATGCTCAACCTGCGGCCCTCCAGCTGTTGTAAAACAACAACTTCCATCATGCCCGGCTGTAGGCCGATAGCTGTAGTCTGTCCAGGCATACTGGGAGTTGTAGTTTTGCAACATCTGGAGGGCCGCAGGTAGGGCATCCCTGAGCTACACCCATTGCAAACATCAAGCACACAGTCATGTAATCTCCATAGAAATACATTGGTATTAATATGGGTCTCAGTGCCTTTAAACCTAGCACTGTTATAATTTGCCACCTTTGTAACAACTAAGATTGTGAAATGTCTGCCCTAGTCAGCTGTGAGTGCCATTATTGTGAATTTAGGAGCTTTACGAAATGAGTCAATGATTAAATTGGCGGTCACTGGACTCTTTTTCCAGAGACACTAAAAGTGGCCCTGGAAAAAAAAGTAAAAGTGACCCCATGTTGTAGGGTGGTCCAAATTGGCAGAAGGTGGGACAACAGAAGTAGGCAGGGCCAGAAATACATTAGTGCAGGGCAATATACTCACCCAACTGAAAAAATATCACAGTGCAGCAGAAAATACTGCCACCTGTGCCAGAGGATTCAACTGTATCGCTGTCCTGAGGACATTGATTCAGTTGAATTCAGGAAGGCATCTGTGGCTGCTGACAACAAGGTGCGTAAGAGAGAAAAAGATCATTATGAACCTGGCTGGCGGCCAAGAGAAGGGCTTGGGTGGCCCTCCTAGGCATCGGCCCACCGGGAATTTTCCCTGTAGGGTCTATGGCCAATCCGCCCCTGTATCTGCCTACATGTCTTTTATCTTCATTTTGCATTATTTTGGGTTGACATTTTTGTCAATGATTTTTAAATGGGAGGCCCAACAAGCTCATATAGGTATGTTGGGCAGGTGTCCACGTTGCTAACAATTAGCACATACAGTGATTGATCTGGACAAATGGAACTTAAAAGGCGCCGATCATCATCCTATCTGTGATGACAAACCTCCAGCACGCCAGCTGTGGTAAAACTACAACTCCCAAGATGCACATTTGCTTGGCTGTTCTCAGAACTCCATAGAAATGAATAGAGGATGCTGGGAGTCGTAGTTTCACCACAGCTGGAGTGCCAAAGGTTAGCCATCACTGTGACCTATTATTTCATCGACTGGCACTTGTTTGGGGCAATAGTTCTTCCCATATGCAAGGAATATGTTACCCGGTTGTATTGTTGATACAGGTTAATATTTAGTTAATTCAACCTGAGTTGGAATTCATTTGCACAGTTCCAGCCTGCACACCGATGGGAAGATATTAGTAAATGAGTGAGATTACAACACTATCACTTCCCTAGTCGTCAAGGGTGAATCATTTCCTGTTGCCATAGCACACAATGTACAGATTCTAATACTAGTGTAAGGCGTGGATGCAGATGTAGATATGTTTTGTATATGTTGCTACAATAGTATTCAAATGTGATTCATCGTTCAGGATATGAGTTATTGTCACAAGTACCAGACACAATAAAGTCGTTTAGTTTAAAGATAATTAGATTATCATTTACAGGTAACAAATACAGTCTGGGCTACAGGTAGAATAAACATTAGTCAAGTTATACGCAATTCATGCAGTCTCTAGATTACTGAGCAGCTGGGCCGATATACCGGTGTAGATTTCTATGCACGTTCCCAACAGGCTCCTAAATGTATCATAGAGGAAATAACTTTCTTGCACAATCCATATGATGTGCAAGAAAAAATATTGTTGAAATTCGTTGCGTGTCCGATTCGGCAAATAAAAAAATAAAAATAGATTTGGGCCCAAATCAGATATTCTGCAATTGCCCTGCAAATTGGTATATAACATTCTCTGGTTGCTTAGGACTCAGATTTTATAGAGAGAGAGACTAGACCACAATATACTACATAGGACTACAATACTCATCCTACATACTAGCCATACTAGGTGGTCCCCCTAATGAGAAAGAGAAGCCCAAAGACCCTGACAAAGGCCACTCAGCTAAACAGGGCAATTTTCTTTAGAGACACTCAGCTTTCTCGTCCTTTTGGAACGAGAACTGGCTTTCGCATCTCTTTTCCAGTGGAGTATTATCCGTGGATTCTCCTCTCTCTCTCTCTCTGACTCACAAGAAAGAATCACAAGAAATTCGAGACAAATTCCTAATCTGTAGAATCGATTCGCTCATCTCTAATGTACATAAATAATGAAAACTGTCCATATTGTATAGTAGCAGAAAAGGAATTTGATAATTTGATGTACAAATTGCAGTCAGGGCCATTATACAATTGTTGGCCTAAGACATTTTGTACACATAACCACATTCTGCCACTGTTTGTTGGATCAAGTTGAAGATTAGCAAGATACATCTTTGCCAGGGCACATGGTCGAACCCTGTACATGAAGTTTATACATTGGCACAGAAGGTTTCAATGGCTAGTTGCTATACAGCTGTACACATTTTATGTGCTACCATGTGTTGAACAAGAAGAAATAATGATTATCATTGTAGTTAAACAATGAAACTTCATTCTGGTAGCCCCAGCCCTGAGAGCTTCAAGCACCACATCTGGGCGCTGCCATCTGGGGAAATCTGAATTCCCTATCCATATGTCTTTTTTTGACGTGTGGGATGAAACAGATGAAAACACAGGGAGACATGCTGATGTTGTCCCTGGTCAGACTCGAACCCAGGACCACTGAACCACCATCTTGCCACCATGTGTTACTGTCACAACCAGACAGCTGAGAAGCTCTGACAGAGGCCTTTCAGAACCTCCTCCTTGAATTTCTGTGTTGTGGTATTCAGCTCCTCCTCTCGTCAGCCTCTCTCAGCTGTCATGTCTTAATTGCTTCCCTTTAAATGCCTCCTCAGAATGCTTTTCTGGGCGGCTTATATTACTTCCTGGAGTGTGTGTGCACGCTGATCTGTCCTCCTCTTTGCTTCAAAGCTAAGTGTACTTTTATATGTTTATATCTGTTTGCTGGATCCCAGATGACCCTGACTCCCTCCGTGTCTTGTGTAGGGAGCCGGTGGTCGTGTCCCCTCACTATAGTAGGGTGCTCAGGGCTTTATAGTCAAGGTTCGTGGATATGCAAACCTCCACCATTAGGATCTTTGCATAGGCTGAGCAGCCAGGGAAAGTGCCAGGTCTTCTGCAGGGGTCTCCCTTGGTTCCTTAGTTTTTGGATCCAGCGAGTCGTTTATACATGTTGCTTTGCCTTGTTACCTGTACACATTCCGTGACATTATAAGCCGCCAAAACCGTCTTAAGCATGGATCCGGTTTCACTTTTGGCTGAACGCTTCCAGGGTCTTTCATTGGAGGTAGCTGACCTCCGTAAGACTTTGTCTCAGCTTCAAGTGACCGGTTCAGCTTGCGTTCATGGAGCTTGTTCTGAGCCTAAGATCTCGCTCCCGGATACGTTCTCCGGGGGTAGTGAGAATTTTGTGCGTTTTAGAGAGGCTTGCAAACTCCATTTTCGCCTTCTTCCCCATTCTTCTGGTGATGAGGAACGGAGGGTGGGGATCATTATATCGCTGCTCAGGGGTAACGCTCAGTCCTGGGCCTTTTCGCTGCCGGAGGGGGCACGGCCCCTCCGTTCAGTGGATGAATTCTTTTTAGCCCTGGGTCAGATATATGATGATCCGGATCGTATTGCTCTGGCGGAGTCTAGACTACGTCTCCTATGCCAGGGTAAACAATCCGCAGAAATATACTGCTCAGAATTTCGGAGTTGGGCAGCTGATACTGGTTGGAATGATGCTGCACTCCGAAGTCAATTTTGCCATGGTCTTTCAGAGGGATTGAAAGATGCATTTGCCTTTCATGAAAGGCCTATTTCTTTGGACTCTGCTATGTCTCAGGCCGTTCGTATTGACAGGCGTCTTAGAGAGAGAGGAGAGATCTCTCCTTCCTGTCATACTCGGTCCCAGGACTGTGCAGCGGTCCCATTCTCTGCGCAGGGGTCTCAGTCGCTGTCAGCCCCTTCTGAGCAGGAGCCCATGCAGCTGGGGTTGATTGCTTCTGACAATAGAAGATTCAGCCCGCATGAGAGGGTTTGTTTTTGTTGTGGAGGTATTAATCATTTGGCAAATATTTGTCCCTCTAGGAGATTCAGGCAGTTCTCTGGGTATAATAAAGAAACAAAGAGGAAAAAATCTTTGAAAAATGTTCCGTCTGTTACTATTGGCAGGATTGAGGCGGAAATTGAAGATTTTCCGTTTGCTTGTAGTTCCCGTTTTGTCCTGCCGGCTAGGGTGGCGCTAGAGAACAAGAACATTTTTTGTGAGATTTTTGTGGATAGTGGAGCAGCGGTTAATCTCATTGATAATCACTTTGCGATAACTCATGGTTTCCAGGTGTGCGCTTTGAGAAAGGATATTCCTGTGTTTTCTATCGATTCCGCTCCACTTTCTCAGAAGTCATTAAAGGGCATAGTTCACAATATCCGTTTAATTGTGAGTGATGCTCATGTTGAGGATGTGTCATGTTTCGTCCTTAGCGGTTTGCCGACTCCTCTAGTGTTGGGGCTACCCTGGCTCACTAAACATAACCCCACCATTGATTGGCAAGCAAGGCAAATAAATGGTTGGAGTGACTTTTGCAGAGAGAATTGCCTCACGACATCTGTTTCTGAGGTTGCTACTAAGACTGTACCATCTTTTCTCTCTGAATTTTCGGATGTCTTCTCTGAGAGTGGAGTTCAGGATTTGCCCCCGCACAGGGAGTACGATTGCCCTATTAATCTCATCCCAGACGCCAAGCTGCCTAAATCTCGTTTATACAATCTTTCCCAACCTGAGAGGATCGCTATGCGTACTTATATCTCTGAGAGTCTGAGAAAGGGACACATACGACCCTCAAAGTCACCTGTTGCCGCTGGTTTTTTCTTTGTTAAGAAAAAAGATGGTTCTTTAAGACCTTGTCTGGATTTCAGGGAGCTGAACAATATCACAATTCGTGACCCTTATCCGCTTCCTCTGATCCCGGACCTGTTTAACCAGGTTGTTGGGGCTAAAGTCTTTTCCAAATTAGATTTAAGAGGGGCATACAACCTGGTCAGGGTCAGAGAAGGGGACGAATGGAAGACGGCCTTCAATACCCCTGAGGGCCATTTTGAGAATTTGGTTATGCCTTTTGGGTTGATGAATGCCCCAGCCGTTTTTCAGCATTTCGTGAACAGCATTTTTTATCATTTGATGGGAAAATTTGTATTGGTGTATTTGGATGACATTTTGATTTTTTCTCCCGATTTCAAAACTCATAAGGAACATTTACGTCAGGTCTTGCTCATCCTGCGGGAGAATAAACTATATGCGAAACTGGAAAAATGTGTGTTTGCGGTTCCAGAAATTCAATTTCTGGGGTTTCTTCTCTCCGCTTCTGGTTTTCGCATGGACCCCGAGAAGGTCCGCGCTGTGCTTGAGTGGGAGCTTCCTGAGAATCAAAAGGCGCTGATGCGTTTTTTGGGCTTTGCCAATTATTACAGGAAGTTCATTTTGAATTATTCTTCTATTGTTAAACCACTCACTGATATGACCAGAAAGGGGGTAGATTTTTCTTCTTGGTCAGTGGAGGCGCGTAAGGCCTTTTCTGATATCAAGGAGAGTTTTGCTTCCGCTCCCATCTTGGTGCAACCTGATGTTTCATTACCCTTCATAGTTGAGGTTGATGCTTCTGAGGTGGGTGTGGGGGCGGTCTTGTCTCAGGGTTCCTCTCCTGCCAATTGGCGACCGTGTGCCTTTTTCTCAAGAAAACTCTCCTCCGCAGAGAGAAATTACGATGTGGGAGATAGGGAATTGTTGGCCATCAAGTTGGCTTTTGAGGAATGGCGCCATTGGCTAGAGGGGGCCAGACACCCTATTACCGTATTTACTGACCATAAAAATCTGGCCTACTTGGAGTCAGCCAAGCGTCTGAACCCGAGACAGGCCAGATGGTCGTTGTTCTTTTCTAGGTTTAATTTTGTTGTCACGTTCCGCCCTGGAGTTAAGAATGTGAAGGCAGATGCCCTGTCACGTTGTTTTCCGGGAGGCGGGAATTTTGAAGACCCGGGTCCCATTTTGGCTGAAGGTGTGGTGGTCTCTGCTCTTTTTCCTGAATTGGAGGCAGAGGTGCAGGCAGCCCAGTCAGAGGCTCCTGATCTTTGTCCTCCTGGGAGGTTGTTTGTGCCTCTCGCTTTAAGACACAAGATTTTTAAAGAACACCACGATACGGTCCTTGCTGGGCACCCGGGGGTAAGAGCCACACTGGATCTCATCGCTCGGAGATTCTGGTGGCCTGCGCTTCGTAAGTCGGTTGAGGGTTTTGTGGCAGCCTGCGAGACTTGCGCTCGTGCCAAGGTCCCTCATTCACGGCCATCAGGTCCTCTCCTTCCCTTACCCATTCCTTCCCGTCCTTGGACACATCTGTCCATGGACTTTATCACGGACCTGCCTCGTTCCTCGGGGAAGACTGTGATTCTGGTGGTGGTGGACCGTTTTAGCAAAATGGTGCATTTCATCCCTTTTCCTGGTTTGCCCAATGCTAAGACGCTGGCGCAGGCATTTGTTGATCACATTGTCAAGTTGCACGGTATTCCTTCAGACATAGTCTCTGATAGGGGCACGCAGTTTGTTTCCAGATTCTGGAAGGCTTTCTGTTCTCGCTTGGGGGTTCGGTTGTCATTCTCTTCTGCTTTCCACCCGCAGTCGAATGGCCAGACAGAGCGCGTCAATCAGAATCTGGAGACATATCTGCGTTGTTTTGTGGCAGAGAATCAAGAGGATTGGTGTTCTTTTTTGTCCCTTGCTGAGTTTGCTTTAAATAACCGTCGTCAGGAGTCCTCTGATAAGTCACCATTTTTTGGTGCATATGGGTTTCATCCACAGTTTGGGACTTTCTCGGGAGAGGGGTCTTCTGGTTTACCTGATGAGGACAGATTCTCCTCGTCTTTGTCATCTATTTGGCAAAAGATTCAAGAGAATCTAAAGAGCATGAGTGAGAGATATAAGCGTGTGGCTGATAAGAGACGTGTGCTTGGTCCGGACCTGAATGTTGGTGATCTGGTGTGGTTGTCTACCAAGAATATCAAATTGAAGGTTCCCTCCTGGAAGTTGGGTCCTAGGTTTATTGGGCCTTACAAAATCCTGTCTGTCATCAATCCTGTTGCATACCGTCTTGATCTTCCTCAGACTTGGAAGATCCATAATGTTTTTCATAAGTCCTTATTGAAACCTTATGTTCAACCCATTGTACCCTCGCCTTTGCCTCCTCCTCCGATTATGGTTGATGGGAATCTTGAATTCCAGGTCTCTAGGATTGTGGATTCTCGTCTTGTCCGCGGTTCTCTTCAGTACCTTGTTCAGTGGGAGGGGTATGGTCCTGAGGAGAGGATGTGGGTCCCAGTGACGGACATTAAGGCCTCTCGTCTCATCAGGGCATTCCATAGGTCCCATCCTGAGAAGGTGGGCTCTGAGTGTCCGGAGTCCACTCGTAGAGGGAGGGGTACTGTCACAACCAGACAGCTGAGAAGCTCTGACAGAGGCCTTTCAGAACCTCCTCCTTGAATTTCTGTGTTGTGGTATTCAGCTCCTCCTCTCGTCAGCCTCTCTCAGCTGTCATGTCTTAATTGCTTCCCTTTAAATGCCTCCTCAGAATGCTTTTCTGGGCGGCTTATATTACTTCCTGGAGTGTGTGTGCACGCTGATCTGTCCTCCTCTTTGCTTCAAAGCTAAGTGTACTTTTATATGTTTATATCTGTTTGCTGGATCCCAGATGACCCTGACTCCCTCCGTGTCTTGTGTAGGGAGCCGGTGGTCGTGTCCCCTCACTATAGTAGGGTGCTCAGGGCTTTATAGTCAAGGTTCGTGGATATGCAAACCTCCACCATTAGGATCTTTGCATAGGCTGAGCAGCCAGGGAAAGTGCCAGGTCTTCTGCAGGGGTCTCCCTTGGTTCCTTAGTTTTTGGATCCAGCGAGTCGTTTATACATGTTGCTTTGCCTTGTTACCTGTACACATTCCGTGACAGTTACCTCCATGTTCTCTATTAGAAGCAGTGCTGTTAGGGAAGAATACTTCCATAAAAAGGCATCTGATTCTGGATGAATAGACATAAGGACATATGTTTCCAGAGCATATTCTTGATAAGGATTTTGGCCCATTTTCCGTTTGGAAATCCACGTCAATTAACCACTTAACGTCAGCATCTTTTGGGTGCTAATAGGACTCCACGCTCTAGTTCATATGGCACAGATTTTTCCGCTCCTGCATTTGAAATCAATGTTGCATAAAACAACAAAAATGGCTATTCTCACCCTGGTTTCCATGTGGAAACCACAGCAGGTATCCACACATAGATCAGCCTCATTAAATGCGGCTAAATCCAAATACAAATCCACGATAGAATGAAAAACTCCAGCATGTTAACATACCTTTACATTTACAGAAATTAGCTTTAGGTCCCAAATTATCTTATTATATAAAATGAAAACTTTATTTTTTAATACATTTATAATACATTTTTACATTCAATTTTAACCAGTTTTGAATGGTTTTATACATAGTACATGTAGCTGTTAGACAAGTGGAGCAATGCTGTGGCAGTTCTTACATGGTTAGCCTTTGGGTAGACGCTTAGTATCACACGTATTACATTTTATTGAACAACCCATTGTTTTTTTTAAATCTAATTTGTTACAAAACAATTGCTTTTTATTTTTATGTTTTATCAAATCCATGACACTAATCATGTTCATGCAAATTATATAACAGAAATGTCATAGTTTCCAATAATATACTATTGGTATTAAAATATTCTAGCATGAAATTTAATCTTTCAGGACTGTTATATGTTTTAGCCTAATTACCTTTTTGTCTCCTTCATGCAGGTCTCATGACCCTATGTCACTATAGGCCATCATGGTATTCCTAAGAGCATAAGGGTACAGTCAAGCATACAAATTATAGGATTGGCAGACCTTTTATGTGCTAATGCAGGTTCTTTTAAGAACCACTGAGCTTCACTTAAAGGTTTTGGATTCCTAAAATTTTTAAGGGCCTTATCTAGATTGCTGATTGAGCTTGGACAGCAGACTTACATGTGTTAATGCATTTTATTGATTTCTCTTTTCTTAAGAGATTTTCACAAAAATGGGTTTAGCTATTAGAAGTTTCAGGATAGATTTTTGGCTACCGTGTGCCTCGTTTATGTGAAATGACATATGGCATGAAATGCAACATGTTCTTTGAATGTCCGTTTATTAAAAGCATTACAAAAGCTATTTGAAATATTTAGAATTGGCCAAGATTTTGGATTGTTCTTACAAAATCTTTAAATATGAGGCTTTGTATGGCCAGCTTAGGGCTCTGTTCACATAACCCTTGTTTTTAATTTTTAATAAGGTTGTCTGAGATTTCGGTATTGATGGCCTATCATTCGGATAGATCATCAATATCTGATAGGTGTGGGTCCAACACCCAGTACCCCCCACCGATCAACTGTTTGAAGTGCTGTACATTGTATAGCAGCTATACTTGGTATTGCACTCTAGGCCCATTCACTGGCCTAGGAAGAGGCCACAGCACTTAATGGAGCACTGTGGCCTCTTCCAGAAGCTCATTGTCAGGGGTGTCGGGAGTCGGACCCGACCGATCAGATATTGATGTCCTATTGTGAGGATAAATCCCAGACAACCCTTTTAATGGAGCCATGGTCAGTCTGTTTTCAAATAGATCTCACCAAATAGGTCTCACCAAGTTCAATAACATCTGAACCCCAGAGTTGAAAGCAATACCAATGTAATTAGAGTTTTAAAGGGGTTGTCTGAATTGGGCAAAAATAATTGCTTCAGGAGGCATGGAATGTGACAAATCAGTAAAAGAACCAAAGAACCATTACTTACCAGTTTTATCCCTCCACCATTCCACTGCTTTGGTCCTCCCCACCAATCTCTGTTTACTTGGCTGAATCAGTAATGTGGCCATATATCCATGTGACCAATGGCCCTAAAAGTGTCATGCCACATACAGTCCTGATCAAAAGTTTAAGACCACTTGAAAAATGGTAAAAAATCATATTTAGCATGGCTGGATCTTAACAAGGTTCCAAGTAGAGCTTCAACATGCAACAAGAAGAAATGGGAGTGAGACAAAACATTTTTTGAGCATTGAATTTAATGAAAACAACGAATAAACTGAAACAGGCTGAACTTAAGGCTGCTCCTGGCTACTGATTGCTCGATTGCTGGCTTCTGCTCTCTCCGGGAAAGTGGGAAAGCAGGAACAGGCAGTTTAGTTTCTTGCTTATGCTTAGTGCTTCCCAAGGGGAAGCTTGCAGGGTGCCTGGTGGAGTGCTGAGTAGAGTGCATTATCATTGTGAAGGGGAGAGGGTGGGGGTGCTATTAATTGCATCTGGCAGGACTAGGGGGGGGGATAAAGTTAGGAGATCGCTTTGCACCTGTCACAACAGGTGCTTGCCTAGTAAACAGACGGCCATCCATCACTTATTAAGCCCTCCCTTGCCAGCCCACCCAGCCCCATTGCTGTGTATTATGCTTTGAACTTTTTTTTAGTCCATGAAGGGGTTAATTAAGTGTTGGAGGGAGGGTTATTGTGCATATTGTGTTTGGGAGCCATTTAACAAGTTTGTTCAGTTGGGTTTGAGCGTGGTTGTGGTTGAGTGTCATCCACTGATGCCCATAACAGTGTTTCATCCACAGATCCCCATAACAGTGTTTCATCCACAGATGCCCCCATAACAGTGTCATCCACAGATCCCCATAACGGTGTGTCATCCACAGATCCCCATAACAGTGTCATCTACAGATCCCCATAACAGTGTCATCCACAGATCCCCCATAACAGTGTGTCCTCCACAGATGCCCCCATAACAGTGTGTCATCCACAGATGCCCATAACAGTGTGTCATCCACAGATCCCCATAACAATGTCATCCACAGATGTCCACAACAGTGTCATCCACAGAATCCCCCATAACAGTGTGTCATCCACAGATCCCCCATAACAGAGTGTCATCCACAGAATCCCCCATAACAGTGCGTCATCCACAGATGCCCCCATAACAGTGTCAGTCACAGATGCCCATAACAGTGTGTCATCCACAGATCCCCATAACAGTGTCATCCACAGATCCCCATAACAGTGTCATCCACAGATCCCCCATAACAGTGTCATCCACAGATCCCCCATAACAGTGTGTGCTCCACAGATGCCCCCATAACAGTGCATCATCCACAGATGCCCTATAACAGTGTGTCATCCAGATGCCCATAACAGTGCCATCCACAGATGCCCCCATAACAGTGCATCATCCACAGATCCCCCATAACAGTGTGTCATCCAGATGCCCATAACAGTGTGTCACCCACAGATGCCCCATAACAGTGTGTCACCCACAGATCCCCCATAACAGTGTGTCATCCACAGATCCCCCATAACAGTGTGTCATCCACAGATCCCCCATAAGGAGAGACAGAAAGGAGGGGAAAGAATCAGTGGAAGCAAGCAGAGGACGGCACAGCAGACGACTGAATAGCTTCTTTTGTAAGTAAATTGTTTTATTACATATTATATATCCCTGCACACCGCAATACTCTCGTATTTTGTAATCTTATTTATATATACTTATTTAGTTTTTTTCAGGAGTATGATTAAGTGGTGAAAATTATTAGTGCTCCCCCAATTTTGACTCTGGAGTCTTATGTGCCCCCCCTATATATTGTTCCTAGAGTCGCCATTGGTGGGGGAAAATGGTAAGTAATTCTTCTCTAATTGTTTAATCTCATTTATCCCACTTTGGTAATTTTTTGCTAAATTTAGGCAACTCCTTTAGGACCGTAGTTGTCACTAAGGGCAATCACAGACAAACATTGCATGTACACAAAGCATCTGCCATCCTCTTCTTGTATTTATTACACATTTAGGGCACATTTATTAAGACCAGTGTTTTAGACACCGGTCTTAATAAGCCCTATAGCTGGTGATGGATCCTCCAAAGTTATGTAGGGGTGCTGGCCTCTACATAACTTCGGAGCATCCACCGCCTGTCTAAATCTACACCAGATTCCTTGCTGGCTTATATTTAGACTATCTTCTACATCTAAAACAGGCGTAGAAAATGATTAATGAGACAGGCCTGCTGGCCCGTCCCCTTCCCCACCCACGCCACGGCCACCTTTGTAAACATGGCGTGAGCGGGGAAAAATCGCAGATTGTGGCACAAATAACCTTTTCACCGCGATCTGCACCAGAAATACGTATTTCTGATAGTACATGACCCCCTTAGGGCCTGTTCACATTGCAGAATTTGGCGTAAAAATTTTGGTGCCAAAACCACGACGAAATTCTGAGAGGCAGTGTTGTAGTTCACTGGCCAGTGGTTTAAAGCCACGACTGCGCCAAAAAGGGACGTGTTGATTTTTGGTGTGGTGTCCATTTGGACGCCGCATGAAGCCATGGCAGGTGTGCGCTCACGGGTTAGTTCTATTCAATGGAGCTGAACCACGAGTGGGTCTGCGGCATTCAGAAGTGACCAACTGCCGCAGAAACTTGAAAATCGTATATATTGATCAATTTGGTGCGTTAATTTGCAGATTTTCGGATTTTTATTAAAAACAATTGGACATTTGGACAGAATCTCTTTTTTATTTTTTTACTGAGATATAAAATGCATTTTTCCCTGGGTTTACAATGTTGAACAATTTGATGCCTCTGTTTCCCCATGAATGGCTTGTAACAGGCATGGTAAGCAATGTGGAATTTTCCTTTAAAAGAGGTTAAATGAAAATTGAAAAAAAAAAAGAATGTGATTTTTCTTTTTATTCCACAAACAGCACTGTTCTTGTTCATGGGCTGTAGCTGGTAAAGCAACTCAGCGCTATTCAAATGAATGGTGCGGAGCTGCAATCCTAGACACAGTCCATAGACAAAAGTGGCAGTGTTTCTGCAAAAAAATAAAATAAAAAATTATTTTTTTAAACCCCTTAGACAACCCCTTTAAGTTTCATTTTAGCCTATATTTATGTATATATTTTAGCTTATATTTATGTACACAGTCGCTGCATGTTAACTGCTACTGAGATGCCCCCAAAGATGTAGCTTTCATCTTTATTATTGATCCATATGACGTTGATTCCTCTCTGTCCACACTGTGATTGTGTGTATTTCATACATTGTTTTCACCCAAGGTAATGCAGTCTGTCGTGGTCTGTTGGAAAGGATCAATGAACCGTGTGACAGCTGTGGTTTGGTAGCAGTTTGTCCATCTTCAGGTCAAGTGTAGTCCATCTACAACGTGAAAAGAGAGGTGTGTTGTATGACTGAGTAGTTTTAATCCCTATCCAAATATTTTTCTTTTCTCTTTTTAGTGTAAACCCATACTTGTGCATATTTTCCCAAAATAACAGGTTTCTGTTAGAAGGATGCAATAGATTTTTAGGGAACCAGTACATACAATACATTAATTATTGACCAAAATGTTTGCTATTAGGGGTTATTATATAGTACATGACAATCTCTTTCTAACAAAGTTAGAACCAGCCCTGGACCTCACATGGATCCAGAGATCGCCCCATTCATTGTTCTGCTAGATTTATATCAAGCTAAAATCTCAAGGGGAGTGGCTTTTCTGCTGCAGCTCAGGAGGCGTGTCCATGCTCTGCCTATCACAGCTCAGGGGGCGTGTCCATGCTCTACCCATCACAGCTCAGGAGGCAGTTGAAGGAGGAAACTGAGCATGTGCGGCCTTCTCAGTGAGCAGGACAAAGAAATAAGACAAAAAACACAGCAGGTGGCGCTATACAGATACATTTTATTGAATAACTCAGTGGCTATGCTAATTTTTTAAGTCCATGCAATTACAAAAGTATTCAGATCCAGGTGCTGGTTTGAAAACTGTAGACTATATTTTGTGGAACAGCCCCTTTAACCTCAACTCAGAAGGGCTCATGCACACGGCCGTTGCCCGGCTGTGGCCATATTGCGGCCCGCATACAGCGGGCCCTCAATACACAGGCACCGGCCGTGTGCACACCGTGTTCACTTGAATGGGTCCGCAATCCGGGAGATGCGGTGTGGAACGGAGTCATGGATCGGAAGCCCACGGAAGCACTACGGAGTGCTTCCATGGATTTTCTGTCCGTGCTTCCGCCCCGCAAAAAAGTAGTGCATGCACTACTTTTTGCGGTGCGGACCATCAGATGCGGATCGCCTACCCCATTCAAGTAAATGGGTCCGCGATCCACATGCGGCGGCCCGACGATCGGTGCCTGTGCATTGCAGACTGCTATTTGCGTTCCGCAGCATGGGTCCGGGGTGTCCAGCCACAACTCTCGTGCCTTAGGCCTCACACACGCAACCGTGCCGTTTTTTGCGGTTTGCAAAAAACGGAAGCCGCCCATATGCCTTCCGCAATTTGCGGAACGGAATGGGCGCTCATTGTAGAAATGCCTATTCTTGTCCGCAAAACGAACAAGAATAGGACATGTTATATTTTTTTGCGGGGCCACGGAACGGAGCAAAGGATGTGGACAGCACACGGAGTGCTGTGCGCATCTTTTGCGGCCCCTTTGAAGTGAATGGGTCCGCACCCGAGCCGCAAAAACTGTGACTCGGATGCGGACCCGAAAAACGTCTGCATGAGGCCTTAAACGGGTGTCCAGCTTTTAAAAAAAAATTTTTTACTTTCGATAGTAGCTTGTTGTACCTGTTGAAAAAATTATACTCACCTGCTCCCTGTCAGTTCATTATGGCTCTCAGGCTCCATTGAGCAGTCTTCCTGTCCCCTTCCTGTAAACTCCCTTATAGACAAGGTGATTTGTGCCACTGCAGCCAATGACAGGCCTCAGCAAAGACATATCCTCAAGCAACACATCACTGCTGGGTCGCATGCCGCTTCGGGACACGTCTTGCTGAGGCCAGTCATTGTTAGGAGTATTGCCTTGTCTATTCATACACTTGTAGCAGCCTGAATTTATTCTAGTGGTGCCCATTCCTACCTGTTTTTCCAAAAAGAAAAAAAATATTTTGTTGCAAGAAAGCAACAGGGTTCCAACCAGGAGTAAACTAGCGTAATTGGTCCCAATAGCAGTTTCTGAGGACCCGTGGCTAGAGGGGGCACATACCCCTTAGTCATTCACAACAGTCAAATAATTTTAGGGCGTGCAAAAAAAAAAATTAAGAAATGCACCTAAAAAGCAGTTATTTACTTAGTCCAAATGTATCATCATTCTAGTTGGTAGGAGACCTTTGACTTTTAATGAATGGGGCCCAGGCTGTTCTCAATGTGTCACTGGTTACAACAACCGATTAGAACAGGATCTTGACTTGAAAGGAGTTGTACAGATTTTGAAAAACTTGGCTGCTTTCTTCTAAAATGCTATAGACAATAGTTGTGGAATCACTGTGCCAACTAACTCGTTTAAAATTGCGCTTTTCCTGAGGGCGTTGTCCTGGCGGTCTCCTGGTTTTCACTCCTTAACCCCTTTACACGGAACTGGCTACCTACCAGGCCGCAGCCTCTTAGGATAGCTTCAATGTAGTTGGCAGCTGATCCACGGGCAGGGCTGAGTAGAACAAGCAGGGTGAGCAAGATGGCACTGGTGCTTGCCCAGGGGAGTGAGGCAGCAGCGGGCTTGGGCCGCCAAGCTTAGACAAAACCAGTGTCACACTTATCCATATGTAGTTTGTAGTATTTTGATGCTTGTTTAACCCCTTGAGGACCTCCGCCGTACATGTCCGGGAAAGAGCAATTATTTCAAAAATGGCTCCCGAACGAAGCAGGTGCTATAGTCGTCAGGCTTCTGTTGATTTAATGTATGTGATCGACTCAGCGATAATGCCGATCACAGACATTTAACCCCTCAGATGCTGTGGACAACTTTGACCATAGCATCTGAGGTGGCTTTCCCCAGAAGCACTGCTGCTCCCAGGACCCAATCAGCTAACCTGCATGCAATGAGAGTAGCCATTTGTTCTTTGTCGTAGATTCAGTCCCTATGAAGCCCTGCTGTATTTAATGTCCCATAGGCTGCAATGGTAATTCATTGCAGTGTATGAGACAAGCAATCTAATGAGTTCAAGTTCAATGGAAAAAAGTTTTTAAAAATAAAAAATTCAAACGACCCCCTTTCCCCATAATAAATGACCGTCACCGATCAAATACTAATGACCTATCTAGAGGATAGGTAATCGATATTAAAATCTCAGAAAACCCCTTTAAAAATCTTCTGTGTTCTGTTGAAGTGGTATCCCTATCATTTAATGACATGTCAGAGGTGTGCCATTACAGCAATACTGTGCTTGGCTATATCTGACAGTGTCATAGACTTTGAACGGCGAGGCAGGGTGCATGCTCCACCACCGCTCCACTGAAAACCATCCAAGACACAGTCTTACCATGGGTGATCACTCTTATCAGTGGGTGATCGATAAGCTCCAACTGATATAGCACTTCTCATCTATGCAGTAAGAAACCTCTGCCTGCTTTAAACCAAAGTCATACAGAGGTACGGGAAGGCCCCATAGAAAATTCTTTGGGAACAGTGTTGTGGCTCCATACAATTCCTAGATTGCACAGAGACAAAATAAACTTGTGTGCATAAGACCATGAGTTCAAATGCAAATGATGGTCTTTAAGACTTTCCTGGTTTGTAACAATTTTGCTTGCTTCTTTGATATCCAGTTAACGGTTATGAGGGCTTTTCTCTACTCTTGTAGTCATAATAAATGTCCTGTGTATCTTTACCATCTCTCAGTGTCTTGAAGGTTGGGCAAGTATTAGCAATGACGCTATACAAGTGTTGTGACATTACTTAATGTCAGTCAACCTGCTGAGTGTCAAAAACTTTGAGTGTAGCAGAAAGTAGGTCTCAGGAGGAACTGCTTCTCCTTGCGGAGAGCACCTGAGCCAGTGTAAGGAGTCTAGTTTGACACTAGCGATTGGAATCCGGCCTGCTGTTCCGGCATGGAACAATCGACCAGATCTTTCTGCATTCTGGATCTTAACCCTTTCACGACTGCCATACGGTTATATACGTGATAATTACACATGCCCCGTGCAGCTATCACGTATATATGTATGTAGTACAGCCATAAACCCCACTGGATCTTCGAGACACAAGTTGGACTTGATAAAAAAAGTCTGAAAATAAAAAAAAGTTTAAAAAATAAATAAATACAAATGTAAATAAATAAAAAAAATTGCCTTTTCCTATATCTTCTCTTTTATAAGAGATAAAAAAATAAAAAAAATAAACTACACATAATAGGTATCACCGCGTCCGTAATGACCGGCTCTATAAATATATCACATGATCCACCCTGTCCGATAAACACCATATAAAAATAAAAACTGTGTCAAAAAAGCCATTTTTGTCACCTTACATCACAAAAAGTACAACACCAAGCGATCAAAAAGGCGTATGGTACCAATAAAACCATCACCTCATCCTGCTAAAAATTAGCCCCTACAAAACAAAATCGCTTAAAAAATAAAAAAAACTATAGCTCTTAAAATGTGGAGACACTAAAACATAATTTGTTTTGTTTCAAAATATGCTATTATTGTGTTAAAGTGAAATTTAAAAAAAAAGTATACATATTAGGTATCGACGCGTCCGTAACAACTAGCTCTATAAAAATATCACATGACCTAACCCCTCAGCTGAACACTGTAAAAAAAATAAAAAATAAAAACAGTGCCAAAAAAAAGCATTTTTTGTCACCTTACTTCACACAAATAAGCTATAAAAAAGGCGTATGCCCCCCCAAAATAGTACCAATCTAACTGTCACATCATCCCGCAAAATATGAGACCCTACCTAAGATGATTGGTCAAAAAATAAAAAAAGCTATGGCTCTCAGACTATGAAGACTATAGGCTTCAAAAATGCTATTATTGTGTAAAACTTAAAAAAATAATAATAATAAAGGGTGTACATTTGAAGTATTGCCACGTCCGTAACGATCTGCTCTATAAAAATGTCACATGACCTAACCCCCTCAGGTGAACGCTGTAAAAATAAATAAATAAAAACTGTTCCAAAACAACCAATTTTTTGGTCACTTTGCCCCATAAAGTGTAATAATAATTAATCCCAAAAATCATATGTACCCAAAAATAGAACCAATAAAAACATCAACTCTTTTTGCAAAAAAAGAGCCCCTGCACAAGTCGATCGGCAGAAAATTTTAAAAAATAAGTCGTTCAGAAAATGGAGACACGCTTTATTATATAGAGCTGAAACAAACAAAGAAAGTAGACATATTTGATATCATTGCATCCGTATGAACCTGCTCTATAAATATAGCACATGATCTACCCTGTTAGATGAATCTTGTAAAAAAAAAAAATGGTGCCAAAACAGCAATTTTTTGGTTACCTTGCCAGTAACGGGGAGCCGGCGACGTGCTCTCTCTCTGGCGTCCTTGTCTTCATGGTGACAAGGGGGCGAGGAGGACCCGGGCGCACATGCTTCCTCAGCGTGGCTGGCGTCCTTCATTTCCTAGACAACTAGCAGGTCAGGAACTTAGCGCCGGTGCTAGTGAGTCGGCGCTCAGGTGTACAGAGATGCTGGACATGGGTCATGTGACGCAGGCCACATCACGTGACCCATCAAGAGGACCTATTTGAATAGGTAACCTGCTGGCCACAGGTTGCCTGTGATTGGTCTTATTACCTCACTAGCGTACCCTGCATGTGTGACTTTGGTCTGTTTGACCTCGGCTTGTATTTGACTTCGATCTTGTATTACCCCTTCGTGCCTGTGTTATATACTGGCTCTTGATCTCTGCTCCATGGATTCTATTGCTATTTTGGTGCTGGCCTGGGAAGCTCTCGCTTCCATGTTGTCTGTCTTTGTGTATAGTTTTCAGCCCTGTGTTGTGTCTCCCCTTCCTTAGGACCCTGCACGTATGTAAGCTAGGGACTGCCGCCCAGTTGTGCCCCGTCGGTTAGGACAGACCATGCAAGTAGGTAGGGATAGAGGTGTGGGTGGAGTTAAGGCCGCACTTATCCCTACCTGTTTGTGATATCACCTCACAAAAAACGCAATATAGAGCAATTACAAATCATATGTACCCCAAAATACCACCAATAAAACTGGCACCTTATCCCCTAGTTTACAAAATGGGGTAACTTTTAGGGAATTCCTACTGTAAGGGTGCATTAGGGGGGCTTCAAATGGGACATGGCATCTAAAAACCAGTCCAGCAAAAAAAAAAAACTTATGTGCCCTTAAATCAGTTTACGACCATATGTGGGGTGTGTCTGTAAACCACAGAATCAGGGTAATAAATATTCAGTTTTGTTTGGTTGTTAACCCTCGATGTGTTAAAGAAAAAATTGGATTAAAATGGAAAATCAAAAAAGTAAAATTTAGAAATGTAATCTCCATTTTTCTTAAATTCTTGCGGAACACCTAAAGGGGTAACAAAGTTTGTAAAAAAAGTTTTGAGTAACTTGAGTGGTGTAGTTTCTGAAATTGGGTCATTTATGGGGGGTTTCCACTATGTAAGCCCCACAAACTGACTTCAGACCTGAACTGGTCCTTAAAAAGTGGGTTCTTTTCTTACAAATTTTAAGAATTGCTTTTAAACTTCTAAGCCTTCTAATGTCCTAAACAAATAAAATGATATTTACAAAATTGACATGTGTGGGTTTTTTTTAATCGGATTGTATTGTTAGGGTCTCACACATGGGTTGTGTCCTGTTGCTATACTTGTGGATGTTTAACTGTTCCTGTATTTTTACAGAAGTATTATCTCGTAGTAAGAAGATGGATTTCCGATCACGAGATCTAGCCTGGTCATCCCAGGTGGACACGGTTTTTGCAGGTGGTGCTGGATGAGGAGATGATCCATCTCAGAGGAGCATGAGGGAGCTGAAGTTGGGGCTTAAAAATGTATTGCACAAACGGATGAAAACTTGGTGGAATAAGAGCAACATTGGAAAAATATATACAAAAGGGTCTTACCTCTAGGGGATTACGGGTCCAGACCTTCCCGTCATACTGGAGAGATGATGATGAATTTTGTAAAAAATGGGAAGGAGTATGTAATGTGTGCTCACTTAACCTGATGCAGATAATTATTGAGCTCAATACCCAAACTATGATACGGTTGGAAGCGGACATTACAACCATGGAACAGTAATTAACACAGAAATTCTCCCCCGGTGAATTGGAAATTCCAAAGTTATTACCACATAAAGTGACACGTCAGATTTTCAAAATTAGACATGGTCACGGGGGTATCAATGACCCTTGGTCATGAAACGGTTAAGCATCTTTCTGCATTGCCAGATCTCAAGTGCTAGTTTCAAACTAGCCAAAGTCCACTTTCAAGAGAAAGAAAGCTGTCTCTTTAGCAGAATATAAGGTACGAGAAAAAAAAATCGATCCAGAACTGGGCTGCATCACCTAAGCGAGGCAGCACTACAGACTACAGGGAGTGCAGAATTATTAGGCAAGTTGTATTTTTGAGGATTAATTTTATTATTGAACAACAACCATGTTCTCAATGAACCCAAAAAACTCATTAATATCAAAGCTTAATATTTTTGGAAGTAGTTTTTAGTTTGTTTTTAGTTTTAGCTATTTTAGGGGGATATCTGTGTGTGCAGGTGACTATTACTGTACATAATTATTAGGCAACTTAACAAAAAACAAATATATACCCATTTCAATTATTTATTTTTACCAGTGAAGCCAATATAACATCTCAACATTCACAAATATACATTTCTGACATTCAAAAACAAAACAAAAACAAATCAGTGACCAATATAGCCACCTTTCTTTGCAAGGACACTCAAAAGCCTGCCATCCATGGATTCTGTCAGTGTTTTGATCTGTTCACCATCAACATTGCGTGCAGCAGCAACCACAGCCTCCCAGACACTGTTCAGAGAGGTGTACTGTTTTCCCTCCTTGTAAATCTCACATTTGATGATGGACCACAGGTTCTCAATGGGGTTCAGATCAGGTGAACAAGGAGGCCATGTCATTAGATTTTCTTCTTTTATACCCTTTCTTGCCAGCCACGTTGTGGAGTACTTGGACGTGTGTGATGAAGCATTGTCCTGCATGAAAATCATGTTTTTCTTACCTTGCAGACTTCTTCCTGTACCACTGCTTGAAGAAGGTGTCTTCCAGAAACTGGCAGTAGGACTGGGAGTTGAGCTTGACTCCATCCTCAACCCAAAAAGGCCCCACAAGCTCATCTTTGATGATACCAGCCCAAACCAGTACTCCACCTCCACCTTGCTGGCGTCTGAGTCGGACTGGAGCTCTCTGCCCTTTACCAATCCAGCCATCTGGCCCATCAAGACTCACTCTCATTTCATCAGTCCATAAAACCTTAGAAAAATCAGTCTTGAGATATTTCTTGGCCCAGTCTTGACGTTTCAGCTTGTGTGTCTTGTTCAGTGGTGGTCGTCTTTCAGCCTTTCTTACCTTGGCCATGTCTCTGAGTATTGCACACCTTGTGCTTTTGGGCACTCCAGTGATGTTGCAGCTCTGAAATATGGCCAAACTGGTGGCAAGTGGCATCTTGGCAGTTGCACGCTTGACTTTTCTCAGTTCATGGGCAGTTATTTTGCGCCTTGGTTTTTCCACACGCTTCTTGCGACCCTGTTGACTATTTTGAATGAAACGCTTGATTGTTCGATGATCACGCTTCAGAAGCTTTGCAATTTTAAGAGTGCTGCATCCCTCTGCAAGATATCTCACTATTTTTGACTTTTCTGAGCCTGTCAAGTCCTTCTTTTGACCCATTTTGCCAAAGGAAAGGAAGTTGCCTAATAATTATGCACACCTGATATAGGGTGTTGATGTCATTAGACCACACCCCTTCTCATTACAGAGATGCACATCACCTAATATGCTTAATTGGTAGTAGGCTTTCGGGCCTATACAGCTTGGAGTAAGACAACATGCATAAAGAGGATGATGTGGTCAAAATACTCATTTGCCTAATAATTCTGCACGTAGTGTACATCTGCAGGGAGTTATGGAGTTTGTATGTACTACCTGTATTTATGTGGGTTTCCTCTTGATATGCGACTTTCTCTCACATTTAAAAAATATATTGATATTATGAATATATCCGTTCTGAACGGATGCATGTGATTGTATTATCTGAAAGGAGGCGTTTGTGCAGATCCAGCCTTTGACAAGTGTGAAAAAATGCTGCAAATTAAGACTGTGTATATAAATAGAGTTGCTAATAGTTTATATTTATCAATTAACAAAATGCAAAATGAATGAACAAAAGAAAAATCGAAATCAGATCAATATTCGGTGTGACCATCCTTTGCCTTCAAAACAGCATCAATTCCTGTAGGTGCACTTGCACACAGTTTTTGCATGAACCGGGCAGGGAGGTTGTTCCAAACATATCGGAAAACTTACCACAGATCTTTTGTGGATGTAGGCTTACTCAGATACCTCTGCCTCCTCATGTAATCCCAGACAGACTCAATGATATTGAGCTCAGGGCTCTGTCGGGGCCATATCATCACTTCCAGGACTCCTTCTTCTTCTTTACACTAATACAATCTTAATGACATTGTCCCGGTGCAATACATTTTAAGTATTAACATATATTGCAACAACTTGCTGTTCTCTAACAAGGAGCTTAACGGCAAAATTCACAACAGGTGTTTGATCCTTTAATCGCCCAATAAATTTCCTGGTTCAATTAGAATTGGTATTTAAACAGTCTTCCTCATCATTCTGTTCACATTTTGACATCATGAGACCAAGACGACACCTAACAATTGATCAACAGTACTTTGCCATTGCAAGGCTTCAAGCAGGATGTTCTAAGAGTGTCATCAGTAGATTGCAACAGCGATACAGAGAGACTGGAAGTCACAGAGAGGCATATAAGTGGACGTCCTTTGGCCACATCCCACACTGATGACCGCATTATTATGAACAATGCCCTGCGGATCCAGATGATGAATGCCACACAACTCCAGGCACATTTAAGGGAGGTGAGAGACATCCAAGTGTCACATCCAGGCTCGGGCTGGCCCACGGGGTACAGGTGAATCCCCCCGGTGGGCCCCTAGTCTAATAACATAGTAGACTTACTGCACTACATACATATATTCAATGTACAGCACCTCAACAAGCAATGTTCATATAAAAAAAAACTTGATAGATTATTAAAGAAATTCCCCAGTTTATTATAATAGATACGATCAGAGCTGAGACGACTTTTAGGTATAGAGGAAAGCCACCAGTGTCCTCTTCTCCCCAGGGCCTACCTTCTCAAAGTTGCTGCAGAGACCCCTATATTCAATCATCTGGTAGCATCTTGCTGCTGTGTGAGCAGGTAATATCCGTACAGTGGGCCCCCAAAATAAATTTGTCTGGTGCACCCTAGGCACCCCAGTCCGACACTGGTCCCATCAGACAATTCAAAGCCATTTACATTAGCGTGGTCTGTGTGCTAGACGACCTGCAAGAGTACCTGACCACACCACTAGGCACAGGTGTCATCGTCTTGCATGGGCCAGGGAGCATCTAAGCTGGACGAGAGACCAGTGGGCCTCAGTGCTGTTCACTGGAGAAAGTCGATTCATGCTGAGCAGAAATGATGGCCACCAATGGTGTTAGAGACACCTAAGATAGCGCTAACCGTTGTCACCAAACAAGCCTTTGGTGGTGGTGGTGTTAAATTGTGGGCAAGTGTGTCTAGTCAATACAGAACTGCCCTACACTTTGTGAATGGTACAGTGACAAGCCCATACTACTCGAATAACATCATTAATCCAGTCATTGTGCCTCTGCATGAACAACACAGGCCTAATTTCATCTTCATGGACAACAATGTGCCAGCTCATCGAGGTCGCATCATTAGGGATCGGCTGCTGGAGACTGGGGTACCGAAAATGGAGTGGCCTGCACTTTCTCCAGACCTGAATCTCATTGAAAACCTATGGCATCAGATGAGTCACCGTGTAGAGGTTTGTAAGTCTGTACCGCAGAACCTCAATGATCTGAGGGCTGCCCTTTAAGAAGAGTGGGATGCCATGCCTCAGCAGACAATAAGTCGACTTGTGAACAGCAGGAGACGTCGTTGTCAAGCTGTAATTGATGCTCAAGGCCACATGACAAGTTTTTGAGACATTGCCATTTTTGTGGTGGTATACTGTTGTTGGCTTTTGTTTCAATAAATCGTTGGAGATGAGGAAACCACCATTGTATGCTTCTACTTAAATGCCTGACTTTCTTGATACAATATCACTGTATCGTGAACTTTTTAAGTTTTCCATGAATATCACCCAAAAGCCAAATATATACACATATACACATGCATAAGATCCCCATCTTCCTACTACCGTGACTGTATCATATTAGGTCTGTTTAGCATATAGACTTTTTAATTAAAAGTAAATGTCAGCAGTATACCATGATTTATCAGGCCATTTCCACAGTCCTCATAAAACCCAAATTGTGACATGTATATATAATACTTAGGCTAATTTCACACGAGCAAGTTTTCCATCTGGATGCAATTCATTTTTCAAACGGACAGCATCTGGACTGAATCCTGCTCCATTATCTTCATTGGGTCTGTGCACATGAGCATCATTTTTCACTAATCATCTTTGTGTTCATAAAGTATCACAGCATGTTCTTTATTGTCAACATCTCCTAGCAACAGTCAGAGAAAAACGCATTGCCTCCGGAAGCCTTCTGTGGGCATCCAGATGCAATGTGTGCAATGCACTGATGCTTGCTAGAAAATGTTGAGTGTTATTCTTCAGTTTTTCTTCATGCGCATGAAAAACAGATACAAAGCGCATGCAAACCGGAAACTTTCAGCGCAATCACAGACAAAACTGATTGAACTTGCGTGAATAATCATCAGTTTTTCACTGAGCAGATCTGGACACATTCCGTATAGCTCATTTGAAAGAGGCCTTAGGCTACTTTCATACTGGCGTTTTGGCTTTCCGTTCGTGAGATCCGTTCAGGGCTCTCACAAGCAGTCCAAAATGGATCAGTTTTGCCCTAATGCATTCTGAATGGATAAGGATCCGCTCAGAATGCCTCAGTTTGCCTCCGTTTTCGCCTCCATTCCGCTCTGGAGGCGGACACAAACGGATCCGTCCTGACACACAATGTAAGTCAATGGGGACGGATCCGTTTGCACTGACACAATGCAAAACAGATCCGCCCCCCCATTGACTTTCAAAGGTGTTCAAAACGTATCCGTTTTGGCAATGTTAAAGATAATACAAACGGATCTGTTCTGAACAGATGCATGCGGTTGTATTATCAGTGCGGATCCGTCTGTGCAGATCCATGACGGATCCGCACCAAACGCGAGTGTGAAAGTAGCCTTAGGCTGGTTTCACACGGGCGTTGCGGGAAAAGGTGCGGGTGCGTTTCAGGAACATGCGTGATTTTTCCGCGCGAATGCAAAACATTGTAATGCATTTTGCACATGCGTGAGAAAAATCGGCATGTTTGGTACCCAAACCCGAACTTCTTTACAGAAGTTCGGGCTTGGGATCAGTGTTCTGTAGATTGTACTATTTTCCCTTATAACATGGTTATAAGGGAAAATAATAGCATTCTGAATACAGAATGCATAGTATAATAGCGCTGGAGGGGTTAAAAAAAATTAAAAATAATTTAACTCAACTTAATCCACTTGCTCGCTTAGCCAGCATCTCTTCTGTCTCTTTGCTGTGGTGACGTCACCCCGGTCATCACATGGTCCGTCACATGATCTTTTACCATGGTGATGGATCATGTGATGACCAGAGTAACGTCACCACAGGTCCTTTGACTGCAATCAGCAAAGAAAGAGACAGAAAAGATGCCGGCTGCGTGAGCAAGTGGATTAAGGTGAGTTAAATTATGAATTTTTTTTTAACCCCTCCAGCGCTATTGTACTATGCATTCTGTATTCAGAATGCTATTATTTTCCCTTATAACCATGTTATAAGGGAAAATAATAAAATGATCGGGTCTCCATCCCAATCGTCTCCTAGCAACCGTGCGTGAAAATCGCACCGCATCCGCACTTGCTTGCGGATGCTTGCGATTTTCACGCAGCCCTATTCACTTCTGTGGGGCCTGCGTTGCGTGGAAAACGCACAATATAGAACATGCTGCGATTTTCACGCAACGTACAAGTTATGCGTGGAAATCACCGCTCATGTGAACAGCCCCATAGAAATAAATGGGTCAGGATTCAGTGCGGGTGCAATGCGTTCAACTCATGCATCACATCCGTGCGGAATACTCGCCCGTGTGAAAGGGGCCTTAGTCTGTGGGTAGGTACACCAAAGCGCCCCTAGGGTGGTCACCTTCCTGGATTTTGATTTTGCTATTTGTAATACATTATTTCATTATTTACTTATAGATATTGGTGGCATTTAGCACACTTTGGCTTAAATAGGTTTTTCTTGCACTGGCTTCCATGTTGTTTATGCGATATATACGTATTGCTGATGTTTTTTTTAACATTCCTGGATCAGGTGTCCAATGTCGCTCCTGTCTTTTTTGCACAATTTTATATAGAAAATCATTTTTAAAGGGAATCTGTCAGCTCCGAAACACCCCCCAAACTAGAGTAAGCGGTAAGTAGTGTAAGTGATGCTGAGTCTGATTATGTCATTTTAATCTTCGCACTCATTTTCATTTTGACTCTGTGCCCCAACAAACCAGCAGTACAATGCACTGAGAGGACTCCTGTGCTCATGCACTAAATAGAGAGGACTTAAAGAGGAGTCCTCTCAATGCATCTTACTGCTGGTTTGTTGGAACACAAGTGAGTATGAAGATAAAAATGACATAACTGGACTCGGCATCGCCTACACTATACACCGCCTACTCTAGTTTGGGGGATGTTTTGGAGATGACAGATTCCCTTTAGGCTGGGTTCACACCCGAGCGTTTTACAGCGCGTTCCTACGCGCTGTAAAACGCTCAACAGGCAAGAACCAATGCTTCCCTATGGGAATGGTTCTCACCTGAGCGTTTTACAGCGCGTACGATCGCGCTGTAAAACGCCCAACGCCCCAAGAAGTACAGGAGCTTCTTTGGGGCGTCTTGTCGCGCGTTCCCGTACATAGACTTCCGGGAATGCGCGACAATGGGCGCTCGCTTGTTCCGGAGCCGCGATTGTAAACGCGCATACAATCGCGCATACATAGCGCTCCATCCCGTACGCTCAGGTGTGAACGCAGCGTAAACCCTTTTTGTAATGATGTGAATAATAGATTATTTTTTATTATTAATGCACGGTGTGAATTGACTCCATAGTTGTAAGCTTATGTTTCAATATGTGCAGCTGCATGTACTTTACTCTCCAGTCACCTATTGTACGTTATATAATTTGTACTATACAGTAATGAGGCATGAGGAGTGCCCCTTTACTGTCTGGTTTATTTGGATTTTCATATGCTGTAATAAAATCCTGATTATATTTCCGGATTTTGAGTTTTACTTCTTTTGTATGGATTTTAGCCCACTCTGCATAGTTTTTGTCTTGCAGCCTTGACATCTTGCGAGACGATGTGATGATGACTGATGCACTTTAAAACCACTGAAGTAAGTTTCTTCCAGGGCTGCCAATCCATTAGACACCACTGTGGTGCTTCAGAGCATTAGAAATAAATCCAGAGCACAAAGAATGAGAAAAGCAGGAGCTCATCGTTTCAATTTATGAAATACAAGCTGAGGATCGACATGGAGGACCTGGCCTTTGATCTGGCGAGGTCGCACTATATTTTGAAAACCAGTGAGTGGCACAAAATGTGTTATGTGACCCGCAAAATAACTCACTCGTTGCCTGGTATTAGGTCACTCTGTTTATTTCCTGTGCAATGAAATGGGACTTGGTTTAGAACATAACGCAAGCGCTCAACCTGCATTAAGGTCAGAGAAACCTGATTACAATCAGACATGACTATGGACAACTGAAAGGCAAATCATTTTTCGTTGTTTTGTATTTTAATCATAAATAGGTCATTTATATTATCAAGATGTATACGGTGACACATTATATTTACTTCTAAGGGGATGCATTTGTTATCTCCATATAAGCAATGCACGAGGACAATCTAGTCCTTTATTGATACTCTTAGTAACAAAGCATTGATAGCATTTGCATAGATTTCTATATAAGTATCCTGTCCAGACAGAGTGAGAATAAACACACACGGCAAATAGCAATCCCTGAGCTCCCATTTCAAACAAGGTATATTGCAAAATAGATGTTCTCTATGTGCTCAGCTAGATGATCAGAATGAACACATGATCTATATTAAGTTGCTTTAGGGTCCTTACACACATGAATTTGCACTGAAGAATGGCGGAGAGGCCGCCCATTCAGAAAATCTGTGTGAATGTCAAAGTCCAGAATGTGCAGGAATTGAAATTAATAAATGACAGGTAATACTGAATCTTTTCCCTCAAAACTATATAACAATCTGCTCTGTTCCTCCTGCTCTGTAACATGCTACCACAATTACGGTACATTGCATTTTCCCGTCAGGTCTTTAAAGGTGGCACCGCTCAGAAGCTCAATGGACTCTATAGCTGCGGGATTCCTGCTGTTATACATAGCAGACACCCAGAGGCATTGTCTGTGATCAGCGATAATGCCAATCACAGACATTGAACCCCTCAATTGTAACCACAGCGTCTGATTGATGAAATCCTGGGAGCTCTGCATTCCTGGGGCCCTAGTGGCTGCCCTGTATCGAGGTCAATGGAGATGAGCTGTTCGTTTTATATGGCATCCTCAGGGATTCTGAAGGCTCTCCTGGCTTCCAGAGCAAAGTTCCTATGAAGCCCTGCTACAGAGGGAATCTCCCATAAGCTGCAATGTTAAATCAATCAGATAATCGCATGTTAAAGTCTCCTAGAAAGACCTAAGATAAGTGAAAAAACTCTAATCAGCCCCATTCCCTTATGTTAAAAAAAATAATAATAATTGCAAGCTATTAAAATATAAAAACGGTGTAATGGGAAAAAAATTCAAAAAAGGCCAATTCGCCTATTATTGATCCTTCACCTCCCCCAAAAATTTAATAAAAAGAAATTAAAAAGTTATACACAATTCATGGTATGTAAATGATATCAATAAAAACTAAAGAGCACAGCTCCTCAGACATAAGTATTAAAAGGTTATGGGGTCAGAATGTTATTATTTTATGTAAGTATTAAAACACAAGAAAAACTATAAAAATGTGGTATTGCTGTAATCACGCTGATTCCGGTTGTTTTAAGTTATCCGCTATACACAGTATAGGGAATAACTATTAGATTGGGACCCCCACCGATAACAAGAACGTAGGCCCTATATCCCCTGCAGCCCCCCTAAAATGAACTATACGGCCATGGGAGTTCCGGAGATAGCCAAGTCCAAAGCTCGGCTATCTCCAGAATTACATTAGAAATGAATGGAGTGGCCGCACGCATGCCAGACTAGCCGCTCTGTTCATTTCAGGGGGCTGCAGGGGGTATGGGGCCCTCATTCTTGTTATTGGTGGGGGTCCTGTGGATAGGGGATAACTTCAAACAACTGCAATACCCCTTTAACATGTCTGCTTTACCGCATAGGGAACACTTTAAATACAAAATTGTTTAAACTATGAAATTTAGCATTTTTTTCCAATTCTATCCCATTTGGAATATTTTTTTTTTCGAGCTTCCCACTACACTGTATGCCGTTAGAAAGTGCAACTTGTCCCACAGTAAACAAGCCCTCATACGGCTGTGTGAAACGAAAAAAATAAGAAAATATGGCTCCTGGAAGGTAGGGAGTAAAAAAACAGAAAGTCACTGGGGCAGGAAGGGATTAAAGAAAAAATTCCTTCAGGTTCTAAAGCTTGAATCACAGTCAATGGTCTGCATTATGCAGTATTGCCATATTACTTTTTGCAATTAAAACTTATTAAAATGTATTTGCTCAACTTTTCAGTGTATTTTTGTCAATATTTTGTGCTCTACTATATGTACAGTTTTCAAAAAATATATCTGTAAATTTCTGAAATGTCTAAATTCTAAAAGGGTGCAAAAATCATATGATAGGACGTTGCAACATTCTGGTGGTTTGTATAAGAAGACACTTATTGGTACAGTACAAAGTCGGAGAGAACAGGATAATGTAAGATCGTTGCTCCACATGCTCTTTACACATCTCCAGGTACTATTATGACATAAATACACATTTCACAATGGGTAAATACTTAGCTCATAGAAAGATAAGAGCATACTCATCCACCGTGTTAAACTGGAAAGGGTCTGCAGTACATCTGTCTGCTTACATTGTTTAGCACACATAACGTGTCACTGACCTATGATATCACCAAGGAGAATGGTGACAGGTGTATGGAATTCGCCTTGTTTTCTGCATTTCCTTTTGTAGTAACTAGGTAAAACATTGCTGAGCATTATTTTTTACATGTAGCGCTGGGTGGTATGTAGTGTTAAGCGAAGCATTCGAAGCGGCATTTGGTCCGAAGTTTAACAAACCTTTGACAAGGAATCCGAATTTCCTCGTGCTTCGTGGCAACAACTCAGTTTTTCCTAAAATGGCGTCTGCATGTGTTACAAAGTGAAAGTAAGAAGCCCGGGAACGCGAGATCACCCATAATGCCGTGTAGCCGGCCAATCCGTAGATAGCCATCCCCTGTGATGTCACAGGCCTATTAAACCCACATTCCGCGCATTGTGAGCTGAGCATAGGGAGAGACGTGGCAAGTGCTCATACGCTAGGGACAGTGTTGCTCAAAACAATTAATATAAGAATATTGGAGAGGGAGAGTGCAGGGAGACTGCAGAGGGAGACAGTTTTTTTTATTTATTCCTACATTTACTTATTTCTACTCCAGCCTTAAATGTAATTCAATACCAATAAGATGGAAGCCTTTATTATTCCACTGCCAGTATGCCAACTAATACCATCCAGTCTGCACCCATTAGCGGGGCAAGGTCTTAATCATGACCATCCTCATCTTTTGCTATCTTTACTTCTTCCAAATCATCCTTCAAAATCTCCATGTCGTAGAAAAGTCAGCAAGATGCAGAGAGAGAGATGCTGGATGTTCCTGATGGCATACCTGTATTCTCATTGATATTAGATGATGTGGAAAAGGAGGAAAAGCAGATGGCAGAAGAAGGTGTCACAGTCACTCCCAGGTTAGGTGTTAGAAGGTCGGAGAGGCTGTCTGCACGTAATGTCATCTGACAACCTCTTTTAATTTCATTTTGTTGTTGATGGTAATGACCAGGTGCAGCAGCTGGTGTGTGTTGTCTCCTCTGGTGTTCCTGCTCTTTCTTCTACTTCAGGAGTTAAAGAGGACCTTTCACTAGAATAAAAAATCTAAACTAACTATACAGACATGGAGAGCGGCGCCCAGGGATCTCCCTGCACTTACTGTTATACCTGGGCGCCGCTTCGTTCTCCCGGTATAGCCTCCGGTATCTTCATAGTTAGGCTCCACCCAGTTGAACCTGCCGGCGTATCATTCTCCCATGCTGTAGCGCTGGCCAATCGCAGCGCTCAACTCATAGCCTGAGAGAAATAAAAGCCTCTCAGGCTATGAGCTGAGCGCTGCTATTGGCCAGCACTACAGCATGGGAGAAGGAGACGCCGGCAGGTTCCACTGGGTGGAGCCTAACATATGAAGATACCGGAGGCTATACCGGGAGCACGGAGCGGCGCCAAGGTATAACAGTAAGTGCAGGGAGATCCCTGGGCGCCGCTTTCCATGTCTGTATAGTTAGTTTAGATTTTTTATTCTAGTCAAAGGTCCTCTTTAAGTGTCTAATTCCTTTTTATTTGTTTTGTGTTGTTTTCCCTGCCTTCTGGTATCTGGTCTGAGTCAAGACCCCTGTTCCTTCAGCTTAAGGGCCTTATCACTACCTCAGTGCATTACAGGGTAGTCAGGCTTTAGGTTCCAGTGAATGAATGGTCCTACCACTGAGGTCCGTTCATTCGGTTAGCAGTCAGGGCTAGGGTTAGGATTCATTAGGTGGTGACCTTTTCCTCTCTCTAGCTTCTAGGCCAGATACTCCCCCCCCTCTTGTCTTTGGTAAAGTTGCCGAATCAAAATTTCACTCGCCTATCGTCGAGTGGGAGCAGGCAGTGCAAAACACATTGCAGAATTGCGTCACTTTTTCTTTAACACTTTTAGATAATATTTCCTGAGCTTTGAATAACAGAGAGAAGGCGGAGGCGGTCTATCACACCTCTGCTTTCTGATTGTTAGATACATGGGGCTCGAAGCAGCGTTTTCACAATACACTGAGTAGCTCTGATTAATAAATCACAAGATCCCCAAATTCCCTATATGAATGAGGCTGCTGGGTCTCAGATTTTATGTTTTATCGTTAATAATGACAAAATAAATGAAAACAAAAATACACAAGTAAAACCTTACAAGTAAAAAAAAACATCAGCTCCATCAGTTTTGTTGGGGTTGATGATCACTTAGGCTAGGTTCACATCTGTGTTATGGTATTCTGGTAGTCTGTTCCAGTAGAGGAACCGGGTTTACCATGTTCGACATTCACTTTAATGAGATGCGTTGGGTTTCCGTCATAAATACCGGCTGTCTGCTGGGAAAATACTCCTGCATGCAGTGTTTTTTCTTTTCAGAAAGCCAGAATTCTTGAAGGACACCTGCGGGATCCCATTATAGTGAATAGGGATTGGGCCTGTCACGGCTGTGTCTGACTATGTCAGATATGAAACTACATAACAATGCTGACTATGAGACCATCAGTAAGAAATAGCATAAGTAATAGAATGAAGAACCACCCTCAATTCAGATGTCTCTGTTGCCAATAAAGAGCTGCGAACAGCCAGTACATATATATATAACGAAAATCTAGGCACTCAGATTTAGGTTATTGCAATCAAACTTTTTTTTATTTTTTCAAGTTTTTGCAGTAGTTTCATCCAAAAAGCCCAATTAGATCCTTTGTACGAACAGTATATTAAGACCAGACATTTCGGTCATTTCAGACCTTCATCAGTGGTCACATTTTTTATCTGTTCTGGTAGGGAGGTATGGACATCAGGGCTTGGATGTCCATACCTCCCTACCAGAACAGATAAAAAATGTGACCACTGATGAAGGTCTGAAATGACCGAAACGTCTGGTCTTAATATACTGTTCGTACAAAGGATCTAATTGGGCTTTTTGGATGAAACTACTGCAAAAACTTGAAAAAATAAAAAAGTTTGATTGCAATAACCTAAATCTGAGTGCCTCAATTTTCGTTATATAAGAAATAGCATAGGCCTGTTTTGCGACTTTTTGAAGCCAGAAATCTGGAGACTTGATAAATCAGGGTCAATCTGTCTAGATAGCCTGTTCTAGTAAATACTTGAATTCTCTATGACATAACATTTTTGCACCTTTTCTTAGAACTGAGCATTATGTCATTCCTCTGTTATTCTTCCAGGAAATGTACAAATAACTAGAATTTTTTTTCATAACATTATCTGCTGAGTATGTGACTAATACTAACCTGCTCTCACCACAGAACAGTGCTCAGGAGTAGATAAGCAAGAGGTATAATATATGTCTGTAAAGAATCAGAATGCACTCTGGGAGAGATTTATCAAAGACTGTCATTTTCCACTGGTCTTTGAAAGCTTCTGATGAGGAGCCTTAGGCTACTTTCACACTCGCATTTTGTGCGGATCTGTCTTGTATCTGCACAGACGGAGCCGCACCAATAATGCAAACGCTTGTATCCGTTAATAACGGATCCGTTTGCATTATTCATTCAAAAAAAAGTCTAAGTCAAAACTGATGCATCTTGACTTACATTGAAAGTCAATGGGGGACGGATCCGTTTTCAATTGCACCATATTGTGTCAGTGAAAAACGGAGGTGGTAAAATTTTACCAATAAAATATGCGTATCTTTATTAAAAAATGTAAATATCTATGAAATTTTTTCAAAATTTGCATATTGTCCTATTTTCAACTCCAATATTTGACATTCATACATAAATACTATTCAATATTTTTTTCAGAAATATATTTCCACATCTTTACTTTAATTTGGCTGCATTTACAAAAAACTTTTACTTTTCTTTTTATTTAGGAGACTTGCCATTTTAACATTAATTTAAAATTTGTGCATATTTTTTCCTGCAACAAGCCAAATTTGCAGAAGTGTCAGAATAATAGAAACCCCCCAAAAGTGACCCCATTTTGAAAACTAGACCCCTTAATGCTATTCATCTATGGGTGTAATGAGTTTTTTTACCCCTAGTTTTTTAAAGAAATTAATGCTAAGAAGGTGAATTTTTTTTTTTCATTTTTTTACACAAAAGTGTACATTTAAAGACAGATCTTTTTCTACAGAGCACATAAAAATGAAGAAGTACACGCCAAAATGTATCACCCCATTTCTCCTGTCTTCAGAAATATCCCCATTGACAAACAGCAGGGCCCAAACATAAAGGAGCACCTGGGGCCTTTCAGACAATAAACTGAAAATGCTTCAGCCCCCATTGCACACATGAAATGGCGTTGAGCTGCAAAATGATAGAAAACCCTTATAAATGACCCCATTTTAAAAACTAGATCCCTTAAAGCATGCATCTAGTGGTGTAGTAAGCATGCTGAGTGCAAAATTATTATAGGATTAAAATAATGAGTAAATATGGTTTTATTCAAATTGTTAATAAAATTTTCACAGGAAATTGGAGAAAAAATATTTTTAGATGGGTAACCCTGTGTTAGAAATCCGCCACATTCTTATCTTTGTGGCGCGTACAGATGAGAAGTGAAGCTGTGCACTTATAGGGGAGGCAGATTTATAAAAAGGCATTTTATGTCTCGCCAAACTGAAAAAAAATTTAAAAAAAATGAACTTTAGTGAAAGGCAACAAGTCCAAGAAAACGGAGCAAAATGTCTCCAACTATGTTGCAAAATGCAGTTTGTTCACAAGATACAAGAACACCGACAGGGCTATAATGACAAGCTGGCATTCAAGGATTGTGACTGGTCGTACAAAATCTCTTTAGCTCCATCAATCCCTATATGAAAGGCGAACGTGATAAGTGACGCGGTGCACCTGCCTGGCAAGGTAGAAACCGTTATGCACACAATCAACCAGTCACCTACAGAATATATAAAAGGACAGTGTCCAGAACTGTCTGTGGGAACAGTAATGGATCACTAATTCCCCAAATTATTTTAGGAATTCTAGACATCCCTTAGGCCTCTTTCACACGGGCGTCAGTTTTTTGCCCGGATAAGAGCCGGGTGCGTTGCGGGAAAATGCGAGATTTTCCCGCGCGAGTGCAAAACATTGTCATGCGTTGCACTCGCGTGAGAAAAATCGCGCATGTTTGGTACCCAAACCCGAACTTCTTCATAGAAGTTCGGGCTTGGGATTGATGTTCTGAAGATTGTATTATTTTCCCTTATAACATGGTTATAAGGGAAAATAATAGCATTCTGAATACAGAATGCATAGTAAACCAGCGCTAGAGGGGTTAAAAAAAATAAAAAATAATTTAACTCACCTTAGTCCACTTGATCACGAAGGCCGGCATCTCCTTGTGTCTCCTCTGCGCTGAAGTTGAACAGGACCTGGGGTGAGCTTCTCCATTAAATATCGGTTAAGGACCTTCGATGACGTCACTCCGGTCATCACATGGTCTTTTACCATGGTGAATCACCATGGTAAAAGATCATGTGACGTACCATGTGATGACCAGAGTGACATCATCGAAGGTCCTTAACCGATATTTAATGGAGAAGCTCACCCCAGGTCCTGTTCAACTTCAGCGCAGAGGAGACACAAGGAGATGCCGGCCTTCGTGATCAAGTGGACTAAGGTGAGTTAAATTATTTTTTATTTTTTTTAACCCCTCTAGCGCTGGTTTACTATGCATTCTGTATTCAGAATGCTATTATTTTCCCTTATAACCATGTTATAAGGGGAAATAATAATGATCGGGTCTCCATCCCGATCGTCTCCTAGTAGAGTTGAGCGAACACCTGGATGTTCGGGTTCGAGAAGTTCGGCCGAACATCCCGGAAATGTTCGGGTTCGGGATCCGAACCCGATCCGAACTTCGTCCCGAACCCGAACCCCATTGAAGTCAATGGGGACCCGAACTTTTCGGCACTAAAAAGGCTGTAAAACAGCCCAGGAAAGAGCTAGAGGGCTGCAAAAGGCAGCAACATGTAGGTAAATCCCCTGCAAACAAATGTGGATAGGGAAATGAATTAAAATAAAAATTAAATAAATAAAAATTAACCAAAATCAATTGGAGAGAGGTTCCATAGCAGAGAATCTGGCTTCCCGTCACCCACCACTGGAACAGTCCATTCTCAGATATTTAGGCCCCGGCACCCAGGCAGAGGAGAGAGGTCCCGTAACAGAGAATCTGTCTTCATGTCAGCAGAGAATTAGTCTGCATGTCATAGCAGAGAATGAGGCTTCACGTCAGCCACCACTGCAACAGTCCATTGGCATATATTTAGGCCCAGCACCCAGGCAGAGGAGAGAGGTCCCGTAACAGACAATCTGGCTTCATGTCAGCAGAGAATCAGTCTGCATGTCATAGCAGAGAATCAGGCTTCACGTCACCCACCACTGCAACAGTCCATTGTCATAAATTTAGGCCCAGCACTAGTGTTGAGCGGCATGTCCCATATTCAAATTCGCGAAATTTTGTGAATATTCGAAAGAATATTCGTAAAATATTCGCGATTATTCAAATTCGTTATTATTTCGCATATGCGATAATTCGAATTTTCGCATCGCATAATACATATGCTATGCAAAATTCACATGTGCGCTAATGAAATCGCCTTACGAAGATTCGCAACTCAATTCAATCATTAATGTATGAATGCAATGCCCTTTGCCTCTGTTCTGGGACAAGTGTAGATATTCGCATGTGCGCTAATAAAATCGCCTTACGAAGATTCGCACCTCAATCACTTTCTAGGGAATGTGAGACTTTTGGGAATCAATCGAGATACAGTGGGGGGTGATGACAGTAGTTGACAGAGTACAGATCAATGTAATCTGTAAGGTGGAAAGTAAAATAAAAAATACGAATATTCGTAAATCGAATTTTACGAAGTTCTACGTATTCGCGAATATGGTGCTATACTATATGAATGCACAGGCCTTTGCCTCTCTGTTCTGGGGACAAGTGTAGATATTTGCATTTGCGTTAATAAAATCGCCTTACGAAGATTCGCAGCTCAATTCAATCACTAATGTATGAATGCAAAGCCCTTTGCCTCTGTTCTGGGACAAGTGTAGATATTCGCATGTGCGCTAATAAAATCGCCTTACGAAGATTCGCAACTCAATTCACTAATGTATGAATGCAAAGCCCTTTGCCTCTGTTCTGGGACGTGCCGATATTCGCATGTGCGCTAATAAAATCGCCTTACGAAGATTCGCGCCTCAATCACTTTCTAGGCAATGTGAGTAAGATCTGAGCTGTTGGACCTTTGGGAAACAATCAATTATATGTGTACTGTAATTTTGTGGGGGGGGGGGAAAAAACAAAAAACGAATATTCGTTTTTACGAATATATAGCACTATATTCGAAATATTCGCGAAATCGCGAAGTTGCGATATTCGCGAAAAAAATTTGCTTTTCGAATATTCGCGCTCAACACTACCCAGCACCCAGGCAGAGGAGAGAGGTCCCGTAACAGAGAATCTGGCTTCATGTCAGCAGAGAATCAGTCTGCATGTCATAGCAGAGAATGAGGCTTCACGTCAGCCACCACTGCAACAGTCCATTGGCATATATTTAGGCCCAGCACCCAGGCAGAGGAGGGAGGTCCCGTAACAGAGAATCTGTCTTCATGTCAGCAGAGAATTAGTCTGCATGTCATAGCAGAGAATGAGGCTTCACGTCAGCCGCCACTGCAACAGTCCATTGGCATATATTTAGGCCCAGCACACACACAGGCAGAGGAGAGAGGTCCCGTAACAGACAATCTGGCTTCATGTCAGCAGAGAATCAGTCTGCATGTCATAGCAGAGAATGAGGCTTCACGTCAGCCGCCACTGCAACAGTCCATTGGCATATATTTAGGCCCAGCACACACACAGGCAGAGGAGAGAGGTCCCGTAACAGAGAATCTGGCTTCATGTCAGCAGAGAATCAGTCTGCATGTCATAGCAGAGAATGAGGCTTCACGTCAGCCACCACTGCAACAGTCCATTGGCATATATTTAGGCCCAGCACACACACAGGCAGAGGAGAGAGGTCCCGTAACAGAGAATCTGGCTTCATGTCAGCAGAGAATCAGTCTGCATGTCATAGCAGAGAATGAGGCTTCACGTCAGCCACCACTGCAACAGTCCATTGGCATATATTTAGGCCCAGCACACACACAGGCAGAGGAGAGAGGTCCCGTAACAGAGAATCTGGCTTCATGTCAGCAGAGAATCAGTCTGCATGTCATAGCAGAGAATGAGGCTTCACGTCAGCCACCACTGCAACAGTCCATTGGCATATATTTAGGCCCAGCACACACACAGGCAGAGGAGAGAGGTCCCGTAACAGAGGATCTGGCTTCATGTCAGCAGAGAATCAGTCTGCATGTCATAGCAGAGAATCAGGCTTCACGTCAGCCACCACTGCAACAGTCCATTGTCATAAATTTAGGCCCAGCACCCAGGCAGAGGAGAGAGGTCCCGTAACAGAGAATCTGGCTTCATGTCAGCAGAGAATCAGTCTGCATGTCATAGCAGAGAATGAGGCTTCACGTCAGCCACCACTGCAACAGTCCATTGGCATATATTTAGGCCCAGCACACACACAGGCAGAGGAGAGAGGTCCCGTAACAGAGGATCTGGCTTCATGTCAGCAGAGAATCAGTCTGCATGTCATAGCAGAGAATCAGGCTTCACGTCAGCCACCACTGCAACAGTCCATTGTCATAAATTTAGGCCCAGCACCCAGGCAGAGGAGAGAGGTCCCGTAACAGAGAATCTGGCTTCATGTCAGCAGAGAATCAGTCTGCATGTCATAGCAGAGAATGAGGCTTCACGTCAGCCACCACTGCAACAGTCCATTGGCATATATTTAGGCCCAGCACCCAGGCAGAGGAGGGAGGTCCCGTAACAGAGAATCTGTCTTCATGTCAGCAGAGAATTAGTCTGCATGTCATAGCAGAGAATGAGGCTTCACGTCAGCCACCACTGCAACAGTCCATTGGCATATATTTAGGCCCAGCACACACACAGGCAGAGGAGAGAGGTCCCGTAACAGACAATCTGGCTTCATGTCAGCAGAGAATCAGTCTGCATGTCATAGCAGAGAATGAGGCTTCACGTCAGCCACCACTGCAACAGTCCATTGGCATATATTTAGGCCCAGCACACACACAGGCAGAGGAGAGAGGTCCCGTAACAGACAATCTGGCTTCATGTCAGCAGAGAATCAGTCTGCATGTCATAGCAGAGAATGAGGCTTCACGTCAGCCACCACTGCAACAGTCCATTGGCATATATTTAGGCCCAGCACACACACAGGCAGAGGAGAGAGGTCCCGTAACAGAGGATCTGGCTTCATGTCAGCAGAGAATCAGTCTGCATGTCATAGCAGAGAATCAGGCTTCACGTCAGCCACCACTGCAACAGTCCATTGTCATAAATTTAGGCCCAGCACCCAGGCAGAGGAGAGAGGTCCCGTAACAGAGAATCTGGCTTCATGTCAGCAGAGAATCAGTCTTCATATCATAGCAGAGAATCAGGCTTCACGTCACCCACCACTGTAAGAGTCAATTTTCATAAATTTAGGCCCAGAACCCAGGCAGAGGAGAAAGGTCCCGTAACAGACAATCTGGCTTCATGTCAGCAGAGAATCAGTCTTCATATCATAGCAGAGAATCAGGCTTCACGTCACCCACCACTGCAACAGTCCATTGGCATATATTTAGGCCTAGCACACAGGCAGAGCAGAGAGGTCCCGTAACAGACAATCTGGCTTCATGTCAGCAGAGAATTAGTCTGCATGTCATAGCAGAGAATCAGGCTTCATGTCAGCCACCACTGCAACAGTCCATTGGCATATATTTAGGCCTAGCACACAGGCAGAGGAGAGGTTCATTCAACTTTGGGTAGCATCGCAATATAATGGTAAAATGAAAATAAAAATAGGATTGAATGAGGAAGTGCCCTGGAGTCCAATAATATATGGTTATGGGGAGGTAGTTAATGTCTAATCTGGACAAGGGACGGACAGGTCCTGTGGGATCCATGCCTGGTTCATTTTTATGAACGTCAGCTTGTCCACATTGGCTGTAGACAGGCGGCTGCGTTTGTCTGTAATGACGCCCCCTGCCGTGCTGAATACACGTTCAGACAAAACGCTGGCTGCCGGGCAGGCCAGCACCTCCAAGGCATAAAAGGCTAGCTCTGGCCACGTGGACAATTTAGAGACCCAGAAGTTGAATGGGGCCGAACCATCAGTCAGTACGTGGAGGGGTGTGCACACGTACTGTTCCACCATGTTAGTGAAATGTTGCCTCCTGCTAACACGTTGCGTATCAGGTGGTGGTGCAGTTAGCTGTGGCGTGTTGACAAAACTTTTCCACATCTCTGCCATGCTAACCCTGCCCTCAGAGGAGCTGGCCGTGACACAGCTGCCTTGGCGACCTCTTGCTCCTCCTCTGCCTTGGCCTTGGGCTTCCACTTGTTCCCCTGTGACATTTGGGAATGCTCTCAGTAGCGCGTCTACCAACGTGCGCTTGTACTCGCGCATCTTCCTATCACGCTCCAGTGCAGGAAGTAAGGTGGGCACATTGTCTTTGTAGCGTGGATCCAGCAGGGTGGCAACCCAGTAGTCCGCACAGGTTAAAATGTGGGCAACTCTGCTGTCGTTGCGCAGGCACTGCAGCATGTAGTCGCTCATGTGTGCCAGGCTGCCCAGGGATAAGGACAAGCTGTCCTCTGTGGGAGGCGTATCGTCATCGTCCTGCCTTTCCCCCCAGCCACGCACCAGTGATGGACCCGAGCTGCGTTGGGTGCCACCCCGCTGTGACCATGCTTCATCCTCATCCTCCTCCACCTCCTCCTCATCCTCGTCCTCCTCGTCCTCCAGTAGTGGGCCCTGGCTGGCCACATTTGTACCTGGCCTCTGCTGTTGCCAAAAACCTCCCTCTGAGTCACTTCGAAGAGACTGGCCTGAAAGTGCTAAAAATGACCCCTCTTCCTCCTCCTCCTCCTCCTCCTCCTGGGCCACCTCCTCTTCCATCATCGCCCTAAGTGTTTTCTCAAGGAGACATAGAAGTGGTATTGTAACGCTGATAACGGTGTCATCGCCACTGGCCATGTTGGTGGAGTACTCGAAACAGCGCAACAGGGCACACAGGTCTCGCATGGAGGCCCAGTCATTGGTGGTGAAGTGGTGCTGTTCTGTAGTGCGACTGACCCGTGCGTGCTGCAGCTGAAACTCCACTATGGCCTGCTGCTGCTCGCACAGTCTGTCCAGCATGTGCAAGGTGGAGTTCCACCTGGTGGGCACGTCGCATATGAGGCGGTGAGCGGGAAGGCCGAAGTTACGCTGTAGCGCAGACAGGCGAGCAGCAGCAGGATGTGAACGCCGGAAGCGCGAACAGACGGCCCGCACTTTATGCAGCAGCTCTGACATGTCGGGGTAGTTGTGAATGAACTTCTGCACCACCAAATTCAGCACATGCGCCAAGCAAGGGATGTGCGTCAAATTGGCTAGTCCCAGAGCTGCAACGAGATTTCGCCCATTATCACACACCACCAGGCCGGGCTTGAGGCTCACCGGCAGCAACCACTCGTCGGTCTGTTGTTCAATACCCCGCCACAACTCCTGTGCGGTGTGGGGCCTGTCCCCCAAACATATGAGTTTCAGAATGGCCTGCTGACGTTTACCCCGGGCTGTGCTGAAGTTGGTGGTGAAGGTGTGTGGCTGACTGGATGAGCAGGTGGAAGAAGAGGAGGAGGAAGCCGAGAAGGAGGAGGTGGCAACAGGAGGCAAAGAATGTTGCCCTGCGATCCTTGGCGGCGGAAGGACGTGCGCCAAACAGCTCTCCGCCTGGGGCCCAGCTGCCACTACATTTACCCAGTGTGCAGTTAGGGAGATATAGCGTCCCTGGCCGTGCTTACTGGTCCACGTATCTGTGGTTAGGTGGACCTTGCCACAGATGGCGTTGCGCAGTGCACACTTGATTTTATGGGATACTTGGTTGTGCAGGGAAGGCACGGCTCTCTTGGAGAAGTAGTGCCGGCTGGGAACAACATACTGTGGGACAGCAAGCGACATGAGCTGTTTGAAGCTGTCTGTGTCCACCAGCCTAAATGACAGCATTTCATAGGCCAGTAGTTTAGAAATGCTGGCATTCAGGGCCAGGGATCGAGGGTGGCTAGGTGGGAATTTACGCTTTCTATCAAATGTTTGTGAGATGGAGAGCTGAACGCTGGCGTGTGACATGGTTGAGACGCTTGGTGACGGAGGTGGTGGTGGTGGTGTTGGTGGTACATCCCCTGTTTGCTGGGCGGCAGGTGCCAACGTTCCTCCAGAGGCGGAGGAAGAGGCCGAGGCGGCAGCAGCAGAATAGGCCGAGGCGGCAGCAGCAGAAGAGGTAGCAGGGGGAGCCTGAGTGACTTCCTTGGTTTTAAGGTGTTTACTCCACTGCAGTTCATGCTTTGCATGCAGGTGCCTGGTCATGCAGGTTGTGCTCAGGTTCAGAACGTTAATGCCTCGCTTCAGGCTCTGATGGCACAGCGTGCAAACCACTCGGGTCTTGTCGTCAGCACATTGTTTGAAGAAGTGCCATGCCAGGGAACTCCTTGAAGCTGCCTTTGGGGTGCTCGGTCCCAGATGGCGGCGGTCAGTAGCAGGCGGAGTCTCTTGGCGGCGGGTGTTCTGCTTTTGCCCACTGCTCCCTCTTTTGCTACGCTGTTGGCTCGGTCTCACCACTGCCTCTTCCTCCGAACTGTGAAAGTCAGTGGCACGACCTTCATTCCATGTGGGGTCTAGGACCTCATCGTCCCCTGCATCGTCTTCCACCCAGTCTTGATCCCTGACCTCCTGTTCAGTCTGCACACTGCAGAAAGACGCAGCAGTTGGCACCTGTGTTTCGTCATCATCAGAGACGTGCTGAGGTGGTATTCCCATGTCCTCATCATCAGGAAACATAAGTGGTTGTGCGTCAGTGCATTCTATGTCTTTCACCGCTGGGGAAGGGCTAGGTGGATGCCCTTGGGAAACCCTGCCAGCGGAGTCTTCAAACAGCATAAGAGACTGCTGCATAACTTGAGGCTGAGACAGTTTCCCTGGTATGCATGGGGGTGATGTGACAGACTGATGGGGTTGGTTTTCAGGCGCCATCTGTGCGCTTTCTGCAGAAGACTGGGTGGGAGATAATGTGAACGTGCTGGATCCACTGTCGGCCACCCAATTGACTAATGCCTGTACCTGCTCAGGCCTTACCATCCTTAGAACGGCATTGGGCCCCACCATATATCGCTGTAAATTCTGGCGGCTACTGGGACCTGAGGTAGTTGGTACACTAGGACGTGTGGATGTGGCAGAACGGCCACGTCCTCTCCCAGCACCAGAGGGTCCACTAACACCACCACGACCATGTCCACGTCCGCGTCCCTTACTAGATGTTTTTCTCATTGTTATGGTTCACCACAACAACAAATATATTATTTGGCCCAATGTATTGTATTCAAATTCAGCGGGATATAAATTTGAGGCCTAGTATTTAGGCGCTGGGTGACCGGTATGGATTTAGTGACAGAATTAGACTTGGAAATGCCCAGAAGCGTGTGTGTGAAGTTATTCTGAATGACCCAATGTGCACCTTGAATATTATATACCCTTTTTGGGATAGATTTCAAATAGCTCTGATATAGCAGAAACCACTAAATTATGAAATTGCTAAATTGGGAATTGTACTTCAACCCAGAACAAAAAATGTGCTTTGACGGACACTAAATAACTTTCCCAGCTACAACAGGACAACGGTAACGAGAGATTTAGAGGGATTTAAATTTGAGGCCTAGTATTTAGGCGCTGGGTGACAGGTATGGGTTTAGTGACAGAATTAGACTTGGAAATACACAGTAGCGGGTGTGTGTGAAGTTATTCTGAATGACCCAATGTGCACCTTGAATATTATATACCCTTTTAGGGATAGATTTCAAATAGCTCTGATATAGCAGAAACCACTAAATTATGAAATTGGTAAATTGGGAATTGTACTTCAACCCAGAACAAAAAATGTGCTTTGACGGACACTAAATAACTTTCCCAGCTACAACAGGACAACGGTAACGAGAGATTTAGAGGGATTTAAATTTGAGGCCTAGTATTTAGGCGCTGGGTGACAGGTATGGGTTTAGTGACAGAATTAGACTTGGAAATACACAGTAGCGGGTGTGTGTGAAGTTATTCTGAATGACCCTATGTGCACCTTCAATATTATATACCCTTTTATGGATAGATTTCAAATAGCTCTGATATAGCAGAAACCACTAAATTATGAAATTGCTAAATTGGGAATTGTACTTCAACCCAGAACAAAAAATGTGCTTTGACGGGCACTAAATAACTTTCCCAGCTACAACAGGACAACGGTAACGAGAGATTTAGAGGGATTTAAATTTGAGGCCTAGTATTTAGGCGCTGGGTGACAGGTATGGGTTTAGTGACAGAATTAGACTTGGAAATACACAGTAGCGGGTGTGTGTGAAGTTATTCTGAATGACCCTATGTGCACCTTCAATATTATATACCCTTTTATGGATAGATTTCAAATAGCTCTGATATAGCAGAAACCACTAAATTATGAAATTGGTAAATTGGGAATTGTACTTCAACCCAGAACAAAAAATGTGCTTTGACGGGCACTAAATAACTTTCCCAGCTACAACAGGACAACGGTAACGAGAGATTTAGAGGGATTTAAATTTGAGGCCTAGTATTTAGGCGCTGGGTGACAGGTATGGGTTTAGTGACAGAATTAGACTTGGAAATACACAGTAGCGGGTGTGTGTGAAGTTATTCTGAATGACCCTATGTGCACCTTCAATATTATATACCCTTTTATGGATAGATTTCAAATAGCTCTGATATAGCAGAAACCACTAAATTATGAAATTGGTAAATTGGGAATTGTACTTCAACCCAGAACAAAAAATGTGCTTTGACGGACACTAAATAACTTTCCCAGCTACAACAGGACAACGGTAACGAGAGATTTAGAGGGATTTAAATTTGAGGCCTAGTATTTAGGCGCTGGGTGACAGGTATGGGTTTAGTGACAGAATTAGACTTGGAAATACACAGTAGCGGGTGTGTGTGAAGTTATTCTGAATGACCCTATGTGCACCTTCAATATTATATACCCTTTTATGGATAGATTTCAAATAGCTCTGATATAGCAGAAACCACTAAATTATGAAATTGCTAAATTGGGAATTGTACTTCAACCCAGAACAAAAAATGTGCTTTGACGGACACTAAATATCTTGCCCAGCAACAACAGTACAGCGGTGGGTAACGAGAGATTTAGAGGGAATTAAATTTGAGGCCTAGTATTTAGGCGCTGGGTCACCGGTATGGATTTAGTGACAGAATTAGACTTGGAAATACACAGTAGCGGGTGTGTGTGAAGTTATTCTGAATGACCCTATGTGCACCTTCAATATTATATACCCTTTTATGGATAGATTTCAAATAGCTCTGATATAGCAGGAACCACTAAATTATGAAATTGCTAAATTGGGAATTGTACTTCAACCCAGAACAAAAAATGTGCTTTGACGGGCACTAAATAACTTTCCCAGCTACAACAGGACAACGGTAACGAGAGATTTAGAGGGATTTAAATTTGAGGCCTAGTATTTAGGCGCTGGGTGACAGGTATGGGTTTAGTGACAGAATTAGACTTGGAAATACACAGTAGCGGGTGTGTGTGAAGTTATTCTGAATGACCCTATGTGCACCTTCAATATTATATACCCTTTTATGGATAGATTTCAAATAGCTCTGATATAGCAGAAACCACTAAATTATGAAATTGGTAAATTGGGAATTGTACTTCAACCCAGAACAAAAAATGTGCTTTGACGGACACTAAATAACTTTCCCAGCTACAACAGGACAACGGTAACGAGAGATTTAGAGGGATTTAAATTTGAGGCCTAGTATTTAGGCGCTGGGTGACAGGTATGGGTTTAGTGACAGAATTAGACTTGGAAATACACAGTAGCGGGTGTGTGTGAAGTTATTCTGAATGACCCTATGTGCACCTTCAATATTATATACCCTTTTATGGATAGATTTCAAATAGCTCTGATATAGCAGAAACCACTAAATTATGAAATTGCTAAATTGGGAATTGTACTTCAACCCAGAACAAAAAATGTGCTTTGACGGACACTAAATATCTTGCCCAGCAACAACAGTACAGCGGTGGGTAACGAGAGATTTAGAGGGAATTAAATTTGAGGCCTAGTATTTAGGCGCTGGGTCACCGGTATGGATTTAGTGACAGAATTAGACTTGGAAATACACAGTAGCGGGTGTGTGTGAAGTTATTCTGAATGACCCTATGTGCACCTTCAATATTATATACCCTTTTATGGATAGATTTCAAATAGCTCTGATATAGCAGAAACCACTAAATTATGAAATTGCTAAATTGGGAATTGTACTTCAACCCAGAACAAAAAATGTGCTTTGACGGACACTAAATATCTTGCCCAGCAACAACAGTACAGCGGTGGGTAACGAGAGATTTAGAGGGAATTAAATTTGAGGCCTAGTATTTAGGCGCTGGGTCACCGGTATGGATTTAGTGACAGAATTAGACTTGGAAATACACAGTAGCGGGTGTGTGTGAAGTTATTCTGAATGACCCTATGTGCACCTTCAATATTATATACCCTTTTATGGATAGATTTCAAATAGCTCTGATATAGCAGGAACCACTAAATTATGAAATTGCTAAATTGGGAATTGTACTTCAACCCAGAACAAAAAATGTGCTTTGACGGGCACTAAATAACTTTCCCAGCTACAACAGGACAACGGTAACGAGAGATTTAGAGGGATTTAAATTTGAGGCCTAGTATTTAGGCGCTGGGTGACAGGTATGGGTTTAGTGACAGAATTAGACTTGGAAATACACAGTAGCGGGTGTGTGTGAAGTTATTCTGAATGACCCTATGTGCACCTTCAATATTATATACCCTTTTTGGGATAGATTTCAAATAGCTCTGATATAGCAGGAACCACTAAATTATGAAATTGCTAAATTGGGAATTGTATTTCAACCCAGAACAAGAAATGTGCTTGAACGGACACTAAATAACTCGCCCAGCTACAGCACTAGGGACAGATTTAGCTGGATATAAATTTGAGGCCTAGTATTTAGGCGCTGGGTGACCGGTATGGATTTAGTGACAGAATTAGACTGGGATATGGCCAAAAAATGAACAGACTATTGCTGGTTAAATGCACTTGGTGTGACAGCTTCACCCTGATGTAGGCTTTAGCCAAAAAACAACCACACCATTGAGGGTTAAATGCACTTGGTGACAGGCGCAGCTTGCCCCTGATTTTGTATATGGCCAAAAAATGAACAGACTATTGCTGGTTAAATGCACTTGGTGTGACAGCTTCACCCTGATGTAGGCTTTAGCCAAAAAACAACCACACCATTGAGGGTTAAATGCACTTGGTGACAGGCGCAGCTTGCCCCTGATTTTGTATATGGCCAAAAAATGAACAGACTATTGCTGGTTAAATGCACTTGGTGTGACAGCTTCACCCTGATGTAGGCTTTAGCCAAAAAACAACCACACCATTGAGGGTTAAATGCACTTGGTGACAGGCGCAGCTTGCCCCTGATTTTGTATATGGCCAAAAAATGAACAGACTATTGCTGGTTAAATGCACTTGGTGTGACAGCTTCACCCTGATGTAGGCTTTAGCCAAAAAACAACCACACCATTGAGGGTTAAATGCACTTGGTCGCAGCTTGTGCTGGCGCACCACAAGACACAAAATGGCCGCCGATCACCCCAGAAAAATGAGACTGACAAACGGTCTGTGCAGCCTAAAAACAGTGAGCAATTGAGGATCAGCAGCTCAATGGTCCACAGCTGCAGATCGATCAGTTAATCAAGTCCTTTGGAGGAGTTAATCTGCCTAATCTCGCCCTACTGTCGCAGCCGCAACCTCTCCCTACGCTAATCAGAGCAGAGTGACGGGCGGCGCTATGTGACTCCAGCTTAAATAGAGGCTGGGTCACATGGTGCTCTGGCCAATCACAGCCATGCCAATAGTAGGCATGGCTGTGATGGCCTCTTGGGGCAAGTAGTATGACGCTTGTTGATTGGCTGCTTTGCAGCCTTTCAAAAAGCGCCAAGAAAGCGTCACAAAAGCGCGAAGAAAGCGACGAACACCGAACCCGAACCCGGACTTTTACGAAAATGTCCGGGTTCGGGTCCGTGTCACGGACACCCCAAAATTCGGTACGAACCCGAACTATACAGTTCGAGTTCGCTCATCCCTATCTCCTAGCAACCGTGGGTGCAAATCGCACGGCATCCGTACTTGCTTGCGGATGCCATCCGATTTTCACACACCCCATTCACTTCTATGGGGCCTGCGTCACGTCAAAATCGGACAATATAGAGCATGCTGCGATTTCAACTGAACGCACAAGTGATGCGTTAAAAACATCGCTCATGTGCACAGCCCCATAGAAATGAATAGGTCAGGATTTAGTGCGGGTGCCATATGTTCGCCGCACGGATCGCTCCCGCACGGAAAACTCGCCCGTGTGAAAGGGGCCTAAGTGTACAAGCCCTTAGTGTACTGGTGAGGAACAACTCAGTCATTAGAGAGCCTCCAAATAAAAAAAATACCATGCCAATAACATGATACAGTAATGTGAATGAAATTAACAGCTTTGTGTGTAAAAAATGAAATTAGGAAAATTAAGAAAACAAATCAGAAAATGTTAAAATTGTTCCACTGTTTGAAAAAAATATTAGCTCCACAACCATCCCAAAAGGATCCCTCCCTCCCTGGAAAGCTCACAAACTAAACAGAAAATGAGAATAAATTGACTTCCTGAAAAAAACCACCCACCTTTTTGGTAATAAATAAAATGAATAATTAGCAACCGTATGGTACGTTTAAAAACAGGGGTAATTGCAGAGGCCTGGTTGTGATGGGCAACTGGAGCAGTAAATTCGGGTGTCCCTCCTCCTTCCGTGTTTGCTATACACCCTGCATCGTTTCTGAGGATATGTCATGCAGGTAGTGGGAGGGATGGGGTGAGGGAAGTGGCGTTCTTAAAGCCTTCGAACATCCTCAGATTCAAAGGCTTGCCCAGGTGCTCCAGGAACTCAAGGAAGTTGAAGGTTCCTTGGGCCTTTTTAAATAAAACAAAACTATTATAGGTAGCAATCTGAATGAGGTAGATTGCTACCTTTTTATACCAGGCCCTGTTTTTTTCGCTTCACCAGGTAGGATTGAAGCGCCTGGTCCGAGAGGTCTACAACTCCCATAAATTTATTGTAGTCTGTCACACAGACCGGTTTGTGTTTGTCCACAGTAGCCCCCCTCTCCCTAACTGTTAATGTGGTGTCTGCATGCACGATGGTCAACATGTAGATATCCTTCCTGTCCTTCCACTTCACTGCAAGCAGCTGGTCACTTGCAAGGGTGAAGGATGCTCCTTTCTCCAAACGCTTGGACACCAGCGGTTGTGAGTATCCCACTCTATTTTTATGGACTGTCCCACAAGCCCCATGGAGGGATTAAAAAAGGGGTGTACTGCTATAAAAATTATCAGTGTACATGTGGTAACCTTTGTGTAGGAATGGTGCCAATCGATCCCACACAATTTTTCCCGATGTTCCAATATTTTTGGGGCAGCCTGGGGGGTTTAGTTGGGAGTCTCTGCCCTCATATACAGACAGACCGCAGATGTAGCCTGTTGTACTCTCGCACACCTTATATAATTTTACCCCATATCTGGCACGGTTGGAGGGGATAAACTGATGGAAGGAAAGGTGGCCTTTAAAACTAAAAAGGGATTCATCAACGGATAGATTTTTATCAGGTGTATATAATTTTAAGAATAAATCCCTAAGGAGAGAAATAAGGGATATAAGGGATCTTAATTTATTTAGGCAGTCGTAGGCTGGGTCAGTTCTGGGGGGGACTTGGGAATTGTCCGAAAAATGCATATACCGCATTAGTGCTTCATAGCTGTTTCGGAACATAACTGCTGCAAACACAGGGGTTGTGTGGACAGTACTTGCAGCCCAATCCGATCGGACAGATGGATTTTTTTACAATGCCAATGTTCAGGGTAAACCCCCCAATTTTTTTTATTTCAGGGACACTTGTCCCTGTGGGGGTCCACCGTTTTATATAAATAGACGTGGGCTTTTGTGCAGCAAACTGTTTGGCATACAGATTAGTTTGCTGCACAATTAATTCCAGGACTTTATTGTCTACAAATAAATGAAAAAAAATCATAAGGGGTAAAATTGGTGACGTCCACATTAATTTGGGGAGTAGATAAAAATTGGGGTACTTGGGGGGGAAATGAAGTAGCAGGAACCCATGTAGTAGAAGGGACGGGACCACTGGGTGGAGAATGAGAAGAGGTGGCGACTTCTACCACCATAGGGCTATGGGGTCTGGGGATGGAATTGGAACTAGAGTCCCCGCTATCAGAAAATATTTCCGCCTCTGAAGCAGTGTCAGATTCAGAGTTGTTAGAGCATAGAAATTCATATGCCTGCTCGGCACTGAACAATCTTTGAGGCACAATCTTTTTTTTTTATAAAAAGCTCAGAAAGATATATATATATACAGTATATATATATATATATATATAATCCCACACCAAAATTATAAATTTTAAATTAATGAAAATAAATGACCGTCCCTAATAGACGCCTAATGACAGACACCCACTGACAGACACCCATTGACCACCAGTAACAGACGGACACAGGGTCACTAATGAAAATAACTGACCGTCCTAATGACTGACGCCTAATGACGTACACCAACTGACCACCAGTTACGGACGGACAGTTTATAAATTGATTTTATTTTTATTTTTTTCACAGTATCGCACAAATCGCACAGCCAGGACAGAAGTCGGATCTCTCTCTCCTCACAGAACAACTGCACTGAGGGGAGAGAGAAACACAGCCCATGTGTTTAGTAAATATTATGGTTTATCATGGAGACCACATAGTCAGGGACCATTGCTATTGGTTCCTAATGGTTACTGTGCTGAAGGCAGATCTTCAGCACAGTAACCAGTGCACATGCGTGGACCATTTATTTTTTATTATACAGGTCCTTCTCAAAAAATTAGCATATTGTGATAAAGTTCATTATTTTCTGTAATGTACTGATAAACATTAGACTTTCATATATTTTAGATTCATTACACACCAACTGAAGTAGTTCAAGCCTTTTATTGTTTTAATATTGATGATTTTGGCATACAGCTCATGAAAACCCAAAATTCCTATCTCAAAAAATTAGCATATCATGAAAAGGTTCTCTAAACGAGCTATTAACCTAATCATCTGAATCAACTAATTAACTCTAAACACCTGCAAAAGATTCCTGAGGCTTTTAAAAACTCCCAGCCTGGTTCATTACTCAAAACCGCAATCATGGGTAAGACTGCCGACCTGACTGCTGTCCAGAAGGCCATCATTGACACCCTCAAGCAAGAGGGTAAGACACAGAAAGAAATTTCTGAACGAATAGGCTGTTCCCAGAGTGCTGTATCAAGGCACCTCAGTGGGAAGTCTGTGGGAAGGAAAAAGTGTGGCAGAAAACGCTGCACAACGAGAAGAGGTGACCGGACCCTGAGGAAGATTGTGGAGAAGGACCGATTCCAGACCTTGGGGGACCTGCGGAAGCAGTGGACTGAGTCTGGAGTAGAAACATCCAGAGCCACCATGTACAGGCGTGTGCAGGAAATGGGCTACAGGTGTCGCATTCCCCAGGTCAAGCCACTTTTGAACCAGAAACAGCGGCAGAAGCGCCTGACCTGGGCTACAGAGAAGCAGCACTGGACTGTTGCATGTCATTCGGAAATCAAGGTGCCAGAGTCTGGAGGAAGACTGGGGAGAGGGAAATGCCAAAATGCCTGAAGTCCAGTGTCAAGTACCCACAGTCAGTGATGGTCTGGGGTGCCATGTCAGCTGCTGGTGTTGGTCCACTGTGTTTTATCGAGGGCAGGGTCAATGCAGCTAGCTATCAGGAGATTTTGGAGCACTTCATGCTTCCATCTGCTGAAAAGCTTTATGGAGATGAAGATTTCATTTTTCAGCACGACCTGGCACCTGCTCACAGTGCCAAAACCACTGGTAAATGGTTTACTGACCATGGTATTACTGTGCTCAATTGGCCTGCCAACTCTCCTGACCTGAACCCCATAGAGAATCTGTGGGATATTGGGAAGAGAAAGTTGAGAGACGCAAGACCCAACACTCTGGATGAGCTTAAGGCCGCTATCGAAGCATCCTGGGCCTCCATAACACCTCAGCAGTGCCACAGGCTGATTGCCTCCATGCCACGCCGCATTGAAGCAGTCATTTCTGCAAAAGGATTCCCGACCAAGTATTGAGTGCATAACTGAACATAATTATTTGAAGGTTGACTTTTTTTGTATTAAAAACACTTTCCTTTTATTGGTCGGATGAAATATGCTAATTTTTTTAGATAGGAAATTTGGGTTTTCATGAGCTGTATGCCTAAATCATCAATATTAAAACAATAAAAGGCTTGAACTACTTCAGTTGGTGTGTAATGAATCTAAAATATATGAAAGTCTAATGTTTATCAGTACATTACAGAAAATAATGAACTTTATCACAATATGCTAATTTTTGGAGAAGGACCTGTATAGGGGGATTCTTAAACTTTATAAAATTATTTGGGGGCCATATTATTCAGGGTGCTTGGGGACCCGATTGGGGCAGCGGCAGCCGGCTTATATTGTGCGCATGCGCCGGGCCGCTGCCACCATTTTTATTGAGGGCGAGGGAGGATCGGGACCCAGCTTTCCCTTATGGGGAAGCTGGAGGACCTTATCCTAGCACCGGAGACTTTCTCCCTCCTCTCTTACATGAGAGGAGGGAGAAAGTTTACTGCCGGCTGCTCTGCCGGCATTTTCGGTGATCGCTGTGATACAGTGTATCACAGCGATCACGTGATCAGATACCGCTTGTCATGGTCTCTGATCACTGCCCCCGAGCCCTCAGCTACCTCTGGGGGGTAAAAGGCGGCTCTTCAGCCCAAGGTCCCTTAGTGACCGCCATAAAACAGGTATGGGTGGTCACTAAGTGTTTTGTGGTCAGACCTGAGGTCTAATGAAAATATTTTTTTCTTATTGCCCTCCTCTAAAACCTAGTTGCGTCTTATAGGCCTGTGCGTCTTATAGGGCGAAAAACACAGTACATACAATGGAATGCAATTTGTGAAAAAGTAAGTAATTTAAAGGATAACTGTCACATTTAGACCCTAATTTCAATTTTCATATATGTAGTTACTAATAACATGATATTCCAGAATCAGTTACTATTAGACTGACTTACCCCATATTTAATAAGATTCAGCCCTTAGCAACCAGTCTGCATAAAACTGCAATTTCACTATTCAGTTAAGATGGCCGCCACTGCCCTCACCCTGAGGCTAATCCCGCCTGCCCTCACTAGCCAGTAACAATAGCCCCCCAAAAGTGTCAGTAACCAGAGCTCTCCCCCCTAAAGGGTTAATCTCCTGCAGCACAAAGGGGTCCTCTTACCACATGTTGGTTTCATTTATACACTGAGCAGACGCAGATCTCCCTTCCCTGCTCTGCGCTGCTTCAACTCTGCATTCTCCAGCTCTGCTGAGTGAGGGAGCGTCTGCCAAGCGCAGGGACAGGGAGACGTGCACACAGCCCAGGCACTGTTATCAGCTGCTGGGGAGGACCTGGCTTTAATCATTTACTTACAGTCCCTGGCTATCAGTAATCTGACCTTGCACGCAGCGTGCTTTTGCGTCCTCCATCCTTCAACACATAGACGGACCCTGCATAGCAACCTGATTTTAAGCAGAGGTAAAAGTAGGCAGTATAGGGAACAAAACTGTGGAATTAAGGGGTAATTGAATACACAGTGAAAAGTTGAAATAGGGCCACCAAGGAGATATTAATCACCACAATCCAATACTCCAAAAAAATATATATATGACAGTTATACTTTAAAGCATGCACAGTTTTTTTGTCTGCCCGAAAATCCAGCATTCAGGCTGGAAACCAGTCGAATTGCCGCCTGATCTCTTTATAATGGGGTCCCACAGTGAACAGCAGTATCCAGCTATGTCAGATACAATGAAATCCGGCAGGCTATCCCTCTGCCGGTAAAGCCTGCTACATTTAAAAAATCTGATGTGGAACTAACCTCAGGCGCCTGACTATACAACTATTAAAAATGAAACGATGGTGCTTAACTTTAATACATTTCATTTCTATCATTTGTAAAATGGCATCATTTTAAGGCTTCACTTGACAGAGGATGTAATACCAGTAATCTTTTACGGGCTTTTTCAGTAACATCGTGTTTTCTGAGCAAGTCAACTAATTATTTTGTCATCTTTCTTTAAACTAGTGGTTAAATACGTGGCTATTTGTCACAGTGTACTTAGCTGGTCCCTAATTATCTTTCGGTTCTTTTAAGTTAATCATGTTTAAGTTCTTCCATCTTTTATTAGTAGGAACCTTCAGGCAATATCCAAATAAAGTTATGTTTTCAGATTTCTGGACAGCTAATCTTTACACGTTAATCCAGTTGTTACTCTTCTTTACAGCCGCTCGGGGACTTCACCCACAGCGTTCAGAGCTCACCAGAACAGGGTAAATACTGCTGCTTTACGCCTATTGTACTAATTACTTTAAAGATATGTTTGGAGATAAGGACTTCAATTAAATGAAGATAGCCTCAGAAATCATATGTGATGAACCTGGGAACAATTTTGATAAAATGTTGATGCGAATTAGGAAATAATTGCTTATAGATATACTTTTCATATACTCTATTACCTGTTTTTGGTAAAAGTTTTTTTTCACTACCACAAGAGGCTGATTGTTGAAATCCTACTATTCAAAATATAGTTTTTAAAGTTGAGAATCTTGTATTATTTCAGTTCTCACACTGGCCACAAGAACAGTGAAAATAGGTTTGACTTGACACTTCCTATAGTCTGCATTTGCTGTGTAGATAAGAGCAGGATGAGTGGAGTAATCTCATCATTACAGGACAGGGAATTTAATGTGAACTAAGTTATACTGCTGGACAGGGGAGTAAGGCTACTTTCACACTGGCGTTTTGGGTTTCCGTTTGTGAGATCTGTTCAGGGCTCTCACAAGCCGTCCAAAACGGATCAGTTTTGCTCTAATGCATTCTGAGTGGAAAAGGATCTGCTCAGAATGCATCAGTTTGCCTCCGTTCCGTCTCCATTCTGCTTTGGAGGTGGACACCAAAACAGTTCTTGCAGTGTTTTGGTGTCCATCTGACGAAACTGAGCCAAACGGATCCGTTCTCACACACAATTTAAGTCAATGGAGAGCCTTGAGACATGACTTGGATATTAAATAAGCCAGCACCTCATCTGCAGACAGCTATTTTGGGGTGATTGCCCCTCATCACTGCAGAGCAGAGAGTACTGGCTTAATTGGGTGAGAGGCCTATGTCCAGGTAAGGGGGGAAACTAACTCTCCTTAGGGGGAGAGCACCAAGTCATGTCTCAAGGCTTATTTTAAGAGCTGCACATTGACTTATAGGATAGCTGCCTTACATCTGGTGGCATTAGAGGCAGAGCTTGTTAAGAGCTCATTTGCATCCCTTCCCTCCCAGAATTCCAGAGGAGCATGTATGGCCTATAAGTCTCCTCACACTGATTAAGGTGCTCTCCCCCTAAGGAGAGTTAGTTCCCCCCTTACCTGGACATGGGCCTCTCACCCAATTAAGCCAGTACTCTCTGCTCTGCACTGATGAGGGGCAATCACCCTGAAACAACTGTCTGCAGATAAGGTGCTGGGTTACTTAATATCCAAGTCATGTCTCAAGGCTTATTTTAAGAGCTGCACATTGACTTATGGGATAGCTGCCTTACATCTGGTGGCATTAGAGGCAGAGCTTGTTAAGAGCTCATTGGCATCCCTTTGCTTTCACTAAGAAATGGGGATCTTAGCATGGGATAGTTAACATCAGGGCTCGAGTCCTGCGGGAACGTGTGGGAACGGTGTTCCTGCACTTTTTTCATAGCAGAAACGCCGTTCCCTTTCAGGCCCGCCAGTCTTTAACGACAAGCAAAAGGACCAGGAAGCGGTGAAGACTTTGTTCCTATATTAACTACTACATATCTTTATTTGTGAAGGACTATCCCACGGAGGACTATTTTTATTATTATTATTATTATATTTTTAGCATTATTATTTTTATCATCATTTTTCATACTTATATGCATATGTGGCAGATCTATCACATCATTTTCTAATTTATTTGCATTCCTCATTTTTGATTTTTGATCTTTTGATCTTTTATTCCAAGACACATTTTTATTGATTTACAATTTGGAATATTTATTGAATTAATTTCATTACCAAGCCATTTAACATATACCTATACCCATATTAATAAATTAGCTATATACAACCCTTATATGAGTGTGCCTGCTTACCTTCCCACCTTCCATTTAATACTGTCCTGACTGGGTGAGTCAGATTTAGCAGCTCTGCACCTCTACCATTTGCTTGAACAGTAGAGCCGTCTATATCAATCACTTCATTTTGTACTCACTGCTTCCTGGTCCTCGGTAGGTAACGCTTGAAGGTAAAATATACCATCAGATTGGAGAAAACTTTGATCCGATGGTATATTCTAAACCCGAGGTGTTCCCATGGTGATGGGGACGCACCTCTGACAGGGCGCTGCCATCCGTAGAACCTGAGGGGTTAATTGCGCGGACGGCAGCTCCCTGTCAGAGGTCGGGTGCCGGGAATGTTTCTAAAATGTTTGCATTAGTGGGCAGTGCGCCCCCCCCCGGTATTAAAATCATTGGTGGGCAGTGTGCCCTCCCTCCCTCCCCGGTATTAAAATCATTGGTGGGCAGAGTGCCCTCCCGCCGCCCTTCCTAGTATTAAAATCATTGGTGGGCAGTGCACGCTCCCCCCCTCCCCAGTATTAAAATCATTGGTGGGCAGTGCGCCCTCCCCCCTTCATCATTTGTGGGCAGTGCGCCCTCCCCCCCATCATTGGTGGCAGCAGCAGTTCCGATCGGAGTATCAGCAGTGTAATGCTGGGGCTCCGATCGGTTACCATGGCAGCCAGGACGCTACTGAAGTCTTGTCTGCCATGCTTAGTTACTCAGCAGCATTATACTTACATGTGCTGTGGCCGCCCGGAGCTCCTTCTACTTGTAACTCACAGGTCTGTGCGGCGCATTGCTATAAGCATAAGCAATGCACCACACAGGCCTGTGAGTTACCACTGATCGGAGCCCAGCATTACACTGCTGGGACTCCGATCGGAACTGCCGCTGCCACCAATGATGGAGGGGGGAGGGCGCACTGGCCACCAATGATTTTAATCACGGGGGGGAGGGAGCACTGCTCACCAATGATTTTAATACGAGGGGGGAGGGTGCACTGTCCACTAATGCAAACATTGTAGAAACATTCCCGGCACCCGAACTCTGACAGGGAGCTGCCGTCCGCGCAATTAACCCCTCAGGTTTAGAATATACTATCGGATCAGAGTTTTGTCTAATCCGATGGTATATTTTAACTTCAAGCGCCCCCATCACCATGGGAACGCCTCTGTGTTAGAATATACCATCGGAACTGAGTTTTCATGATCGTGAAAACTCAGATCTGAAAAAGCTAATACTATTATTTTCCATTATAACCATGTTATAACGGAAAATAATAAAGTGAAGTTCGGGTCCCCATTGACTTTAATAGGGGCCGGGTTCAGGGTCAAGTTCAGGTCAAGTTCGGGTCCCGAACTAAACTTTGACCTGAAGTTCGGCCGAACCCGGCGAACCCGAACTTCACCGGGTTCACTCAACACTAGTCCTCGAATGTTGGCTGTGCAGGGCTGCGCACAGGCATGAGGGCTGAGGCGCTCTGTGACGTCACGCTGTGCGCAGCCTTCACAGCACAGCCGACAGCAGGATCATCGCCTAGGAGGAGAGGAGTGGCGATGTCAAGGAGCAGGAGAGGGTAAGTGTTTATTTTTATTTTATGAGGCTGGTGGAGAGGCACTGACTGGGGGGCCTGGGGGCTGATGGAGAGGCACTAACTGGGGGGCCTGGGGACTGATGGAGAGGCACTGACTAAGAGGGCCTGGGGGCTGATAGAGAGGCACTGACTGGGGGGCCTGATGGAGAAGCACTGGGTGGCCGCTGGTGATAGGCACTGGGTGGCCGCTGGTGAGAGGCACTGGGGGCTGATGGAGAGGCACTGGGGGCTAATGGAGAGGCACTTTGGGCTCATGGAGAGGCACTTTGGGCTGATGGAGAGGCACTGGGGGCTGGTGAGAGGCACTGGGGCTGATGGAGAGGCTACTGGGGGATGCTATGAGGCTACTGGGGGCTACTATAAGGCTACTGGGGGTCTGAGGTCTGATTGGGGGTCATTCATATTGGGGTCTGAGCTGAGGTGTGATCTGAGGTCTTATTGAGGTGTTATTAACATTGGGGATCTTGGGGCTGTTAGCTGAGGTCTGATTAACATTGGGGGTCTGATTGGTGGTCTGACCTGAGGTGTAATGAAAAACACTTTTTTTTACCTGGACTTGACCCCTGGTTAGCATGCAATGTGTAGTAGTTAAGAAGCAGTTAGGAAATAGCAGGTTATTCCTTTCTTGGCATGAGCCGCTGATCTTGACCTGCTGGATGTTAAGAAACTAGTCAAATGGGCGTGCTATGCTGTTTTCTTAGCTCCCATACACCTTAATGAGAGTGCAGGAACAATGTAGCATAGCCTGTTTCTGCAGTTCCAACAAACTTTGAGTATTGCATCCAGGTCAGGTGGGGTCAGGGGGAAATTTCTAGAGATAAGGACAGATCCCAGATATAGTATCCGCATCTACTAGACATTTATAGCATATCCTGTGCATATACCATAAAAGTTTGACTGACATATTAAGAGAATCCAAATGAATTAGAGCAACAGCAATGGTATCCTGTCTGGGATGTTTTTCTCAATTTGCCAGAACAATTGTAAATATTACTAATCCTGAGTCATGGAAAATACAGACAGCTACACCCCAATGAACTGTGTTAACCTGTTAGACTGAAGCTTTATATTTTCACTTTCAGAAAGTTCTAATCTGATAAGAAGGATCTTGTGTGGAAAACATGCAATATCAAATTGGCCCTAGGGAGCCTATGCATTTATAATATAAGACTGTGTCATATTAAGGAATAGTGTTGATCGCAAATTTATCACAAATGTTTTGCGAATATCGGCACTTAGCAACATCCCAAGCAAACAATAGGAAAGTTTCCTACCCCTTAGTGTTGATTGCGAATATTCAAATCTTGGGTAGCCACACTTTCCTATCTGGCGTTAACAGAACTCACCTAATTACAACCCCATGACTCCCCTCAGGTGGAACACTCAAGTTGTCAATTGTCCACACTGGCAAGCATGGGTGGTGTCCAACCCTTCACCTACCACTATGGTGCTTTAGCTCGTTATTCCCAACCCTGAATTCATACCTCATGGGAAGTGCACACTTTTGTGTCACATCACTCCCATGCCCCTAGGACAACTCTGCTGGCTTCTTGGTGTCTGGGCTAATCAGCAAGTTGGTCAATGCACTTTTCACTCCATACATATAGATAGGAAATAGTAGATAGATTTGCAGCAATATGATATCTCTGCTTGGCTTCTTATGGAATTTATGCTTCTAGAGATGAATGTGTCTACAGCAAAATCCAGAACTTGTGAACCTGAAAATGCAAATGCATGTCAATGATTAGGGGGCTACTATGTCTCCTTGGAGTGAGAGCGCCTTAATTGGCGCAAGGAGACTTATAGGCCATTCAAATGATTATGTATTAACGGAGACGAGTGAATTTCCTAAAATAAATTTTGGTCCGAATGGGTTAAAAAATTTGATTTGGGTACGAATCGGTTCTACCAGAATCAAAAGTGTTTCAAATGCCTGGAAAATCTCTCTGTCTCTCTCTAAATAGATACAGTAGAAAGTAGATGATAAATAGCTACATAAAAAAGTAGCAGCTCATGAATATGTCGAAAAGAGACATGAGGTGCAAGCCCAAGGAAATTGCACAAGAATCAAATAAACACTTACAAAAAAAGAAAAATGGGCAACACTCTCCAAAATACAAAGTTATTTTATTCACTCCAAAATGGTAGCAATATTGAATCTCAATATTAGAGCCTTTCTCTATTTTTGTAGATCAATTGATATATAATTGAATAGATAGATGCATATATGATAGTTTGATGCGTAGAAAATATCTAGATAGATAGATAGATATGAGGTAGATAGAAGGATAGATAGATAGATATGAGATAGATTTGAGATAGTTACATAGATATGAGATAGATATGAGATAGATAGATATGAGATAGATAGATAGATAGATAGATAGATAGATATGAGATAGATATGAGATAGATAGATATGAGATAGACAGACAGATATGAGATAGACAGATATGAGATAGATAGACAGATATATATGAGATAGACAGATATGAGATAGATAGACAGATATAAGATAGACAGATATGAGATAGACAGATATGAGATAGATAGACAGATATGAGATAGATAGATAGATAGATAGATATGAGATAGACAGACAGATATGAGATAGATAGATAGATAGATAGATAGATAGATAGATATGAGAGAGACAGATATGAGATAGATAGACAGATAGATATGAGATAGATAGATAGATAGATATGAGATAGATAGACAGATATGAGATAGATAGATAGATAGATAGATATGAGATAGACAGACAGATATGAGATAGATAGATAGATAGATAGATAGATAGATATGAGAGAGACAGATATGAGATAGATAGACAGATAGATATGAGATAGATAGATATGAGATAGATAGACAGATATAAGATAGACAGATATGAGATAGACAGATATGAGATAGATAGACAGATATGAGATAGACAGACAGATATGAGATAGACAGACAGATATGAGATAGACAGATGTGAGATAGATAGATAGATGATATAAGATAGACAGATATGAGATAGACAGATGTGAGATAGACAGATATGAGATAGACAGACAGATATGAGATAGACAGACAGATATGAGATAGACAGATGTGAGATAGATAGATAGATAGATAGCTTGAAAAAAGGTTCCATTGAGGGGAATTAAAATACACACATTATTTTCAGAAGTGCTGTGGAGTTCTTCTTTTTTTTGTTTTTAGATAGATAGATATTATCAATCTTGAAGAAATGTAAGAATGCTTTGCAGGTAAATATATTGCTTTTTCTCTTACTAAGAGCGGCGCCAGTATTGTTTGCTTATATATTAAGCCTGTCAGCAGCCAGTGGTTTGGGAGTCATTTTAATTTTTTTCTGCAATCAATATTGCTGAAAACACTCCTCATTCTTTCTATTATTTGGCAAAAAACATTTCTCACAGAGGATAGAAAATCTTCAGTGAATGCTGTCACGGGGCTGAACCTTTGTAGATAAATCAATGTCCTTCCTTTTCCTGCACTCGGAGCTAACAATTCAGCAGCTAAAACTCTTGATTTCAGAATCCACTAATTATAGTCCATGGAATGTTCTCATAAACAGGGAGGGGAAGATTGATGTCACTGGAAATCCACAACACCTTATTTCACTTGGAGTAAATCCGTTCAGAGTTTAGCAGTCAGAGGACAAATATGTTGTATGACAAATGCACAGGAACCCGTGATTCATTTTTTCTCCGCTTTCCTTGTTTTGCCTTATACAATTTGTTCTAAGGTCGGAATGCAGAGTCGAGAACAGAACAGTCAGAAGGGAAGAAACTTTCTCCAGGGTGTGAAAACTTTCTCTAAGTGAACATTAGTGTCAAATATCCTCCATACAGTGAAAGAGTGTAATAGTGCATAATACACGTAATTGTAATGACATCTGCCTTGTATATCTTTAGTCAGGACTTAGCGTTCAGAGGGTATTAGTTTAATCGCCTGGAATCTGCTTTTAAGAAAAACCATTATGATCATGTGTAATTGCTGCTCTGGACATAGTAAGCTTCTAGATCATCATTGGATTGGAAAGGTAATAATGCTCTATACTGTGTCTGTTATTTTAAGGGATAATGTATAGACCAAAAACTTGTAAAAGCAAACTGCCGAGGGCCTGTGTGTGTGCTTTTCCTATGTGCTTTGGAATCGGTTCAAACTGTTAGTGCGGCAGTAGTTGTAGCCGTGGGGTATCATTTTTATGGCTTTTAATGGCCAGGGTTGAAATATTCAACATGCGATCCTATTAAATAGAAATAGAAGAAAAAGTCTAGGCGAACACATGCTGGTCCATTGGAATAATATAGAGTTTAACTAGATTAGGCACACTTAAATAGGCACTAAATCTGAAGTGCAGACTTTTAAAAGTGCAGTTTATAAAATGAGCTGTAAATAACATGTACGCGTATTTAAAGGGCATCTGTCAGCAGATTTGTACCTATGACACTGGCTGACCTGTTACATGTGCGCTTGGCAGCTGAAGGCATCAGTGTTGGGCCCATGTTTATATGTGCCCGCATTACTGATAAAAATTATGTTTTAATATTTGAAAACAAGCCTCTCAGAGCAACGGGGGCGTTGTCATTACACCTAGAGGCTCTGCTCTCTCTGCAACTGCCACGCCCTCTGCACTTTGACACGGCCAGGCGTTTACGCTGTCTGGCCTCATCATTCAAAGTGGAGAGGACGGTGCGGTTACAGAGAGAGTGGAGCCTCTAGGTGTAATGGTGCCTTCACATAAGGTGGAAAAATTCTCCAGAAAATATGCATGTGTGGATTTTTACTAATTGATTCGCTCATCTCTCTAATCTTTATGCTCCTGAAGGGTGATGAAGATGAGCACACTTTAATTCTGCATATTACCTCTTGGGTTTTGTGGGGGTAGTTTTAAGATGCCATTTGGCTACATTTTTCCTGCCTTACATTTCTTATTTCTAGTGTTGAGCGAAGCAAAGCATCAGAATTGGAATTCGGTCAGAATTTTAGGAAAAATTCAATTTGCCACAATGCCAAATTTCCTTGCATTTTTCCTAAAATGGCGGCTGGAGTTGTCTTAGATAGAATGGAAAATAAATAAATATCTCATTCACTTGCTCATGCAGAGGCAGTCTGCTCCTCTCTTGATTGAAAAAGACCTGCCGAAGGACCTGCACTGAGCGTGATGATGTCACCGCACTCTACCAGCGTGATCACTTAGTGATGTCATCATCACCACTAGTGATGAGCGGCAGGGGCAATATTCAAATTTGCAATATTTTGAGAATATTTGGTAGAATATTTGTCATATATTCTCGAATTTGAGATTATTTTCTTGATCGCAAAAAAGTGACAATGTAATATTAGTGTAATGCGAGCAAAATACAAGTGTGGGTCACTGTTGCTACATTTTTCAAGCTGCTAGAAGTTTCTTGAGACTGGAGAAAATGGTTGGCATGGCAGAACATTACAATAGCTTTATATGCAGATAGAGTGCTCCAATATATTTGCGATTGCGAAATCGGCACTTATGATGCAAATATTTTGGCGCAATACGTGCAACTTTACATTTTAACAGGTCTGACTACTTATTAGTGATTGGTGCACTAAGTATTGTTGTGAACATGTGACATCACAGCACTATGTATGTACACTGAACAAAAATATAAACGCAACACTTTTGGTTTTGCTCCCATTTTGCATGAGCTGAACTCAAAGATCTGAAACATTTTCTACATACACAAAAGACCCATTACTCTCAAATACTGTTCACAAATCTGTCTAAATCTGTATTAGTGAGCACTTCTCCTTTGCCGAGATAATCCATCTCACCTCACAGGTGTGCCTTAGTCTGCCCACAATAAAAGCCCACTCTGAAATGTGCACAGTTTTGCCTTACTTGGGGAAGGGGGGGTCATAAAACCAGTCAGTATCTGCTGTGGCCACCATTTGCCTCACACAGTGCAACACATATCCGTCGCATGGAGTTGATCAGGTTGTTGATTGTGGCCTGTGGAATGTTGGTCCACCCCTCTTTAATAGCTGTGTGAAGTTGTAGAATATTGGCAGGAACTGGAACACGCTGTCGTATACGCCAATCCAGAGCATCCCAAACATGCTCAATGGGTGATATATCCAGTGAGTATGTTGGCCATACAAGAACTGGGATGTTTTCAGCTTCCAGGAATTGTGTACAGATCCTTGCAATATGGGGCCGTACATTATCATGCTGCAACATGAGGTGATGGTCGTGGATGAATGGCACAACAATGGGCCTCAGGATCTCATCACGGTATCTCTGTGCATTCAAAATGTCATCAATAAAATGCACCTGTGTTCGTTGTCCATAACATACGCCTGCCCATACCATAACCCTACTGCCACCATGTGCCACTCCATTCACAACGTTGACGTCAACAAACCGCTCACCCACACAACACCACACACGTGGTCTGCCATCTGCCCTGAACAGTGAAAACCAGGACTCATTCGTGAAGTGCAGACTCTCCAATGTGCCAGACGCCATCGAATGTGAGCATTTGCCCACTCAAGTCGGTTACAATGACGAACTGCAGTTAGGTCCGGACCTGCAGTTAGGTCCATGAGGATGACAAGCTTGCAGATGAGCTTCCCTGAGACGGTTTCTGACAGTTTGTGCAGAAATTCTTTGGTTATGCAAACCAATTGTTGCTTCAGCTGTCTGGGTGGCTGGTCTCAGACGATCATGGAGGTGAACATGCTGGATGTGGAGGTCCTAGGCTGGTGTGGTTACACGTGGTCTGGGTTTGTGAGGCCGGTTGGATGTACTGCCAAATTCTCTGAAATGCCTTTGGAGATGGCTTATGGTAGAGAAATGAACATTCATTGCACGGGCAACTCTGGTAGACATTCCTGCAGTCAACATCACAATTGAACGCTCCCTCAAACATTGCAACATCTGTGGCATTGTGCTGTGTGATCAAACTGCACATTTCAGAGTGGACTTTTATTGTGGGCAGTCTAAGGCACACTTGTGCAATATTCATGCTGTCTAATCAGCACCTGTGAAGTGGGATGGATTATCTCGGCAAAGGAGAAGTGCTCTCACAGATTTAGACAGATTTGTGAACAATATTTGAGAGTAATGGGTCTTTTCTGTATGTAGAAAATGTTTCAGATCTTTGAGTTCAGCTCATGCAAAATGGGAGCAAAACCAAAAGTGTTGCGTTTATATTTTTGTTCAGTGTACATACATACAGCACTATGTATGTAGCATTTTATGTATGGACAGCAGAACCTATCAGCTACACTATATAACTACCTAACCAACACTGACAAACTTTCCTATTGGTTGCTAGGGATGTTCCTTATCTCAGACAAAGACATTGCAGCCTTCCTATTAGCCTACAAGCAAGAAGGGGGGTTACTGATGAAAAAAAATCTAGAATATATTCGAAATTACGAATATATATCACTATATTCTAAATATTCCGATATTCACTATTAATATTCGCTATTCGAATATTCGTGTCCTACACTAATCACCACATGATCACGCTGGAAGCATACGGTGTCACGTTCAGCGGACGTCCTTTAGCAGGCCTTTTTAAATCAAGAGAGGAGCGGACTACCTCTCTGATTTTTTTGTAAACCCAAAAAGCCATATTGTACCGTTTTTAACGTCCGTTAGACGGGTGCACGTATGTCTAAGTGGCTGTTAAAAATGGTGCCATTGATTGCTAGGCTGAATACGGTCTTAACATAGAGATTCGTGAGGAATTAATTTTTAATGAATCAAATTTCTTGTCAAACTTCGTTGTAGCTGCCGAATTGAATTTTTCAAAACTTTGTTCATCTCTGCTTATTTCAAACATCTTAAAATAAAATATGAATTCCCTGTATTTAGCACGTACTGGTGACACTTGCTAATAGATTTCATTTTCTATATTTTTGCCATAGACGTTTAATGTGATCTTCAGGGTGATTTTCCTTTAAAAAAAAAACTCTATGGCCACTGCTTATGCAATGCACAAAGGTTGCAATCTATCCGGACGTCAGGAAAAGCGATTTGCTCATCTCATGTACAGTGTATTAGTTGTCATACACACCATTTATATTATCAGTGTGTCGTAGCTTCTGTAAATGGAAGTAGCTCTGGAAGATAAATTGTGCTTGTTTTACACTTTGCAGGTACATTGACCATGATGACAAATCACAGCACAGAGAAAGTTAGATAGTAATGAAATAAATACAACTTAGAAGTTGCAACATATTGGTTCCAATGTTAGCAGTATAATTTACGGTCTTCTATTTAGTTCAGTAGTTTTAAAATAAATGGTAATGGAATGAATGGAGCAGGGTCACTTTAAAGTGGTGTTAAATCATAGCTGTGGAAATATGAGTTAGTTAAAAGGTTTTCGAGATGTAGCTTACACCACTGAGACATTTATGCTTAAATTTATTATGTGCTGCCTAACTCCCTTGACAGGTTTCATTCAAGCCACCATTAGCTCATGTTCAAATTTGGCCTCTGTGGCCCGTCTTCATTTATTTAGAATGACATGCTCTGAAATCTTATTTCGTGCCTTGTGTTCTAATAAGTATGGTGCACATAGAGAAAAAGGAGTTTCACTTGTATACAGTTGGGTGCAGAAGTATTTGGACAGTAATAGAATGTTCATGATTTTTCCTCCATACACCAGAACAATGGATTTAAAACAAAGCATCAGTATGTGATTGAAGAGAAGACTTTTATCTTTAATTTAATATAATGCATTAACCATTTAGGAGTTATAGACATTTTACGTACTCCTTTTATTTGCACATACATTTGGGCAACTGTAAACCATTTCATGGTCCAGTATGGCCTCGCATTTGGCAACTGATCATTGGGATTCTCAATATGTGATCCATAAAGTTGCATAGAGGTCTACAAAGTTTTTCATTATGCTGAAAAAAAAATACCTGTCCAAGAGATAGCAGAACCTTTAGGAGTGTCCATATCATCAATGTGGTATATTCTTAAAAATAAGGAATGCACTGACAAACTTAGCAACACTAAGAGGTCTGGAAGAGCACAGAAGACAACTAATGTGGATGACTGCAGAATGTTTTACTTGGTAAGGAAAAACTCATTCATAACATTAGGTCAAGTCAAAACACTCTTGACTTGACCTGGAAATGGGAATCAGCAAACATTTATCAGTGATGGTTGTCACAATTCTATTGCAAAAAGCCACCTCGTTGAGTGAACTGGGGTAGGCATATAATTTTCAAAGTCTGCAGTTGAGAAGTGTCTTCATGAAACAACTGGTAACCCTCAAGAACAGAAAGGTCAGATGAGACTTTGCTGGAAAACATCTAAAAAAGCTGCCAAAATCTGTAACAAGATTCTTGAGCAGATGAAACTAAAATTAAAGGGGTTGTCTGAGTTATTTTTTTGTTCTTTGTATGTTTCTAACTAGGCAAATGTAACAGCTTTACCATGCACTTACTGCATCTGTAGTTGCTCCTTTCTCAGATTTCATTGAGGGTCACATGACTTGTGATGTCAGCTTCTCTCCCTGCTCTGATGATGTTTCGTGCACAAGCCTGAGAGAGCAGATCAGTCTGTACACAAGACGTCACTGTGCTGGCCACGCACCCCTTTACTGCTGTCTGCTGCTTATTGCTCTCTCTCTCTGGATTCTTAACCCCTTCAGCAGCACAGACTCAGGGCTGAAGGCTTTACTGAGTAGCTGCAGGCAGTGAGGAGACAAATGCTGGGCACAGGACCTGACAGAGGAGTTCTGCAGAGCATTGCACAAGAACAGGTAGGGGGAAGATCCTGTGTGTAACAGCAGTGTCATTATACAGCTGGGACTTATAGTCCTACACATTTTACATGCTGCTGAGTCTCCCAGAAGGCAGACATGTCACTCAGGGCAGCACTTGTATTCACTCCCTTTGCAGAGCAGGGGTAGGGGCAGAGATTGTTGTTATTGCAGGTAAACAAAAGGCCAGAAGAGAACAGGGAAATGAGGAAATATATATTTATTTGCCGAAAACTTGCTTAGCTTAGTTATATATTGCTGCTCATCAGATTTACAGTGCTATATATATATTTTTTTATAACTCGGACAACCCTTTTAACATTTACCAGAATGATGGGAAAAGAATTGTATGAAAGTGTTCATGATCATCTGTCAAACATGGCTGAGGTAGTGTTAAAGCAGGGACATGTATGGCTGTCAATGGAACTGGCTCACTATTATTTACTGATTGCATGAGCAGATAGCAATAGCAGTATAAATTCTTTAGCACACGGAGCTATACATTCTGCCAAACTGTTCCGCTGATCTAGTGTTGGGATCAAGGTTAAAAATCAACCTTTATTCATGCAAACATTAGAAGTCCATCACAATGTAATATAGTGGGAATATTTCAAATAATTTACCCTTTTTGATTATAGCATCATATACACAATACCCTCCACCTATTAAAAAAAACAAAAAAGAATGCATTTGGAGAGATAAGTAGAGGTATTGCTGGTGAGCTGTTTTTACCTTATTCTTACATTCTGTTCAGATTCTGTTAAGTGCTAAAATGGTAGTTTACAGTACTGACTGATACTGACCTAAACATACTGCGAAGGCAACCCAAGAGCTTCTTCAGGCAAAGTAATATTCCTAAAGGGGCCCTTCAAGGAGATAACTAAAAAATGATACATAAAGGATTAAGGTTAAGAAATAAATCACATCCACCGATCCATAGCCATTGCCTTTCTGAAGATGCTTCAGTCCACCGTACTCAGCCAATCACTGGCTACAGTGGGTCACCAGTACAGCCAATGACAGGTTAAGTGATCATTTTCTGGCATTTCTAACATGTTGTACCGATACAGGAAGTGGTGTGCAGCAGAGATCGGTGCAGCTTTGGCAGGTATGGTGGATCTGTAGAGGCCCTACTTCTTAATTTTTCTGAACATTTTCTGTCACATTTTTGAAGCCCATTAAATGAGTCAGTCAGCTGATTTGGTGTGCTTTTTACTTACGGAAGACAAAATTAAAGGTACCTAAAACTGAACTCATCTGAAGGCAGCTGCAGTTAACGACTAGCAAAACATATCAAGGCACGGAACTCAGCATTCAGTGTTGTCCATGTGTTCCAGATTTCAGACGGGTATTACAAATAATCCTTGTATGTATAATGATGTTACTTTGTCCAATTACTTTGAGCTTGTGAAAATGGAGGGACTATGTAAAAAACTGCTGTAATCTTTAAACAACTATTGCAATGTGAAAGTCTTCACTCTCATAAATTGATAGCTTTTTTTCAGATATATTGTGGCGAAGTACAGAGACTAAATTATGCAAATTGTCTCCGTCCGAATACTTCTGAACCCAATGGCACCCATAGCCTTGAATTCGGCAGAGCTAGAAAGGAGGGGGTTCAGTAAGGTAAGTATATAATTTTTTTTAAATATGTCCAAACATATACCTTGGACAACCTGTTTAAGGGCAATGCTTCTAGAGGAGTATACCTACTAAATACAATGTCTGATAAAGTATATCATATTTTATTTGTGTGGCATTCATGACTCCCTGTGTCTCTGTTTGATATGAAGTCATATGGAAGTGCAGTGTGACAGAACAGACTGGTCATACAGGTCCGTAATATATAAAGCAGGATTGTACAAAGTATACTGCTACAGAGGGATCTGGATAGATTGGAGGCTTGGGGAGATAAGTGGCAGATGAGGTTTAACACTGATAAATGTAAGGTTATGCACATAGGAAGGAATAATGCAAGTCACCCGTACACACTGAATGGTGAAACACTCGGTAACACTGACATGGAAAAGGATCTAGGGATTTTAATAAACAGCAAACTAAGCTGTAAAAACCATTGTCAGACAGCTGCTGCCAAGGCCATCAAGATAATGGGTTGCATCAAAAGGGGCATAGATGCCCGTGATGAAAACATAGTCCTACCACTTAACAAATCACTAGTCAGACCACACATGGAGTACTGTGTACAGTTCTGGGCTCCTGTGAACAAGGCAGACATAGCAGAGCTGGAGAGGGTACAGAGGAGGGCAACTAAAGTAATAACTGGAATGGGGGGACTACAGTACCCTGAAAGATTATCAACATTAGGGTTATTCACTTTGGAAAAAAGGCAACTGAGGGGAAATCTAATAACTATGTATAAATATATCAGGGGTCAGTACAGAGATCTCTCCCATCATCTATTCATTCCCAGGACGGTGACTGTGACGAGGGGACATCCTCTGCGTCTGGAGGAAAGAAGGTTTGTACACAAACATAGAAGAGGATTCTTTACGGTAAGAGCAGTGAGACTATGGAACTCTCTGCCTGAGGAGGTGGTGATGGTGAGTACAATAAAGGAATTCAAGAGGGGCCTGGATGTATTTCTGGAGCATAATAATATTACAGGCTATAGCTACTAGAGAGGGATCGTTGATCCAGGGAGTTATTCTTATTGCCTGATTGGAGTCGGGAAGGAATTTTTTTTACCCTTAAGTGGGGAAAATTGGCTTCTACCTCACAGTTTTTTTTTTGCCTTCCTCTGGATCAACTTGCAGGATAATAGGCTGAACTGGATGGACAAATGTCTTTTTTCGGCCTTATATACTATGTTATAGTATGCCCATGTACATGAGCTCTAAAACTCTATAGTCAAAGGGCCAGAGTGGTGCTGTTTCTGGGAAAAGCAGTCTCTAATTTCATACAACTATTGTAAGCGTTATTCAAGCCAGTTCCTGCCTCTTACTGGGGGGAATTAGGGCTTGAAGGAAAGGCAATTAGACTTCACCTTTCCTCGGACTTTAGCAGTAGTTAGACCGACTTTTATGGCACCTGCCTTGAGTACTGTGAAAATTAGCTGTGTTAGTAAAAATTAGTAGTAATTGGGGATGAGGTTCATAACAGGGTTGCCCAAGATTGGGTAAACTAATCTGACCAAAAATGTTTACAATTCTTATGGTAATACATTAGAGGGGCTCTTCAGGCTTCAGATATTGATAACCTATCCTTTGGATAGGTTGTCAATGTCAGATTGCTGGGGGTCTGACACCCGGTATCTCCACTGATCTGCTCGTTTAGGCTGTCACAGCACCAATGGCTATACAGTGTATGCATCCGGAGGCATCTGACAGCTTTTTACACTGTGTACGGGCCATGCTTTGTTACTGCAGCCCAGCTCCCATTCAAGTACATGGGAGGTGAGTTTCAGTATGCTGGCACTATACAGTGTATGGAACCTTCTACTTCCAGTCAGTACATTGTTAATTTCCGGCAGCCCAGAACAGCTGATTGATGGAGGTACTGGGTGTTGGACTCCTGCTGATCTGATATTGATGGCCTATTCTGAGGATAGGCCATCAATATCCATAGCCCAAGAAACAGCTTTAAATTGATTTTTTATTTTTTTTTGCACTAAAGACTTGTACATTGCTTTTATTTATTACTTTTTACTGAGTAAGAAAAAGGAACAAGAACATATAGAAATGTGTGAACTGAAATCTAAAACTTCCTCTTTATTGTAATAAATTACTACAACTTTTAAGACATTCTGCAACCCATCTTAAGACATTCTGAAGCAATGACACCACTAGCTGGATCTTGTTACGTTATAACTGTAGTTTGACATTTTGCCCCATACGTAGTTCATCAAAAATTCAGATGCCATATTATACTTTTATTATTTGCTAAATTCCTATTTCTGTGCAGTTTTAATGCATTTCACAGGGTTGCACACAGATCATATTGGTCTGGCATCACTTAATAAAAAGGCTAGATACAGCTTTGCGTGTGATTCTGTGGCTGAGCAAAAAGTAGACATGACAGATAGAATTTGATCCCAATTTCATGAAAAATCCGATTAATCAGGAATCCGAATTTCTTGGCGATTCGTTTTAACGAATCAGATTTTTTGTAAAATGGCTTCTTCACATGTTACAAAGTGAAAGTAAGAAGCCTGGGAATGAGTGATCACCCATAATGTCGTGCAGCCAGCCAGTCAGCAGATAGCTAGCCCCTGTGATGTCACAGCGCTATAAAAAGCCTCATCCTGCCCGGTCTCCAACATTTTCTGTGAATTTAATGCAGGGAGTGATGTGACAGGTGTTAGGGACAGTAATTAAGAAAGCCTTTATTTGTTAAATTTTAGTTAGGAAGAGTTCAGGGACAGCACAGGGGCAGTATAGGGAGCTCATAGGAAAACTTTATATACACTACAGGGAGAACATGGGGAGAGTGCAGGGACTAATTGAACAGTGTCCCCGTTGGTAATAGATAAGCAATTCTATTACACCTTGATTCACTAATTGGGGTGAAAAAGCTGTCTAATACTACTGCTGTTGTGGTATCCACATTGTTGTTTACATACGTAATTCTATAACGCTGTGATTCTCTAATTGGTGTTAAAAAGCGGCCTAATACTTCTGCTGTAGGGGTGTCCACATTGTGTTATAGATAAGAAATTCTATAATGGGTTGAGAAAGAGCTGTATTTTATCAGTTATTTGTTTTTATACCTTGTGTTATAGATAAGTAATTCCATTAGGCTTGATTCCGTAACTGGGGTGAAATATTCTTCTAATACTACTGCTTTTGGGGTGTTCACATTGTTTTATATATAAGTAATTCTATTAGGCCTTGATTATGTATTTGAGGCAAAATAGCGGTCTAATACTACTGCTATTGGGGTTACCACATTGTTTTATACATAAGTAATTCTGTAATGCCTTCATTCTGTAATTGGGGTGAAATTACATAATACTACTGCTTTGGGGGTGTTCACATTATTTTCTACATAAGTAATTCCAGTAGGCCTTGATTCTGTAATTGGGGTGAAATAGCGTTCTAATACTACTGATTTTCGGGTGTTCAAATTGTTTTATACATAAGTAATTCCAATAGGCCTTGATTTTGTAATTGGGGTGAGATAGCCTTCTATTAATACTGATTTTGGGGTGTTCACATTGTTTTATACGTAAGTAATTCCACTAGGCCTTGATTTTGTAATTGGGTTCAAATAGCATTCAGAAACTACTGATTTCGGGGTGTTCATATTGTTTTAAACATAAGTAATTCCATTAGTCCTTGATTCTGTAATTGGGGTGAAATAGCATTCTAATACTGATTCCGGGGTGTTCACATTGTTTTATACATAAGTAATTCCATTAGGCCTTGATTCTGTAATTGGAGTGAAATAGCGTTTTTTATACTACTATTTTTGGGGCGTTCCCATTGTTTTATACATAATTTATTTCATTAGGCCTTTATTCTGTAATTTGAGTCAAATGGTGTTCTAATACTACTGATTTTGGGGTGTTCACATTGTTTTATACATAAGAAATTCCATTAGGCTTTGTTTCTGTAATTGGTGTGAAAAAGCGTTCTAATACTAGACATTTTGTTGCGTTCACATTGTTTTATAAATAATTTCATTAAGCCTTGATTCTCTAATTCGAGTGAAAAAGCAGTCTAATACTACTGCTATTTTAACGTTACTGTACAGTATGTCCGACAGACAGGTGCTAGGGCCTTCCAAGAGAACGAGCAGTGGCAAAAATGTTTCTGGAGCTGGCAGAAGTAGTAGCAGCGGAAGATGGGGGGGGGGGGGGGGTGGTGGTAGTAGCAGTCGCAGCAACAGGCTAGAGCTGTCAGTGTCATTCAACAGTCATGTTTTGACCAGCAACCCAGCTGTCCTTGAATATTTGACTCAATTTTCATCAGGGCATAAGGGTGGCAGCTTGAGTGTGAGACAGTGGCTGAGCAGCATGGTGCAAGTGTGTCTGTCAGTCAGCAGGGTGGCAGCAATGTGAGATCTGGAGCCAAATGTGCCCAGGGAAGACCGTCTGCTACTCAGGAGCCTACCTCTCCGGAAACAAGTAGCGGTGCTGTGAATAGAGGCAGCGGCAGGCAGTCAGCACACATTTGTACGAGTAAAATGCCATTTTCGTCGGTGTGGGAATTTTTTATCAAGTCAACAGAGGTCGTCAGCTTGGCCGTGTGTAGAATCTGTGGGCAGAAGGTGAAGCGTGGCCAGGGTGCCAATGTTAGCACTACGGCCCTGCGTCAACACATGGAGTGTCAATATAAAGTGTTCTGGGAAAACCATGGCGCTAATGTGGTACAGCCTGAGACATCTCCTAGTGGCCTGCAACCGTTTTCCAGTAGTCAAGGTTCCAACACCTCAGCAGAAGGGAGCTGTGTTTCCTTCCCATCATCTACTGGTACTGATGCTTCTCCTCATCACTCATTTTGCCAGCAATTGATCAGGACGGCGATTGCAAAATTGCAACAGTATGTGTGCACTCATCCAATGGTGCAGAAGCTGAACGTGCTCCTGGCCAAATTACTGGTCCCTCCCTTTCCATATGGTTGACTCTGCACCTTTCAAAGAACTGATGGCTTGTGCCAAGCCAAGGTGGAGAGTCCCAAGCCCTCACTACTTCTCTAAAAAAGCTATACCAGCTCTGCATGTACAGCAAAAGGTGGGTCAGTCCTTGAGCCCAGGGGTGGGATTCAAATTTTTAACAACAGGTTCCCTACTCAGCGGTGGATACGCAGCGCGTCACGAGTCACGACACATATTTACATACACCGCTCCATGTTCTCACATTGCTTCTCCCCACAGATTCATGGCCCCTCCATGTTCTCACATTGCTTCTCCCCACAGATTCATGGCCCCTCCATGTTCTCACATTGCTTCTCCCCACATGGCCCCCTCCATGTTCTCACATTGCTTCTCCCCACATGGCCCCCTCCATGTTCTCACATTGCTTCTCCCCACATGGCCCCCTCCATGTTCTCACATTGCTTCTCCCCACATGGCCCCCTCCATGTTCTCACATTGCTTCTCCCCACAGATTCATGGCCCCCTCCATGTTCTCACATTGCTTCTCCCCACATGGCCCCCTCCATATTCTCACATAGCTTCTCCCCACAGATTCATGGCTCCCTCCATGTTCTCAAACTTCTCATATAGCTTCTCCCCACAGATTCATGGCCCCCTCCATTTTTGTTATGTTGTCACATTTCAATTTCAGCCCCTGGTCGGTGGTTAATGCCAACTTGTCAGTGTCACACAAATCACACTCAACCAACCAGGCTGTCCTGACCTGTTCAGACTCCTTTCTGTTAGGCTAGGGGCCGGCTCTTCAATCTTTCATGGCTGTGTGTGGGGTGTGGACTGTCAGCAACTAGGGCACTCTGCAGACAGTGAGAGGACTCCTCTCTCCTTCTCTGTTCTGGGCTGGCAGCTTCGCGCCTCTGCTCACTCTCAAGACACTCCCCTTTGTAAATATTATTCCCCCTGTATATTATAATGGCCCCCATTTTATTATTAATATAATGGCCCCCTCTTTGTTATTAATTTAATGGCCCCCACTTTATTATTAGTATAATGGTCCCCTCTTTATTATTAATATAATGGCCCCCTCTTTATTATTAATATAATGGCCCCCTCTTTATTATTAATATAATGGCCCCCTCTTTATTATTAATATAATGGCCCCCACTTTAATAACAAAGAGGGGGCCATTACATTAATAATAAAGAGGGGGCCATTATATTAATAATAAAGAGGGGGCCATTATATTAATAATAAAGTGGGGGCCATTATATTAATAATAAAGAGGGGGCCATTATATTAATAATAAAGTGGGGGCCATTATATTAATAATAAAGTGGGGGCCATTACATTAAAAATAAAGAGTGGGCCATTATAATAATAATAAAGAGGGGCCATTATATTAATAATAAAGAGGGGGCCATTACATAGTGGAGTACCGCTTAAAAAAGCTGCTCTTACTCTGTGGGCAAAATAGATGTGTTTCCCTGTGTGTGGCCACCTTAAATATTGTCATCAACCCCATCCATAACTCTTGTTTGGCTAAAAGAATCTAAACATTGGGTCAGGATGAGGGGAAGGTGGAGTAGGCACCTGCTTAGGAGAAATAATTAATACTTACCTCTCTCTCCTTCACAGCTTGTGGCATCCTGGTACAGGCGGTTACCAATGCCTCGCTCACTGTGCCTTCCCGCGCCGCGTCATCGCGTCATCTCGCGAGATCCGCCGCAGGAGGTCACAGTGAGGTACGTGACTAAGTCCTGCGTCGCACCTCAACTGAAGCCGCTCCCCCGGCCCCTCCTCACTTCGCCTGCCCAGCTGCCCTGCACAGTGCGCGTCACACAGGGCCTCTCCTCTCGGCTTCCGCTCCGCCCCCACCCCTATAGCTACGCCACTGGTGCAGGCGCAGCTGCAGGACCGGGTCGGGATCCCTGCTTCTCACCGGTCCTGCGAACCGCCTGTAATTTTAACAAACGGTTCGGCAGAACCGGAGAGAACCGGCTGGATCCCATGCCTGCTTGAGCCTGTCGGTGTCTGGTACAGTACACGGCAGCGCCAACTTGTTGAGCTGTAACTAGGGTCAAGGACAATATCTGTTCTTTACGGCCCACTGGGTAAATGTGGTTCCTGCCCAGGCACACCAGCAATTTAGCCAGGTGACGGCAATGCTGCCTCCACATTCTCAAGCTGTGATTTCTGCACCAATGTCCTCCTCTGCCTCCTCAGCCTCAACCTTTTCCTCAGCATCCACTGTAGGCACAATACGGAGTGCTCCTCCAGCATACCACCTATGCAGAGCACAGCTGTGTAACTTTGTTCTACACCTGGTTTGCCTGGGCGAATTGCATCACTCCAGGGAGGAACTGCTCCACGTCCTTTAAGAGGAAATCAAATGCTGGCTACCTCCTCGCCAACTGAAGATCGGAACCATGGTCACCGATAACAGGAAGAACATTGTGTCGGCGCTGCATCAAGCAGGGCTGACCCATGTTCCCTGCATGGCTCACATCTTTATTATGGTTGTAAACCGGTTCCTGAAGTCTTCCACCCAACTGCAAGACATCTTGAAAATGGCCAGGAAACTGTACATGCACTTCATCCACTCTTACACTGCAAAACACACCTTGAGCTGCAACCTTTGGAACTTCACATGTTGGACCGACTATATGATCAGAGGAAGGCTGTTAATGATTTCTTGATGATGCAGGTTGACAGGAGTAATCCTCTGCTGATAAATCTGGATGGCCAGGGGACAGGAGACTTGGTGCTTACATAATGTAGGCTACATCTCAAGGCCACCTAAACCCTGTAGGGGCTAAACTGTTGGAGGAGGAGGACATTTATGCACAAGCAATACATACAAAAATGGGTGGTTTATCTGCACGAGCGACAGGAGAGGAGCAGGAGGAGCATGAGTAGCTGGAGGGCAATGAGGAAGACCAGCAGATTACTCTGACAGACAGTGGCAGTATGCAGTGCAGGTGGAGCAGAGAGTCCCTCCAATTCCCTTGCAAACTGCCAGATGCATCCTGATTTCTTAAGCCTTTTGTGGCGTGTATAAGTGAAAAAAAGGGCCTATTTGTCATTCAGCGGTGCAGTTATATGTTCTAAAGCCCTTTTTGGCTTGTATTAATAGCAAATAAATATATATTATTTGCTGTTGAGCGGTGTAGTTATATGTTCTAGAGCAGGCATCTCAAACTGCGGCCCTCCAGCTGTTGTAAAACTATAACTCCCACAATGCCCTGCTGTAGGCTGATACCTGTAGGCTGTCCGGGCATGCTGGGAGTTGTAGTTTTGCAACAGCTGGAGGGCCGCAGTTTAAGATGCCTGTTCTAGAGCCTTTTTTGGCGTGTATAAGTGGAAAAAATAAGGGCCTATTTGTCATTCAGCGGTGCAGTTATATGTTCTAAAGCCCTTTTTGGCATGTATTAATGGCAAAAAATATATATTATTTGCTGTTCAGCAGTGCAGTTATATGCTCTAAAGCCCTTTTTGCCATGTATTAGTGGCAAAAAATATATATTATTTGCCGTTCAGCGTTGCAGTTATATGTTCCAAAGCCTTTTGTGGAATGCATAAGTGGAAAAAAGTAAGGGCATATTTGCCGTTCAGCAGTGAAGTTATATGTTCTTAAGCCTTTTGTGGCGTGTATAAGTGAAAAAAAAGGGCCTATTTGTCATTCAGCGGTGCAGTTATATGTTCTAAAGCCCTTTTTGGCCTGTATTAGTGGCAAAAAAATATATATTATTTGCTCTTCAGCAGTACAGTTCTATGTTTTAAAGCCCTTTTTGGCGTGTATTAGTGGCACAAAAAAAGTATTTGCAGTTGAGTGGTGAAGTGAGAAAATTACAGCCCTTTTTGGTGTGTATTAGTGGCAAAAAATATATATTTGCCGTTCAGCGGTGCAGTTATATGTAGTGATGGTGTCACAACCAGACAGCTGAGAAGCTCTGACAGAAGCCTTTCAGAACCTCCTCCTTGAGTTTTCTTTGTTTTGGTTTTCAGTTCCTCATCTCGTTAGCCTCTTTCAGCTGTCATGTAGTTGGACTGATTGCATCCCTTTAAATTCCTCCCCATAATGCATTAGTGTGCGGTTTATACAGCTTCCTGGAGTGTGTGTGCATGCTGATCCTATTTCCCAGTCTTCTACAAGTTAAGTGTTGTACATTCATTTGTGTCATTTTCTGTTTGCTGGATCCCAGGTGACCCTGACTCCCTCCGTGTAAAGTGTAGGGAGCCGGTGGCCGTGTCCCTTCACTATTGGTGGTCAGGTGTTATATAGTCGAGGTACGAGGATATGCGATCATCCACCATTGGGATTATCGCATAGGCTGAGCAGTAAGGGAGAGAGCCAGGTCTGAGAGCCAGGTCTGATGCAGGGGCCTCCCTTTTTGTTCCTTAGTTTTGGATCCAGTGAGTCATATATTCATTTTGCATTGTCTTGTTTCCTGTACACCTTCCGTGACATTATAAACCGCCAAAACCGTCTCAAGCATGGATCCGGTTTCACTTTTAACTGAACGCTTCCAGGGTCTTTCATTGGAGGTAGCTGATCTCCGTAAGACTCTTTCTCAGCTTGCGTTCATGGAGTTTGTTCTGAGCCTAAGATCTCGCTCCCGGATACGTTCTCCGGGGGTAGTGAGAATTTTGTGCGTTTCAGAGAGGCTTGCAAACTCCATTTTCGCCTTCTTCCCCATTCCTCTGGTGATGAGGAACGGAGGGTGGGGATCATTATATCTCTGCTCAGAGGTAATGCTCAGTCGTGGGCCTTTCCGCTGCCGGTGGGGGCACGGCCCCTCCGTTCAGTGGATGAATTCTTTTTAGCCCTGGGTCAGATATATGATGATCCGGATCGTATTGCTCTGGCTGAGTCTAGACTACGTCTGTTATGCCAGGGTAAACAATCCGCAGAGATATACTGCTCAGAATTTCGGAGATGGGCAGCTGATACTGGTTGGAATGATGCTGCACTCCGAAGTCAATTTTGCCATGGTCTTTCAGAGGGATTGAAATATGCATTTGCCTTTCATGAGAGGCCTATCTCCTTGGACTCTGCTATGTCTCAGGCCGTTCGTATTGACAGGCGTCTTAGAGAGAGAGGAGAGATCTCTCCTTCCTGTCATACTCAGTCCCAGGACAGTGCAGCGGTCTCATTCTGTGCGCAGGGGTCTCAGTCGCTGTCAGCCCCTTCTGAACAGGAGCCCATGCAGCTGGGGTTGATTGCCTCTGACAATAGAAGATTCAGCCCACATGGGAAGGTTTGTTTTTGTTGTGGAGGTATAAATAATTTGGCAAATGTTTGTCCCTCTAGGAGATTCAGGCAGTTTTCTGGGAGTAATAAAGAAACAAAAAGGAAAAAATCTTTTAAAAATGTTCCATCTGTTACTAATGGCAGGGTTGAGGCGGAAATTGAAGGTTTTCCGTTTGCTTGTAGTTCCTGTTTTGTCCTGTCTGCCAGGGTGGCGCTAGAGAGCAAGAACATTTTTTTGTGAGATTTTTGTAGATAGTGGAGCAGCTGTCAATCTCATTGATAATCATTTTGCGATAACTCATGGTTTCCAGGTGTGCATTTTGGGAAAGGATATTCCTGTTTTTGCTATTGATTCCGCTCCACTTTCTCAGAAATCATTAAAGGGCATAGTTCACAATATTCATTTAATTGTGAGTGATGCTCATGTTGAGGATGTGTCATGTTTCGTCCTTAGCGGATTACCTACTCCTCTTGTGTTGGGGCTACCCTGGCTCACTAAACATAACCCCACCATTGATTGGCAAGCGAGGCAAATAAATGGTTGGAGTGACTTTTGCAGAGAGAATTGCCTCACGACATCTGTTTCTGAGGTTTCTACTAAGACTGTGCCACCCTTTCTCTCTGAATTTTCGGATGTCTTCTCTGAGAGTGGAGTTCAGGATTTGCCCCCGCACAGGGAGTACGATTGCCCTATTAATCTCATCCCAGGCGCCAAGCTGCCTAAATCTCGTTTATATACAATCTTTCCCAACCTGAAAGGGTCGCTATGCGTGCTTATATCTCGGAGAGTCTGAGAAAAGGACACATACGACCCTCGAAGTCACCTGTTGCCGCTGGTTTTTTATTTGTTAAGAAAAAAGATGGTTCTTTAAGACCTTGTCTGGATTTCAGGGAGCTGAACAATATCACTATTCGTGACCCTTATCCACTTCCTCTGATCCCGGACCTGTTTAACCAGATTGTTGGGGCTAAAGTCTTTTCCAAATTAGATCTAAGAGGGGCATACAACCTGGCCAGGGTCAGAGAAGGAGACGAATAGTAGACGGCCTTCAATACCCCTGAGGGCCATTTTGAGAATTTGGTTATGCCTTTTGGTTTAATGAATGCCCCAGCCGTTTTTCAGCATTTCGTGAACAGCATTTTTTGTCATTTAATGGGAAAATTTGTATTAGTGTATTTGGATGACATTTAGATTTTTTATCCTGATTTTAAAACTCATAAGGAACACTTACGTCAGGTCTTGCTCATCCTGCGGGAGAATAAATTATACGTGAAACTGGAAAAATGTGTGTTTGTGGTTCCAGAAATTCAATTTCTGGGGTTTCTTCTCTCCGCTTCTGGTTTTCGCATGGACCCCGAGAAGGTCCGCGCTGTGCTTGAGTGGGAGCTTCCTGAGAATCAGAAGGCGCTGATGCGTTTTTTGGGCTTTGCCAATTATTACAGGAAGTTTATTTTGAATTATTCCTCTATTGTTAAACCACTCACTGATATAACCAGAAAGGGGGTAGATTTTTCTTCTTGGTCGGTAGAGGCGCGTAAGGCCTTTTCTAATATCAAGGAGAGTTTTGCTTCCGCTCCCATCTTGGTACAACCTGATATTTCTCTACCCTTCATAGTTGAGGTTGATGCTTCTGAGGTGGGTGTGGGTGCGGTCTTGTCTCAGGGTTCCTCTCCTGCCAAATGGCGACCGTGTGCCTTTTTCTCAAAAGAAATTCTCCTCCGCAGAGAGAAATTACGATGTGGGAGATAGGGAATTGTTGGCCATCAAGTTGGCTTTTGAGGAATGGCGCCATTGGCTAGAGGGAGCCAGACACCCTATTACCGTGTTTACTGACCATAAAAATCTGGCCTACTTGGAGTCAGCCAAGCGTCTGAACCCGAGACAGGCCAGATGGTCTTTGTTCTTTTCAAGGTTTAATTTTGTTGTGACGTTCCGCCCTGGGGTTAAGAATGTGAAGGCAGATGCCCTGTCACGTTGTTTTCCGGGAGGTGGGAATTTTGAAGACCCGGGTCCCATTTTGGCTGAAGGTGTGGTGGTCTCTGCTCTTTTTCCTGAATTGGAGGCAGAGGTGCAGGCAGCCCAGTCAGAGGCTCCTGATCTTTGTCCTCCTGGGAGGTTGTTTGTGCCTCTCGCTTTAAGACACAAGATTTTTAAGGGACACCACGATACGGTCCTTGCTGGGCACCCGGGGGCAAGAGCCACAGTGGATCTCATCGCTCTGAGATTCTGGTGGCCTGCGCTTCGTAAGTCGGTTGAGGGTTTTGTGGCAGCCTGCGAGACTTGCGCTCGTGCCAAAGTCCCTCATTCACGGCCATCAGGTCCTCTCCTTCCCTTACCCATTCCTTCCCGTCCTTGGACACATCTGTCCATGGACTTCATAACGGACCTGCCTCGTTCCTCGGGGAAGACTGTGATTCTAGGGGCGGTGGACCGTTTTAGCAAAATGGTGCATTTCATCCCTTTTCCTGGTTTGCCCAATGCTAAGACGCTGGCGCCGGCATTTATTGATCACATTGTCAAATTGCACGGTATTCCTTCAGACATAGTCTCTGATAGGGGCACGCAGTTTGTTTCCAGATTCTGTAAGTCTTTCTGTTCTCGCTTGGGGGTTCGGTTGTCATTCTCTTCTGCTTTCCACCCGCAGTCGAATGGCCAGACAGAGCGCGTCAATCAGAATCTGGAGACATATCTGCGCTGTTTTGTGGCGGAGAATCAGGAGGATTGGTGTTCTTTTTTGTCCCTTGCTGAGTGCTTTAAATAACCGTCGTCAGGAGTCCTCTGATAAGTCACCATTTTTTGGTGCATATGGGTTTCATCCGCAGTTTGGGACTTTCTCGGGAGAGGGGTCTTCTGGTTTACCTGATGAGGACAGATTCTCCTCGTCTTTGTCATCTATTTGGCAAAGGATTCAGGATAATCTAAAGAGCATGAGTGAGAGATATAAGCGTGTGGCAGATAAGAGACGTGTGCCTGGTCCGGACCTGAATGTTGGTGATCTGGTGTGGTTGTCTACCAAGAATATCAAATTGAAGGTTCCCTCCTGGAAGTTGGGTCCTAGGTTTTTTGGGCCTTACAAAATCCTGTCTGTCATCAATCCTGTTGCCTACCGTCTTGATCTTCCTCAGACTTGGAAGATCCATAATGTTTTTCATAAGTCCTTATTGAAACCTTATGTTCAACCCAATGTACCCTCGCCTTTGCCTCCTCTTCCGATTATGGTTGATGGGAATCTTGAATTTCAGGTCTCTAGGATTGTGGATTCTCGTCTTGTCCGCGGTTCTCTCCAGTACCTCGTTCATTGGGAGGGTTATGGTCCTGAGGAAAGGATGTGGGTCCCAGTGACGGACATTAAGGCCACTCGTCTCATCAGGGCTTTCCATAGGTCCCATCCTGAGAAGGTGGGCTCTGAGTGTCCGGAGTCCACTCGTAGAGGGAGGGGTACTGTCACAACCAGACAGCTGAGAAGCTCTGACAGAAGCCTTTCAGAACCTCCTCCTTGAGTTTTCTTTGTTTTGGTTTTCAGTTCCTCATCTCATTAGCCTCTCTCAGCTGTCATGTAGTTGAACTGATTGCATCCCTTTAAATTCCTCCCCATAATGCATTAGTGTGCGGTTTATACAGCTTCCTGGAGTGTGTGTGCATGCTGATCCTATTTCCCAGTCTTCTACAAGTTAAGTGTTGTACATTCATTTGTGATTTTCTGTTTGCTGGATCCCAGGTGACCCTGACTCCCTCCGTGTCTAGTGTAGGGAGCCGGTGGTCGTGTCCCTTCACTATTGTAGGGTGTTCAGGTGTTATATAGTCGAGGTACGAGGATATGCGATCATCCACCATTGGGATTATCGCATAGGCTGAGCAGTAAGGGAGAGAGCCAGGTCTGATGCAGGGGTCTCCCTTTTTGTTCCTTAGTTTTGGATCCAGTGAGTCATATATTCATTTTGCATTGTCTTGTTTCCTGTACACCTTCCGTGACAGATGGATGAACATCGGCCGGAACTGTTCGCGGCGGGCCCCATTGACTTTAATGGCAAGCGAACCTGAAAAACCTTCAGGTCATATTTGCAGCCACCAAATACTTACTAGAAGTGCAAAAAAAGTCCCACAACATGGACAGTGACATACCAGAGGGGAATCATTGGCAAAAACGTCCACAAAAAATATGTATTTTAATCAGGGCCCATTTTTATGCGTCTTAAAGGGAAACTCTCAAAAATGTGCCGGAGCCTAAAACAATTTTATTTTAGGCCCCGGGAGTACAGGCCCCAAAAATTAGTCATTCACCTGACAAAAATGAACTTGTGATTATGTGGATGGAGGAACATTAGGCGGTCACTGGCAAAAAAAATTTGTGTAGGCCAGTACAGGCCCCAAAAATTAGGCATTAACCTGAAAGAAAATAACTTGCGATTATGTGGCTGGAGGTACATTAGGCGGTCACTGGATAAAAATGTTACTGTAGGCTACTGGAGAAGAGGCCCCAAAAATTAAGCATTGACCTGACAGAAAAGGCCTTTTATGGAGCTGTATATACATAAAACAAGGACCATTCTTTTTTTTTGTGTGGTGGCTGATATGTGTGGGCTGGCATGAGGAAGTTCAATTACACGTGGTCGTGACAGGTGTTGAATTCCTCCGAGATCCATGACTCATTCATTTTAAAAAATGTGAGGTAGTCCACACTGTCGTGAGCTAGGCGAGTGCGCTTATCGGTCACGATGCCCCCTGCTGCTCTGAACGTCCTTTCGGACAGGACACTTGAAAAGGGGCAAGCCAAGAGTTCCATGGCAAATTGTGCCAGCTCTGGCCATAGGTCAAGCCTGCACACCCAGAAGTCCAGGGGTTCCTCGCTTCTCAGAACGTCCATATTGACTGTTAACCCGATGTAGTTGGACACCTGCCGGTGTAGGCATTTCCTGAGGCTGGATCCGTAGGGCGGCTGTCGATGGGTTGGCTGCAAAAATGATCTCATATTCAAAGTGACCAACACATCTTCAAACTGCCCTCTTTTTGCAGGCGCGGTAGGATTGCTACGCGCACCTGTTTCGCTGTGGGTGGAAATTCATCTTCTAGCACCCGCAACAATAGAATGCAGCATCTCTCGCAGCAAGGCCTAGAAATACTGCATTCTGCCAGCCCTCTGTGAAGCTAGAAACATGTCCGCCATTTTGTGTTTTTACCGGGGGTCTAAGTACTTTGCCACCCAGTACTGGTCCTTGCCCTTTATGCTTAACACTGGATCATGAAGGCCCCCATTTGCACTAAATTGGAAGTGGTGGAGAGCCCTGGTTCCTGCTAATCGCCCAGGAAAAATGTCGTCCTCGGTTTCCTCCCCCCAGCCACAGACAACACCAGGGATCCCGGAAAAGTTTAAAGTCCCCCTTAAAGCCTGCTCCTCTTGCTCCTCCTTCCCCCAGCCACTATCCTCTTCAGACTTGTCTCAGATGGAGTAGCCCCCTTGGGTATTCATTCAGCATTGTGACTTCCTCAACTTCCAGCTCCAGGGGTCGAGTCGAGGGGGAACGGGTGGGAACGGCGTTCCTGCACTTTTTTCACAGCAGGAACGCCGTTCCCGTTCTGGGCCGGCGCTTCCATAAGGCAGACCAAGCGGCTGCCTTAGGACGCACTCTGCACAGAGAAAGGGGTGGGCGGAAAACTAACTTTTTTTTTTTTATCACTTACTTGTCAGCAGCGCTGCCGGGCGCCCTCCCCTCCCCAGCCAGTGTTCACTCTGTCTAAGCCGCAGATAGGAGCAGGAGGCCAGTATCAGCTAGCTGCCCTGCCATTGGTCCATCCTTTCACACCCCCTTCTCTCTGGAGCTGAACACAGCAGGAGGCAGGCGTTCTCACAGTGGATCATGTGACCATGAAGGAGCATGTGACCAGTGACGTCACAGACCTCCTTCTAACAAATCCATTCTAGCATCTACCCAGCATGTATAGCAGGACTCTGCTGAGCAAAGACCATGTGCCCAGGTGAGGTGACCACAGAAGTGCCCTGGCATCTGTCTGCTGCTGGAAGCTCAATGTGTAGCTTTATGAATGTAAAAACTAATAGCCAAGAGGCTAAATAAACCCTGCTTGTCTGTTTCTGACCCTAATCTTAACACATAACGTTAATTTGATTGCAATCTACCGTAACACCTAAAGGGATTTTTTAAAGCCTGCTGTTTCTCTAGATGACCTTATGCTGATATTAGTGTTAATAGAGTCTCAAAGGTTTGTAAAAATAGGGTAACTGCTTTTATAGACCCTTGAGACTCTATTAACACTACTATAAACATAAGGTCACCTAGAGAAAGAGCAAGTTTAAAAAAATAAATTCCCTTTAGGTGTTAAAACATAACTTATTTAATTGCTTGAACACCTAAAGGAAAACAAATTAAAAACCTGCTGTTTCTCAAGATGACCTTATGTCGATAGCAGTGGTAATAGAGTCTGAAAGGTCTATAGAAGCAGTTACCCTATTTTTGCAGACCTTTGAGGCTCTATTAACACTACTGTCAACAGAGACACAGCAGGTTTTTAAAATGATTTTTCCTTTAGGTGTTACAGCAATCAAATGAAAGTTATGTTATAACACCTAAAGGAAAAACATAATTAAAAAAAGATGCTGTTTCTCTAAATGACCTGATGTTGATAGTAGTGTTAATAGAGTCTCAAAGGTTTGTAAAAATAGTGTACCTGCTTCTATAGACCTTTGAGACTCTATTACCACTACTTTTAGCATAAGATCATCTGGAGAAACATCAGGTTTTTTTTATTATTATTTTTTCTGTAGGTGTTAGAGCAATCAAATGGAGGGGGATAAATGTGACATGGGTGCATCTTATAGGGCGAAAAATACGGTACTTGCTTGCTCCTCCTCCCAACCTCCCCTGCCCTTTGCGTACGCCGCGCGCCGTGACGTCACGCGGAGGCATATGGGTGAGTTCTCACACTTTTTTTCCCAGGACTTGACCCCTGTCCAGCTCCTTCTCCTCGGCAGCTTGATCAATGACACGATACAATGCACACTCCAGAAAGAAGCCATAAGGTACAATGTCATTGATGGCGACTTGGCTGTGACTGACCAGTTTGGTGATCTCATCAAATGGCCGCAGAAGTCTGCATGCATTGTGCATGAGCAGCCATTGGCGCGGTGAAAAGAAATCAAGCTACCCAGAACCTGTCCTGCTGAGTTTGTACAGGTAGTCGTTAATGTAACGTTGCTGCTAGAGCAGCCTGATTTAGCACCATTGTCGCACACCACTTTACCAACTGTCAAATTGAGCAGGGTTAGCCACTGATCGGCCTGCTTTTGGCCTCCTGTGCCCTGCAAACTCTGCCTGCTTCTCCTCCCTCTCTGCTGCTCTGTCTCTCTCTCTGAACTCTCCTCCTCTTACTCTCTTGTGGGCACCCACATGACGTCCATCGACACGTCATCATCGTCACCTTCACCACCACTGACATTTGAGATCTCGGAGTTAGCAGCAACAGCTGGGACCTCCCTCCTTGGGCTGATCTGGGTACTGTCGTCAGACCGCTGGATGGAGGCTGTTGCTGCCTCCTCTTCCTCATCTGTTGTCAAGAATGGGTGCGCATCAGTAAGGTCTGGGAATGGATGGGAAAATAATTCCTCTGACTCGAGTGGAGGGGCTATGGTGGTGGTGTATTTGGGGGTGCAAACAGCAGAGAGTGAGGAGTGGGCAGATACCTAGAGTGAGGAGGGTGCAGAGCCACTCATCCAACTCTGGTGCGCCCTTTGAAGTAATCAAATGTGCCTTCTCCAACTTCCCACTTAGGCTCCGGCCTGGTGCTCTTGCCCGACCCCTTCAACCCCTGCGGAAAGGCCTGCCTCTTCCTCTGCCTGGCAAAACACAGAATGTAAAATGGCTGCCAGATCGGGTTCTTTTATAGGGTGGGGGTGTGTCCATGTGCTGAAACGTCTCAATTGGCTGTCCTGTCCCACCTGATGGATGTGCCATGGGTCAAAGTGGCGCCGGCAGACATCTTCATATGTTCGCATGTACGGCAAATCGCGAACGCGCAAAGTTCGCTGCCAAACGACCGCCGGGCAAACCGCAAAGCCATCTCTAGTTATATGTCCTAAAGCCCTTTTTGGTGTGTATTAGTGGCAAAAATATATATATTATTTGCCATTCTGCGGTGCAGTTATATGTTCTAAAGCCTTTTGTGGTGTGTATAAGTGGAAAAAAGTAAGGACCTATTTGCCGTTCAGTGGTGCAGTTATATGTTCTAAAGCCCCTTTTTGGTGTGTATTAGTTGCAAAAAAAATATATTTGCCGTACAGCGGTGCAGTTATATGTTCTAAAGCCCTTTTTGGCATGTATTATTGGCAAAAAAATATATATTATTTGCCGTTCAGTGGTGATGTTATATGTTCTAAAGCCCTTTTTGGCGTGTATTAGTGGCAAAAAAATATACAGTATATTTGCCGTTCTGCAGTGTAGTTATATGTTCTAAAGCTCTTTTTGGCATGTATTAGTGGCAAAAAATATATATTTGCCGTTCAGCGGTGCAGTTATATGTTCTAAAGCCCTTTTTGGTATATATTAGTGGCAAAAAAATATATATTTGCCGTTCAGCGGTCCAGCTATATGCCCTAAAGCCCTTTTTGGCATGTATTAGTGGCAAAAATATATATATATATATTTGCAGTTATATGTCTAAGGCCCTTTTTGGTGTTTATTAGTCGCACAAAAAAAGTATTTGCCGTTGTGTGGTGAAGTGAGAAAATTTCAGCACTTTTTGGCGTGTATTAGTGGCAAAAAAATATATATTTGCCGTTCAGCGGTGAAGTTATATGTTCTAAAGCCCTTTTTGGCGTGTATTAGTGGCAAAAATATAAATATATATGCTGTTATATGTCTAAAGCCCTTTTTGGTGTTTATCAGTCGCACAATAAAAAGTATTTGCCGTTATGCGGTGAAGTGAGAAAATTACAACCCTTTTTGGCATGTATTAGTGGCAAAAAATAATATATTTGCTGTTCAGCGGTGCAGCTATATGTCCTAAAGCCCTTTTTGGCGTGTATAAGTGGCAAAAAATATATATATTATTTGCCGTTCAGCGGTGAAGTTCTATGTTCTAAAGCCCTTTTTGCCGTGTATTAGTGGCAAAAAAATATATATTTGCCTTTCAGCGGTGCAGTTATATGTTATAAGTTCTTTTTGGCATGTATTAGTGGCAAGTGGAAGTTGGATTTCTGTTTTGGGGGGTTTAGTTTTTTTTGGGAGGTGTGGTCCTAAACTTTTGATCAGCTGAAAAACAGCCTGTTTCAGTTTATTCGTTGTTTTCATTAAATTGAATGCTAAACATTTTTTTGGTCTCACTCCCATTTCTTCTTATTGCATGTTGAATCTCTACTTGGAACCTTGTTAAGATCCAGGCTAAATATGATTTTTTTCCATTTTTCAAGTGGTCTTAAACTTATGATCAGGACTGTATTTGCCGTTCAGCGGTGCAGCTATATGTTCTAAAGCCCTTTTTGGCATGTATTAGTGGCAAAAAAATATATATTATTTGCCGTTCAGCGGTGAAGTTATATGTTCTAAAGCCCTTTTTGGCGTGTATTAGTGGCCAAAATATATATATATATTTGCCGTTATATGTTCTAAAGCCCTTTTTGGTGTTTATTAGTCGCACAAAAAAAGTATTTGCCGTTATGTGGTGAAGTGAGAAAATTACAACCCTTTTTGGCGTGTACAGTATTAGTGGCAAAAATAAATATATTTGCCTTTCAGCGGTGCAGATATATGTTCTAAAGCTCTTTTTAGCATGTATTAGCATGTATTAGTGGCAAAAAAATATATAATTGCCGTTCAGTGGTGCAGTTATATATTCTAAAGCCCTTTTTGGTGTGTATTAGTGGCAAAAAAATATATATTTGTCGTTCAGCGGTGCAGTTATATGTTCTAAAGCCCTATTTGGCGTGTATTAGTGGCAAAAAATATATATATTTGCTGTTCAGCAGTGTAGTTATACATTCTAAAGCCATTTTTGGTGTGTATTAGTCGCACAAAAAAATGTATTTGCCATTGTGTGGGGAAGTGAGAAAATTACAGCCTTTTTTGGCATGTATTAGTGGCAAAAAAAAATATATTTGCCGTTCAGCGTTGCAGATATATGTTCTAGAGCCCTTTTTGGCGTGTATTATTGGCAAAAAAAAACGATATATATTTGCCGTTCAGAGGTGCAGTTATATGTTCTAAAGCCCTTTTTGGCGTGTCTTAGAGGCAAAAAAATATATATATGCCGTTCAGCGGTGCATATATATGTTCTAAAGCCTTTTGTGGCATGTACAAGTGGAAAAACAGTAAGGCCCCTTTTACACGGGCGAGTATTCCGCACGGATGCGATGCGTGAGTTGAACGCATTGCACCCGCACTGAATACCGACCCATTCATTTCTATGGGGCTGTTCACATGAGCGGTGATTTTCATGCATCACTTATGCATTGCGTGAAAATTGCAGCATGCTCTATTTTGTGCGTTTTTCACGTAACGCAGGCCCATAGAAATGACTGGGGTTGGTGAAAATCGCAAGCGTCCGCAAGCAAGTGCGGATGCAGTGCGATTTTCGTGCACGGTTGCTAGGAGACGATCGGGATGGAGACCCGATCATTATTATTTTCCCTCATAACATGGTTATAAAGGAAAAGAATAGCATTCTGAATATAGAATGCATAGTAAAATAGCGCTGGAGGGGTTAAAAAAAATAATTTAAAATTTAACTCACCTTAGTCCACTTGATCGCGCTGCCCGGCATCTCGTCTGTCTCCTTTGCTGAACAGGACCTGTGGTGACGTCACTCCGGTCATCACATGTTCCATCACATGATCTTTTACCATGGTGATGGATCATGTGATGACCGGAGTGACGTCACCACAGGTCCTGTTCCTGACATAAATGCTCACCACAGGTCCTGTTTAGCAAAGGAGAGAGAAGAGATGCCGGGCTACGCGATCAAGTGGACTAAGGTGAGTTAAATTATTTTTTTATTTTTTTTAACCCCTCCAGCGCTATTTTACTATGCATTCTGTATTCAGAATGCTATTATTTTCCCTTATAACCATGTTATAAGGGAAAATAATACAATCTACAGAACACCGTTTGGGTACCAAACATGCACGATTTTTTTCACGCGAGTGCAAAACGTATTACAATGTTTTGCACTCGCGCGGAAAAATCGCGGGTGTTCCCGCAACGCACCTGCACATTTTCCCGCAACGCCTGTCTGGAAGAGGCCTAAGGGCCTATTTGCCGTTCAGCTGTGCAGTTATATGTTCTAAAGCCTTCTTCGGCGTGTATTAGTGGAAAATGAAAAAAGGCTTATTAGCCGTTGTGTGGTGAAGTGAAAAAATTACAGACTTTTTGGGGGTGTTTTAATTTCCTTGGTGGCTTCGTTAGACACAACCCTTAGTTGGCATGGCCCAGGAGCCTAAGTCCTTTTCTGTTCCCTCAGCCAGAGAAGTATTATATATACAGCGAGGACGAGCTACTAGAGGAGAGTCAGCAGCTACTGGCAAGCCAAGATGTGGAGGAGACATCTGTCGGTTCCTCCGGTAGGCAGGCAAGTAGTGATGAGGAGAGTGGCATGGGAGCTGGTGTTTTGAGAGCGGTCATGCTCCTGACCCAGAGACCGTTGAGGAGGACATCAGTGACGTGCAGACAGCACTCGATGATGATGATGTAGTTAATCACACTTGGGAGCTGGGTGAATTAGGGACTTCATCATCATCGGGAGAAGAGGGTGGCAGCTTGCCCGTGAGGCAGCGACGGAGCCAGCAAGTCGCTAGCCTGGCCAGGAGTCAGCAGGGTGCCAGCAGTGGGAGGATGGGAGCCAAACGTGCCCGGGGTAGACCATCCACTTCGCAGGAGCCTGCCTGCTCTGAAAGTAGCAGGGGCTCACTTAAGAAGCGGCGGTAGCAGTCAGTTAGTGTAAAGTGTTGTGGGTAAAATCCCCTACTCGGCGGTGTTGCAGTTTTTAGTTAAGCAGTTGGAGGAGGTGAACGTGCCCATTTTTAGAATCTGTGGGCAGAAGGTGAAGCGTGACCAGGGTGCCAATGTTGGCAACATGTCCCTGCGTCAACATATGCAGCATCACCATAAAGTGGAAAAAGTGGCCTAAACGGGTGAAAATGCTTCAACCCCAGACACTGTAGCATGTCTATAACCGGGTGAGCAATTCCTCCGCATGCGGTCCGCAGACAACGGCAATCCCCAGCAAAAAATGCATACAATGGAGGATGCCGGGGCGGACCGCATGCACCACAAGAACATCTTACACAAAATGATACATTGTGCAGATGAAAAAATATACATACAAAAATCACTGCAAAAAATGCACCAAAATGATACGCAACTGACAATACTAGCTAATTCCTCAGTCCGATGTTAAAAGCTGATAACTTTGCCAATATCTTCCAGTCAGGAACATATCGGGGCCCCTCATGCACCACGTCACGGTGTCTCAGCACGCATGGGGTCCTACCACTCAACTGCCCGTGGTGTGTGAACAGGGTCTGAACAGTGCTAGAAATCAACTCACAGCCAGACTCTCACATGCCTCCATAGTGGTATAACCAATGCACTGTGAGGTAGAATGAAGCTGTGAGCCGCACCCACAACAGACCATGTGACACCGAAGCTTCCAGGTGCAAAAGAATGTTACCAACAAATTAAAGTGGCACATTCCATACACATAAAGACAAAAAACATCACTGAAAAAAGTGGCCTAAACAGGTGAAAATGCCAAGATGTGGATGTGACTGTTTCAGACCCTGTTCACACACCACGGGCAGTTGAGTGGTAGGACCCCATGCGTGCTGAGACACCATGACGTGGTGCATGAGGGGCTCCGATATGTTCCTGACTGGAAGATATTGGCAAAGTTCTCAGCTTTTAACATCGGACTGAGGAATTAGCTAGTATTGTCAGTTGCGCATCATTTTGGTGCATTTTTTGCAGTGATTTTTGTATGTATATTTTTTCATCTGCACAATGTATCATTTTGTGTAAAATGTTCTTGTGGTGCATGCGGTCCACCCCGGCATCCTCCATTGTACGCATTTTTTGCTAGGGATTGCCGTTGTCTGCGGACCGCATGCGGAGGAATTGCTCCCCCGGTTATAGACACGCTACAGTGTCTGGGTTTGAAGCATTTTCACCCGTTTAGGCCACTTTTTTCAGTGAGTTTTTTGTCTTTATGTGTATGGAATGTGCCACTTTAATTTGTTGGTAACATTCTTTTGCACCTGGTAGCTTCGGTGTCACATGGTCTGTTGTGGGTGCGGCTCACAGCTTTATCCTACCTCACAGTGCATTGGTGATACCACTATGGAGGCATGTGAGAGTCTGGCTGTGAGTTGGTTTCTAGCACTGATTCAGACCCTGTTCACACACCACGGGCAGTTGAGTGGTAGGACCCCATGCGTGCTGAGACAACGTGACGTGGTGCATGAGAGGCTCCGATATGTTCCTGACTGGAAGATATTGGCAAAGTTCTCAGCTTTTAACATCGGCCTGAGGAATTAGCTAGTATTGTCAGTTGCGTATCATTTTGGTGCATTTTTTGCAGTGATTTTTTTTATCAACATAAAGTGGCCTGGGTGAACCGTGGCTCCGATTTGGTGGTCCAGCCTGCAGCAGCAACAGCTGCATCACCCAGTGGCATGCACCCAATTTCAGGCAGTCAAGGCTCCACCACCTCAGCCGAAGGGAACTGTCTGTCCTTCCCATTATCTGCTGGTCCTGATGCTCTCCTGTTCCTCCTCCTACTCCTCGTCAGTCATTCTGTCAGCAATCGATCACTGAAGCGATTGCCAAGAGACAACAGTATGCGTGCACTCATCCAACTGCGCAGAAGCTGAATGTGCTCCTGGCCAAGTTGCTGGTGCTGCAGTCCCTCCCTTTCCAAGTGGTGGACTCTGCACCTTTCAGAGAACTGATGGCTTGTGCCAAGCCGAGGTGGAAAGTCCCAAGCCTTCATTTCTTTGCCAAAAAGGCAGTACCAGCCCTGCACACGTATGTAAAACAGAAGGTGGGCCAGTCCTTGAGCCTGGCGGTGTCTTCCAAAGTGCATGGCATCAGTACCCTCACTGCTTCTTGCTTGTGGGCCAATGAGAAGGCTGCAATATCTTTGTCTGAGCTTAGCAACATCCCTAGCAACCAATAGGAAAGTTGACTACCCTTTACTATATAGAAAACTCCCCAGCGGCCATTTTCTGCTGTTTTTTGCAGTTCTGAGAGAGAGAGAGCAGTGACATTGCTGTGCTCTGCTGAGTCATCTGGATCCTTATTCAATTACATTAGATAGTTAGGTAGCTCATATATATAATACAGATAGTGTGTGTGTGGCAGGAAAACGGATGTTCAATGTGCATGAGAGAGATGTTTTTCTGCTGTCCATACAGACATGCTGCAGACATAGTGCTGTGATGTCACAACAACACTTAGTGCACCAATCAGTAATATCTACTCAGACCTGATAAAATGTGAAGTTGCATGTATTGCGCAAAAAATATGCGCATCATTATTGCTGATTTGAGCAATTGCGAATATATTAGAGCACTCTATCTGCATATAAAGCTATTGTTCTGCCATGCATGTGAAATATAATTAAAAAACTGTGCTATAATGTCAAATTACTTACAGTGATCAAGAGTTCTTCCTCACAGTCACGAAAGTTGCTGTCAACTATTTTATTCTGTCTCAGGAAACTTCTAGCAGCTTGAAAAAAATGTAGCAAAAGTGAGCCACACCTGTATTGCGCGCGCAATACGCGCATATTACATTGCCTATTTTTGCAATCAAGAAAATAATGACTGGAGATCATGAATTCTAGATGTTGCGAATTTATAGCCAATAATAGGCCAAAATATCACAAAAACAAATATTGCCTATGCTGCTCATCACTACTGTGGAGGAGATTGCTGCATGTAAATGCAGCTTTCTCCCGCACTGACAAGCAGGCAATTGTCAGGAAGGAACGCCTCCTTTAAGACAATCGCTTGCTATATCAGTCCATGTAAAGCGGCCTGTAGACAGTATTATCTGCTTCCCTGTTTTGTCCACAGTTAGAGCCAAAAATACCACAGTTCCTAAATTTTGGTGCAGGACAAATTTTTGGCACATGGACAAAGTTTTGGTTCCCAGATAAATTTTTACCGTATAGAATTCTAGTGAAAATCCGGTGCAGGATCTAACATACTCTAAATTTATATAGGTCCATGCACTAGAATAGTAAATTACTAAAGTTACAACTGTGATTTCTATTCTTAGATGATGCAAAATGTGACACTATCACAATGATCCCCTGAGATCACTAAAAAGAAATGGAAGCAGAGCTATTCAAGCTTTGTGCCACTCTGTCGCTTGTTGGCTTCTTTCAGCTTTCTGAAGAGTGAAATTAACAGGATACAAGTGGCATAGTGCTTTCCTATCTCTGCCGCTCTAGGGATCAACAGGAGTCCTAATGGTTAGACCTTTGCCTAACGATCTGTCGTCAACTAGGCATTTATCTTCAAATAAAAATTATATGCATCACACTGAATGGTCTGCGGTACATTTATTTTATACCATATGGCCTACGTCATGCTATAGTAGCAACACATCGCTTTACTGCTAGGGTTCTCAGGTTCAACCTTCTGTAAAGGGTCTGCACACCCTTGTCCCCTTCATCTAGGAAAGCCCCAGGATTGGGCCCTGCTAGCCAGGAGTCATGACAGCCTACCGATCCCTGAAATGGTCTCCACACTCCCCTCCTCCCCTCCATCTGGATCAAGGAATAACCTTGTGGTGAGGGTCTTCAAACCTCTGTCTTCTACTTCCTTTATATATAAAAAAAAAAGTCAGAGGAATAGGCCCTACCATATAGTGTTAATTTAGGACATCAACAGGTGTCAAATATCAGATTAATGTCAGCTTAAGAAAAAATACTTTTCCTATTACATAACTCTGACCTCTGACCCTGATGCCTGACTCTGACATGTGACTTTGATATCTGACTTTGATATCTGACATTGGACTTTGATATCTGAAATTTGACTATGACATCTGATGACATCCTAAAATGAACACTATACTTCTAAGTGAGGGACGAGAGTCAGAACAGACTGGGTGTTGGGCTTCCTGGTGCAAAAATGTTTGGTTTGGTCAGTGGATAGAAATTTTGCTACTATAGGATGTGGTCTGATTGCTCAAGCTTTTGAGACTTTAAAGAGGACCTTTCACCGATCCTGACATTGTGAACTAAGTATACAGACATGGAGAGCGGTGCCCGGGGATCTCACTGCACTTACTATTATCCCTGGGCGCCGCTCCGTTCTCCTGCTATGCCCTCCGGTATCTTCGTTCACTAAGTTATAGTAGGCGGAGATTTCAGTCACTAAGTTATAGTAGGCGGAGATTTCAGTCACTAAGTTATAGTAGGCGGAGTCTGCCCTTGTTCTGCTGTAGCGCTGGCCAATCGCAGCACAGAGCTCACAGCCTGGGAGGTTATTTTCTCCCAGGCTGTGAGCTCTGCGATGCGATAGGCCAGCGCTACAGCAGAACAAGGGCAGACTCTGCCTACTATAACTTAGTGAGTGGAGATACCGGAGGGCATAGCGGGAGAACGGAGCGGAGCCCGGCGATAATAGTAAGTGCAGTGAGATCCCCGGGCGCCGCTCTCCATGTCTGTATACTTAGTTCACAATGTCAGGATCGGTGAAAGGTCCTCTTTAAACTAAGGTGACTGCATTACACTGCCCAATGTCAATGTATCAACACTAAATGCTACCATATGAGGTGCTATAAATTAGCTGTGCCTTTCTCAGCTGATGTTTTACTTGATTGTTATTATTTCTAGGGCAAAACAGAAATTAAATACATTGAAATTATTTTATGTGGCAGAACTTTTTAATGTGGAGATAAATGCCTAGTTTCTTTAAGTGAACTTCCCATTATACTAATGGCCAGGTCTCCCACCAGAGGTTTAAAGTGATGGCAAAAAAAGCAACTAGAGAGTGAGCTGTCCACCTGCCTAGGCAGCTAAATGTACAACACTAGAAGCTCCTGTAGCAAAGATCCTGAATCAAGATTTAAGAATACTGTTCATCTGTTGAACTTAACAGTCAGTCAACCCTTCCTAAGGATCCTCTTACCTGGCCTTATGCCAGGCCAACAACGAGTAGTGTTGATCACGAATATTCGAATTGTGAATTTTTATCGAGAATATAGGTACTTCGAAAATTCACAAATATTTAGAATATAGTGATATATATTTGTAATTTCGAATATTCTAGATTTTTTATATACTAATATAGCGAATATTCGAAAAAAAACAAATATAGAGCAAAATAGCTAATATAGTGCTATAATCTTCTTTATCTAATAGTTGTAATTTTTTTCTCATCTGAAGTTCAGATTGGAAAAAAATGTCAACTATTGAAAAAAAAGATTATAGCACTATATTAGCTAAATTGCTCTATATTAGTTTTTATTTTTTCGAATATTCGCTATATTGCTATATATTCTTCTTTTAGAATATTACGAATATTCGAAAAAACTAATATATTTGTTTTTTCGAATATTCGTAATATTCTAAAACAAGAATATATAGCAATACAGCGAATATTGGAAAAAACAAATGTAGAGCAATTTAGCCAATATAGTGCTATTATCTTTTTTTTCAATAGTTGAATTTTTTTTCCAATCTGAACTTCAGATAAGAAAAAAGTTACAACTATTAGACAGACAAGATTATAGCACTATATTAGCTAAATTGCTCTACATTTGTTTTTTTCGAATATTCGCTGTATTGCTACATATTATATACATATAGTGCTATGACTCATTGGCCCACAAGCAAGAAGCAGGGAGGAATCATGTTTTTGCTCGGCAATTGAAAAATTAGCGATAAAAATTTTGATTACGGAAATTAGCATATTATTACCTTGTCGATTTTTTGAGTAAAAAAAAAATCTTAGAATATAACGAATATTCGAATTTGCAAATATTCGGCGAATATTCTACTAAATATTCGCTAAATATTGCGAATTCGAATATGACCCCTGCCGCTCATCACTAACAACGAGTACCGACCTTCAATATACACATAGATCAATGCTTGTATAAAGTGTCTTTCAGATGTCCCAATGAAAAATTAAAGGCGGACAAAATAACCTTTTTACGATCTTTAGCCCTCCATTGCCTTTGTATATATATTGTCATTAGTATATAGCCTGTTTACAGAGGGCAATGTGCTGTTGATAAATGATGATTTTAAGTGCCATGTGAAAGATCCTCTTACTCCAGTCCATTTCACAATTCCGCTGTGCTCATTATAAGTTTATTTCCCACAGTGACTATTATCCATGACCACCTATTATTAAACTATAGAGAAACAGGGGATGTAATGCTTTGGTATTGGTTTAAGTGGTGCCTCCAGGATACCTCTTTCATAGATAACATTTATATATCATTACTGCGTGTACACACTGGTTTAGCCTTTGGTGATGTGCAATCTAATTCCTAAAACTGCCTGTGCCTCAGGTCTGGTAACGCATTGTAATTGGAAGTGGAAAGTATAAGTTATGTGGCTAACATGTAGCAGCCTATGAGGCTTCCTTGTAATTCGCTAGTAAGAAATCCCAAATCTAGGCATAATGTTGTAATTTTGTGATGCTATAGAATATGTTTAGCGTTTCTTGTAGTAATCTGCCTAAAATCAATAACACAGTGGTCTCTCAAGTTACAATATTAATTGTTTCCGGGACGACCATTGTATGTTGAGACCATTGTAACTTGAGTTCATAACTCTATGGAAAACCAGTAATTGGTTCCAAAGCATCAAAACGTCATACTAAGATAGGAAAAAATGAAGTTTTAAGAAAAATAATGGATAAAACAAGTCCTTACATAAAACAGACAGGAATAGATGCTGGAAGCTATAAATCACTTTCTATGGTGAGGGCAGGAGCTTCTTCAGGGTCTTGCATAGTATATACATGTACCACAAAGGTAAAATGACGGCCTAGCTCACCCAGTGTCCTAAGAAGCAGCTCATCCTGGCACAGACAAGAGGCAGTACAGGACATATAGTACCACAGATGAGCAAGAAGACAACCAATACTGGTGTTTTACCAGAGAAATGGCCATCTTGATTGGTTGGAGTCTGAGGCATTGTATGTTGAGTCTAGTTTCAGCTTACAATGGCCCAGAAAAGGCCATTGTATGTTAAATATATTGCATCATAAAGGTGGATTTAGACGAGTGGATAATCATTACAACTTGAACACAAGCGATGGAAGAAGGACGAGAATCGTGGCATGTAAATATTTCTAACGATTGAGTGATCTGAGAAAAAACACTCGATCAACGTTTGTGAAATCATAATGCGAACAAGTACAATCATTGTTTGTGGTTAATGAATTGCATTATGTAAATGTGCAACTTTGCACTGAATTTTATTATATTGTTTTTTCATAACTAAATGCAAAATGAAACAACTTTCAAAATAACCTTCATTTTAAAAAATGTCCTACCATCTTTCTGCTGCAGAGGGTGTGTCTTTCATTTAGCTGACTTTCCTGCTGAATCTGTGTCACGAGGGTGTCAAGAGCCACGTCTGACTCTGTTATACCCGGGGTCAGGAAGTCGCAGCGGGTGGCTGCGCGCTCTATGTCTAAAGATCGCACTGTTTCTTAATGATAGCTTTCTGTGTTTGCCTTGCAATCCTTTTTGTCTCATTTAGGGATCCGTAGCTTTTTCTCCTCAGCTGTTTCTTGTCCGTCACTCCCAACCTCTTTATATTCTCCCTCCCACTTCTCTGGTTGCCAGATATAGAGCTTCCTGCCTGGACTTCTATACTGACCCACTGGAGCTGTGTAGCTGTGATTCCTGGTTGTCGTTCCAGAGCGTTACCCTCCGGATCCCTGTTGGGCTTTTGTTGTCCGCTGTTGTCGCCCACATGGGATTATATGTTTTGTCAGTATTGTCTGTCCTCTCCTTGGTGTTTTCTTTTAGTGTTAGTGGTGCGGACTAGTGTCCCCACCGCCCTATTCACTACTTAGGTCTCATCTTAGGGAAAGCCAGGGTTTAGGCACGTGATTGGCGTACGGGTGAGAAACCCGTCTAGGGACGTCAGGGCAGTCAGGTGCCAGCCTCAAGGTGAGTTAGGAGTCACCACCTTTCCCTCTCCCTTGGACAGAGCCTTCCCTTTTCCCTCCCTTTGCTTCACGTATGTGATCGGCACGCCGGTCGTGATAATCAGACATAGATCAGTGAGCATCCTGCTCTTAGCTGTATCTACTCTCTACTCTACACTCTACTCTCTGCCCTTGCTATTCCTTTTCTAATGTTAAGAGATAACAGCAGGGAGTGGAAGAAAGTTGATCAGAGAGTAGGGAGGGGAGAAAGTTTCACACAAGCGATAAGGATTGTGTCAGGATCTCTTCAGGGAAAAACTGACGATTTTGCATGCAAGTGTAATCAGTTATCTCTGAAATTGCGTTCATCGTGTGTTTTTTCCATCCGGATTGCATGCGTTATTCATGCATGTGCAGAAAGACTGAAGAATAATAACCTACATCTAGCAACAATCAGTGAAAAACGCTTTGCATCTGGATGCCTTCTGTTTTTCACGCAAGCGCCATTACCTTCTATGGAGCCAGAACTGCATGAAAAATGCACAGTATAGAACATACTGCGATTTTACCTGAACGCATACATGATGCATAAAAAATGAATGGGTCAGAATTCAGTCTGGATGCTATGTGTTTGCTACATTCATCACATCCTAACGGAAAAATCAAAAAAAAAAGGCCTGAACCACTTTTTATGGACAAATTAAAAAACTAAAATAAATGCTAAAAATAATTTAACCTCTTAAAGACACATGACGTACCGGTACGTCATGATGTCCTGGTACTTAAGGACACATGACGTACCGGTACGTCATGTATGGTTCCAATCACTGCCGCCGGGCGGGCGGTGATCGGAACCCGGTGCCTGCTCAAATCATTGAGGTCCTGTGACCCCCCCATGTCGGCGATCGCAGAAAACCACAGGTCAATTCAGACCTGCGGTTTTCTGCATTTCTGGGTTATTCGGGTCTCTGAAGACCCGATAACCCGGAACAGGATGGTGATGGTGGTGTGATTTCACCCCACCAATCACCATCCAGCGATCCTGAGTGGTGATGGTGACATCACCACTCAGGATCGCCTCTGATTGGTCTGTGGGCGGGACGGCGGCAGATTCAAAAGATGCAGGCGCTCCTCTCCTCCTCCTTTTGTATTCCGGAGCCAGAGGAGAGAGGAGCTGCCTGCACGTGTCGTCAGTCTGTGCCAGCATCGGCCCATCTGTGCCACCCAGGATCCGATCTGTGCCCCAGCACCCCCCATCTGAACAGCAGGTACATAGGGAAAGCATAGGGAAAGTTTGGGTTAGGCAGGGAAAAAAAAGGTAAAGTTAGTTTGTTCAACTTTGATTGCATCACCCTAAGTTAGGGTGTCTGGGGTCCACAGCAAAGCTGTGTGACCCTAGACCCCCCAGGGGTGCTGCCGCTTGCCCCCCCCTGCCCCCTCCCCCACTTTTTTGGGGTGCAGGATTTTAATTTTTTTGTGTACGCTGACTGTGGCCGGCACTCTTAGCGTCCGGCCACTGTTAGCGCATCGCACACCCCACCGCTGATCAACTTCGGACGGTTGATCAGCGGTTTAGATTTTTTTTTCTTCACATTTTTTGGCCTTTTTTTAGTTTAGTTTTTTTTTTCTGTTAGTTTTAGGGTTAAGTCCGCGAACACCCGTGCCCTCACACACACGCACACAAAATAAAGATTTCCACACACACACGCAGACACACACTCCCCTATGGCCTGCCGGACGTTCTCGGCCGAGGAGGCATACGCCCAGTTTGCCTCTGACTCCGAGAGTCCCAGTGAGGACGAGGATGACCCCACATTCCTGTTGTCATCCGCGTCCTCCTCATCATCCAGCGATGATGATGAGCCCCCAAGGCGGCGGAGACGCCGCCAGGCGGAGCAAGGGGATCGCCATGTTAGGGACCCTGTGGCCCAGCCTGGTACGAGCAGCTCTGGGGCTCGTACTGGTTTCCTGGCCCACCAGTTAAATCCACCGGAGTACCCTGCCGGTGAACTAGTTTTTTTGTAGGCTAATCAGGAATCCAGATTTCCACAGTGGGCTACACTGAATATGACTTTTTTTGTCATTTTTTCAGTGACCCACTGGTAAATCTGATGGAGGAGCACACGAATCTGTACGCCCAACAGTTCGTTGCTCAACACCCGGGCTCCTTTTTGGCCAGGCCCGGTGGCTGGACGCCGGTCAGTGCAGCCGAAATGAGGACATTTTGGGGCCTCGTGCTGCATATGGGCCTGGTCAAGAAATCCAGTGTCAGGCTGTACTGGAGTGGGGACGTCCTATACCAGACCCCACTTTACAGTACGGCCATGACACCCTCCCAGTTTGAGGCCATCCGGAAATGTCTGCATTATTCCGATAATGCAGCATCTCCCCCCCGAGGTGATCCTGCCCATGACCGTCTGTATAAGATACGGCCGGTCATCGATCACTTTGGGGCCAAATTCATGGAGGCCTATGTACCTGGAAGGGAGGTCGCGGTCGAGGAGTGAGGAGTCTCTCATTGCGTTCAAGGGGAGACTCATTTTCCGCCAGTATGTGCCCTCCAAGCGGGCGAGGTATGGCGTGAAGCTATACAAAATTTGTGAGAGTATCTCAGGGTACACTTACAAATTTTGTATATACGAGGGGCGAGATTCCCGGATTCAACCCCCAGAATGTCCCCCCACTCTGGGTGTTACCGGGAAACTTGTGTGGGACCTTATGTACCCACTGCTGGATAAGGGTTACCACCTGTACGTGGATAACTTTTATACCAGTATCCCCTTGTTCCAGTCCCTTGCCGCCAGATCCACATCCGCTTGTGGGACCGTGCGGAAAAATCAACGCGGCCTCCCTGCCCTCCCCCTCCAGGTACCTATCCCCAGGGGTGAGACCCGTGCCCTTACCACTGGAAACCTGTTGCTGGTCAGGTATAAGGACAAGAGGGATGTCCTTATGCTGTCCACAATTCATGGTAACGTCATCACCCCTGTCCCTGTGCGAGGTACCGCGTCAACGGTCCTCAAGCACGATTGTATCATCGCCTACAATCGGTATATGGGAGGAGTTGATCTCTCTGATCAAGTCCTCAAGCCATATAACGCCATGCGCAAAACCCGGGCATGGTACAAAAAAGTTGCGGTCTACTTGGTACAGGTTGCCATGTACAACTCTTTTGTACTATCCCGAAGAGCTGGCAGCACAGGGACATTCCTCCAGTTCCATGAGGCAGTCCTCAAGGCCCTGATCTTTTCAGACCGGGAAAGAGCAGGCCGGAGTACCTCGGGAACTGTAGGCGCCCGGATCGTCCCTGGCCAACACTTTCCAGGTGTGGTCCCCCATACTGGAAAGAAGGGACGAACCCAAAAAAGGTGCAGAGTGTGTCACAGGAGGGGGATACGGAAGGACACCACAACTCAATGTGACATGTGCCCCGATCATCCGGGCCTCTGCATTATTGGTTGCTTCAGGGAGTATCACACTTCCATGGAGTACTAAATTTATATCTCAATTTAGCACTGACATCGGATAAAAAAACTGGTTCTCAGACTTGAGACACCCAAAAAAACTAAAATAATTTATTAAAAGTAGACATATTATTGCTGCGTCGGTAATAATCTCCTCTATAAAAATACCCCATGACCTAACCCCCCAGATTAACACGGTCCAGAAAAAAAAAAAAAAGGTGTCACCTTACATAATAAAAAGTTTAATAGCAAGCGATCAAAAAATCATATAGCCCCTAAAATAGTGCCAATAAAACCGTCGTCTCATCCCGCAAAAAATGAGCCCCCACATAAGATAATCGGAAAAAAAAAAAAAGAAAATGACTCAGACTTTAGAGATACAAAAATTTTTTGGGGGTATCAAAAAGGATAATATAGTCTAAAACCTAAATAATTGTAAAAAAAAGTAGACTTATTAGGTATCGCCGCGTCCGTAAGAATCTCCTCTATAAAAATATCCCATAACCTAACCCCCCAGATTAACACGGTTAAAAAAAAAACGGTGCCAAAAACGCAATTTTTGGCACTTTTCCATTTCAATCCGTTTTTTCCGGTAACAAAACAAGGGTTAACAACCAAACAAAAGTTAATATTTATTACCCTGATACTGCAGTTTACAAAAATGCCACATTTGTGGTCATAAACTGCTGTATCAGTAAAAGGGAGGCCGCAAAACGAAATGACCGACATGGTTTCTGGAAGGCCGATTTTGATGGCCTTTTTTATTGACACCATGTCCCTTTTGAAGCCCCCCTGATGCCCCCCTAGAGTAAAAACTCCCTAAAAGTGACCCCATCTAAGAAACTACAACCCTCACGGTATTCAAACTGATTATACAAACTTTATTTAACCCTTTAGGTGTTCCTCAACAGTTAATGGCAAATGGAGATGAAATTTCGAATTTCAATTTTTGGTAACCTTGCCTCACAAAAATGTAATATAAAGCAACCAAAAATCATATGTACCCTAAAAATAGTCCCCCAAAAAATGCCACCTTATCCCGTAGTTTCCAAAATGGGGTCACTTTTAGGGAGTTTCTATTCCAGGGGTGCATCAGGGGGGTGTAAATAAACCGGTCCATAAAAATCAGCCCTCTAAAAACCAAACAGCGCACCTTTCACTCTACGCCCCGCTGTGTGGCCGTACAGTAGTTTACAGCCACATATTGGGTGTTTCTGTAAACGGCAGAGTCAGGGCAATAAAGATACAGTCTTGTTTGGCTGTTAACCCTTGCTTTGTTAGTGGAAAAAATGGGTTAAAATGGAAAATAAGGCAAAAAAAATTAATTTTAAAATTTCATCCCCATTTGCCAATAACTCTTGTGCAACACCTAAAGGGTTAACGGCGTATGTAAAATAAGTTTTGAATACCTTGAGGGGTGTACTTTCTTAGATGGGGTCACTTTTAGGGAGTTTCTACTCCAGGGGTGCATCAGGGGGGTTGAAACAGGACACGGTGTAAATAAACCGGTCCATAAAAATCAGCCCTCCAAAAACCAAACGGCGCACCTTTCACTCTACGCCCCGCTGTGTGGCCGTACAGTAGTTTACGGCCACATATTGGGTGTTTCTGTAAACGGCAGAGTCAGGGAAATAAAGATACAGTCTTGTTTGGCTGTTAACACTTGCTTTGTTAGTGGAAAAAATGGGTAAAATGGAAAATTAGACAAAAAAATGAAATTCTCAAATTTCATCCCCATTTGCCAATAACTCTTGTGCAACACCTAAAGGGCTAACAACGTATGTAAAATCAGTTTTGAATACCTTGAGGGGTGTAGTTTCTTAGATGGGGTCATTTTTGGGTGGTTTCTATTATGTAAGCCTCACAAAGTGACTTTAGACCTGAACTGGTCCCTAAAAATTGTTTTTTTGTAAATTTCAGAAAAAATTCAAGATTTGCTTCTAAACTTTTAAGCCTTGTAACATCCCCAAAAAATAAAATATCATTCCCAAAATAATTCAAACATGAAGTAGACATATGGGGAATGTAAAGTCATCACAATTTTTGGGGGTATTACTATGTATTACAGAAGTAGAGAAACTGAAACTTTGAAATTTGCTAATTTTTCCAAATTTTGGTTAAATTAGGTATTATTTTGTGCAAAAACATTTTTTGGGGGGACTTCATTTTACCAGTGTCATGAAGTACAATATGTGACAAAAAACAATCTCAGAACGGCCTGGATAAGTCAAAGCGTTCTAAAGTTATCAGCACTTAAAGTGACAGTGGTCAGATTTGCAAAAAATGGCCTGGTCCTTAAAGGGACTCTGTCACCAGTTTCTAACCCCCACTTTTAAAAATATTGTTCTGTCCATGGAGCCCTTGTGATTACTAAGGTGTTGTTATAAGCTAAATCTGCTGGCTCGTTTTGATAAAAAAAACGTTTTATCTAACCTGTCAGTCATATAGTTAAGGTGCCCAGGGCGTTTCTCATGGCCTGAAGATGCCGCCCGCCGCCGCCGTTGGTGCCCAGCTCCTCCTCTGCTCTCGACAGCGCCGCCTGAAAATCATGAGATACGCCTCCGGCTCTCCCTCACTCCCCCCTCCTTCTTTTCTAAGATCCCACGCGTGCGCACAGGCCTGTGCCTGATGCGCCCGTGCGGACTTTTCGGTTCAGCCTCATTGAGCGAAGTGCGCATGCGCGAGCACTTCGCTCAACCTCCCGATAACGCGAACACTGCCGCACATTAATAAATGTGTTATACCTTAAGGCCCCTTTACACTACTCCACTGACAATCGCCTGCTCGTTAATAGAGGTGAATGCTGCATCTACATGCAACGATACACTCCACAGTATGCGGAGGAGCAATCGCTAATGCCATTGCTCGTCCCCATACAAAATCATTGTTTGCCGTCAAAAGAATGCTGTTTGGACTGCACAATTTTCTACCCACGAATGATAATTTAGGTGACCGCACCAATGATCTATTACCTGATGAACGAGCATTAAGCTTGTTCATCAGGTAATCGGCGACACCTTTAAACCAATTATCACTAATGAGCGTTTGTATGAATATCGGGCAGTGTAAAGGAGGCCTTTAGTTGGAGTTCTACCAATATGTTTACTTCATAGCATGGAGTCTACCACACAATATACAGGGAGTGCAGAATTATTAGGCAAATGAGTATTTTGACCACATCATCCTCTTTATGCATGTTGTCTTACTCCAAGCTGTATAGGCTCGAAAGCCTACTACCAATTAAGCATATTAGGTGATGTGCATCTCTGTAATGAGAAAGGGTGTGGTCTAATGACATCAACACCCTATATCAGGTGTGCATAATTATTAGGCAACTTCCTTTCCTTTGGCAAAATGGGTCAAAAGAAGGACTTGACAGGCTCAGAAAAGTCAAAAATAGTGAGATATCTTGCAGAGGGATGCAGCACTCTTAAAATTGCAAAGCTTCTGAAGCGTGATCATCGAACAATCAAGCGTTTCATTCAAAATAGTCAACAGGGTCGCAAGAAGCGTGTGGAAAAACCAAGGCGCAAAATAACTGCCCATGAACTGAGAAAAGTCAAGCGTGCAGCTGCCAAGATGCCACTTGCCACCAGTTTGGCCATATTTCAGAGCTGCAACATCACTGGAGTGCCCAAAAGCACAAGGTGTGCAATACTCAGAGACATGGCCAAGGTAAGAAAGGCTGAAAGACGACCACCACTGAACAAGACACACAAGCTGAAACGTCAAGACTGGGCCAAGAAATATCTCAAGACTGATTTTTCTAAGGTTTTATGGACTGATGAAATGAGAGTGAGTCTTGATGGGCCAGATGGATGGGCCCGTGGCTGGATTGGTAAAGGGCAGAGAGCTCCAGTCCGACTCAGACGCCAGCAAGGTGGAGGTGGAGTACTGGTTTGGGCTGGTGTCATCAAAGATGAGCTTGTGGGGCCTTTTCGGGTTGAGGATGGAGTCAAGCTCAACTCCCAGTCCTACTGCCAGTTTCTGGAAGACACCTTCTTCAAGCAGTGGTACAGGAAGAAGTCTGCATCCTTCAAGAAAAACATGATTTTCATGTTTCAATGCTCCATCACACGCGTCCAAGTACTCCACAGCGTGGCTGGCAAGAAAGGGTATAAAAGAAGAAAATCTAATGACATGGCCTCCTTGTTCACCTGATCTGAACCCCATTGAAAACCTGTGGTCCATCATCAAATGTGAGATTTGGGAAAACAGTACACCTCTCTGAACAGTGTCTGGGAGGCTGTGGTTGCTGCTGCACGCAATGTTGATGGTGAACAGATCAAAACACTGACAGAATCCATGGATGGCAGGCTTTTGAGTGTCCTTGCAAAGAAAGGTGGCTATATTGGTCACTGATTTGTTTTTGTTTTGTTTTTGAATGTCAGAAATGTATATTTGTGAATGTTGAGATGTTATATTGGTTTCACTGGTAAAAATAAATAATTGAAATGGGTATATATTTGTTTTTTGTTAAGTTGCCTAATAATTATGCACAGTAATAGTCACCTGCACACACAGATATCCCCCTAAAATAGCTAAAACTAAAAACAAACTAAAAACTACTTCCAAAAATATTCAGCTTTGATATTAATTAGTTTTTTGGGTTCATTGAGAACATGGTTGTTGTTCAATAATAAAATTAATCCTCAAAAATACAACTTGCCTAATAATTCTGCACTCCCTGTAGTGAGGCTCTCAGATTCATCCTACTGGAGAGGATCTCCACACTCCCGTTCTCTGTTCCCTCTGGATCTAGGAAAGCCAGGTCGGAGAGAGAATAAAAAAAAAACCCTGTCCTTTGCTCTATCTGGATCTGAAAAAGCCTGAGGAGTGGACCCAGATGACCAGGAGAAGGGAGTCACGACAGCATGCATATTTTCCCAAAGAGGTTTGGATTGGTCAGAGGCTGAAAACCCGGCTTCTATACTAAAAGTAATGCATGTCTATGATTCAATATACTAATATGAATGATAAAACTTGTTACCTGCTTTTTTGTGTGCCTTAAAATAGCGGTGATTACAACTAGAGATGAGGATAAATTTGAATCACCGCTAAGTGGAATTTCATCGTTCTTCGTGGCAGCGAATCGATTTAACCTGAAATAGTGTAAAAAACAAAAAAAATATATACTTACCTCCTCCATTTGCTTGCGATGGGCCAGCCATTGCCATCTTGATTGAAGATTGATTTTGCACAAGATCTTAAAGCAAGATGGCGGCGGCCGGCCTGTCGCAAGCCAATGGAGACGGTAAGTGTATGATTTATTTATTTTTTCTGTTAATTTTATGAACGCGGCATCTGAGGGGTACAATGATGGGAAGCGGCGCAATCACCGCTCCCTGTCATTGCACCCGCTACCTACAAAAAAAATTATTTGTCACAAAGCAAATTATTTAGTAAAATTCTGCCAAGCAGCCAAATCGAATTTTCCAAAACTTCTTCAAATTACAACCACAATGACCTCCTCAAGTACTGCCAGCTTAAAAACATCATGGACATATCTATTCCATTTTTCCAGACTGTCCTGGAGCCTAAGAGGCAGAAAAGAAAGCTGTCTCCTACTGCATGGGCCACAGCCGGTCTGTGCTTCTCATTATAAGCTCAACCAGCTAATCATGTTAAGTAGAAAAATAATTGTTTAGTACAGTCCTGCAATAAGTATATCAGTCTTTCTTTGAGCTTTCCATATCTGTTCTTGCACAAATGTGGATTATACGTCTCACTACTTCTTGCTATATTCAGCTGTATAAAAATATACAAGATATAATATTAAATATTTTATTGAAATTCATTCTTTTATCTGAGATTTTGTAGACAGTGGCTGTGTTTAATGGCAGTGTTCAGTTACACAGTACACTGTCTAGATAAGGCTACTTTCACACTAGCGTTAATATTTTCCGGTATTGAGCTCGGTCATAGGGGCGATGGGCGATTGTCAATGGGGACAAAATGTAACTGAACAGAACGAATGCTCCAAAATGCATTCCATTCTCATAACGGAGAGCTGCCGTTTGCTTTCCGTCCTGGAATGTGGAGCAACACGATGCAAGTCAGGACCCACAATGCAAGTCGATGGGGACGGATCCGTTTTCTCTGACACAATAGAAAATGGATCCGTCCCCTATTGACTTTCAATGGAGTTCATGACGGATCCATCTTGGGTATGTAAAAGATAATACAACCGGATCATAACGGATGCAGAGGGTTGTATTATCAGTAACGGAAGCGTTTTTGCTGAACCCTGCCGGATCCAGCAAAAAACGCTAGTGTGAAATGCTTCTCATAGGTTGTGTATGAATGTGTGGGCAAATAGCCACAGCACTGTAACCAACGCCCCCAAGATATCACATACTGCAAAGGAAAATGTCAAATAACATACTGGGGAGATTTACTAAGGATAATGTACCACAATTCTGCACCAAAAATTGCATATATGCCTTCCTCCAGCTGTATTATGTGTTTTAGACACTTGTAGCACCTTGCTAAAAAGTTTTGAAAGGTGTCTATTAGAGATAAGCAAATTGATTTTACATGAATGAGATGTCTCCAAACATTTTTATTTTATTTAATCCAAAACTTTTGTGATTCGTCCTCCATGAATCGCTCAAAATGTCAGCCACCATTTTACAGATCAGAATACAGAGAAGACAACATCTGTCACCAAAAATGGATAATCTTTGGATCTTTTTTAATTACCACAAAAAAACACCAACCACCTTTTTTAAAACCACAAAAATCATACTGCACTGGCAGATTTGTCAGTGCAGTATGATTTTTGTGGTTTTAAAAAAAGAGTATCTGTTACCACCGGCTACCAACCGCTTACCCATAGATATACAGTATATGTTCCTGACACTTTAACATTACAATTGTTGTCTTGGTGTTAAAGAACTTTAGAGGAGTTGGCTATAGTCCTAGAGGACCTCAGGGTGTTATACAGGACTTTTCAGGGCAATTAGGGCACTTTCAATTTGGGTTGAATTTATTTTAATTAAAACCGAATTGATCCCGAAATAAAATTTGCTAATCTCAAATGTCTATAAAATGATGCATGGCTTAAAATACATCAGGTTTTGATGCAATGTTGGTGCAAGATATTGATTTAAAGTAAGCCATCCAAGAGGTGGCGTAAAAAATAGGATTGAGATGCATGAAATCACCAAGCATGTGCTACGATGATAAAATTGGCACATCTTCTGCCTGCCGTGTCTAGTTTTAATTAAAGGGGTTCTTTACGAATGATATAAAAATGTCCTCCAGCAACCCATCCTAGAATGTGGCTATATAGATTGCTCCCACTTGTAGACATGCTTAGAAGGGCGAGGGCTAAAGATGGCCTTGTGGTTCGCCCAGCGGTCGTTTCGCAGTGAACTTTGCGCGTTCACGATTCGCCGAGCATGCGAACATATGGCGATGTCCGCCGGTGCCATATTCTTTTGCATTGTGCCAAACTTTTACCCATGACACATCCATCAGGTGGGACAGGACAGCCAATTGAGACGTTTCAGCACATGGACACACCCACACCCTATAAAAGAACCTGATCTGGCAGCCATTTTACATTCTGTGTTTTGCCAGTGTAGGGAGAGGTTGCTTTGTGGAGAAGGGGCAGGCTGTTAGCGACAACAAACGCTAGCTAATACTGCCACAAAAGTCCTTTTAAGGTGTGATATCGATTGGTGTGATATACTAAGGGGTGTGATATACTTATAATAAACTTTCTAACATAGAAAGTATATTATAGTGCATTTGAATTGTGCAGAAGTTGTGTGCAGTTCTGCTGCGATACCACATATATACAGAGGGGCAAACGCTATTGGAACAACTAATTGCAACAGGTGTGATATACCTGTTGCCCCCCAAAAAACTGATTGAGGGGTGTGATATACCTATAATATACTTTCTAACATAGAACGTATATAGTGCATTTGTATTGTGCTGCAGTTGTGTGTGGTTCTGCTGTGATACCGCAGCTATATAGAGGGACAAGTGCTATTAGAACAACTAATTGCAATGGGTGTGATATACCTGTTGTCCCCAAAAAAAACTGATTGAGGGGTGTGATATACCTATAATATACTTTCTAACATAGAAAGTATACAGTGCATTTGTATTGTGCAGCAGTTGTGTGTGGTTCTGCAACGATACTGCAGCTATATAGAGGGACAAGCGCTATTGGACCAGCTATTTGCAACGGGTGTGATATACCTGTTGCCCCCAAAAAACTGATTAAGGGGTGTGATATACCTTCTTCCACAAAATACTGCGATATACATGTTGCCCCAAATAAACATGGTGGTGTGATAACACTGTTGTGGCAAAGAAAATAATTGAGGGGTGTAATATACCTGCTTCCACAAAATACTGATTAAGGCATTTAATATACCTGCTTCTACAAAATATTGATTGAGGCCTGTGATATACCTGTTTCAACAAAATACTGATTAAGGGGATTGATAAACCTGCTTCCACAAAATACTGATTGACGGCTGCGACATACCGGCTTCCACAAAATACTGATTAAGGAGTTCGATATACCTGCTTCCACCAAATATTGATTGAGGCCTGCGATATACCTGCTTCCACAAAATACTGATTAAGGGGATTGATATACCTGCTTCCACAAAATACTGATTGAGGGCTGCGATATACCTGCTTCCACAAAATACTGATTAAGGGGATTGATATACCTGCTTCCACCAAATATTTATTAAGGCCTGCGAGATACCTGCTTCCACAAAATACTGATTGAGGGCTGCAATATACCTGCTTCCACAAAATACTGATTAAGGGGTTTGATATATCTGTTTCCACCAAATATTGATCGAGGCCTGCGAGATACCTGCTTCCACAAAATACTGATTGAGGGCTGCAATATACCTGCTTCCACAAAATACTGATTAAGGGGATTTATATATCTGTTTCCACCAAATATTGATTGAGGCCTGAGATATGCCTGCTTCCACAAAATACTGATTAAGGGGATTAGTATACCTGCTTCCACCAAATATTAATTGAGGCCTGCGATATACCTGCTTCCACAAAATACTGATTAAGTGGTTTGATATACCTGTTTCCACCAAATATTGATTGAGGCCTGAGATATGCCTGCTTCCACAAAATACTGATTAAGGGGATTAATATACCTGCTTCCACCAAATATTAATTGAGGCCTGCAATATACCTGCTTCCACAAAATACTGACTAAGGGGATTAATATACCTGCTTCCACAAAATATTGATTGAGGCCTGCAATATACCTGATTCCACAATATACTTATTAAGGGGATTGCTATACCTGCTTCCACAAAATACTAATTGAGGGCTGAGATATACCTGCTTCCACAAAATACTGATTAAGGGGATTGATATACCTGCTTCTAAAAAATATTGATTGAGGCCTGCGAGATACCGGATTCCACAAAATACTGATTAAGAGGTTCGATATACCAGCTTCCACAAATACTGCTCTTCTCTAGGGACTTTGGCACAGGGTCATTTTGAAAATGACAGGCAGAGGAAGAGGCAGGCCGTTCCGCAGGGGTAGTAGGGGTCGGGCAGGTGCACCAGGCCGTAGCCTAAGTGGGAAGTTGGAGAAGGTGCGTGCGATTACGTCAAAGGACGCACCAGAGTTGGTTGAGTGGCTCACTCAGCCTTCTGCACTCTCCACTCTCCTCATCCTCTGTATCTGCACCCTCCTCACTCTCTGCTGTGTGCACCCACAAAGACACCACCACCACCACCATAGCCCCTCCACTTGAGTCAGAGGAATTATTTTCTCATCCATTGCCAGACCTTACCGATGTGCAGCCATTCTTGGCATCGGATGAGAAAGAGGAGGTAGCAACGGCTGCCACCCAGCGTTCTGAGGACAGTACCCAGATCAGCCCAAGGAGGGTGGTCCCCGCTATTGCTGCCCACTCCGAGATCTCTAAAGTCAGTGGTGGTGAAGGTGACTATGATGACGTGTCGATGGTGCCCACAAGAGAGGAATAGAAAGGGAGTTCAGAGGGAGAGATGGAGCAGCAGATAGGGAGGAGAAAGAGGAGAAGCAAGCAGAACTCGCATTGCACAGGAGGCAAAAAGCAGACTGCAAATGTATCTGGAGCAAGCCATCCACCATGCACGGTCACATCTTGAGCTCCCAGGACGCTGGCACATGGCTCCGCAGTGTGGGCTTTTTTTTAACTTGTCAGCTGCTGAAAATAGTGTTGCCATCTGCAGACTGTGCTGTCATCGCGGTAAGCCCAAAACTCACCTAGGGACGACTGCCTTAAGAATGCACCTGGCCTCCCATCACCGAGCCCAGTGGGAGCAACGCCGTCAGAACCCACAAAGCCACACTTCCGGTGCTCCACGTCCTGCCTCTTCTTCTTCTTCTCCTCTCTCCTCCCATTTGTCCTCCACTCCACCATCCACCATGCCATCATCACGTTCATCTGTAAGAAGGCAAGCTTCCGTGGCCCAAATGTTCGAGCGTAAAAAGTTTATGACGCCAGATAACCCTCTTTCCCAACGGCTGACCGCTGGCTTGTCGGAACTGCTAGCCCGCCAGCTACTGCCATATAAACTGGTGGACTTGGAGGCTTTTAGAAAATTTGTGGCCATTGGCACACCGTAATGAAAAGTCCCCGGAAGAAATATTTCTCCCAGAAGGGCATCCCAGAGCTATCTGGCCATGTTCAGCGGTAAGTTAATATTTCTCTGGCACACAGTGTTGGTGCCAAGATACATCTGACCACAGACACGTGGTGTAGCAAACACGGGCAAGGAAAGGTACAAACTTTTACCGCCCATTGGGTGAACCTTCTAACGGCCGTCAAGCATGTAACCCATGGCACCTGTGTGGATTTGGTGTTACCGTCACGGATTGCATGCAGGCCTGCCTCTTCTTCTCCTCCTCCTACTCCATTCTCCGTCTCCTCCTCGACTGACTCCTCCTTTTCCTCTGCTTCCGCTGCACTCCCCAAGCTCCCCAGAACCTATTCGACGTGCCAGGTGAGACGTTGCCATGCTGGGCTGCGGCTGTTGTGCCTGGAAGCCAAGAGCCACACTGGTCCAGCACTGCTTTCAGCTCTGCAGTCACAGGCCGATCAGTGGCTAACCCCGCTCAATTTGACAGTTGGTAAAGTGTTGTGCGACAATGGTGCCAATCTGCTGAGCGTGCTGAAACAAAGCAAAATGACAAACGTGCCTTGCATGGCACACGTCCTGCAGTGATTCTTTGCCAAATATCTCGGGGTCCAGGACGTCTTGTGGCAGGCCAGGAAAATCTCTGGCCATTTTAGAAAAACTTACATGGTCATGACTCGCCTTGCTGACATTCAGCGGCGACACCACCTGCCTGTCTGACTTGTGACAGCCCGACGTGCTGGAACTCCACCTTGTATATGCTTGATAGGCTGCTCCCGCAACAATGTGCCATTGTACGAACTCTGCAGCAGGACAGGTTCTGGGGAGCTTGGTCAACAGGGTCCAGGCCAGGAAAATCTCTGGCCATTTTAGAAGATCTTACACGGCCATAACTCGCCTTGCTGACGCTCAGTGGCGACACCACCTCCCCGTCAGACGTATGATTTGAGACAGCCCGACGCACTGGAACTCCACCTTGTATGTGCTTGATAGGCTGCTCCAGCAGCAACATGCCGTTAACAACTACCTGTACTAACTCTGCAGCAGGACAGATTCTGGGGAGCTTGTTTTTTATTTTTTTTTCACTGTGGCAGTGGCTGACTTCTGTGGCCATTTGATGAGATCACCAAACTGGTCAGTTGCGGCCAGTGCGCCACCAGTGACATTGTACCTTACGCCTTCTTTCTGGAGAGTGCATTGCGTCATGTGATTGATCAAGCCATCAAGGAGCAGGAGCTGGAAGATGAGGAAGTCGCAATGCTGAATGAATTCCCAGGGGGGCTACTCCATCTGAGACAAGTCAGCAGGAGTCTGAAGAGGAGTCAGTGGAGGGTGGTGGCAGGAGGAGGAGGAGCAAGAAGAGCAGGCTTTGAGGGGGACATTAAACTTTTCGGGGATCCCTGGGGTTATCCGTGGCTGGGGGGAGGAGACCAAGGACGACATTCTCCTGGGCGATAAGCAGGAGCCAGGCGCTCCACCGCTTCCAATTTAGTACAAATGGGGGCCTTCATGCTCCAGTGTTTGAAGAGGGACCCCCGTATAAAAAGCATAAAGGGCAAGGACCAGTACTGGGTGGCAACGTACTTAGACCCCGGTACGAACATAAAATGGTAAACATGTGACCAGCATCACAAAGGGCTGTCAGAATGCAGCATTACCAGGCCTTGCTGCGAGAGATGCTGCATTTTTCTGTTGCGGGCTCTGGCAGAGGAATTTCCACCCACAGCTAAACAGGTGTGGGTACCAATCCTTCCGCTCCTGCAAGAAGTGGGCGGTTTGAAGATGTGTTGGTCACTTCGGATTTGAGATCATTCTTTCAGCCAACCCATCGACAGCCTCCCTCCGGATCCAGCCTCAGGGAACGCCTAGACCAACAGGTGTCCAACTCCATCGGGTTAACGGCCAATGTGGACGCTCTGAGAAGCGAGGAACCCCTGGACTACTGGGTGTGCAGGCTTAACCTGTGGCCAGAGCTGGCACAATTAACTATGGAACTCTTGACTTGCCCCTCGTCCAATGTCCTGTCCGAAAGGATGTTCAGCGCAACAGGGGGGATTGTGACCGATAAGCGAACTGGCCTCGCTCATGACAGTGTGGACAAACTCACATTTCTAAAAATAAATGAGGCATGGATCTCGGGGGAATTCAACACCTGTAAAGATCAAGTGTAATTGAATTGATCCAGTGATGTTCAGCGCAACAGGGGGGATCGTGACCGATAAGTGCACTGGCCTAGCTCACGACCGTGTGGACAACCTCACATTTCTAAAAATGAATGAGGCATGGATCTCGGAGGAATTCAACACCTGTGACGATCACTTGTAATTGAATTTTCTCATGCCAGCCCACACATATCTGCCACCACTCGGAACAAAGAATGGTCCTTGTCCTATGTATATACAGCAGCATAAAATACCTTTTCTGTTAGGGCTCTTTCACACTTGCGTTGTTCTTTTCCGGCATAGAGTTCCGTCGTCGGGGCTCTATGCCGGAAAAATCCTGATCAGGATTATCCCAATGCATTCTGAATGGAGAGAAATCCGTTCAGGATGCATCAGGATGTCTTCGGTTCAGGACCGGAACGTTTTTTGGCCGGAGAAAATACCGCAGCATGCATGCTCCGGCCAAAAATCCTAAACACTTGCTGCAAGGCCGGATCCGGAATTAATACCCATTGAAAGGCATTAATTTGGATCCGGCCTTAAGCTAAATGTCGTTTCGGCGCATTACCGGATCCGACGTTTAGCTTTTTCTGAATGGTTACCATGGCTGCCAGGATGCTAAAGTCCTGTTTGCCATGGTAAAGTGTAGTGGGGAGTGGGGGAGCAGTATACTTACCGTCCGCATGGGGCGCTCTGACGTCATTCTGGAGCGCCCCGGGAGGTGCACGGGCGGTAAGTATACTGCTCCCACGCTCCCCACTACTACTATGGCAACCCGGACTTTAATAGCTTCCTGGCAGCCATAGTAACACTGAACGCATTTTGAAGACTGATCAGTCTTCAAATGCTTTCAGTTCACTTGCGGTGTTACGGATCCGGCGGGCACTTCCGGCAGCGGAAGTGCACGCCGGATCCTAACAACGCAAGTGTGAAAGAGGCTAGGTGAATGCCTAATTTTTGGGGCCTGCACTGGCCGACAGTAAAATTTGTATCCAGTGACCGCCTAATGTACCTCCAGCCACATCATCACAAGTTCTTTTCTTTCAGCTGAATGCATAATTTTTGGGGCCTGTACTGGCCGCCCTTAAAAGTTTTTCCAGTGAGCGCCTAATGTACCTCCAGCCACATCATCACAAGTTATTTTCTGTCAAGTGAATGCCTAATTTTTGGGGCCTGTATTGGCCTACGGTAAAATTTGTTTCCAGTGACCGCCTAATGTACATCCAGCCACATAATCACAAGCTCTTTTCTGTTAGGTAAATGCCTAATTTTTGAGGCCTGTACTCCCATGGCCTAAAAAAAAATAATTCTAGGCTCCAGCAGGGCACATTTTTGAGAGTTTCCCTTTAAGACGCATAAAAATGGCCACTGATTAAAATGCATGTTTTTTGTGGGAATTTTTGCCAACGATCCCCTTCTGGTATGTCACTGTCCATGTTGTGGGACTATTTGTGCACTTCTAGTAAGTATTTGGTGGCTGCAAATATGACCTGAAGGTTTTTCAGTTTCGCCTGCCTTTAAAGTCAGTTGGGTCCGCCGCGAACGCGCGTTCACTTTCACGAAACGTCCCGGGCGATGTTCGTCCATCACTAGTGAGGACCTTGTTACAATGCGCTCTGGCACCAACCAGCCCCTGGCTTCACTTTACAATGCTGAGATTTGCGGTCACGGGTTGCTGGAAGCAATTTTTACAACATTCAGAGAACCCCTTTTAATCTGTGCAAATTTAACGCTGGGTTCACACCTAAGCGTTTCGCAAACGCGCGTTTTTATGCGCGATTTTGTCGCGCGTTTTTATGCGCGTTCTTTGTAATAGTAAACGCGCGTTTGACGCGCGTTTGGGTGATTGACAGCAGTGTTGTCCAAAGAGTCTATGGCCCAAACGCGCGTCAAACGCGCCAAAAAAAGCTCCTGTACTTGTTTGAGCGTCGGGCGTTTTACAGCGCGATCGTACGCGCTGTAAAACGCCCAGGTGTGAACCATTCCCATAGGGAATCATTGGTTCTTGCCTGTTGTGCGTTTTACAGCGCGTAGGAACGCGCTGTAAAACGCTCAGGTGTGAACCCAGCGTAAGCAGCTACTGATATGTTGTAATGTTTCTCAGCTAGTTAGTGAATTTTCCTGTATTCTACCTAGGTCATCGTGTGTAGGTGAGATCTACACATCTAAGACTTCATACATAAAACAAAATGAACATTTTGAAAATATTTCTTTCACATGAATATACAAGATTCTAGGACTAGGGCCAATACTTTCACAGGCCAACACCCTCACATTCTGGGAATTGAACCAACACCCTAAATATAAAAATAGAGAAGGTAACCCCTGAGTTGTTATCTTGCAGAACAAATTAATTACTACTTTCATTTTTTTCCGAATGGAACATGTGGATAACTGTGCGGGGTAGGGTTTTCCTTATGTGGTCCGTTGAATAAATTTCCACTTAATGGATGGAAAAAGGAAATATGAATATCTCATCCTTAAAAATGCTGCTGCATAAACTGAATTCACAAAAGGCCCTTGGCAATCCATCAGTCTGCGCTGCGGTTGGAGTAAATATTTGGTGCTGGAGAAAGCTTTTCATTTCCAACTGTGAGACCTTTCTTCACAGACAGGAGCGTTTGTCTATAGGAAATATAGGGACTCTCCTTATGCATGACATCATGCTCTAAATGCTGAAAAGCATGTCACACTGGCTGTTCCAGGGTAACTCTAATTAGCTCCAAGCCATGTTCTGCAATGCATGAAGACACTGTATCAAGTTTCTGAAGGCTTTACAAGACTCACAAATTAATTATCCTGGAGAAATAGAAACAGGTTTTAAAGCCTATCTGAGACTTAATGAAAGATAAGACTCGAGCCAATAATGAAGCTAAAAAATATCAAAAATTGTAATTGAAAAAATGTAAAACAATATTAATGAAAATTATACCTGGACCTGGAGAATAATTAGTTTGTGTTTTGCAATTTCAGATACCTCTAAAATGTGTGAAAAAACTGTTGCCTTACAGAAAATAGTTGCTATAAGTAAAAATAGAGTGTATGGCTATTTTTGGAAGTCCTATAGAATTGAATGGAGAGCGAACAGGGCTATTGCGGCCACTGCACCATTGACCTCTATGGGACTAGCTGAGCCAGCACTGGCTATTTTTGGAATTCCCATAAAATTGAATAGATGGTGGCCATGCGTGTGCGATTTCCTCTGTTCACTTTGGGGGTCCCGTTCTGGAGATAGGAGAAGGTCCCATTGATGGGACCCTCACCTGTCTGACATTGGTGCTATATCCTAGCGATGTGCCACCAATGTGTGAAGTGAGACAACCCCTTTAAGATTCATACAAGTGAATGGGCATTTTGGAAAAATGTGTAGCACAGTGTGCTCATCTGTTTCTGTAGTTCCACTGAATTCACGTGCAATGGGGTTGGAGGACCCGTATTCTGAATATTAAACAATTTCACATAATAGGTTCATCTGAGACCCGGTAGTGCTCAAGCAGGATTTTGACCTTTCTTTACTGACAATTGTCTAGAGTAGTTATCCATGTCATCATTGATTCTAAGCTCTCACCCTCTATCTAAAAAATTAGCATGTACATGATTAATTTGATTGTATTCTTCGGGGTTGTATAATGCAGGATATTTGAGGACCCGTGTTCATTAGCAGTTAGTTTAACCCTAATCAGTAAGATAATTAGCAACCTATGGCATTGTGATAATTGCATGAAAATAAATATGGTCTCATCTGCAGAATATAATCTTAAGCTGGCAGTGCAGTAAATAATGAATGGAGTATTTCGGCAAGATCCCTCAGCAATCTAAACCTAGCCTTACAAATTAAAGACCTGTTGGCTAAATGCTCGTTTGGCCAACAGCTCTCTCCTGATCTGTCTCATGCACATTCCTGCTCGGCTGGGGGCATAGGGGAGTTAGCCACTATCAGACATCTGTGACAGTTGCTTATCCCTTCAATAACAGAAGGATGGGCACCCAAAATCCAATTTCCCGATTCTTGTCTCCCCTGACATTGGAGGAGAGACAGAAGGGTCCCTGTACACATTAAAGGGATATAGAGGTTTTGCAATTTTCTGCATCGATTCAAACGAAACAACACATGTTATAACTCATTTATAGTTAGTGTTTTTCAGTAATTTCCAATATTCCTGCACTCCATAGTGGTTATGTGACATTTACTCACTGTCTTAGTTCCCTATCCTGATGATATCATGTCTACATCTGAGGCATGGCATGGCTTGTAAGGCTCTGTCCTGTTGACACAACATCATCAATGACCTTGCCTCTGAGGGCAGTGTTCTGCTCATTCTCCTGGACCCTGACCTGTAGACATGATGTCAGCAATGATGCCGTGTCTTAGGGAGGGGTTTTGCCAGTAGGGCTTCAAGCAGGGCTTCCATCTGTGATGTTTGAGCTGGGAGGTGAAGGAGATGTCTGATACTACAGACACTCCCTGTCAGAGTCTTGCGCTGAGATGTAAATGCATGGTCCAGGTAACGGATCGCATTTATGCTGAAGGAGTCAAAATGCACTCAGAACTTTATCTGACTTATTTTATTGAGCAGCGGGTGTGGATCCACTGTACCAACTAACTGGTTTGGCTTTGGACTATCCCTAAGGCCCCTTGCAGACGAGCGTTTGTTAGCGTAAGTCCCGGCCTGACCTCCTAGCCCTGACGGGGTCACATAGCATTATATTGATTTATGATGCTATGTAACCCTTACAGTTCTGGAATGTATTAGATGACACTGACATAATGCTGCCAGTGTTTTCCAAGGTCTATGACCAATCTGCCCCTGGATACTGGTGGCCGGAACCACTGCAGCTAGAGAAGGAGAACAAACGAGACCAGAGTGTTGTGACAGCGCGGAGGCTGGCCAAGTTAGTAGCACAGCGCTCGTGCCTGCAAGAAGGAGTGGGGCAGCGGCGAACACAGGACACCAGCACAACATTTACATAATGCAGTAAGGTTGAATGCTAGTTTTATTCAGAGTTTTTGTGTAACTGGAAAACCCTTTAAATGGTCATCTGGTCTTTCCGAAATCAGCGCTTTTGGCAGATATTGGTCTAATTATTATGATCTGACTCTGATTAATATCTGCTTTGGAAAATCCCTTTATGTTAGGAGTGCCCCTGATGATATGCAGGTCTATGTTGATCCAAACTGATCCTCAGCAATCAGCTGTATTCTGTGGGAGTAACTGGCACCAAATTCCTCTGCAGCGCCCCCACAAAGAATCATTACACCACTACTATTGCAATCAGTGGTCCATGTCATTCATCAAAATGCTGAGTCCTTCAGAGCAAGAGATTTTCTTTGTAGTGGCTTTTTTTTTTCAGGTTGAGGTTCATGAACAGGTGACCCCCTCTATTATGTCAGGGGCTTGGACAACCACTTTGCAAGATTCTTTGGCCATTCTAAGGCTACTTTCACACTTGCAGCAGAGAGATCCGGCAAGCAGTTCTGTCGCCGGAACTGCCTGCCGGATCAGGCAAAATGTATGCTAACTGATGGCATTAGTAGGACTGATCAGGATCCTGATCAGTCTTAAAAATGCCTGATCAGTCGAAAAAATGCATTGAAATGCCGGATCCGTCGTTCCGGTGTCATCCGGCATTTATTATTTTCACCTTTTTTTCAGTCTGCGCATGCGCATAACGGAACGACGGATCCAGCATTCCAGTATTCTGAACGCCGGATCCGGCACTAATACGTCCCTATGGGAAAAAATGCCGGATCCAGCATTCAGGCAAGTCTTCCGTTTTTTTTCGCCGGAGAGAAAACCGTAGCATGCTGCGGTTTTCTCTTTTGCCTGATCAGTCAAAATGACTGAACTGAAGACATCCTGATGCATCCTGAACGGATTACTCTCCATTCAGAATGCAGGGGGATATGCCTGATCAGTTCTTTTCCGGTATAGAGCCCCTGTGACGGAACTCTTTGCCGGAAAACGCAAGTGTGAAAGTACCCTAAAAGGCCGTACTGAGTCTACATGTAGGAATAAAGGGCTCAGCATACAAGGTTTGCATAGAAAAACTGACTTCCCCATGAGTTGCCTTTCTGTTTATAACAATTTGACTATTATATATGAGAAAATAGCCCATAATATGCTTTTATTTCAAGAGATTCATCCAAGAGAGAAGCGGGCTATATGCTATAGCAATTAAATAATGTTGCTTTTGTAATAAATCAATAATCTCTACCAAATAGGGAAAAAAACATATCACATGAAGAATACAATCTGCTATCTTCAAGTGATTATTTGCACCGCCATTATATCTAATAGAAGCAATAAATAGCTTGAAGTTCACGCTATGCTGTTAATGTACACCACTGAGCGAAGGAGATGATCACCTCCAAAGAGATTAAAAACTGCCTGTGTAGCTTAGAGAACAATTTAATGCAAATGGGGACCTTGCTGGTAGGAGATTAATCCAATACAACTGAATGACTGTTTTCGCCAGGAAAGTAAATTTACAGAATGTCCAAAAAAATTCCATTTTCATCTGATAACATAAAGATCAGGAAATGTGTTCACTGCGCTCAGAAGGTAAGGTACTTGTAATGTTGGCGTGATTTGTTTTATTCACACTTGTGTGGCAATATATTGGATTTTCTTATAATATATGACAGATAGAATGTCAAGGAAAATACTATTTGTATGCAAGCGGCTCTATAATGGAAAACAGGAAATGAAACTGAAAAATTGATATACTTAAATTATTTAAAGGGAACCTGTCACCGGGATTTTGCGTATAGAGCTGAGAACATGGGTTGCTAGATTGCCGCTAGCACATCCGTAATACCCAGTCCCCATAGCTCTGTGTGCTTTAATTGCATAAAAAAAACTATTTGATACATATGCAAATTAACCTGAGATGAGTCCTGTCCCTGACTCATCTCACGTACAGGACTCATCTCAGGTTATTTTGCATATGTATCAAATCTGGTTATTTTACACAATAAAAGCACACAGAGCTATGGGGACTGGGTATTGCGGATGTGCTAGCGGCCATCTAGCAACCCATGTACTCAGCTTTATACACAAAATCCCAGTGACAGGTTCCCTTTAAGGTTTTGAAATATTTTTAACTGTGGCTGGTATTCAAAGTGTAAGCTCACCATTAGTTATCCACTGACACTGAATGAAGTGGTGGTGCACATGGTGGTCCACCTCTCCATTTCCTTTTATTGGGCTGAGGACTATTTACATCAGCCCCATAGAAAGTAATGGAGCGATTAGATCAATGTGCATTACTGCTCCAGTTAGCGGTACCCATCATGCAACCCTAATACCCTCCATGGATAGGTGATAAATATATTTAATAGAATAACCACTTTAATGGTGTCTCATAACATTTTAGGTCATATGTGAGGTCAAATGGACTTCACAGAGGTTGCCCCCCACTGAGACAGAGTGGTGGGCCACTATGTGAAGCAGTCTGTTCTCATGAGATAGTGTTTGGTTGAAACATAGGCATGAATGTTTATTTCACTGTGTATAGCAGAATAAGCTTTGGCTAGACCCTTTAAGGCCCCTTTCACACGAGCGTTGCGGGAAAATGTGCGGGTACGTTACGGGAACACCCGCGATTTTTCTGCGCGAGTGCAAAACATTGTATTGCGTTTTGCACTCGCGTGAAAAAAAATTGCGCATGTTTGGTACCCAAACCCGAACTTCTTCACAGAAGTTCGGGTTTGGGATCAGTGTTCTGTAGATTGTATTATTTTCCCTTATAACATGGTTATAAGGGAAAATAATAGCATTCTGAATACCGAATGCATAGTAAAACAGCGCTGGAGGGGTTAAAAAAATAATAATAATAATTTAACTCACCTTAGTCCACTTGATCACGAAGCCCGGCATCTCCTTCTGTCTCCTTTGTTGAATAGGACCTGTGGTGAGCATTAAATACAGGTAAAGGACCTTTGATGACGTCACTCCGGTCATCACATGGTACGTCACATGATCTTTTACCATGGTGAATCACCATGGTAAAAGATCATGTGACGTACCACGTGATGACCGGAGTGACGTCATCAAAGGTCCTTTACCTGTATTTAATGCTCACCACAGGTCCTATTCAACAAAGGAGACAGAAGGAGATGCCGGGCTTCGCGATCAAGTGGACTAAGGTGAGTTAAATTATTATTATTATTTTTTTAACCCCTCCAGCGCTGTTTTACTATGCATTCTGTATTCAGAATGCTATTATTTTCCCTTATAACCATGTTATAAGGGAAAATAATAATGACCGGGTCTCCATCCCGATCGTCTCCTAGCAACCGTGCGTGAAAATCGCACCGCATCCGCACTTGCTTGCGGATGCTTGCGATTTTCACGCAACCCCATTCATTTCTATAGGGCCTGTGTTACGTGAAAAACGCTGAATATAGATCATGCTGCAATTTTCACGCAACGCATAAGTGATGCGTGAAAATCACCGCTCATGTGAACAGCCCCATACAAATGAATGGGTCGGAATTCAGTGCGGGTGCAATGCGTTCAACTCACGCATCGCATCCGCGCGGAATACTCGCCCGTGTGAAAAGGGCCTAAGTGGTATATTATCACTCCCTTGAGAACAAAAAATCAGGTTAGGTATGCTAAAAGCCAACATGCCAGATTCCTTTTCCCCTCAACCTTTGCCATTTGGAGAATGTACTTACCTGGCCACAATCCGGTAGCATCTTTCCCTCTATCCAGCAACCGTTGCTCCAGTCCATACTGCAGGAGAACAGGAGCGGCGAGTGCGCCAGTCACTTTGAAGATTGCCATGCCCACCAGCCAAGCCCTGACTGGTTGGCCTGTCAGGGAGACAAGACCAAAGCCATTTAGGCCTCTGATTCAGTGTACAGACATAAGGCTAGGTGGGGGATTTAAATCAGGCACTTATTCTTGGACAGTGCCTGTGATTTCATATGTGTCCTGGCTCCTTTTTGCCCTACAGTGCTTTGTTCTCGTACCCCACTCTTGATTAGATATCCTCTGTGCACAGACTTTGTGTTGGCTCCTGATTTATCCCTGCTGATTTGGCACAGCCCATACATTTGAATGCTGTACAGAGACAGGTCTGCGTACAGCATTCAAATAAAGTTTTGAACGAAGCAACTTCGGCTCTTGGATTTGAAATGCACTTTGCTCAACAATACCACAGCAAGAGCCATTGAAAACATGGTTAATGTTTGCTGCAACTGTAGATTATATCTAGAAGTATAAATTCAGTTTTGTTTTTTTCAGTTTCTTACCTGTACTATTTTGTATATCTTTTCAACATGAAAACAAGATACTTTAAGATAGATATATAGTTAGATACATCCCTCAACGCTGAAATTGCAATACCAAGAAGGACAAGCTGTAAGGTTATGCAAATTGAAGAAGTGGCAGGTGTCGCTAAGTTCTGGAAATGATCAAATTTTCAAGCACCTAGCTCCAATATGTGGCATGTGGGAAGGACATAAAAGCCACATGAAACCTCAAAAATCTTATCAAGTCATGTGGGAAGATTGTGCAGTGTTCCTGCTTGTTGACTTGCCTCAAACTATAAGGGGCGGAATCCTTGAACTGAGAGACTTTGGTTTATTACTCCAGCGGATCCCTTTACACCCAGGCCGAAATGTCAGCACTGTTCAACTTTGCATGTCCCAGTGGTTGGGAGAACAACAACAGACTAGAATGACAGCAAGGGGTGCATAGAGGGGAAGCTCTGTATGAACAGATTGTCTGACTAGAAGAATGACACATAGTGATCCATTCTGCACTGCAAGTAAAATTAGATGTCACAACCTGGCTGGAATGGAGGTGTATCCTCTTCAGGATTAGAGGAGAGTACTATATCTCCTTAAGGTGAGCACCTTAATTGATGTGAGGAGTCTTATAGGCCATTCATGCTCCTCTGCAATTCTGGGAAGGAGTTATGCAAATGAGTGCTTAGCAAACTCTGCCTTTGATGCCACCAGATGTAAGAGATAACATCTGGTGGCATCAATGGCAGAGTTTGCTAAGAGCTCATTTGCATAACTCCTTCCCAGAATTGCAGAGGAGCATGAATGGCCTTGAAGAGATCAACATATAGCTATGAGATAGATAGATAGATACAGTCCTGATCAAAAGTTTAAGACCACTTGAAAAATGGCAAAAAATCATATTTAGCATGGCTGGATCTTAACAAGGTTCCAAGTAGAGCTTCAACATGCAACAAGAAGAAATGGGAGTGAGACAAAACATTTTTTGAGCCTTTAATTTAATGAAAACAACGAATGAACTGAAATAGGCTGTTTTTCAGCTGATCAAAAGTTTAGGACCACACCTCCAAAAAAAAAAAAACTAAACTCCCCCAAAACAGAAATCCAACTTCCAAACATGAACTCAGTAACGAGTAGCTCCGCCGTTATTGTTTATCACTTAAAAAATTTGTTTCGGCATACTTGATGCAAGCGTTTCCATGAGGTGAGTGGGAACATTTCTCCAAGTGGTGAAGACGGCCGCACGAAGGCCATCTACTGTCTGGAACTGTTGTCCATTTTTGTAAACTTCCCTTGCCATCCATCCCCAAAGGTTCTCAATTGGATTTAGATCAGGGGAACACGCAGGATGGGCCAAAAGAGTGATGTTATTCTCCTGGAAGAAGTCCCTTGTCCTGCGGGCATTGTGTACTGTAGCGTTGTCCTGTTGAAAAACCTAGTCGTTACCACACAGATGAGGGTCCTCAGCCATGAGGAATGCTCTCTGCAACATCTGGACATAGCCAGCGGCCGTTTGACGCCCCTGCACTTCCTGAAGCTCCATTGTTCCACTGAAGGAAAAAGCACCCCAGACCATTATGGTGCCCCCTTTACTGTGGCGCGTAGAAAACATCTCAGGTGGGATCTGCTTGTCATGCCAGTAACGTTGGAAACCATCAGGACCATCAAGGTTAAATTTTTATCAGAGAATAAAACTTTCTTCCACCTTTGAATGTCCCATGTTTGGTGCTCTCTTGCAAAGTCCAAACGAGCAGTTCTGTGGCGTTCAAGGAGACGAGGTCTTTGAAGACGTTTTTTGTTTTTATAGCCCTTCAGTCTCAGATGCCGTCTGATGGTTATGGGGCTGCAGTCAGCACCAGTAAGGGCCTTAATTTGGGTCGAGGATCGTCCAGTGTCTTGACGGACAGCCAATTGGATCCTCCGGCTCAGTGCTGATGAAACTTTTTGGGGTCTTCCACTTGACTTTTTTGTTCCATAACCCTCAGGATCTGTCACAACCAGACAGCTGAGAAGCTCTGACAGAGGCCTTTCAGAACCTCCTCTTTGAGTTTCTGTGTTGTGGTATTCAGCTCCTCCTCTCCTTAGCCTCTCTCAGCTGTCATGTGTTGGACTAATTGCTTCCCTTTAAATTCTTCCCCAGAAGGCTTTTCTGGGCGGCTTATATTTCTTCCTGGAGTATGTGTGCATGCCCATCTGGTTCTCCTCTCCTCTACAAAGTTAAGTGTTATACTGTTATCTGTTATTTTCTGTTTGCTGGATCCCAGGTGACCCTGACTCCCTCCGTGTCTGGTGTAGGGAGCCGGTGGTCGTGTCCCCTCACTATTGTAGGGTGCTCAGGGGTTATATAGTCAAGGTACGTGGATATGCATACCTCCACCATTCGGATCTATGCATAGGCTAAGCAGCCAGGGAAAGTGCCAGGTCTTCTACAGGGGTCTCCCTTTTGTTCCTTAGCTGTTGGATCCAGCGAGTCATTTATGCATGTTGTTTTGCCTTGTTACCTGTACACATTCCGTGACATTATAAGCCGCCAAAACCGTTTTAAGCATGGATCCGGTTTCACTTTTGGCTGAACGCTTCCAGGGTCTTTCATTGGAGGTAGCTGACCTCCGTAAGACTTTTTCTCAGCTTCAAGTGACCGGTTCAGCTTGCGTTCATGGAGCTTGTTCTGAGCCTAAGATCTCGCTCCCGGATACGTTCTCCGGGGGTAGTGAGAATTTTGTGCGTTTTAGAGAGGCTTGCAAACTCCATTTTCGCCTTCTTCCCCTTTCCTCTGGAGATGAGGAACGGAGGGTGGGGATCATTATATCACTGCTCAGAGGTAACGCTCAGTCCTGGGCCTTTTCGCTGCCGGAGGGGGCACGGCCTCTCCGTTCAGTGGATGAATTCTTTTTAGCCCTGGGTCAGATATATGATGATCCGGATCGTATTGCTCTGGCGGAGTCTAGACTACGTCTCTTATGCCAGGGTAAACAATCCGCAGAAATATACTGCTCAGAATTTCGGAGATGGGCAGCTGATACTGGTTGGAATGATGCTGCACTCCGAAGTCAATTTTGCCATGGTCTTTCAGAGGGATTGAAAGATGCATTTGCCTTTCATGAAAGGCCTATTTCTTTGGACTCTGCTATGTCTCAGGCCGTTCGTATTGACAGGCATCTTAGAGAGAGAGGAGAGATCTCTCCTTCATGTCATACTCGGTCCCAGGACTGTGCAGCGGTCCCAATCTGTGCGCAGGGGTCTCAGTCGCTGTCAGCCCCTTCTGAGCAGGAGCCCATGCAGCTGGGGTTGATTGCTTCTGACAATAGAAGATTCAGCCCGCATGGGACGGTTTGTTTTTGTTGTGGAGGTATTAATCATTTGGCAAATATTTGTCCCTCTAGGAGATTCAGGCAGTTCTCTGGGTATAATAAAGAAACAAAGAGGAAAAAATCTTTGAAAAATGTTCCGTCTGTTACTATTGGCAGGGTTGAGGCGGAAATTGAAGGTTTTCCGTTTGCTTGTAGTTCCCGTTTTGTCCTGCCGGCTAGGGTGGCGCTAGAGAGCAAGAACATTTTTTGTGAGATTTTTGTGGATAGTGGAGCAGCGGTCAATCTCATTGATAATCAATTTGCGATAACTCATGGTTTCCAGGTGTGCGCTTTGAGAAAGGATATTCCGGTTTTTGCTATCGATTCCGCTCCACTTTCTCAGAAATCATTAAAGGGCATAGTTCACAATATCCGTTTGATTGTGTGAGTGATGCTCATGTTGAGGATGTGTCATGTTTCGTCCTTAGCGGTTTGCCCACCCCTCTGGTGTTGGGGCTGCCCTGGCTCACTAAGCATAACCCCACCATTGATTGGCAAGCGAAGCAAATAAATGGTTGGAGTGACTTTTGCAGAGAGAATTGCCTCATGACATCTGTTTCTGAGGTTGCTACTAAGACTATACCATCTTTTCTCTCAGAATTTTTGGATGTCTTCTCTGAGAGTGGAGTTCAGGATTTGCCCCCGCACAGGGAGTACGATTGCCCTATTAATCTCATCCCAGATGCCAAGCTGCCTAAATCTCGTTTATACAATCTTTCCCAACCTGAGAGGATCGCTATGCGTGCTTATATCTCTGAGAGTCTGAGAAAGGGACACATACGACCCTCGAAGTCACCTGTTGCCGCTGGTTTTTTCTTTGTTAAGAAAAATGATGGTTCTTTAAGACCTTGTCTGGATTTCAGGGAGCTGAACAATATCACAATTCGTGACCCTTATCCGCTTCCTCTGATCCCGGACCTATTTAACCAGGTTGCTGGGGCTAAAGTCTTTTCCAAATTAGATTTAAGAGGGGCATACAACCTGGTCAGGGTCAGAGAAGGGGACGAATGGAAGACGGCCTTCAATACCCCTGAGGGCCATTTTGAAAACTTGGTTATGCCTTTTGGTTTGATGAATGCCCCAGCCGTTTTTCAGCATTTCGTGAACAGCATTTTTTATCATTTGATGGGAAAATTTGTATTGGTGTATTTGGATGACATTTTGATTTTTTCTCCCGATTTCAAAACTCATAAGGAACATTTACGTCAGGTCTTGCTCATTCTGCGGGAGAATAAATTATATGCGAAACTGGAAAAATGTGTGTTTGCGGTTCCAGAAATTCAATTTCTGGGGTTTCTTCTCTCCGCTTCTGGTTTTCACATGGACCCCGAGAAGGTCCGCGCTGTGCTTGAGTGGGAGCTTCCTGAGAATCAAAAGGCGCTGATGCGTTTTTTGGGCTTTGCCAATTATTACAGGAAGTTCATTTTGAATTATTCTTCTATTGTTAAACCACTCACTGATATGACCAGAAAGGGGGTAGATTTTTCTTCTTGGTCAGTAGAGGCGCGTAAGGCTTTTTCTGATATCAAGGAGAGTTTTGCTTCCGCTCCCATCTTGGTGCAACCTGATGTTTCGTTACCCTTCATAGTTGAGGTTGATGCTTCTGAGGTGGGTGTGGGGGCGGTCTTGTCTCAGGGTTCCTCTCCTGCCAATTGGCGACCGTGTGCCTTTTTCTCAAGAAAACTCTCCTCCGCAGAGAGAAATTACGATGTGGGAGATAGGGAATTGTTGGCCATCAAGTTGGCTTTTGAGGAATGGCGCCATTGGCTAGAGGGAGCCAGACACCCTATTACCGTATTTACTGACCATAAAAATCTGGCCTACTTGGAGTCAGCCAAGCGTCTGAACCCGAGACAGGCCAGATGGTCGTTGTTCTTTTCTAGGTTTAATTTTGTTGTCACGTTCCGCCCTGGAGTTAAGAATGTGAAGGCAGATGCCCTGTCACGTTGTTTTCCGGGAGGCGGGAATTTTGAAGACCCGGGTCCCATTTTGGCTGAAGGTGTGGTGGTCTCTGCTCTTTTTCCTGAATTGGAGGCAGAGGTGCAGGCAGCCCAGTCAGAGGCTCCTGATCTTTGTCCTCCTGGGAGGTTGTTTGTGCCTCTCGCTTTAAGACACAAGATTTTTAAAGAACACCACGATACGGTCCTTGCTGGGCACCCGGGGGTAAGAGCCACACTGGATCTCATCGCTCGGAGATTCTGGTGGCCTGCGCTTCGTAAGTCGGTTGAGGGTTTTGTGGCAGCCTGCGAGACTTGCGCTCGTGCCAAAGTCCCTCATTCACGGCCATCAGGTCCTCTCCTTCCCTTACCCATTCCTTCCCGTCCTTGGACACATCTGTCAATGGACTTCATAACGGACCTGCCTCGTTCCTCGGGGAAGACTGTGATTCTGGTGGTGGTGGACCGTTTTAGCAAAATGGTGCATTTCATCCCTTTTCCTGGTTTGCCCAATGCTAAGACGCTGGCGCAGGCATTTGTTGATCACATTGTCAAATTGCACGGTATTCCTTCAGACATAGTCTCTGATAGGGGCACGCAGTTTGTTTCCAGATTCTGGAAGGCTTTCTGTTCTCGCTTGGGGGTTCGGTTGTCATTCTCTTCTGCTTTCCACCCGCAGTCGAATGGTCAGACAGAGCGCGTCAATCAGAATCTGGAGACATATCTGCGTTGTTTTGTGGCGGAGAATCAAGAGGATTGGTGTTCTTTTTTGTCCCTTGCTGAGTTTGCTTTAAATAACCGTCGTCAGGAGTCCTCTGATAAGTCACCATTTTTTGGTGCATATGGGTTTCATCCACAGTTTGGGACTTTCTCGGGAGAGGGGTCTTCTGGTTTACCTGATGAGGACAGATTCTCCTCGTCTTTGTCATCTATTTGGCAAAAGATTCAAGATAATCTAAAGAGCATGAGTGAGAGATATAAGCGTGTGGCTGATAAGAGACGTGTGCTTGGTCCGGACCTGAATGTTGGTGATCTGGTGTGGTTGTCTACCAAGAATATCAAATTGAAGGTTCCCTCCTGGAAGTTGGGTCCTAGGTTTATTGGGCCTTACAAAATCCTGTCTGTCATCAATCCTGTTGCATACCGTCTTGATCTTCCTCAGACTTGGAAGATCCATAATGTTTTTCATAAGTCCTTATTGAAACCTTATGTTCAACCCATTGTACCCTCGCCTTTGCCTCCTCCTCCGATTATGGTTGATGGGAATCTTGAATTTCAGGTCTCTGGGATTGTGGATTCTTGTCTTGTCCGCGGTTCTCTTCAGTACCTTGTTCACTGGGAGGGGTATGGTCCTGAGGAGAGGATGTGGGTCCCAGTGACGGACATTAAAGCCTCTCGTCTCATCAGGGCTTTCCATAGGTCCCATCCTGAGAAGGTGGGTTCTGAGTGTCCGGAGTCAACTCGTAGAGGGAGGGGTACTGTCACAACCAGACAGCTGAGAAGCTCTGACAGAGGCCTTTCAGAACCTCCTCTTTGAGTTTCTGTGTTGTGGTATTCAGCTCCTCCTCTCCTTAGCCTCTCTCAGCTGTCATGTGTTGGACTAATTGCTTCCCTTTAAATTCTTCCCCAGAAGGCTTTTCTGGGCGGCTTATATTTCTTCCTGGAGTATGTGTGCATGCCCATCTGGTTCTCCTCTCCTCTACAAAGTTAAGTGTTATACTGTTATCTGTTATTTTCTGTTTGCTGGATCCCAGGTGACCCTGACTCCCTCCGTGTCTGGTGTAGGGAGCCGGTGGTCGTGTCCCCTCACTATTGTAGGGTGCTCAGGGGTTATATAGTCAAGGTACGTGGATATGCATACCTCCACCATTCGGATCTATGCATAGGCTAAGCAGCCAGGGAAAGTGCCAGGTCTTCTACAGGGGTCTCCCTTTTGTTCCTTAGCTGTTGGATCCAGCGAGTCATTTATGCATGTTGTTTTGCCTTGTTACCTGTACACATTCCGTGACAGGATCATTTAAGAAATTCCAAATGACTGTCTTACTGCGTCCCACCTCAGCAGCGATGGCGCGCTGTCAGAGACCCTACTTATACAGTTCAACAACCCGACCACATTAAAAAAGGAAGAGTTTTTTTGCCTTTGCCATCACAACGTGTGACTACCTGACAGAAAATGACAATGAATCCACATCTTTGCACAGATTTGGACTTTTAAAGGCATGTGGTCCTAAAATTTGGATAAGCTGAAAAACAGCCTGTTTCAGTTTAATCAATATTTTCAATTAATTGAATGCTCAAAAATGTTTTGTCTCACTCTCATCTCTTCTTGTTGCATGTTGAAGCACTACTTGGAACCTTGTTAAGATCCAACAATGTAAAATATGATTTTTTGCCATTTTTCAAGTGGTCCTAAACTTTTGATCAGGACTAGATAGATAGCTGTAGATAGATAGATAAATACGGTAGATAGATAAGATACCTGTAGATAGATAGATAGATAGATAGAAAGACAGATCCAAAGATATGAGTAAGAGACTTCTGTAGTAGAATATCCACAGGGAATGAACTAAGCCCCTGGTCACTGCATGGGGGAGCAGTTCCGGCCCTGGGAGTGCATCGCTCCAGTTGAAAGCCACCTCAGATGCCATGGTCACAACTGACCATGGCATCTGAGGGGTTAAATGTCTACAATTGGCATAATCACCAGTAGCAGATGTTAGCCCTTGGTGTCTGCTCTGTTAATAATTAAATATCTTCAGGATAGGTCAACAATATCTCATCGGTGAGGATCTGACTTCCAGCACCCCCAACAATCAGCTGCTGTACAGGGCCGGTTCTAGGTGAAATGGGTCCCTGGGGGCGATAAACAATAAGGCCCCCCCCCACATGACACTTGCTGACTTTAACGCCCCTCCCATCACTACAGAAATACAGCGCCCCATACCTCTTACATCCAGTGACGTCTCCTTTGATGTAGATGTTCTCTGTCCTCATCTTCTCCTTTCAGACCTTTCAGACCAGACCACCATTTTGTCGCCATTTTCCGTCTCTGCAGTTTGACAACAATAATAAATAAATCTTAGTTTACTACTTTTCCATCATCCTCCCATCTTCTGGACAAATCATCCTACTACCTCCAATACTGTGCCACTGTGCTCCCCAATACTATACTGCAGAAACAGATAATACTAGTACTACACAGAGCCCCCCATATAAAATACCCCTTCTTTGTGGCCTCAGTAGAAGCCCCCATAGTGCCCCATAATAATGTGCCAGTATCAAGTGCGTTTCTTCCACCCCCCCATGTGCGAGTAAGAAGTGCCTCTCTTCCACCCCCCATGTGCCAGTAATAAGTGCCTTTCCATGCCCCCCATTTGCCAGTAACAAGTGCCACCCCCCATGTGCCAGTAACAAGTGCCAACCCCCCCATGTGCCAGTATCAAGTGCCAAACCCCCTCATGTGCCAGTATCAAGTGCCATCTCCCATGTGCAGGTATCAAGTGCCAAACCCCCCCATGTGCCAGTATCAAGTGCCAATCCCCCCATGTGCCAGTATCAAGTGCCAAACCACCCCCATGTGCCAGTATCAAGTGCCAAACCCCCAATGTGCCAGTATTAAGTGCAAACCCCCATGTGCCAGTATCAAGTGCCAAACCCCCATGTGCCAGTATCAAGTGCCAAACCCCCCCATGTGCCAGTAGCAAGTGCCCACCCCCCATGTGCCAGTAGCAAGTGCCAACCCCCATGTGCCAGTATCAAGTGCCAAACCCCCCAACGTGCCAGTATCAAGTGCAAAACCCCCCCAATGTGCCAGTATCAAGTGCCAACCCCCCATGTGCCAGTATCAAGTGCCAAACCCCCCCATGTGCCAGTATCAAGTGCCAACCCCCCATGTGCCAGTATCAAGTGCCTAACACCCATGTGCCAGTATCAAGTGCCAACCCCCATGTGTCAGTGTCAAGTGCCAAACCCCCCCATGTGCCAGTATCAAGTGCCAAACCCCCCCATGTGCCAGTATCAAGTGCCAAACCCCCATGTGCCAGTATCAAGTGCCAACCCCCCATGTGCCAGTATCAAGTGCCAAATCCTTCCATGTGCCAGTATCAAGTGCCAAACCCCCCCATGTGCCAGTATCAAGTGCCAAACCCCCATGTGCCAGTATCAAGTTCCACCCCCCCATGAGCCAGTATCAAGTGCCAAACCCCCCATGTGCCAGTATCAAGTGCCAACCACCCCCCATGTGCCAGTATAAAGTGCCAACCCCCCATGTGCCAGTATCAAGTGCCAACCCCCCATGTGCCAGTATCAAGTGCCAACCCCCCATATGCCAGTATCAAGTGCCAACCCCCATGTGCCAGTATCAAGTGCCAACCCCCACATGTGCCAGTATCAAGTGCCAACCCCCCATGAGCCAGTATCAAGTGCCAAACCCCCCATGTGCCAGTATCAAGTGCCAACCACCCCCCATGTGCTAGTATAAAGTGCCAACCCCCCATGTGCCAGTATAAAGTGCCACCCCATGTGCCAGTATCAAGTGCCAACCACCCATGTGCCAGTATCAAGTGCCAACCCCCCCATGTGCCAGTATCAAGTGCCAAACCCCCCATGTGCCAGTATCAAGTGCCTCCTGCTCCCCACCCCCCCAAAAAAAACACTTATACTTACCTTCATCACACAGCGATGCGATGCAGGCATCTTCCGGCCTGTGTCCCGCGCTGTACGGCTCAGGCGGCACGATGACATAATTGCACCGCCTGCACCGGCCTCTGATAAGATGCCTCTACCTCCCCTGTCCCTCAGCACAGCCATTGTATCGCTGTCCTGAGGACGGCGATACAAATGACTATGGAGATGAGCGCTTCCACAATGGAAGCGTTCATCTCCCTGTGACCTGCCGTTATTTGGGGGTCGGCTCCGGTGACTTCTGGAGGAGTATATCTCTGTAGCAAAATCTGAACCTACCCTGAGAATCAAGATGTGTATTAAGTGCAAACCCCCATGTGCCAGTATCAAGTGCCAAACCCCCATGTGCCAGTATCAAGTGCCAAACCCCCCCATGTGCCAGTAGCAAGTGCCCACCCCCCATGTGCCAGTAGCAAGTGCCAACCCCCATGTGCCAGTATCAAGTGCCAAACCCCCCAACGTGCCAGTATCAAGTGCAAAACCCCCCCAATGTGCCAGTATCAAGTGCCAACCCCCCATGTGCCAGTATCAAGTGCCAAACCCCCCCATGTGCCAGTATCAAGTGCCAACCCCCCATGTGCCAGTATCAAGTGCCTAACACCCATGTGCCAGTATCAAGTGCCAACCCCCATGTGTCAGTGTCAAGTGCCAAACCCCCCCATGTGCCAGTATCAAGTGCCAAACCCCCCCATGTGCCAGTATCAAGTGCCAAACCCCCATGTGCCAGTATCAAGTGCCAACCCCCCATGTGCCAGTATCAAGTGCCAAATCCTTCCATGTGCCAGTATCAAGTGCCAAACCCCCCCATGTGCCAGTATCAAGTGCCAAACCCCCATGTGCCAGTATCAAGTTCCACCCCCCATGAGCCAGTATCAAGTGCCAAACCCCCCATGTGCCAGTATCAAGTGCCAACCACCCCCCATGTGCCAGTATCAAGTGCCAACCCCCCATGTGCCAGTATCAAGTGCCAACCCCCCATGTGCCAGTATCAAGTGCCAACCCCCCATATGCCAGTATCAAGTGCCAACCCCCATGTGCCAGTATCAAGTGCCAACCCCCACATGTGCCAGTATCAAGTGCCAACCCCCCATGAGCCAGTATCAAGTGCCAAACCCCCCATGTGCCAGTATCAAGTGCCAACCACCCCCCATGTGCTAGTATAAAGTGCCAACCCCCCATGTGCCAGTATAAAGTGCCACCCCATGTGCCAGTATCAAGTGCCAACCACCCATGTGCCAGTATCAAGTGCCAACCCCCCCATGTGCCAGTATCAAGTGCCAAACCCCCCATGTGCCAGTATCAAGTGCCTCCTGCTCCCCACCCCCAAAAAAAAAACACTTATACTTACCTTCATCACACAGCGATGCGATGCAGGCATCTTCCGGCCTGTGTCCCGCGCTGTACGGCTCAGGCGGCACGATGACATAATTGCACCACCTGCACCGGCCTCTGATAAGATGCCTCTACCTCCCCTGTCCCTCAGCACAGCCATTGTATCGCTGTCCTGAGGACGGCGATACAAATGACTATGGAGATGAGCGCTTCCACAATGGAAGCGTTCATCTCCCTGTGACCTGCCGTTATTTGGGGGTCGGCTCCGGTGACTTCTGGAGGAGTATATCTCTGTAGCAAAATCTGAACCTACCCTGAGAATCAAGATGTGAATATATGTCAATGGTCATACATAAATAGGCATGTGTATATCTGTATATTCATGCACTCACAAATAGATGTTACAAGAAGATGAAATCTTCAGCCGTGAACACATGTATCACACTTTTATTATTATTATTGTTGTTATTGCATGAATAAATGAGAGCTGTGCGTTAATTAGCCAGAATGGCACTTTGAGTTGTGAAATGCCTCATGTCAAGCACATAATGGGCTCGCTGTGTCTAAACAAGGCCGTATATCACAGCTAGTGAATCTAGGCCGTAACGTCTTGCACATTTTTGCCCAGACTCCCTTCATGCCTTGACAGGATTACAGTTGATGTTTTAGTGCCCAGGGCTGGAGAAGATAATGTGACTTGGCCTCAGGCCACACAAAGCTACAATGGAATTTTAACCAGCCCGAGCCCCCAGCTGCTAATCCAGAATTGGGGGTCTGCTGCCTGTTGAGCTCTATCACTGTGACACATTTTAATTTGTTGCTAAGCTTGATCTTTGCTCTTTTCTTCTAATTAAATACCAACATCACAGATCTTAACTCGATTAATGATAATTCTTTAATGAAAAATAGTTCCAAAGAAGGTCCAGGGGCAGCAATGGCTTATTAATGCCGGCCCTGTAATTCAGTGCAATCTGATAATCCAGCTCCAAGATCAGATTTTTAGTTTAATCCTTCCTGGTAAACTCTCCGCAAATAAATGTAGCTTTATTTTTTATCTATAGTCCCATATATTTTCTGGTTTCTGTGCATTGAATAGTTTCTACTTAAAGTGAAGTTCCTTGGTTATTATCAGAAACTCTCCACTCGGCCGCAGGGACGTTCTGATAACTTGCAGGCATAAAGGGAATTTCTAATTCCACCCAGCCCACACATACTATAGGCTCAGGGAGCTCTGCCAACCACCAGAGACAAGCTGTATTTCCAGATGGTGTTAGACTAGGCTCCTGTAAATACATCCAAAATTAGTAATTCTGCCACATTAGGTGCTAATACGCCATTATCCTTCACTCCTTCCTTCTCTTTGCAAGCTAGGAATAACAGTTTCAGGGCACGGACACACGTTCAGGTTTCTTGATGCAGTTTTTTTAAGCCAAAATCAGGAGTGGATGATAAAAGGAGAGAAAGTATTAAGAACAGTTACAATTTATCTTTTTTGAATAAACTCCAGGTTTTGGCTTTCAAAACTACATCAACAAACCTGAACATGCCGCGGTACCCTTAACCATGCTAACCCTGGCTGCAGTGGTGACATAACTGTATGCAGCATGTGACTGCTGCCACCAATTACTAGTCTCAAAGGTTTATGGCATGAGACCACTGCCACCAATCACTTGCCTCAGAAGACTATAGCACGAGCTGAGGTCAGTGACTGGCTGCAGAGGGCATGTGTCCTATAAACCTATGGCCAGGCTGAGGCCTGTAAACAGAACCCGGAGATGAGCATTGGAGCTGATCAGAAAAAATATTGGGGAGAGTAAATGGTGGGTATATGTTATTTAATTATTTTATCACATTTAGCATATGGCACACATTTTTTAAACACCCCCAACATTAAGGATCATGCACATGAACATATTTTTTCCTGCGTCCGTTCCGTTTTTTTTGCGGCCCTTATGCGGAACCCTTCACTTCAATGGGTCTGCAAAAAAATCATAAATGACTCTGTGTGCATTCCATTTCCATATGTCCGCTTGTCCGTCCCCATGCTGGCCCCTGACTCCTTTGCTCCATGGCCCTGGTTACTTTGCTGGACTCCCTGGATATAAACTTCCTGTTTGACGCCGCCACAGCCAATCACTGGCCTCATTAGTGACCTGCTCCCCTTGCATCACATGACCATTTGGCCAGCAATTGGCTGCAGCGGCGTCAAACAAGAAGTTCACATCCAAGGAGCCCAGAGGAGCAGCCAAGGCTGTGGAGCAATTGAGCCAGCCCAAGGAAGCAGGTTAGTATGCTTCCCTTTTCAGGTCTGCCTGGGGGTGGGGGCGAGGTAGAAGAACCCCTTTAAGCCATGGTTTCCATTGGTGGCAGCTATGTGTCGTCCATGTGTGGGTGAAACCCTGCTGACCCACAGCAGCCAATGGCCAAGCGAATTTGCAGTATAATGCAGGTATTATCTTCAAAAACAATCACAAAGTGGCTACTATGTGGAAATCCAGCAACAAAATAGGGTGGCATGAAGGAAATCAATGTCCGCACCCCACCTGAATTTCGCTTACATCAGATCACACACAGCCTGTCCCCACATTGTAATGACCTGTCTTGTACAGAGTGTTATTCCAGTAGGGCGTATGCAGATCTAAAAACAAACCTACATTTTGATTTCCTGCATCTGTCATTACAATGTCCACTAAAATAAAATGTGTCATAATTTGCTAATTATTCCCTTACTGGAATGCAATTAAACAGGGGAATTTAGGTGATTTCTCTGTAGAGTTTGGGTTTTTCCAAGAGGTGTAAGGCATGTGTGTAGCCTATTGTGATCCAGAGTTGTGCTAAAGATTGTTAGCAGGTAGGTAAAATGTAAGGCCTGTTTCACACTTTCGTTGTTAATTCTGTTTTTGAAATCTGGCAGAGGATCTCAAAACCAGAATTAAACAGATCCGTTTTGGTTTCGCACATCAGGGTGCATCCTTTCCGTTAGAATGCTGTTGTGTGAAATCAGAACGGAACAAACTGGATCCGTCACTAAACACATTGAATGTCAAAGGGTGAAGGATCTGTTTTTTTAGGATCCCAATAAAACCGGATCCATCACCGTTGATTGTTTTTAGTGACGGATCCAGTTTGTTCCGTTTCTATGACGGGACACAAAACCGCAGCTTGCAGCGGTTTTGTGTCCGGTCACAAAATGAAATGCTGGTGGAATGGAACACATGGATCTCTTTCCATTCAAAATGCACGAGGACTAAACAGAAACGTTTTTTTTCCAGTTTTGAGATCCTCTGCCAAATCCTAATACAGTAAAACAACAACGTAAGTGTGACACAACCCTTACCCATCCAAATAGTATTGTTGTATGGGAGGAGGAGAGGGTTTTGACTTTTCCAGTAGCAGCGCCACTGTTGTCCATGGGCTGTGTCTGATATTGCAGTTCAGCCTCATTCACTTCAATACCTGGCATTAGAGATGAGAGAAGTTGTGGAAAATTCGATTCGGCAGCTTTGCCAAAGCTTGAAAAGAAATTCAATTTGTTACGAATTAATTTGTCACGAATCGCTATGTTAAAACCCCATTCAGCCTATCAGTCAATGGGACTGTTTTTAATGGCCGGTTAGACAGAATTGCACCCATCTAATGGCCATTAAAAATGGGAATATGCTGGTGCAATATGGACTTTTGAGTAAAAATAAATAAATATCACAAACCTCATCCACTTACTCGTGCATAGGCAGTTCGCTCCCCTCTTAAGTGGAAAAGGCCTGCCGAAGGACCTACGCTGAGCGTGATGATGTCACCACACGCTCCCAGTGTGATCAGGTGGTGACATCATCAGGCTCAGCGCAGGTCTTTTCTCACTCAACAGAGGAGCAGAATGCCTCTGTGCGAGCAAGGGGATGAGGTATTTTTTTTCCGTTCTTTCTAAGACAACTCCAGCTGGCATCTTAGGAAAAATGATTAGTTACCACGAAGGTCGAGGAAATTCAGCTTCGTGGCAAGTTGAATTTTTTCTAAACTTTGGATTGAAATCCACTTTGGATGCTTTCATTTGCTCAACACTACCTGGCATAGATGCAGATGTCAACTGATGTCACCTAAGATAGGAAAATGGAATAAAATGGGGGGGGGGGCAAAAAAATAACACACACTCACTGCTACATAAATCATACCGTAATAGTCACTACAGGGACAACAGATAAGGATCACATATAATCACTAGGAGATAACCATCCTGACATTATCATCAAAGGGAAAGAATTTAAAAAGGACCCGTCAGAGCTCCTGACATGTTCCTGATACAGATTTATTGTTTCTGGGCAGCAGATCGCTGTTATCGGCAGTACATTTACATGGGACGATTCTCGTGAAAAAGGGTTCATACTAACGTTTGTTCCTGATAATTGGCCCGACAATTGCCCCATGGAAATCAGGCTTAACAGTTCTGGAAAACCTCTTTCCTAGGGCTTGTTCACACAACTGCTTGAAGCCTGTGCCCATGCTGTGGACAGCAAATTTCGGTCCGCTATGGACGGGCACCTGCCGTGTGGCAGCCGCATAGGGATCGTGACCCCATTCACTCAAATGGGTCCGCGATCCCTCCGTTCCGCAAAAAGATAGAGCAAGCTCTATCTTTTTGCGTTGCGAAAGCACGGAAAGGAACCTCAGAAAGCACTCCGTAGTGCTTCCGTAGTGTTCTATGGTTCCGTCCCACGCTGTTCCACTTCTCAGGATTTGCGGACCCATTGAAATGAATGGGTCTGCATCAGTGATGCGGAATGGCAACGGGACGGGACCCGTGTATTGCGGATCTGCAAATGCGGTCCGCAATACGGGCACGGGCTTCACACGGTCGTGTGAACGAGCCCTTACAATATAGTCATAGATGTAATCTCTATGCCCCCTTGCATTTAAATCAACTTTATGAACTGGGAATTTCATTTTCAATGAGTTTTCAGGAAAATTGATTTAATAGTTACAAAAAGGAAACAGAAAATAAAAACTGTAGACAAAGTTACAGGAAACAAAGTGATTTAATAAAAAGCTGTTCCGGGATCGTGCTGTGTGACTTCAGTATAAATATATGACACCAGATGACACAGTGCAGAGAGCAGGCTGATGCATAATTGTATTCACTGTGCTAGCAGAGCCAGACTTTCTTTCATGCAAATGCATGTACAATATTCAGAACTACTTCAAGGCCCTGAAAGTCCAGAAGAATAAGGTCATGGTTTATAGTTCATTTGATGATTATAATACAAACAATATCCTCAAAATAGCAGTGTAGCCTCCCTGCACCATGGTTGTTTTTTTTTCTTAATATGTCCTTTCTGTTTGTGATAGGGAAGTGGCTTTTTAAAAAAATAAATGGTAAATTGGTTAACAAATTCCAATCTTTTTTATGTATCATCATAAAAATTACCTGTTTCAATCAAGTTTTTATGTTAAACTGAATTTTTGGAGACTTTTTAATTTAATTTTAATTTTATGTATATTTAACAAAAGTGTTCACACTGGCTATTAAGCTTAATAATATGCCCATACTTCCTGTTCTGTGAAGATCCCATTTTAGAAATCATCTGATTATCATCACATACAAGACTACAATGGTTGTCAATACCTCTGTTTAGAACAAAAGAACCATCATTCACAATAGGTGATGGTCACAGCTTATCTAGTCCCCCTCCCTGCACAATGACCTCTGCACAGGTTACAGACCATGCCTAGAAAACTTGTCTATACAGGTCCTTCTAAAAAAATTAGCATATTGTGATAAAGTTCATTATTTTCTGTAATGTACTGATAAACATTAGACTTTCATATATTTTAGATTCATTACACACCAACTGAAGTAGTTCAAGCCTTTTAGTGTTTTAATATTGATGATTTTGGCATACAGCTCATGAAAACCCAAAATTCCTATCTCAAAAAAATTAGCATATCATGAAAAGGTTCTCTAAACGAGCTATTAACCTAATCATCTGAATCAACTAATTAACTCTAAACACCTGCAAAAGATTCCTGAGGCTTTTAAAAACTCCCAGCCTGGTTCATTACTCAAAACCGCAATCATGGGTAAGACTGCCGACCTGACTGCTGTCCAGAAGGCCATCATTGACACCCTCAAGCAAGAGGGTAAGACACAGAAAGAAATTTCTGAACGAATAGGCTGTTCCCAGAGTGCTGTATCAAGGCACCTCAGTGGGAAGTCTGTGGGAAGGAAAAAGTGTGGCAGAAAACGCTGCACAACGAGAAGAGGTGACCGGACCCTGAGGAAGATTGTGGAGAAGGACCGATTCCAGACCTTGGGGGACCTGCGGAAGCAGTGGACTGAGTGTGGAGTAGAAACATCCAGAGCCACCGTGTACAGGCGTGTGCAGGAAATGGGCTACAGGTGCCGCATTCCCCAGGTCAAGCCACTTTTGAACCAGAAACAGCGGCAGAAGCGCCTGACCTGGGCTACAGAGAAGCAGCACTGGACTGTTGCATGTCATTCGGAAATCAAGGTGCCAGAGTCTGGAGGAAGACTGGGGAGAGGGAAATGCCAAAATGCCTGAAGTCCAGTGTCAAGTACCCACAGTCAGTGATGGTCTGGGGTGCCATGTCAGCTGCTGGTGTTGGTCCACTGTGTTTTATCAAGGGCAGGGTCAATGCAGCTAGCTATCAGGAGATTTTGGAGCACTTCATGCTTCCATCTGCTGAAAAGCTTTATGGAGATGAAGATTTCATTTTTCAGCACGACCTGGCACCTGCTCACAGTGCCAAAACCACTGGTAAATGGTTTACTGACCATGGTATTACTGTGCTCAATTGGCCTGCCAACTCTCCTGACCTGAACCCCATAGAGAATCTGTGGGATATTGGGAAGAGAAAGTTGAGAGACGCAAGACCCAACACTCTGGATGAGCTTAAGGCCGCTATCAAAGCATCCTGGGCCTCCATAACACCTCAGCAGTGCCACAGGCTGATTGCCTCCATGCCACGCCGCATTGAAGCAGTCATTTCTGCAAAAGGATTCCCGACCAAGTATTGAGTGCATAACTGAACATAATTATTTGAAGGTTGACTTTTTTTGTATTAAAAACACTTTTCTTTTATTGGTCGGATGAAATATGCAAATTTTTTTAGATAGGAAATTTGGGTTTTCATGAGCTGTATGCCAAAATCATCAATATTAAAACAATAAAAGAGAAAGAGAGTAAGAACTACTTCAGTTGGTGTGTAATGAATCTAAAATTTATGAAAGTCTAATGTTTATCAGTACATTACAGAAAATAATGAACTTTATCACAATATGCTAATTTTTTTAGAAGGACCTGTAGACATCGATGACCACCTCCAGTCTATATGTGCCAGACATAGCGTTTTATTTGATGGCTGAAAAGTTAAATTTTAATCTCATCAGACCAGAGCACCTTCCTCCATACATTTTGGGAGTCTCCCACATGCCTTTTTCACAAACTCACATTGTGACTTTTTGTTTTTAGCTGAAAGTAATGGCTTTCTTCTGGCCACTCTGCCATAAAGCCTAACTCTATGGAGCATACAGCTTATTGTCGTCCTATGTAAAGATACTCCAGTCCAGGCTGTGGAACTCTGCAGCTCCTCCAGGGTTATCTTAGGTCTCTGTGCTGCCTCCCTGATTAATGCCCTCCTTGCCCGTTCCATGAGTTTTGATGGGCGGTCGTCTCTGGCAGGTTTGCTATTGTGCCATGTTCTTTCCATTTGGTTATGATAGATTTGATGGTGCTCCTGGGAATCATCAAAGATTTGGATATTTTTTTATAACCTAACCCTGACTTGTACTTCTCAACAACATTGTCCCTTACTTGTTTGGAGAGTTCCTTGGTCTTCATGGCAGTGTTTGGTCAGTGATGCCTCTTGCTTAGGTGTTGCAGCCTCTGGGGCCTTTCAAAAAAGGTGTGTATATGTAATGACAGATCATGTGTCACTTAGATTGCACACAGGTGGACATCATTTCACTAGTTATGTGACTTTTTAATTTTTGGAGACTTTTTAATTTTATTTTAATTTTATGTATATTTAAAAAAAAGTTTTTACACTGGCTATTAAGCTTAATAATATGCCCATACTTCCTGTTCTGTGAAGATCCCATTTTAGAAATCATCTGATTATCATCACATGCAAGACTGCAATGGTTGTCAATACCTCTGTTTAGATAACAAAAGAACCATCATTCACAATAGGTGATGGTCACAGCTTATCTAGTCCCCCTCCCTGCACAATGACTTCTGCACAGGTTACAGACCATGCCTAGAAAACTTGTCCATAGACATCGATGACCACCTCCAGTCTATTGTGGCTATGGTCAATGTGGCTGCCATAAATCATATCTCTAACTGCTGTTATTAGCAGCTCAGGCAAGATGACCACCCCGTAATCATGTTCTGGAAACAGTAAAAAAAAAAAAAAAAATCTACAATAAGAAAATACTATAAAAAGGAGATCAGAACAAAGTGATTTGTGTCACTGTTTGATCTTGATTCATAAAACAAAATATAGGTGATACATTTTCTTTAGCACAACATTGTACGGAATTTACTGTATTATCACACTGCAAGCCAGAGTTGGAAGATCATGTCCGTGTACATGATGCATCCAGAGATAGCGGAATGAGGGATATTTGTAAACTTTCTCTTTTTCCCACCACTGAAAACAATGGAGGTTACAATGCAGATCTTTATTGTAGTCAGTGTCTTCTGTGGTGGAAATACTGTATGGTAGGGTTCCATTTTTCAGAAAACTTTTAGCATCCCAGGTTAAGTAAGTATTCCATAAAAATATATTTTCTCATGGTCAGTGCCCATGACGTAGGATAAAGTAAAGGATCTCTAAGAGATACTTACCTTGCCCAGTGATGTCCCCAGCCCCAATAAAAGGAACAGGAAAATCTTTATGGAGGTGTAGCAGCCAGCTCTATAGAGTAACACAAATTGAGGCTCATACTAGTGTTGTGCCTATCATTTGCATATATTTTTGACAGAATCTGGACGGAGGACTTTATGAAGCCTTCAACACAGAAGTAAACAATAAAGACCCCTTGGTCAATGTGCGGGGAAATTATCAGGAAGGAGTGTTCCTAGGACCAGATTCCAGATAATTGCCCTGTGTAAAGGTGCGGCAGACCACCAGATGAACATGCAGATTCTGCAGACACTTAAAAAAAAAAAGTCATACTTACCTGATCCATTTGTTCACGATGGGCCGTCTTGAGCAAATAGGTCAGTTAAGTGTGATTTTTTTTAAATTTAATTTTACACTCTGTTATTTATATCCGATGTCGCGATCATGTATGAATGCATCTGAGGGATACCATGACAGGGAGTGGCGCAATCACCGCTCCCTGTCATTGCACCCACTACTTACAAAGAAATGCGCTTTGTGACAAAGTAATTCGCCATGAAGCTAAAATTTTTTGTAAAAGCAAAGCAGCCAAATCAAATTTTTTACTAATTCGCACATCTTTAGGGACGAGCGATAACGTTTGCTATTACTCATCGCCATATAGAAGAGATGATTACTGCATGTAGATGCAGCTCTTACCTCCTCAGGTGAGCAGGCAGTTACCGGAAACGAACGGTTCGTTCCTAATAATTGCCTGCTGTGTGTTTCAATTTTAAGGGTCTTAACACTATTTTATCCTCTGCAGTTTGAGGTCGATTTGGGGTATAAAAATATACAAAACCACTTAAAGAAAATGCAAGAAGCAAGAGAATAATGTGAACATGTGAAAAAGTCAAACAAATGGTTGGATTTTTGAGAGCATTGCAAGGACTTTGGTATAATAGTAGTTCTTATCTTTATAAGCTACAGTACCGTTCTCGTTATAATAAACATTCGTATAATTGTTTTGGCCAAAATTTACCAATTGTAACAGCAGTCTTTATCTGTGCTCTAGTCTACAGAGTGAGGCACTGTGTGAGACAGTTTATTCTAACTCATTTTGCAAGATGGAAAACGGCTGTGGTGGTGGCTCACTCCTAATTACCTATGGTATGGTGCTACTAACCCAAAGGAGAGGTACCAAGTGAAATAGGAAATAAAGATATATATTGGGCGAGCACTCTAACATAAAGCACACATTTAATCAAGGTAATAAGTCAATAAAGGTGAAAAAACGGATACATAAAATGAATAAAAAATGCATCAATAAATAACCACAATAGAGAGACTGATGAATATTTGAGTGAATATAAGCAGTGCCCATAAGAAGCTGTTCTACCATGTGGCATTAGTGGCACTTGTGATTCCTTGTAAGGCCTGGTATTGTGTCCTTAGCTTATTCAGCAAAGATTCGCTAAAAAAACGCAATTGTAGTTGTTATTTGCTTTCTTAGGTTTTATAGGTGCCTTTATAAAGCTGGAAAGGTTGGTCTATAGTCCACAAATGGCACTCACAATCGGCTTATAAGGTGGTGTTGTTTATACAAAGTAGTCAAGTCCGGTAATATTCCTTATAGGTATAGTCGATACTATTCAAATTCAGTCCGGAGGTTTTTTATCAGGATAAGGATAATGTTCAATCGGAAAAATGAATAACAGTAATCTCGGCTGTTCAGCCGCTTACCTCCTCCTTCCAGGGATAGTCCACGTGTGTCCGCTGGTGTTTGTCGGGGGGGCCTGGAAGGAGGAGGTAAGCGGCTGAACAGCCGAGATTACCGTTATTCTTTTTTTTTGATGCATTTTTTATTCATTTTATGTATGTGTTTTTACCTTTATTGACATTTTACCTTGATTAAATGTGTGCTTTATGTTAGAGTGCTCGAACAATATATATCTTTATTTCATTTTGCAAGATATTTCATTTTGCTAGATAAATCATTTGATCCCCGGAAGAACAACGTTGGGAGGAGGTGGCTGAGGGATCGACTCGCTCCTTTGGGGTATTTATTATTGCTTTTTGATTTCCACATTTAGTTTACCAACTTTCTTATCGGACCTTTATGTCCGGGGGCTATATGTTCTTTGTTGGTCCTCTGTGTGGCTTTTTCTTGGATCCTGGGCACCCCTGTGTGCCGACCCCTCAGCCCCCTCTAGGGTTTTATTCCTCACTGAAGTCTTTTTACTGCCGATTTTATATTTTACAATTTTCTGTCTAATGTATATTGAATAAAGAATTTTCTATTTATCTATATGGTGCAGCAGTAGTTAAATTTTTTTGTGTGGAGTCTAGATAAATCATTGGTAGCTTGCCACATATAATGGTTAAAAGTATAACATAAAATCAGTTCTGCTAGGTTCCTAGATGAAAACAAAGTGTTTTCTCCATGGATTGTGTTTATTTTTCCCTCATCCCAGCTAAATTTAATTTGGCCCAGTGACCCCAGATATCTCCCAAATTACTCATTATTTAAAGAACAAAATGCATTCTTTGAACACGGATTCCACTGGAGTGTCCATAAATAAACCATAAATATAGAACAGATGTTGAGGAAGACACCATAGCTATTCTCATATATCAGTATGCAGCAGATATATGTTAAAAAAGAATCATATCTGTATGCAGTTTCTTATTTTTATTTCTATCTTCTCTTTGGCTATTTTTTGTCTTGTTCTTCATAAGGTTAAAAATAAACCACAATAGGAAATTTGTAGAAATTTTCATTAGCATTCAAGTGAGTGGGCAAGCCATGTACTCTGGACATGACCTTATGAAAAGAAAGACCTTATGCAAAGAAATAGTTACAGTGGAGAAACAATTTCACGGAAAGACTGACTCATGGATGAGGTGAGGTTTGTTTCATTTGCCTTTGGATTTTGACACCAATGTGTAAGCCATCTTCGTGCGGCTTATGAGCTATATGGTAAATATAGAAATTCCATAACTTCCATTTGCTCTATATACAGTGCCTTGCAAAAGTATTTACCCTCCTTGACTTTTTTCATATTTTGGTGCCTCACAACCTGGAATTAAAATGGATTGTTGGAGGATTTGCATCATTTAATTTACAGAACATGTCCACAACCTTGAAGATGTTTGTTTTTTATTATTGTGAAGCAAACATCAAATAGGACAAAATAACAGAAAAGGTAAATGTGCATAACTGTTAACCCTCCTAAAGTCAATAATTTGTAGAGCCATCTTTTGCGGCAATCACAGCTCCAACTCGTTTTGGATAAGTCTCTTTGAGCTTGCCACATCTTACCACCGGGATTTTTTCCCTTTCCTCCTTGCACAACTGCTCCAGCTCCTTCAAGTTGGATGGTTTGCGCTTGTGTTTCCGTTATATTGGGGTCCGTTAGGTTTACGCTCAGAAAATGATTTTGGAGCGGAGACAAAAGTCCTGCATGCAGGACTTTTGTCTCCGCTCCAAAATCATCTTCTGAGCGTAAACCTAACAGACCCCATTATAGTCTATGGGGTCCGTAGGCTCCGCTCGCCTCAGTTATGTGCCCAATCCGTCCTTTCCGTTCTCCTGCTCCTATAACGGAGCAGGAGAACGGAAAGGCTGAACGCTGGTGTGAACTCAGCCTAAATTGTCCATCAAGTCCAATATCTGTTTGTTTGTTTTTAGTTTTTTTTTTTTTAACAATACTAGTTCTTTAATGTGCACCCATGGTCATGCAAGCCAACCCAGTCCTGCCACTCTCCAGTCTATTGTCTTTTCACCTTTGGTTAATTAGCAGGGTGTGTCATAGAATTCTGTAGATAATCTCAGTGGTAATCTCATGGTTTCATGGGCAGTGATGGCCAGTTCGCATTGTTCGCCCACTAACATATGCGGGCTGCCATCTTTTTTCACAAGTCCGGCGAGGCACAGGAAAGCTCTTACCTGTGCCTTTGCGCGAGCCGGTCTGAAAACAAGTATGGTCAGCGGGAGCAGGCAGTTCCGAGAACAGCCACCGGGGACCTTCATCGGGCTGTTCTCGGAAATGCCTGCTCCCGGTGACCGCATTTGTCTTCAGAACGGCTCGCGGCACAGGCACAGGTAAGGCTACATTCACACTAGCGTTCGATCGGATCCGTTCTGAATGGATCCGATCATATTAATGCAGACGGAGGCTCCGTTCAGAACGGATCCGTCTGCATTATATTGGCAAAAAAAAGCTAAGTGTGAAATTAGCCTGAGTGGATCCGTCCAGACTTTTACATTGAAAGTCAATGGGGGACGGATCCGCTTGAAGATTGAGCCATATTGTGGCATCTTCAAACGGATCCGTCCCCATTGACTTACATTGTAAGTCTAGACGGATCCGCACGCCTCTGCACGGCCAGGCGGACACCCGAACGCTGCAAGCAGCGTTCAGGTGTCCGCCTGCTGAGCGGAGCGGAGGCTGAACGCCGCCAGACTGATGCAGTCTGAGCGGATCCGCATCCATTCAGACTGCATCAGGGCTGGACGGAAGCGTTCGGGTCCGCTCGTGAGCCCCTTCAAACGGAGCTCACGAGCGGACAGCCGAACGCTAGTGTGAAAGTAGCCTTACCCTGGGTTCACACCTGAGCGTTTTACAGCGCGTTCAAACGCGCTGTAAAACGCTCAAGACATGAAATCCAATGCTTCCCTATGGGAATGGTTCACACCTGGGCGTTTTACAGCGCGTACGAACGCGCTGTAAAACGCCCGGCGCTCAAACAAGTACTTGAGCTTCTTTGGGGCGTTTTGACGCGCGTTTGTGGCCATAGGACACTGCAGTCAATGACACAAACGCGCGTCAAACGCGCGTTTACTATTACAAAAAACGCGCATAAGAACGCGCGACAAAAACGCGCGTGAAACGCGCGTTTGAGAAACGCTCAGGTGTGAACCCAGGGTAAGGGCTTACCTGTGCCTCGCCGGACTTGTGAAAAAAGATGGCAGCCCGCATGTGTTCGCTGGCGAACAATGCGAACTGGCCATCACTGCTCATGGGCTTTTGTTATCTTCTTGTTTCCATTATACTGGAACCATCATTTAAAGGTTTGCAATGATTGAATTCGTATTAAATAATATACCTGAATATATATATATATATATATATATATATATATCTTCTTCTGCTGTAATTCAGTGATGTCCTTTCTGTTGTTTTGTGTCTAATGACAGAGACAAATTAACCAGAGAAAATGATACTTTCTTCCCATTTTGTCCTGTCAAAAGATATAATGAGCAAACTGAAGAAATAGAGTGTCAAGTCCATTACTTCCATTTTTTTCTCGCAGTGACAGAAGTCTTTTTATTATGATTTTATTTTATTTATTTATTTATTTTCCATACAGGGCTATGTTTAAAAACCTATAAAATAATATTGTAAAATGATTTACTACAATAATCTGTATAATATAAGTGTAAGATATTCTTTTAATTGTAATTGAGATTATACAATGATTTATTTTACTCAAACCGGAGTATCCCCCCTATCATCAACACTGCATGCGACAAGCGATCACTTGTCCCCCTAGAAAATCATTATTTCTTTGCAGCAGATTGTTGCTTAGCCAGAACGATTTGCTACATAGAAACATTGGGGGTCATCTACGATCAGAAATACATCTATTTGCAGTGCAAAAGTTATTTGCGCCGCAATTTGTGACTTTTCCCCGCTTACGCCAGATCTAAAAGAGTGGTCGGGGAAGGGGACAGGTCTCATTCATGATTTTCTACGCCATTTTTAGGTGTAGAAAATGGTCTACATGCAAGCCAGTAAAGAAGCTGGCTTACATTTAGACCGGTGCTGGATACGCAAAAGTTATGTAGAGGCCTGTGCCTCTACATAACTTTGGTAGATCCACTGCCTGCGCAGGGGCTTATTAGGACCGACATCTAAAACGCTGGTCTTAAAAAAAGACCGCCATTGTTTTTTTGGTGCCAGTTATCAGGAACTAGAATTTATACAAACACTGATCCCCAATAATCTGCCTGATCATCTGTCTGTGTAAAAAGGCCCTAAGAGTGTAGAAAGGAAGAGGAGCAGACATGACACCTTGCAGGGGGGTGGGGAGATCCATCCAGGCTGTGTATAATTGTAAGGAGAGGCCTTCCATTTCCGTTTTTCCATTCCGTTCAAAGATAAAACATGTCCTATTATTGTCCACATAACGGACAAGGATAGTACTGTTCTATCAGGGGCCAGCTGTTCCGTTCGGCAAAAACGGAATGCACACGGACGTCATCCGTATTTTTTGCGGGTCCGTATTTTGCGGACCTCAAAATACAGAAAAAGCCATACGGTCGTGTGCAAGAGGCCTAAGGCCCCCTGCACACAAACGTGTGCTTCCCGTTGCTGTATTGCGGACTGTATTTGCGGATCCGCAATACACGGGTGCCGTTTTGTGGCCGTTGACTTGAATGGGTCTGCAAATCCGGAGATGCGGAATGGCGCCGAACGGAAACACGGAACGGAACCCTACAGAAGCACTACGGAGTGCTTCTGTGGGGTTTCGTCCTGTACTGCCGTTCCGCAAAAAGATAGAACATGGCCTATCTTTTTGCGGAATGGCTGGATCGCGGACCCAAATGGGTGAATGGGTGCGTGATCCGCTGCGGCTGCCCCCGGACTGTGTTCGTGCATTTCGGCCCGCAGCACGACCACGGGGTGCACACGTTCGTGTGCAGGGGGCCTAATTCTTGTCCACTTGTTCAATATGGGACGACAATGAGGCAACCAAGGACCACATCTGGAGCACACAATGCCCAAAAATGCTTTTATTTATAGGTCAAGAAAAACTGAGTACATTATTTTTGGCCCGTACAGAAATTTGAAAATGATTTCCCCATAAGGGCCATAACACACCACAAATTGTAAAGACTTTTAGAAAACATAGCTTTCATCCACACAGTGATCAGAGACTAATGCAATACGAGCTGATTATCGTGTAAATTATCATTAAATCGAGCAAAACTGCACAATTATCAAGCAATGTAAAAGCAATGAATGATAGAGCGACAATCGGTAAATTTCTCAGTGGGTCGATTGTTTGTGTGGGCCCAAAAATCAGCATTGGATGTTAACGTTTTCAGACATGTAAACAGGAATCGATCACTGCACGTCACTCAAAATTCACTTTGTGTAAATGCAGCAGTCTGCTATAGAAACAACGGAATATGTTGGTTGAAACATTCACTACACCAAGGAACAACTCATTCGTCGATCAATCGTACCGATCAGCGCCTCATGTAAAGCTGCCTTTAGTAGCAAACTATAAGACTACTTTCACACTCGTGTTTGGGGCGGATCCGTCATGGATCTGCACAGACAGATCCGTTCAGATAATACATCCGTCTGCATCCGTTCAGAACGGATCCGTTTGTATTATCTGTAACATAGCCAAGACGGATCCGTCTTGAACACCATTGAAAGTCAATGTAGGACGGATCAGTTTTCTATTGTACCAGATTGTGTCATAGAAAACTGATCCGTCCTCATTGACTTACATTGTGTGTCAGAACGGATCCGTTTGGCTCAGTTTCGTCAGACGGACATCAAAACGCTGCAAGTGGCGTTGTGTTGTCCGCCTCCAGAGCGGAATGGAGACGGAACGGAGGCAAAGTGAGGCATTCTCAGCGGATCCTTTTCCATTCAGAATGCATTAGGGCAAAACTGATCCTTTTGAGAGCCCTGAACGGTTCTCAGAAACGGAAAGCCAAAACGCGAGTGTAAAAGTAGCCTATAGCATACCATACACATAAGATTAGTGTAGTCTGGAATGAGATCAGTCACTCGTATACATGCCATACAGCTGTAGTTTCAGCCAACAGTTGAGAAACGCCCCAACCTGACAGATCACTTTAGTTGCCATTGGCCAACGCTAACGATCGTCATAAATATCTTTTCCTGGATAACTCCTTTAAGGAAAATGCTTTTGCTTTGCCTCATCCCACGACCCATAACTTTTTTCTTTTTCTTTCTGTGAAGCTGTGCGGGGACTTGATTTTTGCGAGATGACTTGTAGTTTTCATTTTGGGGTACATAACAAGTTTTGATAGCTTTTTATTCAGTTTTTTTTTTTTGCTGGTGAATAAGCAAAATCAGCAATTCTGGTGTTGCCTCATTGAGCTTTATGAGAGATTTTTCTAGGTATGCTCAGTGACCGATGCAAAGGTGAGGTGGGATCTGTGATATATATAATTATGAATAGTGGATCCTGTGTTATCAATACAGAGGTGATATCTGTCATTGTAATTCTGTTTGTGATGACAGCACAATAGCTACTGAAATAGTTACTTGTGCAGAACAGGAATGCTCAACATATTATTTTTTAGGCCTAGTGGCCAGTCCGAAAACTGCACAATTTTAGATATTTTTAAATGTATATAGTGACATAAAGTTACTGTTTTTTTAATCACTAAAATTAAAACAAAAATGCATTTAACATAAAAATGTGATTTAAAGGAAATGTGTCACCATTTTTTTTTCTGCCAGTAAAAGCTAAATAGCAGCACATCTCCTTTTTTCTCATCTCTTTTTATTTTCTGATTGTAGATTTTTTGATTCTATTCCCTGAACATTATTGAAGGGCGGCCATATTGTCTGAGCTGTTCTTAACAGAATTTAGAAAGCATTAAGAAAATTGCATCTCCATGGTTCATAGACACAATGGTCTGGGGCAGACCTCATTGACTTCTATGGGAGAGTTTTCTAGGCATGCTCTGTGACCTGTGCAGAGTATGGATAAGCTTTGACAATCACTTATTGTGAAAGGCGGATCCTGTTGTATTTGCCATTCTAATCCTGCCTATAATATCACCTCTGTGCATAGATAAGCAGGTAACTGCAGTAAAGGGATCTGTACAGATCAAGAAGTGGCCAGTGCGAAAACTGCAGGATTTTATGGTCTTTGTTCAAATATAGATATTGACATGGAAAAGGAAAAATAACATCAGCAAAAATTATTTAAAATTATGTTAAACATAAAAATGTGATTTAAACAATAGGTCATTTGCTGATGACACATTTCCTATAACTATGTAACTATGTACAACAGACCACACTGGAAACTGCTCCTGTGTCAGCATCAAGCTCCCTGAAAGAAGATTTCTGATTGGCTGATGTTATTCGTGATTTGCCGCCAGTAAAACTAGAAAGCTCGCTATTTACTAGCTTTTTGATTACTTATTTTCCCACAAGTATCCAAGTCTTTACAGTTTCTAGCTTTTTCCACAAACGGTAATTGAAAAACTATTTTTTAATTTTTTGTGGGATTGCAAGCTTGCGCTTCTGTAATTGTTTGGTTTTCATTTGGTTATCAATCTGTAAAGGTATTTTTAGAGATTCAAATGAATGTAAAAAAAACTGCATCAAACTGAAAGTTCCCAGTTTAAATACTTTATGATATACCTTCTTCAGGGACTGACTGGCCATAGACCTTACAGGGAAATTTCTGTTGGGCAATGCCCAGGGCGCTTCCCAAACCCTCATCATGGCCGCCAGCTAGGTACATAAGGATATGATGCTCTCAACATCAGGCACTTAGGCACATGGCCAGCGGCCGCAACTGTATTGCCAACTGGGACGATGATACAGTTTCATACTGTGGAGCGGCGGCAGTATTTTGTGCTGCATTGTGGTATTTGGTTCTGCTGGGGTAGTATTCTGTTCTGCACTGTGGTATATGATTCTGCTGGGACTGTATTTTGTGCTGCACTATGGTATTGCTGACCCCACATACTTCTGTTGTCCCTGCCTATATGAATTAGTCCTGCCTACTTGTGTTGCACCGCCTTCTGTCAATTTGACCCACCTACAACATGGGATCAGTTTTAGGTTTTTTCCAGGGCCACTTTAAGTTTCCAGTCAGCCCCTAACCTTCTTAAGTAACTATAACCCTTTGGCTGCCTTGGTGTATTTCTTATTGGGTTTTTTTTTCCACCACCAGTCCAATGTTTACGTCACCCGATTGCGGGCGAAGAGCAGCAGTGACCCCCATCTCAGCCCATGATTACCAGCCATAGTCATGTAACGTGATGTCCCATGAATGTCACATTACTACAGGAAAGTAAACACTGGATTGGTGGTGGGACAGTAGTTTCATAGCCATTTATAAGTTTTGTAGCTTGGTACTGTGGCCTCAATGTAGGGGTTTTCATTAGAATTTCTAAATTAGCTAAAAGGACACGTTACGCTCTCCAACCCCTCAAAATGTATACACAGACTTTAACATTTTTAATTTTTGTGACTTTATGGTGCCTTGATCTCTTAATACCATCTACACATTTCCCCACCATTTATAACTAGGCACAAGTTACTGCATGATCGACAGTTACTTATTGAAAGAAAATTATTAGGACCAATTTACAGACATTCGGATGAGTTTTAGATGAGGAAAGTGGGGTTGGAAATGGCTGTTCATGCTGTTTAAAGATGTTGTGTGGGAAAGGAAGTGATTTAGAGACCAAGAAAATGAAAAGAGAAGGGAATTGTTTTTCTTCTCTACATCCCAGCAGGGAATGTCACCAGATGAATCTCTGCATCTCGCCCCCATTTAGGTCAGCAGGGTGATTCAAGAACAGCACTTCTGTACCTAATGTGTATTGAATAAACAAGAGGAGCCCAGAAACAGGCTAGGCAATGCTTTACATGGAGGTGGTGGGTTCTTAAAATTCAAACCATACCTCCTCTGCCGGACGTGACTCGGAAACACTAGGATGTAGCAATAGCAAAGTCATTGTGGGAAAATCTAGAAATACATGCAGTCTCAGCTTTCAATTAGGCAAGCTCAGTACAAGGAGAAATATCTATAAAGACCTACAGCATAGAGAAAACCATGCAGAAAATTAATCACCTTTAGTATATTTACTACATATTATAGGGAAATATCTTGTAAGATATATTCTTAAACTGAATGCCCACCCAGGTCCAAAATTCTGCAATGATTAACCCCTTAACCACTTTAACCCCGCTAGCTGAAACCCCCTTAATGACCAGGCCACTTTTTACTCTTCTGCACTACACTACTTTCACCGTTTATTGCTCGGTCATGCAACTTACCACCCAAATGAATTTTACCTCCTTTTCTTCTCACTAATAGAGCTTTCATTTGGTGGTATTTCATTGCTGCTGACATTTTTACTTTTTTTGTTATTAATCGAAATTTAACGATTTTTTTGCAAAAAAATAAAATTTTTCACTTTCAGCTGTAAAATTTGGCAAAAAAAACGACATCCATATATAAATTTTTCGCTAAATTTATTGTTCTACATGTCTTTGATAAAAAAAAAATGTTTGGGCAAAAAAAAATGGTTTGGGTAAAAGTTATAGCGTTTACAAACTATGGTACAAAAATGTGAATTTCCGCTTTTTGAAGCAGCTCTGACTTTCTGAGCACCTGTCATGTTTCCTGAGGTTCTACAATGCCCAGACAGTAGAAAAACCCAACAAATTACCCCATTTCGGAAAGTAGACACCCTAAGGTATTCGCTGATGGTATTTTTTGTCACAAGTTAGCGGACAATGCTGATTTTTTCTTTTTTTTTCTTACAAAGTCTCATATTCCACTAACTTGCGACAAAAAATAAAAAATTCTAGGAACTCGCCGTGCCCCTCACGGAATACCTTGGGGTGTCTTCTTTCCAAAATGGGGTCACTTGTGGCGTAGTTATACTGCCCTGGCAATTTAGGGGCCCATATGTGTGAGAAGTACTTTGCAATCAAAATGTGTAAAAAATGGCCTGCGAAATCCGAAAGGTGCTCTTTGGAATGTGTGCCCCTTTGCCCACCTAGGCTGCAATAAAGTGTCACACATCTGGTATCGCCGTACTCAGGAGAAGTTGGGGAATGTGTTTTGGGGTGTCATTTTACATATACCCATGCTGGGTGAGAGAAATATCTTGGCAAAAGACAACTTTTCCCATTTTTTTAAACAAAGTTGGCATTTGACCAAGATATTTATCTCACCCAGCATGGGTATATGTAAAATGACACCCCAAAACACATTCCCCAACTTCTCCTGAGTACGGCGATACCACATGTGTGACACTTTTTTGCAGCCTAGATGCGCAAAGCGGCCCAAATTCCTTTTAGGAGGGCATTTTTAGACATTTGGATCCCAGACTTCTTCTCACGCTTTCGGGCCCCTAACATGCCAGGGCAGTATAAATACCCCACATGTGACCCCATTTTGGAAAGAAGACACCCCAAGGTATTCCGTGAGGGGCATGGCGAGTTCCTCGAATTTTTTTTTTTTGGCACAAGTTAGCGGAAATTCATTTTTTTTTGTATTTTCTCAAAGTCTCTCTTTCTGCTAACTTGGGACAAAAATTTCAATCTTTCATGGACTCAATATGCCCCTCACGGAATACCTTGGGGTGTCTTCTTTTTTTGAAATAGGTTCACATGTGGGGTATTTATACTGCCCTGGCATTTTAGGGGCCCTAAAGCGTGAGAAGAAGTTTGGAATATAAATGTCTAAAAAATTTTACGCATTTGGATTCCGTGAGGGGTATGGTGAGTTCATGTGAGATTTTATTTTTTGACACAAGTTAGTGGAATATGAGACTTAGTAAGAAAAAAAAAAAAAAAAAAAAATTTCTGCTAACTTGGGCCAAAAAAAATGTCTGAATGGAGCCTTACAGGGGGTGATCAATGACAGGGGGGTGATCAGGGAGTCTATATGGGGTGATCACCCCCCTGTCATTGATCACCCCCCTGTCATTGATCACCCCCCTGTCATTGATCACCACCCTGTAAGGCTCCATTCAGACGTCCGTATGATTTTTTAAGGATCCACGGATACATGGATCGGATCCGCAAAACGCATACGGACGTCTGAATGGAGCCTTACAGGGGGTGATCAATGACAGGGGGGTGATCAGGGAGTCTATATGGGGTGATCACCCCCCTGTCATTGATCACCCCCCTGTAAGGCTCCATTCAGACGTCTGTATGATTTTTTACGGATCCACGTATACATGGATCGGATCCGCAAAACGCATACGGACGTCTGAATGGAGCCTTACAGGGGGTGATCAATGACAGGGGGGTGATCAGGGAGTCTATATGGGGTGATCACCCCCTGTCATTGATCACCCCCCTGTAAGGCTCCATTCAGACGTCCGTATGATTTTTTACGGATCCACGGATACATGGATCGGATCCGCAAAACGCATACGGACGTCTGAATGGAGCCTTACAGGGGGGTGATCAATGACAGGGGGGTGATCAGGGAGTCTATATGGGTGATCACCCCCCTGTAAGGCTCCATTCAGACGTCCGTATGATTTTTTAGGGATCCACGGATACATGGATCGGATCCGCTAAACGCATACGGACGTCTGAATGGAGCCTTACAGGGGGGTGATCAGTGACAGGGGGGTGATCAGGGAGTCTATATGGGTGATCACCCCCCTGTCATTGATCACCCCCCTGTAAGGCTCCATTCAGACGTCCGTATGTGTTTTGCGGATCCGATCCATGTATCCGTGAATCCGTAAAAATCATACGGACGTCTGAATGGAGCCTTACAGGGGGGTGATCAATGACAGGGGGGTGATCAATGACAGGGAAGTGATCAGGAAGTCTATATGCGTGATCACCCCCTTGTCATTGATCACCCCCCTGTAAGGCTCCATTCAGACGTCCGTATGTGTTTTGCGGATCCGATCCATGTATCCGTGGATCTGTAAAAATCATACGAACGTCTGAATGGAGCCTTACAGGGGGGTGATCAATGACAGGGAAGTGATCAGGAAGTCTATATGGGGTGATCATGGGTGATCAGGGGTTCATAAGGGGTTAATAAGTGACAGGAAGGGGGTGTAGTGTAGTGTAGTGGTGTTTGGTGGTACTTTACACAGCTACCTGTGTCCTCTGGTGGTCGATACAAACAGAAGGGACCACCAGAGGACCAGGTAGCAGGTATATTAGACGCTGTTATCAAAACAGCGTCTAATATACCTGTTAGGGGTTAAAAAAAATCACATCTCCAGCCTGCCAGCGAGCGATCGCCGCTGGCAGGCTGGAGATCCACTCGCTTACCTTCCGTTCCTGTGAGCACGCGTTCACAGGAAATCACGGCTCTCGCGAGATGATGCGTATATGCGTGACTCTGCGCAGAGCTGCCACCTCCGGACCGCAGATCTGCGTTAGGCGGTCCAGAGGTGGTTAAAGGGGTTCTCTGGGATTTTTATATTGACAGCTTATCCTTAGGATAGACCATAAATATAAGGTTGGTTGGGGACTAACACCCTGCTCCACCATGAACCAGCTGTGTGGGAGTAACTCTGGCACCAGAAATAGGCACTGCAACCACACAGCACTGTTCATTATGTAGGGTTTGGAGCTGGTTACTGCAGTGTTGCCCCTATTCACTTCAGTGGGAGCAGTGCTCCAGTAACTAGCTCCATCTACAATGTGATAGACAGTGCTGTGTAGTTCTGGTGCCTATTTCCAGTACTTTCAAAAATCTGATCGGTGGGGGTGCTGAGTGTTGGACACCAGCCAATCTGATATTGATGGTCTGTCCTGAGGATGTGTCACCGCCAGTTCTGTGAAGGTCTGGCAGACATCCTTCTCTACCTCTTGCATGACGTTCTTTGTTTTGGTTTCACTTTGTCATCTCCTTTCCTTCTCCCAGGTGTCACCTATTTAATCTAATCGTCTCCCTTTATATTCCCTCCCATACTGCCTCACTTTGCAGTTTATACTACTTCCTAGATGAAGTGTTCACTGCTGGAGGCTGCTGCTGCTGTTTGCTCAGATAAGTCTTTTCATGCATTGTGTTTCCTTGCTAACTTGATTCTAGGTGACCCTGACTCCGTCCGTATTAAGTGCAGGGAGTCGGTGGTCGTGTCCCCTCACTATTATAGGGTTTTCAGGTGTCACACAGTCTTAGGTACTTGGGCATGCAATCGTCTACCACTGAGACCCTTGCATGGGCATAGCAGTCAGGGAGAGCTCTTAGGGTTTTATAGGGCTCGCCTATATGCTCCTTAGTTTGGGATCAAGCCAGTCGGACGTTTATTCATAAGTTCCAGCTATTTGCAACATCATCCGTGACATTATGGCCATCAATACAGGAATCCCTTTTATCGATCTGTCCTGTTTTCAATTTTCTTTGTTGCATTTCAAGAGCCATAACTTTTTTATTTGTACATTTATGCGGCTGAATGAGGGATTATTTTTTGGAGGATGAGTTTTTTTTTTTTCAATTGAAACATTTTGAGATATATATAATTTATTAAAAACTTAGCCTAGTTGGGCACTTAAAGGGAATATTTCACCAGCATCCTCCCTATCCAACAATTTGTATTTCATTTTCAGTGGCATAGTACTGTGGAAATGAGAGAGGAAAACACCCCAAAATTCTTTAAAATAGTGTTAAATTGCCCCTTTAGCCTAGCCCAATTTTTTTGCTTAGCTTACACCAAAAATCAGTCCGAGTGCCCCTGAAAATATGTATCTAGAGCCAAAATTCTGTACACCAAAATCTTTAAACCTCTTAATTGGTCGTAATCTGCCTACTTTTGTGCACCAGAATTGTGAAACTTCACACCCACATTCTAATTTAAAAATGGGAAATGTCAAGGATGTCAGAAAAAGTAATTTTGCTTGGTGTATCTAAATAATAAATGTGTCTTGCGGTGACTACAGGCAGAAAGAATTTTGTTTGAGTTTCTCACAATAACTGAACTCCTACAGGTACATTAATAAATTCTTCATCATATAACATTAAACCTAACATATAAAGACCGTTGACGTATGTCGGTCTATGATATCCAGGCGCTCTGAAGTAGGCGCAACATTTGGCAGCCCTTGCAGCCCTATGCTAATATCTATGTCAGCCCCTGTTTGGTGTAGATTTGAGTGTTCTTTTATGACAGCAAACTGGCAGAGCCACTGGCCTTACCTCCTGCCTGCTCTCACTATGCCCCCATTTTCAGGAAAATGGCAAGGCTGGGGATAAACGCCACTTGCACAAATTTTTGGGGTCAAGTGGCATTAAAAAAGTCACAAACATGCAGTTTGGGGTGTTTTTATGCCAAATCTCCCCCCATGGAGTTAAGAGCTGGACACTCACTTTAAGGCTACATGCACACGACCGTATGTGTTTTGCGGTCCGCAAATTGCGGATCCGCAAAAAAAAGGATGACGTTCCGTATGGCATCCGTTTTTTTTGCGGATCCATTGTAATAATGCCTATCCTCTATTTTTTTTGCGGAGCAACGGAACGGACATACTGATGCAGACAGCACAGGATGTGCTGTCCGCGTTTTATGCGGACCCATTGAAATGAATGGGTCCGCATCCTAAAACGGATCGGACACGGAAACAAAATACGGTCGTGTGCATTTAGACTAAGTTAATAACATTTATTTTGTGATGTCATTCATACTAAATAGGATGTGTGCTACACTTGAAAGGCAGTAATGTCACCTCTGTTACATGACTCATATGTTCCTCCATAGAAGACTAAAGCAGAAGTACATCAAGATATAAGGAACTTAGCAAATAAGGAAGGCTAAGCTACAGTTTTACACATATTGTAAGTAATAAACCAGACATAACCTGACTAAATGAACAGTGAAAGTCACATTACAGTATATAAAATCACAGTGGTCTTGTATTTTTACTCAGCGAGCCACAAGCAATCCAATATTATATAGTTGTGGAGTGAATAGTTGAATTATCCCTTCCCTCATGTATCTTTTATTGTGTTTTGTGGTTGTTTCAGGAATGAAAATGAATGGAATAGTCTGCTTGATATAATATTATACACCACTGGGTCCATTTCTCTTTGCTGTCTAAAATTTTCTCCAGTCAGTTTGTAAACTACATTATTTTTTACAAATATTAGAGCAGCCAATGTTTTAGCTCATTTTACCATGAGAGTGGAGGAAACGTCTGTCTTTTTTGTCATAACTATTATAGTGTTTGAAAGTCATGTTCCTCATGGTGGTTGGGGATCTATAGAGGCAACTGTGGAGTATTTCTGCTCCTGACACAGTATTGCTCTTTCTATTTTACTTTACTACGTCTTATACCTGTTTTGGGCTGCCCATAGTTCCGGGATTGGAAGGGGCCGCTAATGGAGCCTGTGTATACAGATCAGGCAACAGCAATGCCGCTTCCTGCTCCAGTCCTAGCGATTATGTAGTTGCTGGCCACTAGGGCACCTGCAGGAACTGCTGGGGCATAGGACCCAGATCGGCTCAGAAGGGCATGGCAGGAGAATGTGTTCCACTTGTAAGTGGTGCTAAAATATCAGCTGAAGATAGTAAGAATTTAACTTATACTTAACATTTAACACGGTAACATTTGATACTGGGTCCATTTGTCTTTACTGTCCAAATTTTTTTGTCCTGTCAGCTTGTAAACTACGTTATTTTCACAAATATTTGAGCAACCAATGGTTAAGCTCATCTTAACAGGTACTGAAGGAAAAAGCTGTCTTTATTGTCATAATTATAGGGTTTGAAAATCATGTTCCTGATGATGGTTGGGGATGTATAGGGGCAACAAAAGAAGATCACCAATAAAAAAATGTATTGTTAAAGTCGTATATTATCTTAAGGGGGCCACTAGATGTAATATAAGAAACATAACAAAGAAGAAGCAATATAAAAAAACAATCATAGTAAGTGTCACTACACCCACCTTGTAGCCCCAGCCCTATCTACAATAACTATATATCCTCTAGATCAAAACAGCCACAACGGAAAGAGAACACAGTATAAAAATGTATTTTAGTTGCACTTTGTGCTATGAAATTTTTTTCTTAAAAATGTGAAAAAACATTTTACATTTTCCCAGGTATAGAAAAAAAAATAATATATATACTGTAATAAAAATGCCATAAAACTTAACAAAAGAAAGTTACGGCTATTGAACCTTGAGTATAGATTACCAATATTCTGAACTCTATACAGTGTATAGAAAACCTATGCACTTTCCGTGGACTGATATTCCTTGAATACATTTTCCATTTTATTACGGTCTCATTTAAAAAGAGTGTGTGATTTCTGCCAATATTATTATTATTATTTATTATTATTAATTAAGCGCCATTTATTCCATAGTGCTGTACATATGATAAGCGGTGCACATACATAACACAGACAATTGTACTAATCATAAACAAGATGAGTTACAAACTGGTACAGAAGGAGAGTGGGCCCTGCCCGTGAGGGCTTACAATCTACATGGTATGGGAGAAGGACACAGTAGGTGCAGGTGAAGTTGGTCATGGCGGTATAGAGGCAGCAGGGTCACTGGTTGTAGGCTTGTCTGAAGAGGTGGGTTTTCAGGTTTCTTTTGAAGGATTCCACTGTAGGTGAGAGTCTGATATGTTGGGGTAGCGAGTTCCAGAGTATGGGGGATGCATGGGAGAAATCTTGGAGTCGATTGTGGGAAGAGGCGATAAGAGGAGGGGAGAGGAGGAGGTCTTGTGAGGATCGGAGAGTGCGTGTGGGGATGTATCACGGACAATATTAGAACTCATAGGGCTGCTGTACCGGTATCTGGTCACCCCTTTCCTTTTCTTAGGTCTCCCTGGCAGTAAACACTTCTTTCTTCTACCCCTCTTAGGCTGCATTCACATCTTCATTAGAGATGATCCAGCATAAATGCTGGCTGTCAGCCAGACAAAAGCCACTGCATGTCTATACAAAACCCAGCATTTATGCGTGAAAGCGTCTGGATCCCATTATAGTCAACAGGGATCCAGCAGTGATCTGTTGAATCCGGCAATGCCAGATTCAGTGAACACCGGCGGCCTGTTCTCTTCTGGAAGGGCCTGCCAGAAATGTTCACCGGAGATGTGAAGGCAACCTTACTATGTTGTCTCGTTCAGTTGAATCATACTTTCACCCTACAAGTTTTCTAGGCTTATTTTTTTGTAGACAGGATGAAAATTCAGAAATGTTTGGAAGTGTAGATTTACTGACTGAGCAATAAATGCCCCCATAGACACTAGTGTATTATAATAATTCGGGAGAGAGAAGGATCGGTGAACTGAATATTTTTACCAGATACTTTATTTCTCCCATTATATAAGCCACCGACAGAAGTGTCTGTCAGAGGCTTTCTCCTCTTACTTGGCAGAACCAAGTGTATGTATTTGGGGGCGAAGAGAGACATAACTGTTGGCCAAACAATCGTTCAGCCAACAGCCATTTAATGTGTATGGTCAGCTTATGAAAAAAAAAAATTTTTTGCGCTTTTGTGTTCAAATCTCGAACAACACCTTTTAAAATAAACTGAGACTATTAGCTGATTGCTAGGTCAGCTGTAACCTGTAGAGGAACCTGCAGAAAAGGTTTAATTCCACAGCAGCACCTCCACAGGGGAAATTAAGTATTACACAGTTTCCTTTGAAATCAGTAGGCTGTCCATGCTAGGTCTTTAACCCTGCTTTCACACCTGAGCGTTTCTCAAACGCACATTTAACGCGCGTTTTTGTCGCACGTTTTTATGTGCGTTTTTTGTAATAGTAAACGCGCGTTTGACGCGCGTTTGTGTGATTGACTGCAGTGTCCTATGGCCACAAACGCGCGTCAAAACGCCCCAAAGAAGCTCAAGAACTTGATTATGCGTCGGGCGTTTTACAGCGCGATCGTACGCGCTGTAAAACGCCCAGGTGAGAACCATTCCCATAGGGAAGCATTGGTTTTCATGTGTTGAGCGTTTTACAGCGCGTTTGAACGCACTGTAAAACGCTCAGGTGTGAACTTAGGGTTAGAGTTAAAGATGCTCTTTGTATCTGCTCCCTATTATAGATAGTAGATTAGGGTGCTGAACAAATAAACCCATATTTTAACTCGTTATTACTCCCAGCAGATATTGTTGGAAAATCAACAGTAGGTTAGATAAATGTTGGCTGGACCAGCTAACCACTAGTGTGTATGGGGGCCTCCTGACTCTACATGATGGCAGAGGCAGGGGGAGATATGGAGTTTAACTGCCCAATCATTTTGTTCTCAGGGAGATAAGCCATCACCAGAGGTCTCTGGTAGCGTCTTTCTCCTATCTCACATTCATAACACATACAGACTTGACTAAGGAGAGCATGAACATTTAGCCAACAGATATATTATGCACATGGTCAGTGTAAGTGAACTTCAAACATGTCTAAGGTATGCATACTGGGGGAGATTTATCAACTGGTGTAAAGAAAAACTGGCTTAGATGCCCAAAGCAACCAATCAGATTCCATCTTTCATTTTTCAGAGCTCCTTTGGAAAATGAAAGGTGGAATCTGATTGGTTGCTATGGGCCACTAAGCCAATTTTCCTTGACACCAGTTTGGATAAATCTCCCAAAATAGTGTAAACACCCCGCACCTGCACTAAACACCCAACAGTGCAAATGCAAAAGGCATATGCAGAGTATTTGCATTCGAGGGGAGGAGTGATGCATCTGGTCACATGACCCTTCATTAGCAGCCATTTTATGGACAGGACTTCTGTGTGGACAGCAAAAAAGACTTGGCCAACAGTGGGCTTGTCTTATGAAATATAGAAAACGGTACGGAATTTGAACAAAGGCTATGGTAGTAAGTGCGATATATAGTCATCTTACATAAACATTGGTCAACAGTAGCCAGAAAGTGGCCAACTCCTTTAAGCCAAGCAATCCCGAGCCTAATTGGAATATTCAGACTGAGACTATACAAACTATATGTAGATATTAGTTATTTCAACACATTATGCAATTTTTTTAATTGAAAATACTTTATTAATGATCATTTGTCATCGACATGCTTATAATGTATTTCCAAGACAGTGCAGGCTATCAAGCAGCACACAATAAATGACTCGCATCACACCAAACATCACAGTACAACATACATATGCCCGGTGTTGAACTGAGCCGCTCTGCAGCCCTTTTGGATAAAAAATACCCTTGTGGTAAGTGTCTATAGCCTGGTAAAGATAATGGCCTCTATCTTGTGGAGAGTTATATATTAACCCCTTACTAACCAGCCTGTTTTAGGCCTTACTGACCAAGCGTTTTTCTTCCTTTTTTCATCGTTGTGTTGCAAGAGCTATAACTTTTTTAATTTTCCATCTATATAGCTTTATGAGGGCTTGTTTTTTAGTGGGACAAGTTGTAGTTTTTAATGGCGCCATTTTGGGGTACACATATCTTTCTGATTAACTTTCGTTAACTCTTTCTGGAAGGGAGATGGGAAAAATAGCAATACTGCCACTGCGTTTTTCAGTATAAATAACATAATATCTTTATTCTCTGGGTCAGTACGAATATAGTGATACCGAATACATGTATTTTTTTTTACATTTTACTACTATTTTTCAATAAAACCCCTTCCCAAGACTCATAATTTTTTTTCTTTCTATGGAGTTGTGTGAGGGCTTGATTTTCGCGGGACGACTTGTATTTTTCATTGGTATCATTTTGGAGTAAATGGCACTTTTTGATCGCTTATTATTATGTTTTTTCGGTGGCAACTAAGAATAAATGAGCAATTCTGTCTTTTTTTTATTTATAATTTTTTTTACGGCGTTCACTGTAGGGGATAATTTAGATGATATTTATGTAGTACGGGTCGTTACGGACCAAACATATGGGAAAGATTTTTTTTGCAATTTTTTTAATTGAAAAGCGTATTTTTCATGGAAAAAAAAGCATCATTTTTTATGGGATTCTTTTATGGTTCAATCTATTTTTTATTGAATCATTTTTATCATCCAATAAACACAGGTTGAGGTAACATTGGTTTTCTAATAATATAGATGAGGAAATATCTTAGTCATACAACAATGTAATGAAGAAAGGATGTCAACTAGGCATATTAGGAAGAATGTGGAGGAAACGAGTCACAAGTCAACCTAGATGAAATCCTACCATGAGATAAGTATCATATGAATTATGGAGTATGGAAACAAAGACAAACTAGGAAGGCGTTAAAAAACATGACATAGACTGACATAGAAGGGAAAGAGGGGGGAGGGAGAGGTAAGAGTATATAAGGTCAGGGGAATATATGAAGACAAATTGGCTATTATATTATTGACCAATTAGAAGTCTTATGAGGACGTAACACCCAGGGGTCAACCAAGTCGAGAATTGTGCGGATTTACGGAATAGAAACCAAGGCTCCCACATTTGTGCAAAAGCAGATCCCATGCCTCTATCTTCTGCACCCAGTTCCTTCATGCGAACTAGGCAGTCCAGAGCCAGTATCCAGGTTATCCTCTGGAGCTTCTCAGTCGACCTTCATTCTTGTGGTATAATCTGTCTCATCGCTAATACAGCCTATGTGGGCCTTTCTTGACCTGTTGGAGCCGGCCCGTGAAGACAGATAGTAGGGCTTTCATAGATGAGGGAAGTACATTAGTCCGGTAAAGGGAGTTGTATAAGCCGAAAACGTCTTGCCACAGGTGTACTCCTGGGCATTCCCACCATATGTGTAACATGGAGCCTATACTTGCTGAGCATCGCCAACATGTATCCGGCACTGTGGGATAATATTGGTGGAGCTTTACTGGGGTCCTGTACCACCTTGTTAGCATCTTATAATTGGGTTCCTGTAATCTGCATGACGTTGATGTTTTGTGGGTACATATTAAGGACCTCCTCCACTGCTCCTCTGTAAAAGTGACACCTATTTCTTCTTATTTCCAAGCAGACATAAAAATAGGAACATTTGATGGGGCGTTTACTGCTTCGTCCCCGAACTCTCCGATGATTAGAATGTTATATATGAGTAAAATAGCATGTCCAGGTGCTGAGTCTGCTACATACAATTTTTCAAAGTTTGATAAGTTGGAATGTAGCTGCGGCCCATGTGCCAGGGATCTAATGAAGTTGCTTAGTTGAAAGTAATGAAACTAGCATCCACGAGGGTGCGGGAAGAGAAGCAATACATCACTGAGAGGGCGTATGGGATTTTTTTTATTGAATACATTTATTTATTTTTACTTTTTTTTACCACTTAATAGTCCCACAAGGGGATTATCACAGACAGCTTTTTGATTGCTTTTAAAATGCAATGCACTATCCCTATAGAGAGGCGCAGCCTAATGAAAATTACTGAAGGCTGGTCTGGAGCCTACATTAGGCCCCAGGCAGCCTTCACACACAACGGCACCCCACGATCGCATTTGCGGGGTGCCAATGGGAGACAGAGGGAGTCCTCTCCCTCTGTCAGCACTTTACATGCAGCGGGTGCCATTACCCGCGGAATGTAAAGTGTTAAACAGCCCAGATCGGCACTCCTGCCAGTCCGAGCTGTTAGAGAAGGGCCGCGGCTCTCATGTGAGAGCCGGGTCCCCACTCCCCGCTGCACGGGGGACCCGTGCAACGCTTAGACTGGGTCGCCATAAAAAAGCGGTGGCCCAGCCGAAGGCCCCTTAGTAAATGCCCTAAAAATACGTATGGGTGGTCACTAATGGGTTAAGTAAATTATATCCATTTTCTGAAAATCTACTTTATGTAATAAATCCAATTTCATTTAATGCTTTTAAAATCTCCTACGGCTTTGACTAATGATGGCAAAATTGGATGCTTTTAGGCCAATATTCTGAAGGATCTTTGAGTCGAGTTGCTTTTTAGAATATTGCTTTCATATTATTTAGGAAAGAAAAAACCCCAGAAACAATTAAATGATCACTAGATTTTTCAAAGAGAAAAATAATTAGAGAGTTTCTCATTAATAATAACTATTGCTTTTTGGCACGAGCGTGTGTCACTGCCACCAGACTTTGATGAATAATCTAATTTATGTTTTAGTGTACAAAGCATGTTTCTTTGTCAGTGTTTAGACTAATAGCCTCGCCTTTTACCTTCCATCACTTTCATTAATTCTTTCTTTGTTTCTGCTGCTTAAATATTTTCTGACTAGTGGCAGAGATGTAGGGGTAATGTGAGGGACACAAAATAGAGCAATGTGGCTTAGAAGAAAATCTATAAAGCATCTGAAGACGTTATCATTAAAGGAGTTTTCCACTAGAAAGTAAACTGGTGACAGGGGGCACAGAGCTAGTAAAAAAAAACAATATCTTGAAGACCCCTCACCTCTCCCGTTTCACCTGGGCATTTCCAGGCTTTTCCTGTGTTGATACAGGACTAGGAAGTAGAGATCATTTTGTAACAGGAGTGACTGGGCTTGCTGGAAAACCCCTTTAACTCTTTTCCTGCCAAGGACATATCTAATATGTTCTTGCAAGGTGGAACTTCAGTACCCAAGAAAGTATCTCACTAGTCTTCACTGCCGATGGCTAGATCTCAGGCTGTGTAGCAGCTAAAGCTATCAGTCAGGTTTTGTTCTAAAGCTGATGATCTATGCTTTAAAGAGGGTAGCCACTATATATTACTAGTATGTGCTGGAAACAATGCATGCAAGATAGTAATAAGCATTATTAAAGCATAAGCACCTGCTTCCCAATGCTGCGGTCTGAAAATGGCCGCTGTTGGAGGGTCTTGTCCATAAGCATCCTCCATTCACTTGCACTAGTTCCCCTGTCCATCCCCAGTGTATGTGTAGTCCATCCTCAGTGTAAGTGAATGGAGGCCACTGATGGAGTGCCCTGTCTGGTCATTTTTGGAGCTCAGCACCAGGAAGCAGGTGAGCAGACCTGCATGCAAACATGAATTAGTCATGATAAATCATCAGACATCAGTGCTGATGGTTTAATAATACTTACTGCTAGCTGCATGCGTGTGATATTCCCCACACATGTGTATCTAGTACATGGCAAACCTCATTAAAGCTTAGATTTAAAGGGCTTCTGTCAGCCCACTAAACCGTTTTTTTTTTTTGGGTTAAGGTTAATAATAATCCCTACACTGCGAGCTCCCTATACATAAGCTAAATATTCCTGTTTGTTCAGTAGATTTTGTTAAAAAGCAATTTTTATAATATGTAAATTACCTTGCTACCAGCAAGTAGGGCGGCTACTTGCTGGTAGCAGCCGCATCCTCCTCTCATAATGACGCCCCCTCCGCAGTGTGATTGACAGGGCCAGGGAACGGGATCGTTCTCTGCTGGCCCTGTTTGAATTCAAAATATCGCGCCTGCGCCGTACCTGTTTTTAATCGGCGCAGGCGCTCTCTCGGCCGCTCCATCCTCAATGCGCCTGCGCCGGGTGTAGATGTGACGTCATCGGCGCAGGCGCATTAAGGATGGAGCGGCCGAGGATTAAGGATGGAGCCGCCTCTCAGTGCGCCTGCGCCGATTAACCACCTCCCGACCGCCTAACGCACCGATGCGTCCGGGAGGTGGTTGATTTATTCCTCCTGGACGCATCGGTGCGTCATCTCGCGAGACGCGAGATTTCCTGTGAACGCGCGCACACGGGCGCGCGCGCTCACAGGAACGGAAGGTAAGCGAGTGGATCTCCAGCCTGCCAGCGGCGATCGTTCGCTGGCAGGCTGGAGATGTGATTTTTTTAACCCCTAACAGGTATATTAGACGCTGTTTTGATAACAGCGTCTAATATACCTGCTACCTGGTCCTCTGGTGGTCCCTTTTGTTTGGATCGACCACCAGAGGACACAGGTAGCTCAGTAAAGTCGCACCAAACACCACACTACACTACACCCCCCCCCGTCACTTATTAACCCCTTATGAACCCCTGATCACCCATGATCACCCCATATAAACTCCCTGATCACCCCCCTGTCATTGATCACCCCCCTGTCATTGATCACCCCCCTGTCAGGCTCCGTTCAGACGTCCGTATGATTTTTACTGATACATGGATCGGATTCGCAAAATACATGCGGACGTCTGAATGGAGCCTTACAGGGGGGTGATCAATGACAGGCGGGTGATCACCCATATAGATTCCCTGATCACCCCCTGTCATTGATCACCCCCCTGTCATTGATCACCCCCCTGTAAGGCTCCATTCAGACGTCCGTATGATTTTTACGGATCCATGGATACATGGATCGGATCCACAAAACACATGCGGACGTCTGAATGGAGCCTTACAGGGGGGTGATCAATGACAGAGGGGTGATCACCCATATACACTCCCTGATCACCCCCTGTCATTGATCACCCCCTGTAAGGCTCCATTCAGACATCCGCATGTGTTTTGCGGATCCGATCCATGTATCCATGGATCCGTAAAAATCATGCGGACGTCTGAATGGAGCCTTACAGGGGGTGATCAATGACAGAGGGGTGATCACCCATATACACTCCCTGATCACCCCCTGTCATTGATCACCCCCCTGTAAGGCTCCATTCAGACATCCGCATGTGTTTTGAGTCCAATCTTTCATGGACTCAATATGCCCCTCATTGAATACCTTGGGGTGTCTTCTTTCCAAAGTGGGGTCACATGTGGGGTATTTATACTGCCCTGGCTTTTTAGGGGCCCGAAAGTGTGAGAAGAAGTCTGGGATCCAAATGTCTAAAAATGCCCTCCTAAAAGGAATTTGGGCACCTTTGCGCATCTAGGCTGCAAAAAAGTGTCACACATCTGGTATCGCCGTACTCAGGAGAAGTTGGGCAATGTGTTTTGGGGTGTCATTTTACATATACCGATGCTGGGTGAGAAAAATATCTTGGTCAAATGCCAACTTTGTATAAAAAAATTGGAAAAGTTGTCTTTTGCCAAGATATTTCTCTCACCCAGCATGGGTATATGTAAAATGACACCCCAAAACACATTCCCCAACTTCTCCTGAGTACGGCGATACCAGATGTGTGACACTTTTTTGCAGCCAAGGTGGGCAAAGGGGCACATATTCCAAAGAGCACCTTTCGGATTTCGCCAGCCATTTTTTACAGATTTTAATTGCAAAGTACTTCTTACACATTTGGGCCCCTAAATTGCCAGGGCAGTATAACTACGCCACAAGTGACCCCATTTTGGAAAGAAGACACCCCAAGGTATTCCGTGAGGGGCACGGCGAGTTCCTAGAATTTTTTATTTTTTGTCACAAGTTAGCGGAAAATGATGATTTTTCTTTTTTTTTCTTTTTTCCTTACAAAGTCTCATATTCCACTAACTTGCGACAAAAAAAATAATAATTATAGGGACTCGCCATGCCCCTCACGGAATACCTTGGGGTGTCTTCTTTCCAAAATGGGGTCACTTGTGGCGTAGTTATACTGCCCTGGCAATTTAGGGGCCCAAATGTGTGAGAAGAACTTTGCAATTAAAATGTGTAAAAAATGACCGGCGAAATCCGAAAGGTGCACTTTGGAATATGTGCCCCTTTGCCCACCTTGGCTGCAAAAAAGTGTGACACATCTGGTATCGCCATACTCAGGAGAAGTTGGGGAATGTGTTTTGGGGTGTCATTTTACATATACCCATGCTGGGTGAGAAAAATATCTTGGTCAAATGCCAACTTTGTATAAAAAAATGGGAAAAGTTGTCTTTTGCCAAGATATTTCTCTCACCCAGCATGGGTATATGTAAAATGACACCACAAAACACATTCCCCAACTTCTCCTGAGTACGGCGATACCAGATGTGTGACACTTTTTTGCTGCCAAGGTGGGCAAAGGGGCACATATTCCAAAGGGCACCTTTCGGATTTCACCGGTAATTTTTTACACATTTTGATTGCAAAGTTCTTCTCACACATTTGGGCCCCTAAATTGCCAGGGCAGTATAACTACCCCACAAGTGACCCCATTTTGGAAAGAAGACACCCCAAGGTATTCCGTGAGGGGCATGGCGAGTTCCTAGAATTTTTTATTTTTTGTCGCAAGTTAGTGGAATATGAGACTTTGTAAGAAAAAAATAAAAATAAAAAATCATCATCATTTTCCGCTAACTTGTGACAAAAAATAAAAAGTTCTATGAACTCACTATGCCCATCAGCGAATACCTTAGGGTGTCTACTTTCCGAAATGGGGTCATTTGTGGGGTTTTTCTACTGTCTGGGCATTGTAGAACCTCAGGAAACATGACAGGTGCTCAGAAAGTCAGAGCTGCTTCAAAAAGCGGAAATTCACATTTTTGTACCATAGTTTGTAAACGCTATAACTTTTACCCAAACCATTATTTTTTTTTGGCCAAACATTTTTTTTTTATCAAAGACATGTAGAACTATAAATTTAGCGAAAAATTTATATATGGATGTCGTTTTTTTTGCAAAATTTTACAGCTGAAAGTGAAAAATGTCATTTTTTATCAAAAAAAATCGTTACATTTCGATTAATAACAAAAAAAGTTAAAATGTCAGCAGCAATGAAATACCACCCAATGAAAGCTCTATTAGTGAGAAGAAAAGGAGGTAAAATTCATTTGGGTGGTAAGTTGCATGACCGAGCAATAAACGGTGAAAGTAGTGTAGTGCAGAAGTGTAAAAAGTGCTCTGGTCATGAAGGGGGTTTCAGCTAGCGGGGCTGAAGTGGTTGAAGACAGGTACGGCGCAGGCGCGATATTTTGAATTCAAACAGGGCCAGCAGAGAACGATCCCGTTCCCTGGCCCTGTCACTCACACAGCGGAAGGGGCGTCATTAGGATCGGAGGATGCGGCTGCTACCAGCAAGTAGCCGCCCTACTTGCTGGTAGCAAGGTAATTTACATATTATAAAAATTGCTTTTTAACAAAATCTACTGAACAAAAATGAATATTTAGCTTATGTATAGGGAGCTCGCAGTGTAGGGATTATTATTAACCCCCCCAAAAAAAAACGGTTTAGTGGGCTGACAGAAGCCCTTTAAGTCAAGATCAGGATCACTGCTTCAGCTTTCATTCCCATCCTGATTTCTAAAAGCTTCATCTCTGAATGTTGGGCAGATAAGAGGTTTTAAACTTTTAAAACAAGACCTAGCTCACATCTCTAGCTACTACACAGCCTGAGATATTTAAGGTTAAAACAGCCCAACCACCTTCAATGAGCTGGGCCAGCAATGAGGAGAGGGGGCCAGTGGGTGATATGCTGACACTCTGCACGGAAATAGATCCTCATCTGCCTGTATAACTGTACATGTCCAGACCTCCCCACGGTTAGGGTAACATGGGGATATGACTACTTGACTACGCTAAGAAAAAAAGACAATGCAACAGCACTCTGCAAACAAAAATAAGGTACAATAATTACATAATTATAGAAAACATTTTGGTGCTAATGCTACGCTTATGTTGCAAATTTGAGATTCTTGGCAAATTTATTATGAACAAAATTATTTGGTCTCGTCTGCCAAACGCCAAGGCGATTTCTATAAGACGGGAAACTAACACTAAATCCTACCTGTTATGTGCCATAATGGCCACCATAAAATGCAGGGAGTGCAGGTTCCACATGCATGCTGGGTCCACGCTGCTTTTTACCATTCTTGGTGCCATAACGGCCTCCATTAAATTCAGGGATTCAGGTACCAACATGCATACTGAGCCCACTCTATACCTCTCCTGGTGCCAGATGGCTTCCAATGAATGCAATAAGATAAGGCTACAGCTTTATACTTACTCTAATTAAAATCAGCCTATGGGGCAGACAGGCTAGTTAGGGGTGCAAGACCAACTGGAGTCAGCCACACCTCCAGCTCAGTACATAAAGAGGGTCAGTCAGCACATCCCAATGTGCAGGTGCGCGCTGCCATGGCTAGAAACACGAAGGAAAAAAGACAATGCAACAGCACCCTGCAAACACAAATAAGGTACAATAATGCCATGGTTATAGAAAACATTCTGATGCTAATGCTACGCTTAAGTTGCAAATTTGAGATTCTTGGCAAAATTTTTTTTGCAGTTTAGCAGACGGGTCCAAATAATTTTGTACAAAATGTATTTGCCAATATTCTCAAATGTGCAACATAAGCGCAGCATTAGCATCAGAATTTTTTCCATAATCATGGCATTATTGTACCTTATTTGTGTTTGCAGGGTGCTGTTGCATTGTCTTTTTTCCTTCGTGTTTCTAGCCATGGCAGCGTGCACCTGCACATTGGGATGTGGTGACTGACCCCCTTTTTTTGCAGTTGTACTTGACTACGCTAGGGAGCCTTATCCCTATCTCCGTCCGCCATTGGCGGCTCCCCCCAACACCAGATGTTTTCATCAGCACATGGGGTGAAGCAGCAGCGGCAGTACGGGGACCAGGAGTGGCATAGGGAGCAGGGAGCCAGGTAAGTATATTCATTGTGAGAGGTCAGAGCATATGGGAGGCATTTAATAGTCTTGGATAACCCCATTTAATTATAAGATTATAGGGGTCATTTAGTAACACATATACCCCACTTTTTGGAGTATTAAAAATGCCATGTGACAAAATCTGCGACTTTTTCCCGCTCATGCCACTCAGAGCGCCAAGAAAAGAGAACGTGGCCAGTCGGGAGGCCTGGCTCATTTATAATTTTCCATGGCAGTTTTTGGCATGGAAAATGTCTTAAATCTTCGCCAACAAGGCAGCTGGTGTATGTCGCACGGCCTGCTAGAGGAAGCGCCAACGTTTTGTAGCGTGCAGAGGAATATAGAGGACTCCTGTCTTAATAAACGTCCCCCTATATTTTAATGGTATGCTATGCACTCTCAGAAAATGTTGATTCTGGTAACATGGCAGCTGTTTGTCGTGTCCAGAATACATTTTTAACACATTTGTGGATGACGGCCAAATATTACAAGGCCTCTGTTACAGTTTTTTTAAGAGCACAAGCTCTTGTTTTATGCATTATTTTTACATTATTTTTGTGTTTTGTTGTCTGTATTTGAGTATTAGGTGCAATGTTTGTTTTGATGTATTTTTAAAAAAATTATTATTGTTTTTCACAGCTTCCCCTGACGGTGGACATTGTTGTCAACAGACTATCAAGGCAGCAATTATCAAGTTGTCTGCTTTCTGGAACTATATACGTTTTCAGGGGTCACTTAGATTTTAAGGGCTGTAATAACTGTATTTTATAAGTTGTTACATTTTATTTTTTTATTTCCAACTTAAAACCAGATCTTTGCTCTTTCCAGATATGTGCATGTAATTTTAGGCCTATGAGATGTGGTACATTTAACTTTTCGTTTGACTCACACTTTTACCCACTAATATCAACTTTCATGCAATCTTTATGAAAATGACCTTTTACTGCAAAATTGCATGAAGGTGTATGTATGAGTCTAAAGTGCCATTTTGAAAATATGCCAGACGTCTACTTTCAGAAAATATATGGGTTGAGGGGGTATGATTTTTTTTTATTTCATAATGTTTTATTTGTACATGTCAAGACTGTGAGTACATTTTCCTGACTACCAGAGTTGCAAAACATCCAAACACCTCTGGTAGTGAAAGAGTTACAGCAGTCTGAAATGTAACAAATTGCTTTTCCACCCAGAAACTGTGCCACTCTTATCCATAGGCTGTGGACAAGCAAACCAACTTTTAGCATCCTCACATGACATAATTTGGATGCCTCTGGCTTTTAAATATGTGAAAAATGTGAAAGTACTGTTGTTTTGTCTGCTCCTTATCATATCAGCCTGGTGACTCATAGAACACAGAGTGTAATTGTGCCATGTGTCATTATTTGTGTCCTTGTGACCAAAGGCTGTCTCATAATCTGGATTAATTATTAATTTTGTGACGTAACCGATACTCTTACCTCAATTTGAAGCAGTTTCACTATCCAACATGTTTCCATATTGCATGGCAACACTTAGATTCTTGAAATATTTCTGAACATGCTGCTATGAAATGTAATATTTTGGGCATTATGACTAGTTTTGTGTAGGAAATATCATCCGAGCATATGTAATGTGCCACATTCTTTGATATATGTTGCATAAAAATTGGTCTCTGGTTTGTCTGTTCAGAGAAGTTTTCTACTTTTACGGCTCATGCACATGAACGTGTGCCGGCCGGGCCCGTATTGCGGCCCACAAACAGAGTGTCCACAATATACGGGCCCCGGCCATTTGTGTACCGCATCACAAATGCGCAATCCGGAAGTTGTGGTGTGGAACGGAGGCACAAAACCCCACGGAAGCACTACTGAGTGCTTCCGTGGGGTTTCTCTTTGTGCCTCTGCACTGCAAAAATGTTCTATTTTTTTTGCAGTGTGGGCCGATCATGGACCCATTCAAGCTAAATTGGTCTGCATCCATCTGCGGAAAACACACAGATGTTGCCGGTGCATTGGGGACCGCAAATTGTGGTCCCCAATGCCCGGAACGGCCAGACAACGGCAGTGTGCATGAGCCCTTATAATGAAGATATCAGGGTTGGAACTACTGCTGTAGCAGTCGTAGCAGCTGCTATAGAGCCCACAACGGCAGGGGGGCCCAGGTCATCTAGTATGGCAAGGCTCTCATTCCTTAGAATTGCTCTCCCCAGCAGATGCAATACAGTGACAGCATCACAACTGGTAGGGTAAGTAGAAGAGCACAGGGATTCCACTAATATAAGAGGAGCAATAAAGAAGAGCGTTAAGGGAGAGCACTAGTGTTTGGGGGCACTAAGGGGAATATTACTGTGAGGGGGGACTAAGGGGCTATAACTAATGTGTGTGGGCAATAGACAGGGGATCATTACTGTAAGGAGGCATAACTACTGTGTGGGGGTACTAACAGGTCATTCTACTGTGTGGGAGCACTAAGGGATTATTCTAATATGTGAGGGCATAACTACTCGGTGGGGGGATTCTATGGCAAGTGTGAGCAGTCTTGGGGGATTCAAATTTACCATGTGGCCTAGCTCTTTCTAGCTACCCCCTGGAAGATATCTTTTGGAAAATGTATGGCATGTGGTCTACATTGGCATAGATTTGGGCGACTAAGTCAGTTGAGCAGCCTTGACACCATAGCTCATCAGAAGATGAAGATGTGAAATGCCCTGTGGCTGATTTGCATGGCAATAAATCCTTGTTATCACGGGCCACTGTGAACTTCTGTCACATGCATTGTGGACAGTAGCAGCAATAAGAGTTTATGGACTTCATATTTAAAGATGAATGCAGATGGGAACAGGCAACAAAAGGAACAGCCATCATGAGAACACATATACAATTTTCTAATGAAATTGAATAGATGACTTCCACAGTATATGTCGCACTAGTTTTGATAAAGTAGCCTGACATAGTAATGATATGTAGGAGTTTTGGGACCCTGTTTTTCTGTATGAATTTTCCATTTAGCTGCTGTCACGGCTGAGGATGGGGAAAACCCTCAGCCGTGCGGTGCCAGGAGATGGAAGGGTTGTCACTTGGCCAGAACCACAGAATTAGGGAGCAGGTCACCTCCTAGCACTTCCCTAACCTGACCCTGACTCCTAGCTGTATGGGCCGCCCTTAAAGGTAGGAGGGCCCATACTCAGGAACCTCGGATCCCTACTGACCCTCCGTCGTTCCCTGAGCTAGGAGCTGGGTAGACAACCTGTTCCTCCTGGAGACGGAGAAACAGGAGTCTAATGTGGCCAAGCTACAAAGGGAAACAGAAACAGCTATGGCAGTGACAGGCAAAAGTAATCCACACAACACTCACCTGCCACAGACAACACAACCAGGAACCCATGTGCAGGTGCTGTTAGTACAAGACACCAAGGAACACAGCACACACCAGACATCACACAGGAACCCTGGACCATAAGCTGCAATAATACAAAACCCCACACACACCTAGATAACACCGTGTAACAAAGATTTATGACCAGTTGGGAGGCCCTCACTGGTAGATGGTAACACACAGGAGGCTGCTCCAGCCATGCCTGGCTGAAGCAACCTACTGAGCCCAGCCAAAGACAGAGGCTATATAGGCCTAAGAGGCCACACCCAACGGTCAGACACACCCAGTGACTCACACACACACACTGGGAAGGGAGTTAACCCTTCCAGCACCAGAGAAGGGAAAAACACCACTTAAAAGGGAAGTGCACACAATACATAAAACACAGTGTACACCATACACACACCTAACATAAAGGGAGTCAGGTGAGACCGCATGCCAAAGCAGCAAGCTGCCTAGCACCGCTCAGGCTGCTCTGCTGACAATAACAGAACAGAACTAGTTGCCCGCGGCAACCACAAGTGAGGCCACACACAGCGACCCTCACCTGTGGTTGAACGCACAAACTAAACCGCAGGCAACCGCATGCGGTAAGGAGTCATGGACATAGCCATGGCCGTGACAGCTGCCAATAGCTGCTACATCCTGGAGTAGTCTCTGTTAGGGAGACAGCTGACCCATGGGGGTCATGAGACACAGATGCATAACACCAAAGGGACAGGCAAATCAGTAACAGGCAATCAAGTCAGTAACAAGCTGAGTTCAGGGCAGGTAGAGTTAGTCAAAGTCCAGAATAAAGTGTGAGGTCATGGCAGGTTGCTGAGGGTCAACATGGACATCAAGCAGAGGTCAGGTCATGCATCAAACGTTCAAAATCCAGATATGAGGCCAAATATGGTCCAAACATGCAAGTGTGACATCTTTGCAGAAAACTACTGAGAGGAACCTATTGCTCAGGCACCCTTTACTGGGCAAGTGTGCCTTCTATAACCTAACAAGGTATTTCATAGGCTAGGGAAAACCTGGTTGGCGTGTGTGCTGGCCCTTTGGGAACCTGAGGGAGCATGTGTGCACCCCATGGGCAAAAGAAAACCAACCACTAAGAGGCAGGCGGGTTTACCGGGTGGGAAAATTACATTGGTGGACCAGAGTGCTGAGCAGCGAGCGCGGTGCTTGTACCTGCCAAGGAGAGTGGAGGAGAGATAGGCATGGGACACGGCCATAACAATTTACTAAGAATGGTCCAATGAAGATACTTTTTTTTTTACAGCAGATGGAAACCCCCTTTAAATCTGGTGAACAGTTAAAACCAGATCATTGTTGTTTATTTTAGAAAACCCATTTTAAAAACCTTATCTGATTTCATACAAGGGAGTGCCTCATTTGGAACCTACGTTAGTAAGTAAGAGCAGCAAGTGTCTATAAAGAGTCTGCACTACACAGACAGCCGAATGATCTTAAAGGGAGCCTATCACTGGGAAATCGACTGTTAAACCAGGCACAATGAATTGTATGGATAGCGCAGCTGAATGTACTGAGGGATCTGTTGTTTTGCTGTGGAAAAGTATTTTTCACCATATGCAAATGAGCAGCTAATTGCACAGGGGGCGTGCCCAAACCACTCTGTCCACTCTTGCTCCTCCTGCTTCCTCTGCTAGCCCTTCCATTTCCTTCTTGATAGGCAGGGCCAGGTTCCTACGTAGTCATTTCACCTAGCCTTATCAATCAAGAGTGGCTTGGGCCTGCCCTTGGTGCACTTAGCTGCTCATTTGCACATGGATTATATTTTTCAGAATGAAACAATAGATGGCTAAGTGAAAGGTATCTTTACATTCAGCTGAGTTATTAGCCCTGTGCATTGTGTCTGATTGGCCATAGACCCTACAGGGAAATCTCCTGGTGGGCTGATGCCCAGATGGCCACATAATCCCTCCTCATGTCTGTCAGCAAGGTGCATATGATCTGATGCTATCAGCATTAAATAATGTAGGACAATCAGGTACTTATGCACCTGGCCAATGACTGCAGCTGCCTTACTGAATTCAGTTATATTGCCGTCCACAAGATGATGATACAGCTTCATATTGTGGTGTGGCCCAAAGTATTTAGTGCTGTACTCTGGTATCTGGTTCTGCTGGGGCAGTATATTATGCTGCGCTGTTGCAGTTGGTTCTGCAGAGGGGTATTTTGTTCTGCACAATGATATTGCTGGCTCCGCCTACTTCTGTTGACCCTGCCTTCTGTCAATTTGGACCTGCCTACAATTTGGACCTGCCTACAATTTGGACCTGCCTACAATTTGGATCTGCCTACAATTTGGATCTGCCTACAATTTGGACCTGCCTACAATTTGGATCTGCCTACAATTTGGACCTGCCTACAAATGAGGCCACTTTTATTTATTTTTCCAGGGCCACTTTAAGTTCCCAGTCCACCCCTGGTATGATTTAACGGAATTACCTACTGACAGACTCCCTTTACTAAGTAATTTTTCCTTTTCCCATGTACAGGCACTGCAGGGAACTGAATACGTGATACAGATTACAAGCTAATTGCTGGGGATCTCAGTAGCAAAACTAACTATGATCATATTAATTTAAAGAAAGCTTACAAAGTAATGCCCAAATATTACAACCCTTGTAAAGCAGCTGGCGAATGAATGTTAACTTTAACCAGATACGGTAGTTGATCTTTGCATTCCAGACCCGTAAACAGTAAGTCAAGTAGATTCTAAAAAAAATGAAGTGTTTTTGAAGTGTAACCTAATAACAGAAGCCTTGTATCTACTGCTTTATGCGTGACAATTTGTTACATGAAATGCAGAGACACGTGTATTGGGAATGCACTTCCTGTTAAATTCCTGATTTTTCATGCTAAGGCAAATGTGTTTTAGAGATCGCTCACACAAGACATCTCCGTGCCTTCTCTGACCTCTCGAATAACCAGTCTGCTTTTTCTTACGAAAAGTAACATTCCTGCTAATGTGGCTGACTCTTGCTGGAGGCACTACTTTCCAAACATGATATTTAAGTCCCAGGGCTGCTCTGCTGCAAGGACTACTATTCTTTAGCTTAACGTAATGTTTATCTGCTGATTAGATAGATGCTCAAAGTGTTAATGACTTTTTGTGTGTGTGCGCCCTTATTGCAGGAAACAAGGATATCTTCCGTGAAGAATTCGGTCAGCAAGAGACATGTATGTAAGGTAATAGGAAGAGATGATCAAAGTATTGGAAAATTTGATTCAGCTGCTTCGTCACAAAGCGCATTTCTGGGTGCAATGACAGGGAACAGCGATTGTGCCACTTCCCATCATTGTACCCCTCTGATGCCGTGTTCAACGCTGATTGCGGCAACTGACAATAATATTAAAGCATAAAATAAAAATAAAAAATTAAAATCATACTTACCTCATCCACTTGATCGCGAAGAGCTGGCTGCAGCAATCTTGATTGAAGATCCAGTGCGAAATCTCACGTGGCCCGTGATGACGTCACCACATCGGGCAACGTGCTGACGTCATATGTCACCGCGCAGGGGATTTTACAAGAGATCTTGAATCAAGATATTGGCGGCTGGCTCTTTGCACTCAAATGGATGAGGTAAGTATGATTTAATTTTTATTTTTTACAGCCATTTCAGGGAAATCGATTCGTTACCACAAAGCACGAGGAAATTCGGCTTTGCGGCAAATCAAATTTTCCTAGGTAAGGCTGTGTTCACCATATGTCAGCTCATTATCAGGACGTCCCACCGTCATTTACACCATCAATCAGGATTTATTCATTTGTTTATTTATTTTAGGAAAAACTGCTATTCCATGTAACTTATCACTTATATATCACCAACATATTTTGCAGAGCTGTACACAGATTGCCTGACATCAGTCCCTGTCCGCAGTGGGACACACAGTGCAATTTCCCTGTACATACTATGGTAAATTTCATAGGAATCCAATTACCCTATCAGTATAATTTTCAAGTGTTGGCAGAAGCAGCAGTACCCAGAGGAAACCAATGCAAACACGTCGGGAAAGACATGAAGATGTTTGGATTGAAACTCCAGACCCCAGTACTGCAAGTGATAACCACTGAGATCCCATGATACCCCATTCTGTGTACTATTATTCTTTAAGAGATGACCGGAGTACCCAGAATAAACCTAAATAAACACCAGGAGAACATACGATACTGTTTTAAAGGGACACTTCCATCAACATTCCTCTCACGTATGAAGAACCTGTATATCAATATGCTCTGTCATTTTTTATTTAAAATGGGTAGATGTTTTTTTTGGATATAAATTTATGAAGTCACTCCGTGTATTCTACTTCCTGTCCTGGCTCTATAACTTCCTCTTTGGACCTTTAGCACAGCAAACAGCTTCGCTTGACTTTCTGAGTCAGACCATTGCATCATACAGGACATTCTATTCTGGTCACTTCTGACGCCATGTTTACTCCTCTACATACCACATGGCTGTGAACAAGGTCTATGGTTGGATCGAAACACTAGAATAGGCCTATAACTTTGTCTGTTATGTGTTGCCTTTAATAAAACAAAGACATATTCGAGCATCATTTATGAGTGCTGTGGTATTCTTATACATCCAGCTCATAAGCGGCCTCATTGTTATTTTGGGGAGAACCCAGCAGGGTTTAAAGGTGTTTTCCGAGATGTTAATCCTCTGGATAGGTCAGCAGTATCTGATCAGTGAGGGTCCGACACCAGGGACCACACGATCAGTTGTTTGAGAACAGTGAGCGTCGTGGCTTTCTCTCAGCTTTCCTCAGGCCAGTGACGACACGTTCAGCGGTCACGTAGTCTAGTAGCGGCTCAGCCCCATTAAGGTGAAGGAGCTGAGCTGTAATACCGAGCACAGCCGCTATACAATGTACGGTGCTGTTCTTGGTGAGCCGAGGGAAGGTACCGATGCTCCTCTGCGTACCATCAGCGGAATTATAAATCAGGTAGACTATTTTTTCCCTATTACATTTTACTGTTTTTGATTATGATAGTGTTAATAGCAGTCCTGTACACATATAAGGCCTCGTGCAAACGACCGTATCTATTTTGCGGTCCACAAATCACAGAACCGCAAAATATGGATGCAGCCTGTATGCCATGCACATTTTGCGGACATAGTCTATCTTTTTGCAGAACAAAGATACGGATGCTGAAAGCACATGGATCTTCTTCGTGTTGTCTGCATCCATATGTCCATTTCTCAAAAAGATACAACATGTCCTATACTTGGCCACTAAATGCAGACCACAAACCCTTTGAAGTCAATGATTTCGCAAAAATTGCAGATGCAACACAGACAGTATCCGTAGTGCGGATCACAAAATACATACAGTTTTGTGCATAAGGTCTTAGGCTGGCCTACATAATACTTTTACCAGTCTGCTGCCCATTAAAATACAGTAAAGTCACAAAAAGGAATGATTTTGGAAACCTTTCCCGGTCCATCTACGTATTGCATTCACAGCTGGTCACAGTACTGGCTCTTATATTAAAGGGGTTGTTTATGATTAGCCATCCCCTTTTAGCCAATTACATAAATTAGACATAATTATCAATTCTATAATGAGACATTTTTTGATGCAATCATAGCAAAAAATTAATATTTGTTCACTCAGTGTCAGTGATATGTGGGGGTTCTTTCACGCTTTTTTACTTATATTGTAAAGCGTTTATGCTATTTCCTATGACCTGGATGCACTGGTGCCTTGTGTGTCGACAAGGCAACATCTGAAATTTAAGACATGCTGTTACATTTACAAATTACATTTTGTTCCTCTGAGACTTTGCATTAAGGACGCTGATTTCCCCAAGTGTTTGCTAGTGGTTAGCGAGGAATATTTTAGAAATATATCCATCTGGTTTTCATCCACCAGCTGCACTGAAATCTACTTTCATCATGGCATGAATGTGTTAGAGGAAGAAAAACGACAAAATCAGCACATTTTCCCATGCAATTTAAGGACTGTGAATTACAACTATGTTATAGTCCCAGGTAATTTAGTAATTTATTCTTCCTCACAACTCAAACAACTCTACACAAAGTTGGTATTAGATTTATTCGCAGAATGCCAATAAATAAACAGAAATAGACCACTTGTCGGAAATGTTAGGATATAAATAATAAAACTCCTTTGACTTAGACTGCATTTAATTTTGGTAGAGCCATTTTATTTTTTCAAGGTGCCATTGGATGAAAAGAAAAGAAAAAAAAAAACAAGTGGAAAGTTTCTCTTTCCTTTATACTTATCATTGTATGACCCAGTCCTGATCAAGGGCAGACTGGAAACTAAAAGTGGCCCTGGAAAAGAAACTAAAAGTTTTGGAAGCATCAGGAAACCTGACTGTGTGGCCATACCCTTAGGCCACATGTATATTCCACATAATATATTTAGTGCTAAATACAGTACCAGATAAATAGATGAGATTTTAAAATGCGGTGCAGACATTTTCCTTGTGGAAGTTAATCTGCTGTGCAGATTTTTTAATTTGGAATATGTTTTTAATTGTTAATGCAGATTTTCAGTACAGATTTAACTGCATCAAAATCCATATCAAAATCTTTGTCTAAATCCACAAGTAACACATGGATTTTGGTGCAGAAATGCAGGAAACTCCACATAAACGACGACACTGCCATGTTCATGTACCCTTACTGGCAAGTATGCTGTGCCAGTTATGACATGAAGAGAATGGCTGCATTCCCATGACATTGAAAAAAAATGCCTTTAAAGACAGATACGCTGCCAGTTTTTCATGGCCATTATAGAATCAGTGTGTCCGTCCATTTCCTGGCCATTTATCCATTTTTAATGGCCATTTTGCATCCATTTTTAACCGCCCTGAATTTTTCCCCCAACCCCTACAGTGCTTTCAGGAATCCAAGATACATAATGCCCCCTGGGCATCAAAATGCACACATAGTTCCTCCCCAGTATGAATAATGCCCCCCTTAGTGCCCCCAGTAAATATAACACCCCTTTTAGTTCTCTCCAATGTATATAATGCCCCTCCAGTATATATAAGGCCCCTTTTAGTGGCCCTGTGTATATAAGGCCCCTCTTACTGCCCCAGTATATAAGACCCCTCTTAGTGCTCCCTAGTATATATGACGCCCCTCTTAGTGCTCCCTAGTATATATAAGGCCCTTCTTAGTATACTCCAGTATATAAGGCCCCTCTTAGTGCTCCATAGTATATATAAGGCCCTTCTTAGTATACTCCAGTATATAAGGCCCCTCCTAGTGCTCCATAGTATATATAAAACCCCTCTTAGTGCTCCCTAGTATATATAAGGCCCTTCTTAGTATACTCCAGTATATAAGGCCCCTCTTAGTGCTCCATAGTATATATAAAACCCCTCTTAGTGCTCCCTAGTATATATAAGGCCCTTCTTAGTATACTCCAGTATATAAGGCCCCTCTTAGTGCTCCATAGTATATATAAAACCCCTCTTAGTGCTCCCTAGTATAAATAAGGCCCTTCTTAGTACTGTATACTCCAGTATATATAAGGCCTTTCATAGTGTACCTCAGTATATATAAGGCCTTTTTTAGTTTACCCCAAGTTTTATATATATAAGGACTTTTTTAGTGTACCCCTGTATTTTTTATGTTTCTCTTGGCGCCCCCAGTATAGTAATTCTACATGTTCTATTTTTTCACGGCTGCTATTCGCTGGCCGATAAAAAAAAAACGGTGATATGAATAACCCTATAGACTTCAACCAGTTCTAAAAATGACCAAGTGATCATCATTACTCAAACGTCCGTCGGGCGGCAATGTTCACGTTTGTGTGAATGAGGCCCATAGCATCTCTTATTTATTTCATTGTCCTTGTGCAGCTAAAAAAAGCCTAAGACTGCAATAGGTCTTCCTTGTAGCTTCATATTATGAACAGGTAATTTCCGATACATCAGATTATACTCCTGGCTGTTTCACAAGGTAAAATAGAATTACAGAGGTAGCACATTGCAAATTACTCAGGCTAACAAGTTAAATATGAAGCTAATTCTGATTAGCTTAACATTTGTATATAGTGTAATTTTCATTAGCCGTGAAGGTTAATTACACAATACATCACTTTGTAGAATGAAAATTTAGATCCCTTACAATACAATATTTATTAAAGGCATATGTCATCGTCTTTCGTGTAGAAATAAGTGAATTTCTGTTATTGTGAGAGAGACTTATTGATATTGTGTTCATTAGGTTTAATCAGAGACAGAAGCTCAAGTGTAAGAGTGCCTGTACACAATGTGGTCACAGGATCTGCATGCAGATTACTGCCAGTGGCCGGGCTGCACCTTGAAGGTACCAGGGAAATAAATAATATTGCAGATCACCTCCTCCAGTGACACCTGAATTTTGAACTCAGCTTCCCAGATATTAGATTATTCGTGCCAAGTGTTTCTAATAATGTAGTGCCCCCGATTCTGCAGTGATGACGTCATGGACCACAACAGCCAATCATTGGCCTCAGCAGTTACACGCCATACATCCAGGTCACATGAATGATATATATTACAATATCATGCATGACTAGCAGGGTCCACTGGAGCAGTAGTGCTGGAGCGGCAGTGGAATTTAAGCATAATTATAGGCTTTTACTTTATTGTTTTCTATTTTGTGTCCTTAGGGATATTTTCTTAAAATCCCAGACATTCTCTTCAAAGGGATTTTCAGAGATTTTTATACTGATGACCTATCCGCTGGATAAGTCATCAGTACCTGATTGGTGAGGGTCTGATACCCGGGATCCCTGCCGAGAACCGGTTTGAGAAGGCACTGGCGCTCGGAGTAGCGCCATAGCCTTCTCTCACCTCTACAAGCACAGCACCATACATTGTACAGCGGCTGTGATTGGTATCACAGCTCAGTCCCATTCATTTCAAAGGGGCTGAGCTGCACCTAGGCCATGTGACCAATGAACATGACGTCACACGGCCTAGGAAAAGCTGGAGAAGGCCGCGGCGCTACTGTGAGCGCTGGTGCCTTTTCAAACAACTGATCAGTGGAGGTCCCGGAAGTGTGGCCCACACCGATCAGATACTCCTGGAAAACCCCTTTAACTCCCATAGACTATAGTGGAAAAGGGTGTGCTCAGGCTTGGCCAACAGTTCATTGCCTCCTATGGAGCAAAATTGGCTTTTCTGTTTATCTATTTGAACATTCTTTTTTACACAAAAACTGAACCATTGAGTTTCTGACGGCCCAAGCGGATATAAGACTGCCGAAAACAATCTAATAAATTTAGGGGTGTACTACACTTTGTTGTACATTTCCCAACGTGTTCTCTGTTGCTACAGAAAGATAGCAAAAGTATTTTTTTATCTCAGCTGAAAAAATCCATCTTCTAGGACAGCTTGTCTTGTCATGCATGTATATTCTTGTGACAAGGTCAGTAAACCTTTCCAGTTTGTGTGGCGAAAGTTTTAGCTGTCATTTACTGTATGTTGTTGAGCTCATTGCTGTGAGTAGAAATTCTTCCTTTGCCCTAAACCTTTCGCACGCGTGTCATTAAATGCCATTGGAAATGTACTGCTTATAGTCCCTATGGGGCACAAACTGTATATATGTACTCAAAACCCAAAATTACTTTTACGTAAAAGACCTCGTATAGTGCTAAAATACATTTATCACACAAAGTTACATGTACTGAGGTGTCTCCCTTATAAACCTATTAGAGATGAACAAACTTCCCAAAAATTCATTTCGGGTCGGATTCAATAGAATCGTCTTTAAGATTTGATTTGGTCTGAATAAATTCCATCTATAATTGCCCCGATTGCCCCGAAAAGTCATGTATGACACTCTGAGGTCTCCTAGGACTGTATCCAACCTCCTTTAAGCTTTTTGATACGTAATGTCAATTTTTGGTGGCCTTATTAGATATCTGTGAAACAAGAGTGATGCCATGTCCGTGACTTCTGACTTAGAAGGCAGCAGAACACCATCAGCACCAGGATTAATATTGTGGAAGATCTGTGAATGATGTGATAATGATTGATGATTCACAAACTAATGTAAGAACCGTATAGCTGCCTGTGCCTGCATGACTAACACATCGATATTGCCTGACTGAGTCTGATTCCTATATCTCTGTAAATCTATCTACCTTACTAAACTGTCTATTATTCGACCGCGACCCTTGAATTCAACACTGTTGGATTTTTTTATAATACAGGGGTTGCAGTTGTGGCACACGTACAACTCACGCAGTGACCCCATTCATTTCAATGGGATCACCACTACACTGCAATGCCCCAGTGGTCCTGGCCACAACAGCAGTTGCATGACCAGTGTCGCTGTGTAGTCATAGCTAGAGTTGAGCGAACACCTGGATGTTCGGGTTCGAGAAGTTCGGCCGAACTTCCTGAAAATGTTCGGGTTCGGGATCCGAACCCGATCCGAACTTCGTCCCGAACCCCATTGAAGTCAATGGGGACCCGAACTTTTCGGCACTAAAACGGCTGTAAAACAGCCCAGGAAAGGGCTAGAGGGCTGCAAAAGGCAGCAACATGTAGGTAAATCCCCTGCAAACAAATGTGGATAGGGAAATGAATTAAAATAAAAATTAAATAAATAAAAATTAACCAAAATCAATTGGAGAGAGGTCCCATAGCAGAGAATCTGGCTTCCCGTCACCCACCACTGGAACAGTCCATTCTCAGATATTTAGGCCCCGGCACCCAGGCAGAGGAGAGAGGTCCCGTAACAGACAATCTGGCTTCATGTCAGCAGAGAATCAGTCTTCATGTCATAGCAGAGAATCAGGCTTCACGTCACCCACCACTGCAACAGTCCATTTTCATAAATTTAGGCCCAGCACCCAGGCAGAGGAGAGAGGTCCCGTAACAGACAATCTGGCTTCATGTCAGCAGAGAATTAGTCTGCATGTCATAGCAGAGAATCAGGCTTCACGTCAGCCACCAATGCAACAGTCCATTGTCAGATATTTAGGCCCAGCACCCTGGCAGAGGAGAGAGGTCCCGTAACAGAGGATCTAGCTTCATGTCAGCAGAGAATCAGTCTTCATATCATAGCAGAGAATCAGGCTTCACGTCACCCACCACTGCAACAGTCCATTTTCATAAATTTAGGCCCAGCACCCAGGCAGAGGAGAGAGGTCCCGTAACAGAGGATCTGGCTTCATGTCAGCAGAGAATCAGTCTGCATGTCATAGCAGAGAATCAGGCTTCACGTCAGCCACCACTGCAACAGTCCATTGTCATAAATTTAGGCCCAGCACCCAGGCAGAGGAGAGAGGTCCCGTAACAGACAATCTGGCTTCATGTCAGCAGAGAATCAGTCTTCATGTCATAGCAGAGAATCAGTCTTCATGTCATAGCAGAGAATCAGGCTTCACGTCACCCACCACTGCAACAGTCCATTTTCATAAATTTAGGCCCAGCACCCAGGCAGAGGAGAGAGGTCCCGTAACAGACAATCTGGCTTCATGTCAGCAGAGAATTAGTCTGCATGTCATAGCAGAGAATCAGGCTTCACGTCAGCCACCAATGCAACAGTCCATTGTCAGATATTTAGGCCCAGCACCCTGGCAGAGGAGAGAGGTCCCGTAACAGAGGATCTAGCTTCATGTCAGCAGAGAATCAGTCTTCATATCATAGCAGAGAATCAGGCTTCACGTCACCCACCACTGCAACAGTCCATTTTCATAAATTTAGGCCCAGCACCCAGGCAGAGGAGAGAGGTCCCGTAACAGAGGATCTGGCTTCATGTCAGCAGAGAATCAGTCTGCATGTCATAGCAGAGAATCAGGCTTCACGTCAGCCACCACTGCAACAGTCCATTGTCATAAATTTAGGCCCAGCACCCAGGCAGAAGAGAGAGGTCCCGTAACAGACAATCTGGCTTCATGTCAGCAGAGAATCAGTCTTCATGTCATAGCAGAGAATCAGTCTTCATGTCATAGCAGAGAATCAGGCTTCACGTCACCCACCACTGCAACAGTCCATTGGCATATATTTAGGCCCAGCACCCAGGCAGAGGAGAGAGGTCCCGTAACAGAGGATCTAGCTTCATGTCAGCAGAGAATCAGTCTTCATATCATAGCAGAGAATCAGGCTTCACGTCACCCACCACTGCAACAGTCCATTTTCATAAATTTAGGCCCAGCACCCAGGCAGAGGAGAGAGGTCCCGTAACAGAGGATCTGGCTTCATGTCAGCAGAGAATCAGTCTGCATGTCATAGCAGAGAATCAGGCTTCACGTCAGCCACCACTGCAACAGTCCATTGTCATAAATTTAGGCCCAGCACCCAGGCAGAGGAGAGAGGTCCCGTAACAGACAATCTGGCTTCATGTCAGCAGAGAATCAGTCTTCATGTCATAGCAGAGAATCAGTCTTCATGTCATAGCAGAGAATCAGGCTTCACGTCACCCACCACTGTAAGAGTCCATTTTCATAAATTTAGGCCCAGCACCCAGGCAGAGGAGAGAGGTCCCGTAACAGACAATCTGGCTTCATGTCAGCAGAGAATCAGTCTTCATGTCATAGCAGAGAATCAGGCTTCACGTCACCCACCACTGTAAGAGTCCATTTTCATAAATTTAGGCCCAGCACCCAGGCAGAGGAGAGAGGTCCCGTAACAGACAATCTGGCTTCATGTCAGCAGAGAATCAGTCTTCATGTCATAGCAGAGAATCAGGCTTCACGTCACCCACCACTGTAAGAGTCCATTTTCATAAATTTAGGCCCAGCACCCAGGCAGAGGAGAGAGGTCCCGTAACAGACAATCTGGCTTTATGTCAGCAGAGAATCAGTCTTCATGTCATAGCAGAGAATCAGGCTTCACGTCACCCACCACTGCAACAGTCCATTTTCATAAATTTAGGCCCAGCACCCAGGCAGAGGAGAGAGGTCCCGTAACAGACAATCTGGCTTCATGTCAGCAGAGAATCAGTCTTCATGTCATAGCAGAGAATCAGGCTTCACGTCACCCACCACTGCAACAGTCCATTTTCATAAATTTAGGCCCAGCACCCTGGCAGAGGAGAGAGGTCCCGTAACAGACAATCTGGCTTCATGTCAGCAGAGAATTAGTCTGCATGTCATAGCAGAGAATCAGGCTTCACGTCAGCCACCAATGCAACAGTCCATTGTCAGATATTTAGGCCCAGCACCCAGCCAGAGGAGAGAGGTCCCGTAACAGACAATCTGGCTTCATGTCAGCAGAGAATCAGTCTTCATGTCATAGCAGAGAATCAGTCTTCATGTCATAGCAGAGAATCAGGATTCACGTCACCCACCACTGTAAGAGTCCATTTTCATAAATTTAGGCCCAGCACCCAGCCAGAGGAGAGAGGTCCCGTAACAGACAATCTGGCTTCATGTCAGCAGAGAATCAGTCTTCATGTCATAGCAGAGAATCAGTCTTCATGTCATAGCAGAGAATCAGGATTCACGTCACCCACCACTGTAAGAGTCCATTTTCATAAATTTAGGCCCAGCACCCAGGCAGAGGAGAGAGGTCCCGTAACAGACAATCTGGCTTCATGTCAGCAGAGAATCAGTCTTCATGTCATAGCAGAGAATCAGTCTTCATGTCATAGCAGGGAATCAGGCTTCACGTCACCCACCACTGTAAGAGTCCATTTTCATAAATTTAGGCCCAGCACCCAGGCAGAGGAGAGAGGTCCCGTAACAGACAATCTGGCTTCATGTCAGCAGAGAATTAGTCTGCATGTCATAGCAGAGAATGAGGCTTCACGTCAGCCACCACTGCAACAGTCCATTGGCATATATTTAGGCCCAGCACACAGGCAGAGGAGAGAGGTCCCGTAACAGAGGATCTGGCTTCATGTCAGCAGAGAATCAGTCTGCATGTCATAGCAGAAAATCAGGCTTCACGTCAGCCACCACTGCAACAGTCCATTGTCAGATATTTAGGCCCAGCACCCAGGCAGAGGAGAGAGGTCCCGTAACAGAGAATCTGTCTTCGTGTCAGCAGAGAATTAGTCTGCATGTCATAGCAGAGAATCAGGCTTCACGTCACCCAACATTGGAACAGTCCATTGGCATATATTTAGGCCCCGGCACCCAGACAGAGGAGAGGTTCATTCAACTTTGGGTAGCCTCACAATATAATGGTAAAATGAAAATAAAAATAGGATTGAATGAGGAAGTGCCCTGGAGTCCAATAATATATGGTTAAGGGGAGGTAGTTAATGTCTAATCTGGACAAGGGACGGACAGGCCCTGTGGGATCCATGCCTGGTTCATTTTTATGAACGTCAGCTTGTCCACATTGGCTGTAGACAGGCGGCTGCGTTTGTCTGTAATGACGCCCCCTGCCGTGCTGAATACACGTTCAGACAAAACGCTGGCCGCCGGGCAGGCCAGCACCTCCAAGGCATAAAAGGCTAGCTCTGGCCACGTGGACAATTTAGAGACCCAGAAGTTGAATGGGGCCGAACCATCAGTCAGTACGTGGAGGGGTGTGCACACGTACTGTTCCACCATGTTAGTGAAATGATGCCTCCTGCTAACACGTTGCGTATCAGGTGGTGGTGCAGTTAGCTGTGGCGTGTTGACAAAAGTTTTCCACATCTCTGCCATGCTAACCCTGCCCTCAGAGGAGCTGGCCGTGACACAGCTGCCTTGGCGACCTCTTGCTCCTCCTCTGCCTTGGCCTTGGGCTTCCACTTGTTCCCCTGTGACATTTGGGAATGCTCTCAGTAGCGCGTCTACCAACGTGCGCTTGTACTCGCGCATCTTCCTATCACGCTCCAGTGCAGGAAGTAAGGTGGGCACATTGTCTTTGTAGCGTGGATCCAGCAGGGTGGCAACCCAGTAGTCTGCACAGGTTAAAATGTGGGCAACTCTGCTGTCGTTGCGCAGGCACTGCAGCATGTAGTCGCTCATGTGTGCCAGGCTGCCCAGGGGTAAGGACAAGCTGTCCTCTGTGGGAGGCGTATCGTCATTGTCCTGCCTTTCCCCCCAGCCACGCACCAGTGATGGACCCGAGCTGCGATGGGTGCCACCCCGCTGTGACCATGCTTCATCCTCATCCTCCTCCACCTCCTCCTCATCCTCGTCCTCCTCGTCCTCCAGTAGTGGGCCCTGTCTGGCCACATTTGTACCTGGCCTCTGCTGTTGCCAAAAACCTCCCTCTGAGTCACTTCGAAGAGACTGGCCTGAAAGTGCTAAAAATGACCCCTCTTCCTCCTCCTCCTCCTCCTGGGCCACCTCCTCTTCCATCATCGCCCTAAGTGTTTTCTCAAGAAGACATAGAAGTGGTATTGTAACGCTGATAACGGCGTCATCGCCACTGGCCATGTTGGTGGAGTACTCAAAACAGCGCAACAGGGCACACAGGTCTCGCATGGAGGCCCAGTCATTGGTGGTGAAGTGGTGCTGTTCTGTAGTGCGACTGACCCGTGCGTGCTGCAGCTGAAACTCCACTATGGCCTGCTGCTGCTCGCACAGTCTGTCCAGCATGTGCAAGGTGGAGTTCCACCTGGTGGGCACGTCGCATATGAGGCGGTGAGCGGGAAGGCCGAAGTTACGCTGTAGCGCAGACAGGCGAGCAGCAGCAGGATGTGAACGCCGGATACGCGAACAGACGGCCCGCACTTTATGCAGCAGCTCTGACATGTCGGGGTAGTTGTGAATGAACTTCTGCACCACCAAATTCAGCACATGCGCCAAGCAAGGGATGTGCGTCAAATTGGCTAGTCCCAGAGCTGCAACGAGATTTCGCCCATTATCACACACCACCAGGCCGGGCTTGAGGCTCACCGGCAGCAACCACTCGTCGGTCTGTTGTTCTATACCCCGCCACAACTCCTGTGCGGTGTGGGGCCTGTCCCCCAAACATATGAGTTTCAGAATGGCCTGCTGACGTTTACCCCGGGCTGTGCTGAAGTTGGTGGTGAAGGTGTGTGGCTGACTGGATGAGCAGGTGGAAGAAGAGTAGGAGGAAGCCGAGAAGGAGGAGGTGGCAACAGGAGGCAAAGAATGTTGCCCTGCGATCCTTGGCGGCGGAAGGACGTGCGCCAAACAGCTCTCCGCCTGGGGCCCAGCTGCCACTACATTTACCCAGTGTGCCGTTAGGGAGATATAGCGTCCCTGGCCGTGCTGTGGTTAGGTGGACCTTGCTACAGATGGCGTTGCGCAGTGCACATTTGATTTTTTCAGATACTTGGTTGTGCAGGGAAGGCACGGCTCTCTTGGAGAAGTAGTGGCGGCTGGGAACAACATACTGTGGGACAGCAAGCGACATGAGCTGTTTGAAGCTGTCTGTGTCCACCAGCCTAAATGACAGCATTTCATAGGCCAGTAGTTTAGAAATGCTGGCATTCAGGGCCAGGGATCGAGGGTGGCTAGGTGGGAATTTACGCTTTCTCTCAAATGTTTGTGAGATGGAGAGCTGAACGCTGCAGTGTGACATGGTTGAGACGCTTGGTGACGGAGGTGGTGGTGGTGTTGGTGGTACATCCCCTGTTTGCTGGGCGGCAGGTGCCAACGTTCCTCCAGAGGCAGAGGAAGAGGCCGAGGCGGCAGCAGCAGAACAGGGAGCAGGGGGAGCCTGAGTGACTTCCTTGGTTTTAAGGTGTTTACTCCACTGCAGTTCATGCTTTGCATGCAGGTGCCTGGTCATGCAGGTTGTGCTCAGGTTCAGAACGTTAATGCCTCGCTTCAGGCTCTGATGGCACAGCGTGCAAACCACTCGGGTCTTGTCGTCAGCACATTGTTTGAAGAAGTGCCATGCCAGGGAACTCCTTGAAGCTGCCTTTGGGGTGCTCGGTCCCAGATGGCGGCGGGCAGTAGCAGGCGGAGTCTCTTGGCGGCGGGTGTTCTGCTTTTGCCCACTGCTCCCTCTTTTGCTACGCTGTTGGCTCGGTCTCACCACTGCCTCTTCCTCCGAACTGTGAAAGTCAGTGGCACGACCTTCATTCCATGTGGGGTCTAGGACCTCATCGTCCCCTGCATCGTCTTCCACCCAGTCTTGATCCCTGACCTCCTGTTCAGTCTGCACACTGCAGAAAGACGCAGCAGTTGGCACCTGTGTTTTGTCATCATCAGAGACATGCTGAGGTGGTATTCCCATGTCCTCATCATCAGGAAACATAAGTGGTTGTGCGTCAGTGCATTCTATGTCTTTCACCGCTGGGGAAGAGCTAGGTGGATGCCCTTGGGAAACCCTGCCAGCGGAGTCTTCAAACAGCATAAGAGACTGCTGCATAACTTGAGGCTGAGACAGTTTCCCTGGTATGCATGGGGGTGATGTGACAGACTGATGGGGTTGGTTTTCAGGCGCCATCTGTGCGCTTTCTGCAGAAGACTGGGTGGGAGATAATGTGAACGTGCTGGATCCACTGTCGGCCACACAATTGACTAATGCCTGTACCTGCTCAGGCCTTACCATCCTTAGAACGGCATTGGGCCCCACCATATATCGCTGTAAATTCTGGCGGCTACTGGGACCTGAGGTAGTTGGTACACTAGGACGTGTGGATGTGGCAGAACGGCCACGTCCTCTCCCAGCACCAGAGGGTCCACTAACACCACCACGACCATGTCCACGTCCGCGTCCCTTACTAGATGTTTTCCTCATTGTTATGGTTCACCACAACAACAAAAATATTATTTGGCCCAATGTATTGTATTCAAATTCAGCGGGATATAAATTTGAGGCCTAGTATTTAGGCGCTGGGTGACCGGTATGGATTTAGTGACAGAATTAGACTTGGAAATGCACAGTAGCGTGTGTGTGAAGTTATTCTGAATGACCCTATGTGCACCTTGAATATTATATACCCTTTTAGGGATAGATTTCAAATAGCTCTGATATAGCAGAAACCACTAAATTATGAAATTGCTAAATTGGGAATTGTATTTCAACCCAGAACAAAAAATGTGCTTTGACGGACACTAAATAACTTGCCCAGCCACAACAGTACAGCGGTAACGACAGATTTAGCGGGATATAAATTTGAGGCCTAGTATTTAGGCGCTGGGTGACCGGTATGGATTTAGTGACAGAATTAGACTTGGAAATGCACAGTAGCGTGTGTGTGAAGTTATTCTGAATGACCCTATGTGCACCTTGAATATTATATACCCTTTTAGGGATAGATTTCAAATAGCTCTGATATAGCAGAAACCACTAAATTATGAAATTGCTAAATTGGGAATTGTATTTCAACCCTGAACAAAAAATGTGCTTTGACGGACACTAAATAACTTGCCCAGCCACAACAGTACAGCGGTAACGACAGATTTAGCGGGATATTAATTTGAGGCCTAGTATTTAGGCGCTGGGTGACCGGTATGGATTTAGTGACAGAATTAGACTGGGATATGGCCAAAAAATAACCACACTATTGCTGGTTAAATGCACTTGGTGTGACAGCTTGACCAACCACACTACTGAGGGTTAAATGCACTTGGTGACGGGCGCAGCTTGCCCCTGATGTAGTATATGGCCAAAAAATGAACAGACTATTGCTGGTTAAATGCACTTGGTGTGACAGCTTCACCCTGATGTAGGCTTTAGCCAAAAAACAACCACACCATTGAGGGTTAAATGCACTTGGTGACAGGCGCAGCTTGCCCCTGATGTAGTATATGGCCAAAAAATGAACAGACTATTGCTGGTTAAATGCACTTGGTGACGGGCGCAGCTTGCCCCTGATTTAGTATATGGCCAAAAAATTAACAGACTATTGCTGGTTAAATGCACTTGGTGTGACAGCTTCACCCTGATGTAGGCTTTAGCCAAAAAACAACCACACCATTGAGGGTTAAATGCACTTGGTGACAGGCGCAGCTTGCCCCTGATGTAGTATATGGCCAAAAAATTAACAGACTATTGCTGGTTAAATGCACTTGGTGTGACAGCTTGACCAACCACTCTACTGAGGGTTAAATGCACTTGGTGACGGGCGCAGCTTGCCCCTGATGTAGTATATGGCCAAAAAATGAACAGACTATTGCTGGTTAAATGCACTTGGTGTGACAGCTTGACCAACCACACTACTGAGGGTTAAATGCACTTGGTGACGGGCGCAGCTTGCCCCTGATGTAGTATATGGCCAAAAAATGAACAGACTATTGCTGGTTAAATGCACTTGGTGACGGGCGCAGCTTGCCCCTGATTTAGTATATGGCCAAAAAATTAACAGATTATTGCTGGTTAAATGCACTTGGTGTGACAGCTTCACCCTGATGTAGGCTTTAGCCAAAAAACAACCACACCATTGAGGGTTAAATGCACTTGTTGACAGGCGCAGCTTGCCCCTGATGTAGTATATGGCCAAAAAATGAACAGACTATTGCTGGTTAAATGCACTTGGTGTGACAGCTTCACCCTGATGTAGGCTTTAGCCAAAAAACAACCACACCATTGAGGGTTAAATGCACTTGGTCGCAGCTTGGATGCACTTGGTCGCAGCACCGCACAAGACACAAAATGGCCGCCGATCACCCCAGAAAAAAGTGACTGACAAACGGTCTGGGCAGCCTAAAAACAGTGAGCAATTGAATTTCAGCAGCTCAATGATGCACAGCTGCAGATCGATCGATTAATCAAGTCCTTTGGAGGAGTTAATCTGCCTAATCTCGCCCTACTGTCGCATCCGCAACCTCTCCCTACGCTAATCAGAGCAGAGTGACGGGCGGCGCTATGTGACTCCAGCTTAAATAGAGGCTGGGTCACATGGTGCTCTGGCCAATCACAGCCATGCCAATAGTAGGCATGGCTGTGACGGCCTCTTGGGGCAAGTAGTATGACGCTTGTTGATTGGCTGCTTTGCAGCCTTTCAGAAAGCGCCAAGAAAGCGTCACAAAAGCGCCAAGAAAGCGACGAACACCGAACCCGAACCCGGACTTTTACGAAAATGTCCGGGTTCGGGTCCGTGTCACGGACACCCCAAAATTCGGTACGAACCCGAACTATACAGTTCGAGTTCGCTCATCCCTAGTCATAGCCTTAGTCTGCGTGTTACTCTCTTTCATTCTCTGTCTTATGTCCCACCTCTCATATGTATGTCCATGGATGGGCTAGTTGGATCCACACCTATAGTCTCTTATCACTGGCTGTGCTAAAGGGAAGGCTATCTGCAAACCGTTGTGTGATCCTTCTTCATCTTCTCTGTCTTCTGATCTGTAGAATGTTTGCCACCATTGTGAGAGATTCATTTGGGGTGGATAAATGAAATCCAAAGCTTTTGGGAAATTCATAATGAATCCAATTTGTTCCAAATCAATTCTCTTATCTCTACCTAGAGCACATGACCATTGAAGAGGAGGCTCTCTCTCTCTCAGAACTCCCCTTTATGAGTGGAGAGCCACTAATGAGTAATGACTACTACTTTTGGTGGACTCCTATGAATGAGGACAAATATCCAGGAGTTGGTGTCACTGAGAAAAGTGCAATTACAAGTACTATTTATTTAGTCTACCTGTACACCAGCTTGATGATGCCTTGTCCATACACAGCTAGGGGGAGAATTTATCAAGCCCTGCACTCCAGAAGTCAAACTTTGCTTGACTTTTAAAGGCCTAGTTCACACTTCAATTATTTGGCCAGTTATTTCCATCAGTTATTGTGACCTCAAACCAGGTGAGGATCAAAAACACAAAACAGGAGGAAATCCTAACATTATACCTTATCTACTGGTTTTGGTTCATAATCACTGAGGGAAAAAAATGACCAAATAACTGAAGTGTGAACGTGTCATGTTCTTCTATGGTCTTCTTTCTTTAGGCCTATCAAGAGAACAATAGAGCTTTTATACTATCACCCCAGTTCTACAACTACTATTATAATGAGGATTATCTTGTACATAGCATATTTCCCTCACAGAAGCAGTAAACTAACAATTTGTTCCTTCTCCATATAGGCATTTTAGGTCTCTGTACTGGTTGCTACACATACAAAGTTTTGTATTTAATTTCCAATGGTATAGTACTGCTGAAGAGAAAAAGAAAATTGAGTTAAAAAATACCCCTTTCTGATGGTTGCAAGATGTTCTGTATTCCATGTGTCAGGTCAGTGATATGAGAGAACCCGAACTTTGCAGTTCGGGTACCCAGACCCGAACCCGGACTTTTTCACTGAAGTTTGGGTGACTTTATTATTTTCCATTATACCATGGTTATAACAGAAAATGATTGCATTCTTAACCCCTTAAGGACTCAGCCCTATTTCACCTTAAGGACTTGGCCATTTTTTGCAAATCTGACCAGTGTCCCTTTAAGTGCTCATAACTTTAAAACGCTTTGACTTACCCAGGCCGTTCTGAGATTGTTTTTTCGTCATATATTGTACTTCATGACACTGCTAAAATTGGGTCAAAAAAGTTAATTTTTTTGCACAAAAAAATACAATTTTTACCAAATTTTTTGAAAAATTTGCAAATTTCAAAGTTTCAGTTTCTCTACTTCTGTAATACATAGTAATACCCCCAAAAATTGTGATGGCTTTACATTCCCCATATGTCTACTTCATGTGTGTAGCATTTTGGGAATGATATTTTATTTTTTGGGGATGTTACAAGGCTTAGAAGTTTAGAAGCAAATTTTGAAATTTTTCAGAAATCTTCAAAATCCCACTTTTTATGGACCAGTTCAGGTTTGCAGTCATATTGTGAGGCTTAGATAATAGAAACCTCCCAAAAATGACCCCATTCTAGAAACTACACCCCTCAAGGTATTCAAAACTGTTTTTTCAAACTTTATTAACCCTTTAGGTCTTCCACAAGAGTTAATGGCAGATGGAGAAACAATTTAGAAATTTCTATTTTTGGGAAAATTTTCCAATATAATCAATTTTTTCCAGGAGTAAAACAAGGGTTAACTGCCAAACAAAACTCAAAATGGGTTGCCCTGATTCTGTAGTTTGCAGAAACACCCCATATGTGGTCGTAAACTACTGTTTGGCCAAACGGTAGCACATAGAAGGAGGGGAACACCATATGGGTTTTGGAAGGCAGATTTTGCAGGACTGGTTTTGTTTATACCATGTCCCATTTGAAGCCCCCTGTTGCACCCCTAGAATAGAAATTTCAAAAAAGTGACTCCATCTAAGAAAGTACACCCCTCAAGGTATTCAAAACTGGGTTTACAAACTTTGTTAACCCTTTAGGTGTTCCACAAGAGTTAATGGCAGATGGAGAAACAATTTAGAAATTTCAATTTTTTGGAAAATTTTCCAATATAATCAATTTTTTCCAGGAGTAAAACAAGGGTTAACTGCCAAACAAAACTCAAAATGGGTTGCCCTGATTCTGTAGTTTGCAGAAACACCCCATATGTGGTCGTAAACTACTGTTTGGCCAAACGGCAGGACATAGAAGGAGGGGAACACCATATGGGTTTTGGAAGGCAGATTTTGCAGGACTGGTTTTGTTTATACCATGTCCCATTTGAAGCCCCCTGTTGCACCCCTAGAATAGAAATTTCAAAAAAGTGACTCCATCTAAGAAAGTACACCCCTCAAGGTATTCAAAACTGGGTTTACAAACTTTGTTAACCCTTTAGGTGTTCCACAAGAGTTAATGGCAGATGGAGAAACAATTTAGAAATTTCTATTTTTTGGAAAATTTTCCAATATAATCAATTTTTTCCAGGAGTAAAACAAGGGTTAACTGCCAAACAAAACTCAAAATGGGTTGCCCTGATTCTGTAGTTTGCAGAAACACCCCATATGTGGTCGTAAACTACTGTTTGGCCAAACGGCAGGACATAGAAGGAGGGGAACACCATATGGGTTTTGGAAGGCAGATTTTGCAGGACTGGTTTTGTTTATACCATGTCCCATTTGAAGCCCCCTGTTGCACCCCTAGAATAGAAATTTCAAAAAAGTGACTCCATCTAAGAAAGTACACCCCTCAAGGTATTCAAAACTGGGTTTACAAACTTTGTTAACCCTTTAGGTGTTCCACAAGAGTTAATGGCAGATGGAGAAACAATTTAGAAATTTCTATTTTTTGGAAAATTTTCCAATATAATCAATTTTTCCCAGGAGTAAAACAAGGGTTAACTGCCAAACAAAACTCAAAATGGGTTGCCCTGATTCTGTAGTTTGCAGAAACACCCCATATGTGGTCGTAAACTACTGTTTGGCCAAACGGCAGGACATAGAAGGAGGGGAACACCATATGGGTTTTGGAAGGCAGATTTTGCAGGACTGGTTTTGTTTATACCATGTCCCATTTGAAGCCCCCTGTTGCACCCCTAGAATATAAATTTCAAAAAAGTGACTCCATCTAAGAAAGTACACCCCTCAAGGTATTCAAAACTGGGTTTACAAACTTTGGTTACCCTTTAGGTGTTCCACAAGAGTTAATGGCAGATGGAGAAACAATTTAGAAATTTCAATTTTTTGGAAAATTTTCCAATATAATAAATTTTTTCCAGGAGTAAAACAAGGGTTAACTGCCAAACAAAACTCAAAATGGGTTGCCCTGATTCTGTAGTTTGCAGAAACACCCCATATGTGGTCGTAAACTACTGTTTGGCCAAACGGCAGGACATAGAAGGAGGGGAACGTCATATGGTTTTTGGAAGGCAGATTTTGCTGGACTGGTTTATTTACACCATGTACCCTTTCAAGCCCCCTGATGCACCCCTAGAGTAGAAACTCCATAAAAGTGACCCCATCTAGGAAACTACGGGATAAGGTGGTTGTTGTTTTGGGACTATTTTAGGGGTAAATATGATTTTGGTTGCTCTATATTACTCTTTTTTGAGGCAATGTAACAAAAAAATTAAATTCTAAAAATGTTTCTACATTTGCTATTTAGTTTTGTGGAACACCTAAAGGGTTAACATAGTTTGTAAAGTAACTTTTGAATACCTTGAGGGGTGTAGTTTCTTAGATGGGGTCACTTTTTTGGAGTTTCTAGTCTAGGCTACATCAGGGGGGCTTCTAATGGGACATGGTGTCAAAAAAAAAAAACTGTCCATCAAAATCTGCCTTCCAGAAACCGTATGGAGTTCCCTTCGTTCTATGCCCTGCCGTGCGGCTATATAGCCATTTACGACCACATATGGGGTATTTCTGCAAACTACAGAATCAGGGCCATAAATATTGAGTTTTGTTTGGCTGTTAACCCTTGCTTTATTACCGGCAAAAGGGATTCAAATTGAAATTTTGCACAAAAATGGGTGTTTTGGCACCGTTTTTGTTTTATATTTTTAACACCGTTCATTCGAGGCGTTTGGTCAAATGTTATTTTTATAGCGACGACTTTTACGCACGTGACGATGCCCAATATGTATGGCTCTCAGACTTTGGAGACACTAAGCAGGCATCCTAAAAACTGCGGCCCTCCAGATGTTGTAAAACTACAATTCCCACCATGCCCTGCTGATGGCTGTAGGTTGTCTGGGCATGCTGGGAGTTATAGTTTTACAACATCTGGAGGGCCGCAGTTTGAGGATGCCTGCTCTAAAACTAATATTTTTTTGGGGAAAAAAAATTGTTTCTGTGTCTCCAAAGTCTAAGAGCCATAGTGTTTTATGTTCTCTAGTGGACTGTTGGGGATTATAAAAATTTAGTACTCCATGGAAGTGTGATACTCCCTGAAGCAATCGATAACGCAGAGGCCCGGATGATCGGGGCACGTGTCACATTGAGTGGTGGTGTCCTTCCGTATCCCCCTCTTGTGACACACTCTGCATCTTTTTTGGGTTCGTCCCTTCTTTCCAGTATGGGGGACCACACCTGGAAAGTGTTGGCCAGGGACGATCCGGGCGCCTCCAGTTCCCGAGGTACTCCGGCCTGCTCTTTCCCGGTCCGAAAAGATCAGGTCTTTGAGGACTGCCTCATAGAATTGGAGGAATGTCCCTGTGCTGCCAGCGCTTCGGGATAGTACAAAAGAGTTGTACATGGCAACCTGCACCAAGTAGACCGCAACTTTTTTGTACCATGCCCGGGTTTTGCGCATGGCATTATATGGCGTGAGGACTTGATCAGAGAGATCAACTCCTCCCATATACCGATTGTAGTCGACGATACAATCGGGCTTGAGGACCGTTGCCGTGGTACCTCGCACAGAGACTGGGGTGGTGCTGTTACCGTGGATTGTGGACAGCATAAGGACATCCCTCTTGTCCTTATACCTGACCAGCAACAGGTTTCCACTGGTAAGTGCACGGGTCTCACCCCTGGGGATAGGTACCTGGAGGGGGTGGGCAGGGAGGCCGCGCTGATTTTTCCGCACGGTCCCACAAGCGAACGTGGATCTGGCGGCAAGGGACCTGAACAAGGGAATGCTGGTATAAAAGTTATCCACGTACAAGTGGTAACCCTTATCCAGCAGTGGGTGCATAAGGTCCCACACGAGTTTCCCGCTAACACCCAGAGTGGGGGGACATTCTGGGGGTTGAATACGGGAATCTCGCCCCTCGTACACACGAAATTTGTAAGTGTACCCTGAGGTACTCTCACAAATTTTGTATAGCTTCACGCCATACCTCGCCCGCTTTGTGGGAATGTATTGGCGGAAACTGAGTCTCCCCTTGAACGCAACGAGAGACTCATCAACCGCGACCTCCCTTCCAGGTACGTAGGCCTGTTCAAATTTGGCCCCAAAGTGATCGATGACCGGCCGTATCTTATACAGCCGGTCATAGGCAGGATCACCTCGGGGTGGACATGCTGCATTATTGGAATAATGCAGACATTTCCGGATGGCCTCAAACCGGGGACGTGTCATGGCCATACTGTACAGTGGGGTCTGGTATAGGACGTCCCCACTCCAGTATTGCCTGACACTGGGTTTTTGGACTAGACCCATATGCAGCACGAGGCCCCAAAATGTCCTCATTTCGGCTGCACTGACCGGCGTCCAGCCACCGGGTCTAGCCAAAAATGAGCCTGGGTTTTGAGCGACGAACTGTTGGGCGTACAGATTCGTCTGCTCCACCATCAAATTCACCAGTGGGTTACTGAAAAAAAAACTAAAAAAGTCTATTTCAGTAAACCCCACTGTGGGAATCTGGATTCCAGGATTGCCAGCGAAATCCGGAATCTCAGGCTCAAAGTCCACTGGGGGACACCAGCTAAGTTCATCGGCAGGGGGCTCCGGTGAACTTATTTGGTGGGCCGGGAAACCAGTACGAACCCCAGGGCGGCTCGTACTAGGGTGGGCCACAGGATCCCTAGCATGTGTGGCCCCTGGCTCCGCCTGGCGGCGTCTCCGCCGCCTTGGTGGCTCATCGTCATCCGATGATGATGAGGAGGATGCGGATGATAAAAGGAACGTGGGGTCATCCTCATCCTCACTGGGGCTCTCAGAGTCGGAGGCAATCTGGGCATATGCCTCCTCGGCCGAGAACACCCGGCGGGCCATGGGTGTGTGTGCGTGTAGGTGTGCGTGTGTGGAAACCTTTATTATATGTGCGTGTGTGTGGGGGCAACGGGTGTTCGCGTACTAAAAAAAGGAAAATAAAGGGGCAAGTGTTAGGAAAAAAAAAAAAAAAGTTCACAGATGCTGATCAGCGGTACAACGCTGATCAGCGGTGGGGCGGGCGATGCGCTAACAGTGGACGGACGCTAAAGTGCCGACCAGTCAGCGAACGCAGAAAAATAAAAAAGTGGTGGTAAGGGGGCTAGTGGTGAGGGGGGGGGGGCTGGGGGAGGGCTGGTGGGGGGATGGGTGGGGGGGGTGGGGGGGGGCTGGTGGTGGTGGGGGGCTGGTAGGGGGGGGCAAGTGGCAGGGGGGAGTCTGGGGTCTGATAGATGGATCAAAAAAGTTTTGTGTAAAAGTTCTTTTTTTTTTTTTTTTCCTAACTAACTTTTCCCTTCCTAATGGTGCCTCTCCCTCACTGACCCTAACCTACCTGGGTGGCGATGGGTGCAGGAGGGTGATGGATGCCGATTAGGGGGACACAGGAGCTGGTGCTGGACGATGCTGCACGGTCAGGGTGCTGGACAGGAAGAGGAGGGGAGAGAGGAGCGCAGGAAGTTTGAATCTCGCGCCTCTCTCCCCTGCACCAATCAGCACCCTGGACAGCAGTGTTCAGCACCAGGGCCAGCACCGCCTCTCCAAATCCTCGGACTGCGATTGGTGGTGTAAAATTACGCCACCGATCGCTGTCTTTTTCCGGTTCATCGGGTCACAGGACACCCGAATGGACCGGAAACGCAGAAAACCGCAGGTCTGAATGGACCTGCGGTTTTCTGCGATCGTCTATACGGGGGGGTCAAATGACCCCCCCCTGCGTTGTTACGGGATGCCGGCTGAATGATTTCAGCCGGCATCCCGTTCCGATTAACCCCCGCGGCGCCGGAATCGCGAATTAAAGCCATGACGTACCGGTACGTCATGGGTCCTTAAGGATTCGGGAATCATGCCGTACCGATACGTCATGGGTCCCTAAGGGGTTAAGACAGAATGCTAAATAAAATGAGGGGTTAAAAATAATAAAAAAACTCACCTCATCCACTTGATCGTGCAGCCGGTACCCTCTTGCAGGTCCTGCAGAAAGAAGAGAATACCGGCTGCGAGATCAAGTGGATGAGGTGATTTTTTTAATTATTTTTTTTCACTTAATGGCCATTTTATTTAGCATTTTGTCTTAAGAATGCTATTATTTTCCATTATAACCATGTTATAACTAAAAGTAATAAAGTGAAGTTTGGGTCCCCATTGACTTTAATGGGGTACGGGTTCGGGGTCAAGCTTGGGTCAAGTTCAGGTCCCGAACCCGAATTTTGACCTGAAGTTCGGCCGAACCTGGCGAACCCGAACTTCCACGGGTTCACTCATCCTTATTGGCTAGTAACTGAGCTCAAATGACAAAACAGACCACAGAATAGTCTTGCCTTTCTCTTGGTGGGAGGATGACAAGTAAAACTTAAGTCACCAAAACTACGACCATACCACATTTTTCAGATAGTTTATTGAGTTGAGTTTTTTTGAGTTGGATGGTTGGCATGCTGGAAGTGAAGTATCTGGGACATATGTCAAGCTGCTAAGGATTTCATTCTATCCCTACAACTAAATAACTGGCAGATTAACTAACGCATACCCAAAAAGCTTGTCATGACATTTTGTAAGACTTTGACAAAATAAAAACAAGCCCTGTGTCAGGCAAATCAACGAAGACTCATACACTTCACCGTGACACTTAAGGAATGTAAAAAATGGAAGTAAATCTAAAAAGAATCTTCATTTTTTTCAGTCTTTAGACTAAGGAATCTGTGACTATCTGTCAAATATTCATGTTATTTTGCACTTTGTCCTGTTTCGATCATACAAATAATAAGTGAAGCAAATCTGAATATGATTCCTTTTATAGTTTGTAAACCTTGTTCAGAGAAATTGTAAGAAACATTATCACTAAAGCTGGCCAAAGACGTAAAGGGCTTTTTTCAGGATAGACACTGGTGGCATATTGCTAAGTTAGGCCACCAACGTCCACTTGGTGGGAGCTGACCCATGTGGCCTCTACATTTCAATAGAATGAGTTGCATTGCTCTATAGCTGCCTCCCCAGGGCCCGGGTCTCTGGAAATCAACATCCTGTTGATGACTATCACATGACCACTGCAGCCAATCACTGGCCGCAGTGGTAACATGTCACCTGTGTGTCATGTGACCCCATGATGTACCTCGTGGGTGACAGGTCACTGATGCAGCCAGTGATTGGCTGTAGCGGTCATGCGACATCTGTTAACTCAACAGGATGGTGATTTCCAGAGACCCAGGAGATAGCAGTTTAGTAATGCAGCCAGAATCCAGGTGCGGGGACCAGATACGTATGAATCCCACAGCGGGTCTGCCCCTCTGATTAGTCTTGGACAACCCCTTTAAATTGTGCAAATTGGATAAATTGGCCATTTACTTACCAAAACAATCATCCGCTGAGAATATAGAACAAGCTGTCGCATACAGGCCTTGATGCTTGAGGATGCCCCAATCTCCTCTGAGGACACTAGTATTATAAGTGACACAGGTAGGTGGAGAGCCCTGTTACAGACTTTGCAATGAGGCCCTAAAACTTAGTCACACCTTTGACCTTACTGGAGGCTAACATAGCTCAAAATCCACGGCCAGGATGAAAACATCTTGGGTTTTTTGCTTTTTTTCCCGTGTTCAGTGAAAAGGTAAATCACTTAGATGTGAATTTATGTATGTCTTTTATGTAGCACTGTTTGGCAAAGGTTTTTCGAGTCTTCTGTGACTGTCTGAGAACATATCAGATTTTGTTGCTAAGGTGATGATGTTTTGTAGAGACAGAACGCTGGAGCTGGGACCACCTATCAGCACCTATCAATGTTTTTCCTCCTCTGTGTTTCCCTACAGTCAGGAAATTTCAAATACCTGTAGAGATGAGTGAAAAGCTTTGTCAACACAAGAATTGTACAAGTTTACGAAGTAAAAAAACTAAAAAAATCCAAATACACTGGAAAGTGTGGTGTAGTGACTGATGAGTTACTGGAGTTAATGTTAATAAAAACTCTACTCCCCAGAGGACTTATCCATCTGCTAATCCTAATATCATTGTCATATATGGCACTATTAACACTCAGATCAGATGGATATCCCAATCAAAATCATTGAGATGCTGGGCTTCACATTTACCTGTAGACCAGATTGGAACAAGTAACAACTTTTTATATATTCCAGTGGTAAAAATGTGTTAAGTTCTCAATGATAGTTATTTTCAATTTTTATTGCTTCTATGGCATTTACATATTCTGCAGTGATATACAGAGATTGACACTATTCACATTCCCTACATACACACACACTAGTTCTAGAAATCTGAGAAGAAACCGAAGCACTTGGAGGAAACCCATTTACACTCTACTGATAGGATATAGTTAGTTCTTATAGGAGTCAGCTAATGGCTTAGATCAGTGGATCTGTTATTCTGTTCTATTGCAAAATTACTGTACGGTGTATAATTTATATGGCTAGTTGCACATCCTGTTGTCCTGTCTCCTTGTCACTAGTGTTGGGCGCGAATATTCGAATAGCGAATATTAATCGCGAATATCGGCACTTCGAGAATTTGTGAATATTTAGAATATATATATTCGTATTTTCTAATATTTTTTCTCCTCTGAACCCATGATCCCTCCCTGCTTCTTGCTTGTGGGCCAATGAGAAGGCTGCAATGTCTTTGTCTGAACTTAGCAACATCCCTAGCAACCAATAGGAAAGTTGCCTACCCCTTACTATATAAGAACCTCCCCAGCAGCCATTTTCTACAGTTTTTTTAAGTTCTGAGAGATACAGCAGTGTCATTATTAATATTATTATTATTTATTATTAAAGCACCATTCATTCCATAGCGCTGTACATATGATAAGCGGTGCACATACATAATACAGACAATTGCACTAATCATAAACAAGACTAGTTACAAACTGGTACAGAAGGAGAGAGGGCCCTGCCCGTGAGGGCTTGCAATCTACATGGTCTGGGAGAAGGACACAGTAGGTGCGGGTGAAGTTGGTCATGGCGGTATAGAGGCAGCAGGGTCACTGGTTGTAGGCTTGTCTGAAGAGGTGGGTTTTCAGGTTTCTTTTGAAGGATTCCACTGTAGGTGAGAGTCTGATATGTTGGGGTAGCGAGTTCCAGAGTATGGGGGATGCACGGGAGAAATCTTGGAGGCGGTTGTGGGAAGAGGCGATAAGAGGAGAGGAGAGAAGGAGGTCTTGTGAGGATCGGAGAGTGCGTGTGGGGATGTATCGGGAAAGTAGCTCAGAGATGTAGGGAGGGGACAGGTTGTGGACGGCCTTGTATGTATTTGTTAGTATTTTGAAGTGAATTTGCTGGGCAATGGGTAGCTGTGAAGGGATTGGCAGAGGGGAGAGGCAGAGGAGTAATAAGGTGAGAGGTGGATTAGTCGGGCAGCAGAGTTGAGGATTGATTGGAGGGGTGCGAGAGTGCTAGATGGAAGGCCACAGAGGAGAATGTTGCAGTAGTCTAGGCAGGAGATGATCAGGGCATGTACAAGCATTTTCGCAGATTCAAAGTTAAGGAAAGCGTGGATGCGGGAGATGTTTTTCAGTTGGAGGCGGCAGGTGGTGAAAAGGGCTTGGATGTGCGGTCAGAAGGAAAGGGCAGAATGCAAGGTCACTCCAAGGCAGCGGACTTGGTTGACCGGGGATAGTGTGCAGCCATTGATCGTGATAGGTCTGTTGGGGGGGTTGAGCAAGATGGGGGAAAGAATTCTGTTTTATCCATGTTAAGTTTTAGAAAGCAAAAGCCGAAGAAGGATGATATAGAAGATAGACATTGTGGGATACTTGACAGTAAGGTGGTGATGTCTGGACCTGTCATTGCTATGCTCTGTGCTTTCCACTAATTACATTAGATAGATAGATAGCTTATATATATATAATACAGATAGTTAGTGGGAGATAGTCAGTGTAGGTTATGTGCCATCCCAGGGTACAACTCGCTCCCGGCCTCCACAACATTCACCCAGTGTGCCGTCAGGAAAATGTAGCGTCCCTGGCCGAAAGCACTTGTCCATTTGTCAGCCATTAAGTGGACCTTCCCAGTAACTGCATTGGTCAGGGCACGGGTGATGTTACGGGACACATGTTGGTGTAAGGCGGGCACGGCACACCGTCAAAAATAGTGGCAGCTGGGGACTGCGTAATGAGGGACGGCTGCCGATATCAGGCTACGGAAAAAGTACACTGGCTGTCACAGATATTTTTGGGATGCGCACAAGTTACACAGTAGAAATACCGCAGATAATGTCAGCAGTGGCTAATATAAAATTACAGGGAATGTGACAGGTATTTTGGATGTGCACATGTTACACAGGAGATGTAGCGCAGATAATGTCGCTGTCCACAGCAGACAACGTTTTTACGAAAAAAGTACACTGGATGTAACAGATATTTTTGGGATGTGCACACGTTAAACAGGAGAAATACTGTAGATAATGTCGCTGATGTCAGCAGCGGCTAATATAAAATTACAGGGAATGTCACAGGTATTTTGCATGTGGAAACGTTACACAGGAGATGTACCCCAGGAAATGTCACTGTCCGCAGCAGCCTGACTATTGCACGCTATTAAGCACAGGATGCGCTAAAAATAGATATAGATATAGACTGACAAGTTTTTCTACTGAAAAAAAAGAAAATGAATTTCCCTTCTTCAGCTCAGCTCGCCCTGACTAACACTGAGCCGAACACGTGTCATGAGGCGTTCTGGACAGCCAATCACTGTAATGCCAGTAACCAACGTTTATTTGCTCGTTCAACACTAATCATAACTTTTTCTAAATCTAACCTGATTTTCCATATCACACAGATAAGTATACTTATGGGAATTTGTATACTAAAGTGAATCTGTCACCAGCGCCCGCCCTAAACACAGTTTTTTTTTTGTTGTTGATCCAGGGCTCCATTCCTGACTTATGATACGTTATCTTAATATGCAAATTAGGCCATTGGTGCAATGAAGGTGTCACCATTGCTCTTGTTGCACCCAAGCTTCACTCATTTCTGTGGCCAGCCCCTCCCTGGCTGCTCTGCCACTGCTTGGATCAGTCAATTAAAGCAGCCAGGGAAGGGGCCTTCCACAGAAAGTAGAGGAACTTGGGTGCAACAAGAGCAACGGTTATGCTCTCACTGCACCAAATTTGTATATTAACAAAACATAGTGTAACTCAGGAACTGAGCCTCAGATCAGCAAAAAGAAAAGAGAGGTTTAATCAGGTGAACCACAGCTATGTGTCCATGCAAAAAGCTGGATAGGGAGGTCGCTAGTGACAAGTTCCCTTTAAAATAAACGTATGTGGTCCGTTTTTCACTTGACCCACATTTTTTATATTTTTTTCCATGAATTGGCTTATGAAAGTCTCTTCTCTGTTCCTATTTCTTGCTAATGCTCTGCTTTCCAGCTCTGCTGCACACTTCTCCCTAATCTCACTACCCAGCTACAAATCAGGAGTGACACATTTTATTACTTCCATTTTGCCACATTGCTTTCACATACCGTTATTTATGTTAGATATAATGTTTAATGCTTTTATGGTGCAGTCTATCTTTATATCCTTGAAATAAGACATCCAGAATAATGGCTCGCAGGCATGTAGAGCCATGTGTGTTTTGCAGTAAGCTTTTCAAATTAATTTCTTTTTCAACCGCGTTCAAAATATTTGTAAGTATAAAACACATAGGCTGTTATAGAAAATAAAGTGCATATTATATGCAAAATAAAGAGCATCTGCTTTGGTAGAGCTGCTTATTTCTTTGATTTAATAACGGCAAAATCCTTTTATGTCGAGAGAAATGAGACTGTTTAGCTTCAAGGTATGTGCAAAATTTACATTTTTAATGCATAACCATCCCTTTCACGTCCCATGACATGTAGAACAAATTGAAAATTGAGAAATAAAGGGTATAATCCGAAATAAACAATAAATAAGCGGAATTCACTTCCGTCTTATCTCAGTGATACGTGTTTCAATTACTTTGTGGCATTTTTTTGTTAGATGCTTCAGTAGCTTGGGTGAATATAACGCATCTTGTTAATTACATATTTGCAATTTTTTATTTATTTTTTTGCCTGTGTTGTAGATTTTCAAATGGTTAACTGCAAACCCAATGTGGGACCAAGGAGTGGTGAGCAGTGTGTGCTTATGGTCTTATAACATTTGTCAAAAGTATAACATTACAGGCAACCATTATCAGATGAGCTGGGGTCCGACACCCTGCACCCTGGCCAATCAGCTGTTAGGCTACATGCACACGACCGTGCTGTTTTTTGCGGTCCGCAAACCGCGGATCTGCAAAAAACGGAAGCCGCCCATGTGCCTTCCGCAATTTGCGGAACGGAAAGGGCAGCCATTGATATAACTGCCTATTCTTGTCCGTTTTGCAGACAAGAATAGGACATGTTATATTTCTTTTGCGGGGCCGCGGAACGGAGCAACGGATGCGGACAGCACACAGAGTGCTGTCCGCATCTTTTGCGGCCCCATTGAAGTGAATGGGTCCGCATCCGAGCCGCCAAAACGGCGGCTCGGATGCGGACCCAAACAACGGCCGTGTGCATGAGGCCTTACTTTGTAGTTCGAGGACTGTAGAGGTGAGCAGCGAACGCTCCACGTGCCGACACGCAGCGGCCGTGCATTTGGTCCAGCTGAATACAGTAAGACTTAATGAAGGGGTCATGCACCCCGAAACGCATCATCCTTGAATAAATCAGAACTTACTTGACTCGTGGTTGTGGTTCTGCGCCCTGTGTTGTCCTCAAAGTCGCTTGACTCCTACGGTTCAGCATTTCGTTAATATTCCTATTCACCTGGCTGGCGGCTTGGCTCCCGCACAAGGTTATTGGACAAGTTTGGCTGCACCAACCAGTAACTATCTCCATTTGGCTTTCATTGTGGTTGCGCCCAATTTAGTGCAACATAAATAGGAGAGCGTACCATCTCCCCTATACGAGAGCACCATAATCTGACATACTCACCCTATGAGCCTTCTCTCCCTCTTTGCCATTTTTTTGCAGGGCTGTAGAATGTCAGGCTGTTTAGGGACCCCCCCCCAAACTGGGGACACCCACCTGGACTTTCATTGCAAACTGCTAGCAATTCATTCATAGCTTCTAGCAGGAATAATAGAGGAATGGCACAACATTGAGTCATAAGAATAGATGCACCAGAATTGTTATTTCATAGAGAACGCAAGAAGTTACTTAAGCAGAGAAGTCTGGAGAGGTGACAGCACATCTTTAACAGAGTTGACCCAACTCGACATTTCCATGGCAATTTGGGGCTAGGCACCAGTCCTAGGTGCTCAGGCCTATTAAAAACAGCTGTGCGGGCCAGATCTCTTCTGTTTCCGTAACTCCCACTGTAATGAATGGGAGCCACACAAACAGCGTAGCAAAGCAAGCTATGCTGCTTCTGTAACTCCCTGTCTATCTGTAGGCACGTGAAGTAGAGGTGAGCTTTAATTTTTGGAATTGGTACATGTGTAGGATTGCTTCTTATTGATTGAGTAGGGGACATAACATAAAGGGGGGGTATGTTAGCCTCTAATCCCCCTGAGGACAATACCAGTCGGCCGAAAATGTCAGCATCTGCATCTCTGGATAATGGAAAATACTGGTTATGATACAGCTACCCAATACTGGAGTACTGGAGCCAGCGTCAGTATAGTGACTGGTAGCAAAAGTGGCCATGAGGTCTATATCACAACACTCCACAGATTTATTCATAGTTTATTATAGTAGTAGTACATTCAGATATTGATCCAGATATAAACAACTATGTATTAATGCCAGGAATACCGTATGGCCGTGGTGCCCTTATTGCGGACCTCAAACAGAAGGTCTGCAATAAACGGCACGGCCGCGCGAACTCCGTGACAGCCTTCCCTTTATGAAGAGGCAGTCAATATCAGTAATTGACAGCCTTGCCTCTATGAGGAGGTGGTCCTATCAGTGATTGACAGCCTTCCCTACATAAAAAGGAGGTCCTATCAGTGATTGACAGCCTTCCCTCTAAGAGGAGGAGGTCCCATCAGTGATTGACAGCCTTCCCTCTATGAGGAGGAGGTCCTATCAGTGATTGACAGCCTTCCCTCTATGAGGAGGAGGTCCTATCAGTGACTGACAGCCTTTCCTCTATGACTGTGTATACAGAGATAGCTGTCAATCACTGATAGGACCTCCTCCTCATAGAGGGAAGGCTGTCAATCAATGATAGGACCTCCTCATAGAGGGAAGGCTGTCAATCACTGATAGGACCTCCTCCTCATAGAGGGAAGGCTGTCAATCACTGATAGGACCTCCTCCTCATAGAGGGAAGGCTGTCAATCACTGATAGGATCTCCTCCTCATAGAGGGAAGGCTGTCAATCACTGATAGGACCTCCTCCTCATAGAGGGAAGGCTGTCAATCACTGATAGCACCTCCTCCTCATAGAGGGAAGGCTGTCAATCACTGATAGGACCTCCTCCTCATAGAGGGAAGGCTGTCAATCACTGATAGGACCTCCTCCTCATAGAGAGAAGGTTGTCAATCACTAATAGGACTGTCTCCTCATAGAGGGAAGGCTGTCAATCACTGATAGGGCCTCCTCCTCATAGAGGGGGGGGCTGTCAATCACTGATAGGATCTTCTTATAGAGGGAAGGCTGTCAATCACTGATAGGACCGCCTTCCTGACTTCAAAGCCCAGAAGGACCAGGAATGTAAACAAATAAACTACAGGTTATTCTGAATCTTTTTACAAAACCATATATCAATCTACTCAGCTCCTCCTGCTCTGTAGCATGCTCGTCCTCATACAGCTACATTGTTACTGGGCAGATATCTGTTTAGACAGCATGATCTGTACCCAGAAACGATAATTTACTTTCCTACAAGAACGACTGTTTGATCCAATGTAAAAGCGTTTTGGGTGATTGGCTGCACCTTTAGATAGGCAGATTATCGGGAATGAGTGTTTAAAGGAACATTCGTTCCCTATTATCTGCCCGAGAACATACCATGTAAACCCGCCATAAGTTGAGTTGGGAGTCCACCCTTCTTTCGGTATAAATGATTTTGTGTGTAATGTGTGTAATATGTATGTAATATCTAGTGCATGTACTGTATAGTAAACAGAATGTATCTGGTTTGCAGCATAATTTATGTGTAAAGTATATAACAACAGTATGTGTATAATTAGTTGTACTATTTAGGTATACTGACATTAGTACAGCTTATGTGAATAGTTTTTCAGTACTATTGAAATTATTTGTATGGTTAGTTGCATCACAACATTTTGTGTACAGTATATAGCAGTACTATTAATGGTATTGTTTTTTCTATTGTGTGTTAGCCTTATTTCTGTGCTTTATTTTAAGGGCTTTGAATGCCTCCAGCAGTGTCATATACTGTATATATCGCTCATTTAGTAAACACTGTTTATTTGCTCTTTATATTTGATACTATTATTTGCACACTTCATGTCTCTTTATGTTATCTATGACCCTAGGCATATTACAGTGTGGGTCACCATTGTCTTATTTCTAGCAGGTCCCAATTATTTCATTTATTCTGTTCTACTTATATATACCTTCTGCATATTATGTTATATTATCATTTAGCAATTGTTGAGGATTTACCAATTTATTAAATGTCTGAGCAAATTAGAAGGAAAAAGGCACCTCCGGGAGCATTGAGAACCACTCAAGTCAATGTTAAGTCAGTACTAAAACTGAATATGCATTCTGAGGTGGTCCCTCAGAATAAGTTCCTCTGAGGGGCTCCATGTACCCTATTCCAATACTGTATAGGCTTATACCGTCCAGTTGAGTTCTGGCTGCAGCGGTAGTAACTGCAGCCTCCGGATTTTGTAGTAAACAGCATTTTAATATATTCCCATTAATATAATATGGGCCAGAGGTGTGTATTTCTTAAACATGTGAACACGCCTTGACATTTTTCTTTACAGCATCCTATACTATGAAAGACAGATAATTAAATTATTCAGAATCTTTAGAAAGATACATATGATTTACAGTATGTTGGCCGTGCCAAAAAAGCAGGTTTAGCCTTCAAGCTGATTGAAGCATCAGCGTTTGACTGATAATGTAATCTGTAAAACTAATTGACTCCTAGTGGAGGTGAAGGTGTGTCATGGAAAGGAAAGTCAACACTTTTTGCATTCAGTCATTTAATGTACCAAGAATGTAATGAATGTACCGTAGATCACTTTGATGTTAAAATGTAAATTTTGGTTTCAAAGTCTCAAAAACATTCTTGACTAAAGGAGTTGCTCATTTTAACCTGGCCCAGAAGCGTATGTTACCTAATGAAAAAATCATACTCACCTGCTTCCCGCTGATCCGTTGCTGCTCTCTGGCTCTGTCCCCAGCTTGTAAACTTCCAGCCAGGGTCATGTGCAAATCAACAACCAACAACTGGCTTCAGCAGTGACGTGTCCCCAAATGTCAAGTCACTAATGGGTCACATGTCACTGGTAGACACGTCCATGGGTGGACTGGGAACCTAAAGTGGCCCTGGAAAAAAACTAAAAGAGGCCCCATTTTGTAGCTAAGTCCAAATTTACAGAAGGCGGGACAACATAAGTAGGCAGGTTCAACGATGCCATAGTTCAAAATACCATACCGGCAAAACCAAATAACACAGTGTAGCACAATATACTGCCCCAAAAGATGGCCCTGTGTTGGCCATCAATAGCTACCATCTCCTGTCCTACTCCTCCAGTTGTTAATGGAGCAGGGGGCTTAGGAGGTGAGGTGCGGGCCACAGCAGTTGAATTCAGGAGGGTATCTGTGGTCGCTGGCTGGGTACATGACTACCTGATTCTCACAGTATTAATTACTGTGGAGAGCTCATTATGTACCCGGTCAACGGCAGAGAGGAGGACTTGGGTGGCCCCTTTCGGCGTCGGCCCACCAGGAAATTTCCCTGTAGGGTCTATTGCCAATCCACCCCTGAACAAGTCACAGCTGAGGCCAGTCATTGGCTGCAGAGGTGGACATGACTCTGTGTGAAAATTTACATGCCAGGGACTGAAACAACACAAAACAGAGCCAGGAAGCAGCAACAGAGATACAGGAAACAGGTACATAGTTTTTATTTTATTAGGTACAACATAATCGTGGGCAGGTTGCAGTGGCCCACAGGGTAACAGGTGATGACCAAAAAACAAAACATAAGGCTGGACAACCCCTTTAAGTTTTTGACACCTTGGACAGGAGGTTAAATAGCATTTATAGGCACTATTTACCATTACACATTGGTAGCTTGATGCACCAATTTATACTATACATTGTTAATTATGTGCCCTGCAATTTATTCCTTGAAGACCTAGCTATGTCCTATTGTTTACCCCATATACCCCTTCTTAGCCTTGAATGATTTTTATGGTTTCATCATGCAGTGACCTGTAGGCCACTGCTAATGATAGAGTTCTGCTAAGCACATGTTTTCTAAAGTATGGTTAGGATTGACACTGTGTTATTGCAATGTTGTGTAACATCTGGCTGAAGGAGAGAGTTAATTTCCAGATCCTTGCAACCATCGTTAGGCAGGGGTGGGTTTGGCTCCTTCCTGTTAGTCAGCAATTAATAAGAGAGTTGTTAGATGTGTGCAGCCTGCAGGGGCGAATTTGACATAGACCTTACAGGGAAGTTTCCTGGTGGGCCGATGCCAAGGGGGCCACCTCGGCCCCGCTCACAACCGGCCAGCGGAAGTTTTTGGGGATGTATTTTGTGCTGCTGGCAGTATCTTGTGATGGATTGTGGTATTTGGCTCTGTTGGGGTGGTATAATGTGCCACAATATGGTATTGCTGGCCCTGCCTTCCATCAATTTGGACACAACTACAAACCAGGGCCACTTTTAGTATTTATTCCAGGGTCACTTTAAGTTCCCAGTCCACCCCTGGCAGCCTGTGAGCATCTGCAGACAAGAGTTGGGGTGCAGGGTAGAAAAACTTCAGAAAAAACTCCAGACTGTAGAAAAAAGCTGATATACAGAAGGTTAAGCAGCGAAACTGGAGGGTGCGAGGAACTCATATGTTCGCTACTAGACTCTACAGCATCTTGACTGGGTTTAAAGCCCTCAGGTCACCAGCCACAGATGAGAGATTACAAGTCTGTTTAAGGTCTTCACCTCGCAGTAGGCATTGTAGAAATATATTTTGGAGAATATTACACCGCTCGGATGGACTACAGTGAAACATAGCTGGATATAGGAAGTGGATCTGAATGAGGTACATAAAACCAGTTCTATGGATTCAGCCAGGATCTTATTGAGACCATTAAAAGAATTGTGCCTACATTTGAAAATTAATGTAACAGCTGGTTGCATGTTAAACTGCATGGGCCTTCTCCATATTTCCTCATTCACCTGGTGTCCTGCCTTTCACCTTACCATATTAAAATCAAGGACACCCCACCTTCCATTGGGTAGGTAGGAGACCTTCACCAGGGTGTGCCCCCTCTTCACTGACCATGGCATGAAGTGGGAAGGCTGCCACCGTGAATAACCCCATCATCTACAACTACCACTCCTGTCTTGCTGTGCTTGCCACCAGGCATCTTTTGCACCATGCACCAGTTGCAGTCATATAGCTGGACTACCCTCCGGCTAGTCCATTAACATCAGATCAATGAGGGTCCAATGTCTGGCACCCCTGCCGATCTGCAGTATGAAATATACAAGCACTACAGCCTCTTCATTGTTTGCATATGGCTATCTACCTTGACACCATCTCCTTAGAATGAGGCTGCAGCTTTGTCCCATTATTTTTGAACATTTACAGTACTTGGACCCTGACACGTCCTCCAGCGAATGTACATATTTATCCAGTGCTTACACTCTTTTTTCTAGTGTGTCTTGCAATAATGTTAAATCTTCTCTTGGACAATTTCTAATTTCTCCCTATTTATCTTTTTCATATACAAAAATATTAATAAAAACAAAAAAAAAGGAAAAAATTGACTTATTTCTGTGACTAGACCCGTAAAATATCTGAAGAATGTGAAACTTTTCCCCCCAAGGATTTGCTATTGAAACACGTACTTTATCAATCTGCCTGAAACAGAAACTTCTTGAAGGTACATCGAGGATACTCATTGTTCCAGTCATTGAAACTGTGATGTTATCGTTGCCTGTGAAAATGCTGAGAATGTTATTAGACAAGTTACCTGAAATATGTAAAAAAGAAAAAAAAAATACTTGTTTTGATTCCGATGATCTCCTCACACGAGAACATGAGCTGCTTTGGTGCATGTTGTCACACAGCTTAGACTTGTTTTGAGCCGCTTAGAATAGCATGTAAATTACACCTTAGGAAAACACACAGTCCTGGAGTATGCTGTACTTATTGCCTTGTATGCTGTCGTCATTTAAATTCCAAGTGGAGCAAAATCTTGGTTTGTTTGGAAGTAATGCATATATTTTGGTGATGAATAGATATGAGCAAATTTAAAAAAAAATATCGATTCTGCCAGTTTTTTTTAAAAGATTTGCTTCGATTTGAATTTATTTGCGGCGAATCGCATTAAAAAACTTCTATTTCCGGGCTGCAGAGAGCTTTGTAGAACACTGTGCCTTGCAGTAACATGCATAGGGAGTCTGCTTTGGTAGTGAAATACTGTGAGTCCGTATGACATGCAGATGACAGGCGTCGCTCTTAGAATCACTGCATGCTTAACTTATTTGGGCAGTCACGGGGCCAAAACCGACAAAATACTGTAACTCAAGTATGGACTCAGCCTTACAGCTCAATGTTAGCGTCAAGAAGAAGCGCATTCCTTTTACACCCTCATCAGCTGATTCCACATAGATGTCTACAGAACCTGTTCTATTAAATGCTTACACAAGTAGAGCCCCCCCCCCCCCCCCGGACAGAGTGGAGAGGGTGTAAGCAGTAAGTTTGTGTTGACATCACTGATTATTTTGCCCTTCCTCTGAGCCACAAAAAACGGATCCTATCTGTTGAGCATCTGTCTTCACTTGGTCAGCATTTCCTCAGTAATTTATCAGTATTTGCCCAGTCATGAAGTGGGGAGGGTGGGAACAGCATGAGAAGTCCACAGAGTGGCCCTATGACATAGTGGTGAGGTGGAAGCAGCATGAGGGGACCACAGAGTCTGGAGGCGGCGGATGCAGCAGCAGCATCATGAGAAGGCCACCGAGTGGCACAATGACAGAGTCTGGAGGTGGCGATAGCATTAGGAGGTTGTCATTGTTTTCATGTACTTTTTGTATATTTTTTGTTTCAAAATATATATTTTTTCCTCACACTTTTAGACGTCACACAACATCATTTGGTCCATACAGCAAATAGAGTTTTTCAGTCATCCATCATTTTTACCCCAAAAAATACAAATTTGAAAGAAAAAATGTCACCACATCATTCGGTTGATACTGCAAAAGGAGTTTTGCAGTCACCCATCAATTTCACCCCTAAAAAATTATACCGGATCTGTTTTCCCAGATGACACCGGAGAGATCTGGAAACAAACGCTATCTGAGCTGATACTGGTTGGAATGATGCTGCACTCCGAAGTCAATTTTGCCATGGTCTTTCAGAGGGATTGAAAGATGCATTTGCCTTTCATGAGAGGCCTATCTCCTTGGACTCTGCTATGTCTCAGGCCGTTCGTATTGACAGGCGTCTTAGAGAGAGAGGAGAGATCTCTCCTTCCTGTCATACTCAGTCCCAGGACAGTGCAGCGGTCTCATTCTGTGCGCAGGGGTCTCAGTCGCTGTCAGCCCCTTCTGAGCAGGAGCCCATGCAGCTGGGGTTGATTGCCTCTGACAATATAAGATTCAGCCCGCATGGGAAGGTTTGTTTTTGTTGTGGAGGTATAAATCATTTGGCAAATGTTTGTCCCTCTAGGAGATTCAGGCAGTTTTCTGGGAGTAATAAAGAAACAAAAAGGAAAAAATCTTTTAAAAATGTTCCATCTGTTACTATTGGCAGGGTTGAGGCGGAAATTGAAGGTTTTCCGTTTGCTTGTAGTTCCCGTTTTGTCCTGCCTGCCAGGGTGGCGCTAGAGAGCAAGAACATTTTTTGTGAGATTTTTGTAGATAGTGGAGCAGCTGTCAATCTCATTGATAATCAATTTGCAATAACTCATGGTTTCCAGGTGTGCACTTTGGGAAAGGATATTCCTGTTTTTGCTATTGATTCCGCTCCACTTTCTCAGAAATCATTAAAGGGCATAGTTTACAATATTAGTTTAATTGTGAGTGATGCTCATGTTGAGGATGTGTCATGTTTCGTCCTTAGCGGATTACCTACTCCTCTTGTGTTGGGGCTACCCTGGCTCACTAAACATAACCCCACCATTGATTGGCAAGCGAGGCAAATAAATGGTTGGAGTGACTTTTGCAGAGAGAATTGCCTCACGACATCTGTTTCTGAGGTTTCTACTAAGACTGTACCACCTTTTCTCTCTGGATTTTCGGATGTCTTCTCTGAGAGTGGAGTTCAGGATTTGCCCCCGCACAGGGAGTACGATTGCCCTATTAATCTCATCCCAGGCGCCAAGCTGCCTAAATCTCGTTTATCCAACCTCTCCCAACCTGAAAGGGTCGCTATGCGTGCTTATATCTCTGAGAGTCTGAGAAAAGGACACATACGACCCTCGAAGTCACCTGTTGCCGCTGGTTTTTTCTTTGTTAAGAAAAAAGATGGTTCTTTAAGACCTTGTCTGGATTTCAGGGAGCTGAACAGTATCACTATTCGTGACCCTTATCCGCTTCCTCTGATCCCGGACCTGTTTAACCAGATTGTTGGGGCTAAAGTCTTTTCCAAGTTAGATCTAAGAGGGGCATACAACCTGGTCAGGGTCAGAGAAGGAGACGAATGGAAGACGGCCTTCAATACCCCTGAGGGCCATTTTGAGAATTTGGTTATGCCTTTCGGTTTGATGAATGCCCCAGCCGTTTTTCAGCATTTCGTGAACAGCATTTTTTATCATTTAATGGGAAAATTTGTATTAGTGTATTTGGATGACATTTTGATTTTTTCTCCTGATTTCAAAACTCATAAGGAACACTTACGTCTTGCTCATCCTGCGGGAGAATAAATTATACGCGAAACTGGAAAAATGTGTGTTTGCGGTTCCAGAAATTCAATTTCTGGGGTTTCTTCTCTCCGCTTCTGGTTTTCGCATGGACCCCGAGAAGGTCCGCGCTGTGCTTGAGTGGGAGCTTCCTGAGAATCAGAAGGCGCTGATGCGTTTTTTAGGCTTTGCCAATTATTACAGGAAGTTTATTTTGAATTATTCCTCTATTGTTAAACCACTCACTGATATGACCAGAAAGGGGGTAGATTTTTCTTCCTGGTCGGTAGAGGCACGTAAGGCCTTTTCTAATATCAAGGAGAGTTTTGCTTCCGCTCCCATCTTGGTACAACCTGATATTTCTCTACCCTTCATAGTTGAGGTTGATGCTTCTGAGGTGGGTGCGGTCTTGTCTCAGGGTTCCTCTCCTGCCAAATGGCGACCGTGTGCCTTTTTCTCGAAGAAACTCTCCTCCGCAGAGAGAAATTACGATGTGGGAGATAGGGAATTGTTGGCCATCAAGTTGGCTTTTGAGGAATGGCGCCATTGGCTAGAGGGAGCCAGACACCCTATTACCGTGTTTACTGACCATAAAAATCTGGCCTACTTGGAGTCAGCCAAGCGTCTGAACCCGAGACAGGCCAGATGGTCTTTGTTCTTTTCAAGGTTTAATTTTGTTGTCACGTTCCGCCCTGGGGTTAAGAATGTGAAGGCAGATGACCTGTCACGTTGTTTTCCGGGAGGTGGGAATTTTGAAGACCCGGGTCCCATTTTGGCTGAAGGTGTGGTGGTCTCTGCTCTTTTTCCTGAATTGGAGGCAGAGGTGCAGGCAGCCCAGTCAGAGGCTCCTGATCTTTGTCCTCCTGGGAGGTTGTTTGTGCCTCTCGCTTTAAGACACAAGATTTTTAAAGAACACCACGATACGGTCCTTGCTGGGCACCCGGGGGCAAGAGCCACAGTGGATCTCATCGCTCGGAGATTCTGGTGGCCTGCGCTTCGTAAGTCGGTTGAGAGTTTTGTGGCAGCCTGCGAGACTTGCGCTCGTGCCAAAGTCCCTCATTCACGGCCATCAGGTCCTCTCCTTCCCTTACCCATTCCTTCCCGTCCTTGGACACATCTGTCAATGGACTTCATAACGGACCTGCCTCGTTCCTCGGGGAAGACTGTGATTCTGGTGGTGGTGGACCGTTTTAGCAAAATGGTGCATTTCATCCCTTTTCCTGGTTTGCCCAATGCTAAGACGCTGGCGCAGGCATTTATTGATCACATTGTCAAATTGCATGGTATTCCTTCAGACATAGTCTCTGATAGGGGCACGCAGTTTGTTTCCAGATTCTGGAAGGCTTTCTGTTCTCGCTTGGGGGTTCGGTTGTCATTCTCTTCTGCTTTCCACCCGCAGTCGAATGGCCAGACAGAGCGCGTCAATCAGAATCTGGAGACATATCTGCGCTGTTTTGTGGCGGAGAATCAGGAGGATTGGTGTTCTTTTTTGTCCCTTGCTGAGTTTGCTTTAAATAACCGTCGTCAGGAGTCCTCTGATAAGTCACCTCTTTTTGGTGCATATGGGTTTCATCCGCAGTTTGGGACTTTCTCGGGAGAGGGGTCTTCTGGTTTACCTGATGAGGACAGATTCTCCTCGTCTTTGTCATCTATTTGGCAAAAGATTCAGGATAATCTAAAGAGCATGAGTGAGAGATATAAGCGTGTGGCAGATAAGAGACGTGTGCCTGGTCCGGACCTGAATGTTGGTGATCTGGTGTGGTTGTCTACCAAGAATATCAAATTGAAGGTTCCCTCCTGGAAGTTGGGTCCTAGGTTTATTGGGCCTTACAAAATCCTGTCTGTCATCAATCCTGTTGCCTACCGTCTTGATCTTCCTCAGACTTGGAAGATCCATAATGTTTTTCATAAGTCCTTATTGAAACCTTATGTTCAACCCATTGTACCCTCACCTTTGCCTCCTCCTCTGATTATGGTTGATGGGAATCTTGAATTTCAGGTCTCTAGGATTGTAGATTCTCGTCTTGTCCGCGGTTCTCTCCAGTACCTCGTTTATTGGGAGGGTTATGGTCCTGAGGAGAGGATGTGGGTCCCAGTGACGGACATTAAGGCCACTCGTCTCATCAGAGCTTTCCATAGGTCCCATCCCGAGAAGGTGGGCTCTGAGTGTCCGGAGTCCACTCGTAGAGGGAGGGGTACTGTCACAACCAGACAGCTGAGAAGCTCTGACAGAAGCCTTTCAGAACCTCCTCCTTGAGTTTTCTTTGTTTTTGGTTTTCAGTTCCTCATCTCGTTAGCCTCTCTCAGCTGTCATGTAGTTGGACTGATTGCATCCCTTTAAATTCCTCCCCATAATGCATTAGTGTGCGGTTTATACAGCTTCCTGGAGTGTGTGTGCATGCTGATCCTATTTCCCAGTTCTTCTACAAGTTAAGTGTTGTACATTCATTTGTAATTTTCTGTTTGCTGGATCCCAGGTGACCCTGACTCCCTCCGTGTCTAGTGTAGGGAGCCAGTGGTCGTGTCCCTTCACTATTGTAGGGTGTTCAGGTGTTATATAGTCGAGGTACGAGGATATGCGATCATCCACCATTGGGATTATCGCATAGGCTGAGCAGTAAGGGAGAGAGCCAGGTCTGATGCAGGGGTCTCCCTTTTTGTTCCTTAGTTTTGGATCCAGTGAGTCATATATTCATTTTGCATTGTCTTGTTTCCTGTACACCTTCCGTGACACTATCCGTTCGCATACGGATTTTCGGAACCGACAGGCAGTTCCAGCAAAGGAACTGCCTGCCGGAATCCAACAACGCAAGTGTGAAAGTACTCTTAGTCCTCACACGTGTAGCCACCATTTTAGGAAAAATGCGCTTCGTTACTATGAAGCGCAAGGAAATTCGCATTCGTTGCGAATCAAATTCTCAATTTTACCATAAATTCATAAATTAATTGGCATTTTTTGTGTTTTTACATTTGTCTTATATAGAGTTGATTCTCCTTTATCCTTTATTTTCCAGTTGCAAAAAGACTGTCTGTTATCTTCTTGTACTTTGAAGAAAGGTAAATTTGTATTATTAAAAATTAGTAATGGTTGTGTGTTGTGTCTGCCTTCATGAAATATCCTGTTGATGTATCAAACTTCTTGAACCTGTAAATCCAGTCGAATAGCAAAGTAGTTTGAAACGTGCTGAGCAGACTGATACAGACTGATACTGATTACAATATAACTTGTCATGTATTCATTTAAACTCCTGCTCTTTTTCTGAATAAACTGCCCACTGGACTCCTAAGCATAGAAAGAGCAGAGGTTTAACAAGGTCCTGTCTCCTCTCCTGACGTCTGTGTTTGTAACTACCTGCATCCCCCATGTGATAAAAACACTAAAACATCAATTCTTATGGCTCTATGTTGTGCCATTTCTTTATTATTCCTACTAGAAATTATGAAGGAATTGCGAGCAGTTTGCAGTGGAGGTCCAGATGGGTGTTACCAATTTGAGGTGTGTCCGTGCACAGTCTGACACTGGCAGCACTGATTGGATAGTATGAAGTTGTTCAGGGAAACATCACCAACTGGTAACACTCATCTAGACCTTCATTGCAAACAAAATTTCTTCATAACTTCTAGCAGGAATAAAAAAGAAATGGCACAACATAGAATCATAAGAATAGAATGGAGTTCCTGTGAGCTTCAGAGCAGGTGAGCTTTGACAACTGTTCACATGGTGCGGTGCTGCATGGGGGCCACTGTGCTGTTTTTCTGGCTGGTTGGTGGGGCCCAGAGCTAGGTATGGCATGGTCAAGCAGCAGGGGTGCTGTTTGGCCACTGGGCCCCGCCACCGGCCGGGATGGCGCCACAGCGCTGGAGGTCGCCGTGTAGCACCGCGCCAATTTTAGGTTAGGACCCACTCATAGAGGCAACCTTGGCGTGGTGAGTGGACTTATTGCCTTTTGATCAAAATGTACACAAATGCCTCATTTAGCATGTAGCTTGGAGGTGGTACACATTCGCTATTTAGTGCTGTTTCCTGCAGGAATGCAGGGATGAGATCATAGCATTAGCAGTGGATGTGCGATTCAGCTCTTTTTTTCTCTCCATATTTAATATAACAATAGATGCTCCAGAACTGTTATTACATGGGGGATGCAAGTAATTACTAAAACAGACAAGTCAGGAGAGGTGACAGATCCTCTTTAACCCCTTAGGGACCTATGACGTACCGGTACGGCATAGATCCCGAGTCCTTAAGGACCCATGACGTACCGGTACGTCAAGTATAGTTCCGATCACCGCATCGGAACCTGGTGCCTGCTCAAATCCATGAGCAGGCACCTAGGCTAAATGCGTGGGGGAGTCCCGTGACCCCCCCCCGCGCGTGTCGGCGATCGCCGCAAACCGCAGGTGAATTAAGATCTACGGTTTGCGGCAATTCAATGTTGCGGCGGCGGTGCCATCGGGTCCCCTTGGGGCTGTGGGGGGGAGAACCGATGGCATGGAAGGCAGGGCGATGCCTAAGGAAGGCATCGCGCTGCCTTCCGGTGATGAGCCTGTGAGATCCAGTCCCCTGGATCTCACAGGCCGGAAGCTGTATGAGTAATACACACAGTATTACTCATACAGCCAATGCATTCAAATACAGAAGTATTGGAATGCATTGTGAAGGATTAGACCACCAAAAGTTCAAGTCCCAAAGTGGGACAAAAAATAAACTGAAAATAAAGTTGAAAAAATAAAGTTGAAAAAATAAAGTTTTCCCCCCCAAAAAATTTAAAGTTTCAAGTAAAAATATACAAAAACGTCATATTTTTTTTTTTAAATAGGGGAAAAAAAAGTATACATATTAGGTATCGCCGCGTCCGTATCGACCGGCTCTATAAACATATCACATCACCTAACCCCTCAGATTAACACCGTAAAACATATAAAAAATAAAAACTGCTAAACAAACCATTTTTTTGCCACCTTACATCACAAAAAGTACAACAGCAAGCGATCAAAAAGGCGTTTGCCCACCAAAATAGTACCAATAGTCACCTCATCCCGCAAAAAATGAGCCCCTACCTGAGACAATTGCCCAAAAAATAAAAAAAACTATGGCTCAGAATATGGAGACACTAAAACATCATTTTTTTGTTTTAAAAAAGCTGTTATTGTGTAAAACTTACATAAATAAAAAAAGTATACATATTTGGTATCGCCGCGTTCATATCGACCGGCTCTATAAAAATATCATAAGACCTAACCCCTCAGATGAATACCGTAAAAAATAAAAAATAAAAACTGTGCTAAATAAGCCATTGTTTGTCACCTTACATCACAAAAAGTGTAATAGCAAGCGATCAAAAAGTCATATGCACCCCAAAATAGTGCCAATCAAACCGTCATCTCATCCCGCAAAAAATGAGACCCTACCTAAGATTCTCGCCCAAAAACTGAAAAAACTATGGCTCTCAGAATATGGAGACACTAAAATATTATTATTTTTTTGTTTCAAAAATGATATTATTGTGTAAAACTTACATAAATAAAAAAAGTATACATATTAGGTATCATCGTGTCCGTATCAACCGGCTCTATAAAAATATCACATGACCTAACCCCTCAGAAGAACACCGTAAAAAATGTTAAATGAAAACTGTGCTAAATAAACAATTTTTTGTCACCTTACAACACAAAAAGTCTAATGGCAAGCAATCAAAAATTCACACGCACACCAAAATAGTGCCAATAAAACCGTCATCTCATTCCGCAAAAATTTTACCCTACCCAAGGTAATCGCCCAAAAACTGAAAAAATTATGGCTCTCAGACTATGGAGACACTAAAACATGTTTTTTTTTGCTTCAAAAAAGAAATCATTGTGTAAAGCTTACATAAACAAAAAAAAGTATACATATTAGGTATCGCCGCATCTTTGACAACCTGGTCTATAAAAATATCACATGATCTAACCTGTCAGATGAATGTGGTAAATAACACAAAATAAAAACGGTGCCAAAACAGCTATTTCTTGTTATCTTGCCTCACAAAAAGTGTAATATAGAGCAACCAAAAATCATATGTACCCTAAACTAGTACCAACAATACTGCCACCCTATCCCGTAGTTTCTAAAATGGCCATTTGTTTGGAGTTTCTACTCTAGGGGTGCATCAGGGGGGCTTCAAATGGGACATGGTGTAAAAAAAAACAGTCCAGCAAAATCTGCCTTCCAAAAAACGTAGTGCATTCCTTTCCTTCTGCACCCTGCCCTGTGCCCGTACAGCTGTTTATGACCACATATGGGGTGTTTCTGTAAACTACAGAATTAGGTTTGGTTTGGCTGTTAACCCTTGCTTTGTAACTGGAAAAAAAGTATTAAAATTGAAAATCTGCCAAAAAAGTGAAATTTTTTAATTGTATCTCTATTTTCCATTAATTCTTGTGGAACACCTAAAGGGTTAATGACGTTTGTAAAATCAGTTTTGAATACCTTGAGAGGTGTAGTTTCTTAGATGAAGTCACTTTTATGGAGTTTCTACTCTAGGGGTGCATCGGGGGGCTTCAAATGGGACATGGTGTAAAAAAAAAAACAGTCCAGCAAAACCTGCCTTCCAAAAACCGTATGGCATTCGTTTCCTTCTGCGCCCTGCCGTGTGCCCGTACAGCGGTTTATGACCACATATGGGTGTATCTGTAAACTACAGAATCAGAGCCATAAGTATTGAGTTTGGTTTGGCTGTTAACCCTTGCTTTGTAACTGGAAAAGAATTATTAAAATGGAAAATCTGCCCATTTTTTTTTTATTGTATCTCTATTTTCCATTAATTCTTGTGGAACACCTAAAGGGTTAACAACGTTTGTAAAATCAGTTTTGAATACCTTGAGGGGTGTAGTTTCTAGAATTGGGTCATTTTTGGGTGGTTTCTATTATGTAAGCCTTGCAAAGTGACTTCAGACCTGAACTGGTCCCTAAAAATTGGGTTTTTGAAAATTTCTGAAAAATTTCAAGATTTGCTTCTAAACTTCTAAGCCTTGTAACATCCCTAAAAAATAAAATATCATTCCCAAAATTTTCCAAACATGAAGTAGACATATGGGGAATGTAAAGTAATAACTATTTTTTGAGGTATTACTATGTATTATAGAAGTAGAGAAATTAAAACTTGGGAATTCGCAATTTTTTACACATTTTGGGTAAATTTGGTATTTTTTAATAAATAAAAATGAATTTCTTTTTACAAATTTTATCAGTGTCATGAAGTACAATATGTGACGAAAAAACTATCTCAGAATGGCCTGGATAAATCAAAGTGTTTAAAAGTTATCAGCACTTAAAGTGACACTGGTCAGATTTGCAAAAAATGGCCAAGTCTGTAAGGTGAAAGAGAGCCGAGTCCTTAAGGGGTTAAATAAATTAATGACAAGTCATACTGGAACTTTCTAAAGAAAACTACATATCAATCTGCTCAGCTCCTCCTGCTCTGTAACATGCTGCCTGCAGCTGCAGATTGCACTTCATTTATAGTGGGGCAGGTTGACTTTAACCACCTCCGGACCGCCTAACGCAGATGTGCGTTCCGGAGGTGGCAGCCCTGCGCACAGTCACGCATATATGCATCATCTCGCGAGACGCGAGATTTCCTGTGAACGCGCGCACACAGGCGCGCGCGCTCACAGGAACGGAAGGTAAGCGAGTGGATCTCCAGCCTGCCAGCGGCGATCGTTCGCTGGCAGGCTGGAGATCTGATTTTTTTTAACCTCTAACAGGTATATTAGACGCTGTTTTGATAACAGCGTCTAATATACCTGCTACCTGGTCCTCTGGTGGTCCCTTTTGTTAGGATCGACCACCAGAGGACTCAGGTAGCTCAGTACAGTCGCACCAAACACCACACTACACTACACCCCCCCCCGTCACTTATTAACCCCTTATAAACCCCTGATCACCCATGATCACCCCATATAATCTCCCTGATCACCCCCCTGTCATTGATCACCCCCCTGTCATTGATCACCCCCCTGTCAGGCTCCGTTCAGACGTCCGTATGATTTTTACGGATCCACGGATACATGGATCGGATCCGCAAAACGCATACGGACGTCTGAATGGAGCCTTACAGGGGGGTGATCAATGACAAGTGGGTGATCACGCATATAGACTTCCTGATCACTTCCCTGTCATTGATCACCCCTCTGTCATTGATCACCCCCCTGTAAGGCTCCATTCAGACATCCGAATGATTTTTACGGATCCACTGATACATGGATCAGATCCGCAAAACACATGCGGACCTCTGAATGGAGCCTTACAGGGGGGTGATCAATGACAAGGGGGTGATCACGCATATAGACTTCCTGATCACTTCCCTGTCATTGATCACCCCTCTGTCATTGATCACCCCCCTGTAAGGCTCCATTCAGACATCCGCATGATTTTTACGGATCCACTGATACATGGATCGGATCCGCAAAACGCATACGGACGTCTGAATGGAGCCTTACAGGGGGGTGATCAATGACAAGTGGGTGATCACGCATATAGACTTCCTGATCACTTCCCTGTCATTGATCACCCCTCTGTCATTGATCACCCCCCTGTAAGGCTCCATTCAGACGTCCATATGATTTTTACGGATCCACGGATACATGGATCGGATCCGCAAAACGCATACGGACGTCTGAATGGAGCCTTACAGGGGGGTGATCAATGACAAGTGGGTGATCACGCATATAGACTTCCTGATCACTTCCCTGTCATTGATCACCCCTCTGTCATTGATCACCCCCCTGTAAGGCTCCATTCAGACATCCGCATGATTTTTACGGATCCACTGATACATGGATCGGATCCGCAAAACACATACGGACGTCTGAATGGAGCCTTACAGGGGGGTGATCAATGACAGGCGGGTAATCACCCATATAGATTCCCTGATCACCCCCTGCATTGATCACCCCTCTGTCATTGATCACCCCCCTGTAAGGCTCCATTCAGACGTCCGCATGATTTTTACGGATCCACTGATACATGGATCGGATCCGCAAAACACATGCAGACGTCTGAATGGAGCCTTACAGGGGGGTGATCAATGACAAGGGGTTGATCACCCCATATAGACTCCCTGATCACCCCCCTGTCATTGATCACCCCCCTGTAAGGCTCCATTCATGTATTCATTAAGGCTCCATTCATGTATCCGTGGATCCGTAAAAAATCATACGGACGTCTGAATGGAGCCTTACAGGGGGGTGATCAGGGAGTCTATATGGGTGATCACCCCTCTGTCATTGATCACCCCCCCTGTAAGGCTCCATTCAGACGTCCGCATGTGTTTTGCGGATCCGATCCATGTATCCGTGGATCCGTAAAAAATCATACGGACGTCTGAATGGAGCCTTACAGGGGGGTGATCAGGGAGTCTATATGGGTGATCACCCCTCTGTCATTGATTACCCCCCCTGTAAGGCTCCATTCAGACGTCCGCATGTGTTTTGCGGATCCGATCCATGTATCCATGGATCCGTAAAAATCATACGGACGTCTGAATGGAGCCTTACAGTGGGGGTGATCACCCTGATCACCCCCTGTCATTGATCACCCCCCCCTGTAAGGCTCCATTCAGACGTCCGCATGTGTTTTGCGGATCCGATCCATGTATCCGTGGATCCGTAAAAAATCATACGGACGTCTGAATGGAGCCTTACAGGGGGGTGATCAGGGAGTCTATATGGGTGATCACCCCTCTGTCATTGATCACCCCCCCTGTAAGGCTCCATTCAGACGTCCGCATGTGTTTTGCGGATCCGATCCATGTATCCATGGAACCGTAAAAATCATACGGACGTCTGAATGGAGCCTTACAGGGGGGGTGATCAGTGACAGGGGGGTGATCACCCTGATCACCCCCTGTCATTGATAACCCCCCTGTAAGGCTCCATTCAGACGTCCGCATGTGTTTTGCGGATCCGATCCATGTATCCATGGATCCGTAAAAATCATACGGACGTCTGAATGGAGCCTTACAGGGGGGTGATCAGTGACAGGGGGTGATCAGGGAGTCTATATGGGTGATCACCCCCCTGTCATTGATCACCCCCCTGTCATTGATCACCCCCCTGTCATTGATCACTCCCCCTGTAAGGCTCCATTCAGACATTTTATTGGCCCAAGTTAGCGGAAATTTTTTGTTTGTTTTTGTTTTTTCTTACAAAGTCTCATATTCCACTAACTTGTGTCAAAAAATAAAATCTCACATGAACTCACCATACCCCTCACGGAATCCAAATGCGTAAACATTTTTAGACATTTATATTCCAGACTTCTTCTCACGCTTTAGGGCACCTAAAAAGCCAGGGCAGTATAAATACCCCACATGTGACCCCATTTCGGAAAGAAGACACCCCAAGGTATTCCGTGAGGGGCATATTGAGTCCATGAAAGATTGAAATTTTTGTCCTAAGTTAGCGGAAAGTGAGACTTTGTGAGAAAAAAACAAAAAAAATCAATTTCCGCTAACTTATGCAAAAAAAAAAAAATTTTTATGAACTCGCCAGGCCCCTTATTGAATACCTTGGGGTGTCTTATTTCCAAAGTGGGGTCACATGTGGGGTATTTATACTGCCCTGGCTTTTTAGGGGCCCGAAAGTGTGAGAAGAAGTCTGGGATCCAAATGTCTAAAAATGCCCTCCTAAAAGGAATTTGGGCACCTTTGCGCATCTAGGCTGCAAAAAAAGTGTCACACATCTGGTATCGCCGTACTCAGGAGAAGTTGGGCAATGTGTTTTGGGGTGTCATTTTACATATACCCATGCTGGGTGAGAAAAATATCTTGGTCAAATGCCAACTTTGTATAAAAAAATGGGCAAAGTTGTCTTTTGCCAAGATATTTCTCTCACCCAGCATGGGTATATGTAAAATGACACCCCAAAACACATTCCCCAACTTCTCCTGAGTACGGCGATACCAGATGTGTGACACTTTTTTGCTGCCAAGGTGGGCAAAGGGGCACATATTCCAAAGTGCACCTTTCGGATTTCACCGGTCATTTTTTACACATTTTGATTGCAAAGTTCTTCTCACACATTAGGGCCCCTAAATTGCCAGGGCAGTATAACTACGCCACAAGTGACCCCATTTTGGAAAGAAGACACCCCAAAGTATTCTGTGAGGGGCACGGCGAGTTCCTAGAATTTTTTATTTTTTGTCGCAAGTTAGTGGAATATGGAACTTTGTAAGAAAAATTTAAAAAAAGAAAAAATCATCATCATTTTCCGCTAACTTGTGACAAAAAATAAAAAGTTCTATGAACTCACTATGCCCATCAGCGAATACCTTAGGGTGTCTACTTTCCGAAATGGGGTCATTTGTGGGGTTTTTCTACTGTTTGGGCATTGTAGATCCTCAGGAATCATGACAGGTGCTCAGAAAATCAGAGCCGTTTCAAAAAGCGGAAATTCACATTTTTGTACCATAGTGTGTAAACGCTATAACTTTTACCCAAACCATTTTTTTTTTGCCCAAACATTTCTTTTTATCAAAGACATGTAGAACAATAAATTTGGCGAAAAATTTATATATGGATGTCGTTTTTTTTGCAAAATTTTACAGCTGAAAGTGAAAAATGTCATTTTTTTGCTAAAAAATCTTTACATTTTGATTAATAACAAAAAAAGTAAAAATGTCAGCAGCAATAAAATACCACCAAATGAAAGCTCTATTAGTGAGAAGAAAAGGAGGTAAAATTCATTTGGGTGGTAAGTTGCATGACCGAGCGATAAACGGTGAAAGGAGTGTAGTGCCGAAGTGTAAAAAGTGCTCTGGTCATGAAGGGGGTTTCAGCTAGCGGGGCTGAAGTGGTTAAGGGCAACCTGACACAATGAAAATGCAGTGCAATCTGTAGGCAACATATTACAGAGCAGGAGGAGCTGAGCAGATTGATATATAGTCTTGTGTGAAAAGACTGTATAACTGGTATTTTAGTCATTTAAATTCCTGCTCATTCTGGGCTTTGAAGTCCAAGAGGCGGTCCTATCAGTGATTGACAACTTTCCCTCTATGACTGTACCCTGAAAGATGATCAAAATTAGGGTTATTCACTTTAGAAAAAAGACGACTGAGGGGAGATCTAATAAATATGAATAAATATATCAGGGGTCAGTACAGAGATCTCTCCCATCATCTATTTATCCCCAGGACTGTGACTGCGACGAGGGGACATCCTCTGCGTCTGGAGGAAAGAAGGTTTGTACACAAACATAGAAGAGGATTCTTTACGGTAAGAGCAGTGAGACTATGGAACTCTCTGCCTGAGGAGGTGGTGATGGTGAGTACAATAAAGGAATTCAAGAGGGGCCTGGATGTATTTCTGGAGCGTAATAATATTATAGGCTATAGCTACTAGAGAGGGGTCGTTGATCCAGGGAGTTAGTCTGATTGCCTGATTGGAGTCGGGAAGGAATTTTTTATTCCCCTAAAGTGGGGAAAATTGGCTTCTACCTCACAGGGTTTTATTTGTCTTCCTCTGGATCAACTTGCAGGATAACAGGCCGAACTGGATGGACAAATGTCTTTTTTCGGCCTTATGTACTATGTTACTATGTTACTATGTTACTGTGTTACTGTGTATACAGAGATAGCTGTCAATCACTTTTAGGACCTCCTCTTCATAGAGGGAAGGCTGTCAATCACTGATAAGACCTCCTCCTCATAAAGGGAAGGCTGTTAATCACTGATAGGACCTCCTCCTCATAGAGGGAAGGCTGTCAATCACTGATAGGACCGCCTCCTCAAAGAGGGAAGGCTGTCAATCACTGATAGGACCTCCTCCTCATAGAGGGAAGGCTGTCAATCACTGATAGGACCTTCGCCTCATAGAGGTAAGGCTGTCAATCACTGATAGGACCACCTTATAGAGGGAAGGCTGTCAATCACTGATAGGACTGCGTCCTCATAGAGGTAAGGCTGTCAATCACCGATAGGACTGCCTCATCGTAGAGGGAAGGCTGTCAATCACTGATAGGACCTCCTCCTCATAGAGGGAAGGCTGTCAATCACTGATAGGACCTCCTCCTCATAGAGGGAAGGCTGTCAATCACTGATCGGACCTCCTTATAGAGGGAAGGCTGTCAATCACTGATAGTACCGCCTCCTCATAGAGGTAAGGCTGTCAATCACCGATAGGACTGCCTCCTCGTAGAGGGAAGGTTGTCAATCACCGATAGGACCTCCTCCTCATAGAGGGAAGGCTGCAATTACTGATTGGACCTCCTCCTTATAGAGGGAAGGCTGTCAATCACTGATAGGACCTTCGCCTCATAGAGTTAAGGCTGTCAATCACTGATAGGACCTTCGTTTCATAGAGGGAAGGCTGTCAATCACTGATAGGACTGCCTCTCTGACTTCAAAGCCCAGAATGAGCAGGAATATAAAAATAGAAATTATACGTTTTAGTGAATCTTTTCCCAAAAACTACATATTGATAGGTTCAGCTCCTCCTTTTCTGTAACATGGTGTCTGCGGCTCAAATATCATATTCAACATATACAACCACATATAGACCTCATATGCTCAATCTCTATGTAGAGCTGCTATGGGTAACAGGAAGATTTGAATAGCCAGTGTGTGGTTTACATCATCTTACCAAAGTACTTTTCTTTTACCGCTTCTCCTCTCATATTTATTTCATGTATTGAGCACATTCATCTGTATTTATATATCTGCCATTGCTGGAGGAGGACTTGCTCCCATCAGAGCTTTCCCGCACCATTTCTATCTGACAACAGATACTTTTGCACTTTTACAGAGACATTTTTCTATTTTAGCAACTCTTTATTCATTTCTGTGGGAGTTTGAAAACAGTCAAGCAGTATACGCTTATTTGACTATTAGAATTGAATGGAGAAAGCCGCAGATGCACTACAACCTCTCCATTCACAGGAGACACTAGATGGGGCCCCTTCTGGAGATAGGAGAGGTGGGATCTGCAACTATTGGACATTTATGGCATATCCTGTGGATATGTCATAAATTGCCAAATGGGAATACTCCTTTAAATAACTCGCTATATAATAAAAGGTGATTTTTTTCCTTGGTGTTCTTGTTATACAAACTTCCGTGTATCATTCCTATCATTTTGTTGGGCTAGGAGGATGTTTGTCCAGGGGAAACAAAGTTTACTTGTAGCTTGACCCTGTAAAACCTCTTAATAAGTGCAAGTTCTTCAGTCTTTAAGTGTAGACTGCACATTTCAGTCTCATACTTTTCATGTGGTCCCATCCATCTGCAAATAAATGATCAGTCGGTGAACTGATTACATTCCTAGCTCACTCTCTAATTAGTCACAAGCTGAACCTTCACTTTGTTTTAATTAAAGCTAAGCTTATCACAAAATGTAATGACCAATGATTTGCAGCAATTACTCTGAGGTGGCTAACTATTTCATGGGTGGTAAAGAGGACAACGTAAAGAGGACAACCACACTGACGGCATAATATATGTGCAGGTTCCCCCCTCGTAGACCAGGCGATATTCTCCATTCAGTGTTGACCTTTGTTTATTACCATGTTTGAAGCTTTGTCAAAAGCTTAAGGTTATGTTTTTTTAATAAAAGTCCTCTACGGAGCTGTAATCAGAACCTTTTCTTTGCGGTCATGACCACAATCGATTATTTTGTTTCAAGGCTATAGGGTGAGAGGTTGTTACAAAATGCTAAAAAAATATAGGTTAACAGGGTAGATGACATTTTGTTGCATCGCCTGATAAATTTAACATGCAGAATCAAAATAATTTCCCCAGATATCCAGCAAGATCATATCCCTGTTCTGCTTTGCAACATGAGGTGCTCTGACTGGCACAATTACAGTGATCCCTCAAGATACAACAGCCTCATGATACAATGGTCTTTTCTGGGCCATCGTAAGATGCAACTTGACTTAACATGCAGTGCTTCAGACCAGGTGCATATCCACCATAGTGGCAGACCATGGGACTGCTATGGGGCCCAGAGCAAGAAGGGGCCCAGTTGGGATCATCCCCTCTTCTATTGGGGGTGTAAACTTGGTCAGGACTCTACTCTCTAAAGAAACTACTTTTAGCAAATGAGGCAGTGGATAAAATGGCCCAAGGGTCATTGAAAAGGGTTTAAGTGGAAATCCTTCTGTCCTCTGTGGGGAGCCTGGTTTGATCTTTGCTATAGGGCCCTTACTACTCTATGTACGCCACTGCTTCAGACTCAGATCCAACCCAATCAACATGGCTATTTCCTTGGTAAAATTCCTGTACTGTATTTAGCGTCTAGCAGCTCCTCTTTACAACACACTGTAGCACTCCATGTCCTATTCTGCCCTCTGTCTGTCCCAGGGTGAGCTTCTCCTTTGGACAGCTCCATTTTATATAAGTGCATAAAATAAATAAATAAGTGCAGCACAAAATACCATGGCACCTTATGCAACATTTAAAGGGTTTGTCCCATGAAAAATATTCTACAGTTTTCAAACCAACTCCTGGATCTGAGTTATTTTGTAATTGCATGTAATTTAAAATTTTGCATAGCTACCGAGTTATTCAATAAAATGTATCTGTATAGCGCCACCTGCAGTTTTTTTATTTCTCTGTCTGGCTCACTGAGAAGGCCGCACATGCTCAGTTTCATCCTTCAACTGCCTCCTTAGCTGTGATAGGGAGAGCACGGACACGCCCCCTGAGCTGTGATAGGGAGAGCCTGGACACGCCCCCTTAGCTGCAGCAGAAAAGACACCCCTTGAGCTGCCAGCTTGATATAAATCTAGCAGAGCAATGAATGTGGAGATCTCTGGATCCATGTGAGGTACAGGGCTGGTTCTAGCTTTGTTAGAAAGAGATTGTCATGTACTATATGATGTCTGATTTTCATTTTTTACATTATTCATGGGATAACTCCTTTATCGTCCTGAGGACTGCAATACAGATGGATGCAGGAGGGCAGAAGTACCAGATGCTACTAGCTTTGATTAATGCGGAGAGCATCAGATCGCTGTGTCCCCGAACAGCAGCCATAAATTAAAGTTTAAATATAATTTCCCTGTAAGGGCTATGGCTAGTCCACCCCTGATGGAAAGTAATCTACAGTTTTCATTATGTATTCCTGACTTATATGTTAGGACTTGCTTTATCTGTTTTAGTTATTTTCTTAAATCTTAGCTATTTTTCTTAAATCTTCATTTTCTTTTATCTTGGGTATGGCATTTTGGGGCTTTGGAACCAATTACTAGATTTCCATAGCGTTTTGGACTCAAGTTACAATGGTTTCAACTTACAATAGTCGTCCTGGAACCAATTAATATTGTAACTTGAAGAATCACTGTATATTGGGAGCTCAGTGTGGACTCTCTGCTTTAAACTATGGAGAACTCCAACTGGCACACTTATAGGTGAAACTCGAAAAATTTGAATATCGTGCAAAGTTCATTATTTCAGTAATGCAACTTAAAAGGTGAAACTAATATATGAGATAGACTCGTTACTAGTGTTGAGCGCGAATATTCGAATAGCAAATTTTTATCGTGAATATCGCTACTTCGAGAATTTGCAAATATTTAGAATATAGTGCTATGCATTCGAATATTCAGCATTTTTTTCCATCTGAACACATGATTCCTCTCTGCTTCTTGCTTGTGGACCAATTGAGAAGGAAGCAATCTCAAGTTCACAACAATACTTAGTGCACCAATCAGTAATCTGTAGTCAGACCTGCTAAAATGCAAAAAAAAATATTCTAATCACTGCCGATTAGCGCAATAGCGAATATATGGGAGCACTTGACTCTATCTGCATATAAAGCTATTGTAATGTTCTGCCGTGCCACCCATTTTCTCCTGTCTCAGGAGAAACTCATGAAACTTCTAGCAGCTTGAAAAATTTTGCCAAAGTGACCCACGCCTGTATTTCGCATTACGAATTAGCATTATGCGATTTTTACATTGCAGATTTTTCGTATTCAATAAAATAATCTCGAATTCGCGAATATATGACAAATATTCTACAAATAATTTGTGAAATATCGTGAATTCGAATAAAGCCCCTGCCGCTCATCACTACTCATTACATGCAAAGCGAGATATTTCAAGCCTTTATTTGGTATAATTTGGATGATTATGGCTTGTAGCTTATGAAAACCCCAAAGTCACAATTTTGAGGTACCCTTTGCTCAGGGGGTATGGATTATTTAGCTGACTAGAGTGCGACACTTTGAGCCTAGAATATTGAACCTTTTCACAAAATTCAAATTTTAAACTGCAATAATGCAATTCCTTTTAAGGGCTCTTTCACACTTGCGTTCTTTTCTTCCGGCATAGAGTTCCGTCGTCGGGGCTCTATGCCGGAAGAATCCTGATCAGTTTTATCCTAATGCATTCTGAATGGAGTGAAATCCGTTCAGGATGCATCAGGATGTCTTCAGTTCCGGAACTGGACGTTTTTTGGCCGGAGAAAATACCGCAGCATGCTGCGCTTTTTGATCCGGCCAAAAATCCTGAAGACTTGCCGCAAGGCCGGATCCGGAATGAATGCCCATTGAAAGGCATTGATCAGGATCCGGCCTTAAGCTAAACGTTGTTTCGGCGCATTGCCGGATCCGACGTTTAGCTTTTTCTGAATGGTTACCATGGCTGCCGGGACGCTAAAGTCCTGGCAGCCATGGTAAAGTGTAGTGGGGAGCGGGGAAGCGGCATACTTACAGTCCGCGTGGCTCCCGGGGCGCTCCAGAGTGACGTCAGGGTGCCCCAAGCGTATGGATCACGTGATCGCATGGCACGTCATCCATGCGCATGGGGCGCTCTGACGTCACTCTGGAGCGCCCCGGGAGCCGCGCGGACTGTAAGTATACCGCTCCCCCGCTCCCCACTACTACTATGGCAACCAGGACTTTAATAGCGTCCTGGCTGCCATAGTAACACTGAACGCATTTTGAAGACGGATCCGGCGTGCAATTCTGGCAAGTGGAGTACACGCCGGATCCGGACAACGCAAGTGTGAAAGAGGCCTAAGTTGCATTACTAAAATAAATGAACTTTTGCACAATATTTTAATTTTTCGAGTTTCACCTGTATTTAGGGTAATACTGTGTGAGAATTTACTTTTTGGGGTCTCATTTCTACCGACTATGTGAGGACACTTCAGTTGTTAAAATTATGTTGGAGGCACTGTTACTGTATGAGTATTTGCTTCACACAATTTTTACAAATTAGGGCTTATCTGCTTGGCAATTATCACTTGTTTGTTTTTATATCATTCTGGCACTTATTTTTAATTTACCAGCTGGACAACCTTTTAGGTTTATACTCCCTAGTGAAATCTGGTATTTGTAAGTTGTTTCTTCTGACTTAGACATTTCCTGTGACATTTTTATTAGTCATCGTGTATTGTACTACCGTCCTCGTCCTTATTTCTAGATGCTATGTACATCTGCGTCTAGAGTTGCTAAGGAGTTGAAAAGGCTGAATTGCATAATTGTCTCATCGTGTCCTCATCTGAGGAAGTCATTCATCTGTAAGTGTAATATTTACCTATGGTGTGTAATATATACACCTATGTCATCCTTTATTTCACCCACTACAGCTTATCTCATGGCTACGACTGTGTGTAAACATGACTTACCTTCTGTATACAGACAGAATCACAAATGATTACATTTCCTTATGATTGAATTGAAAAACAACGTATTTAACGGATGTAGAAAGTGATTGGGATTTCATAAATTATTAACATTGCTTATGCCTTTCCTGTGATGTCACTGTACAGTCCTGCTCTGTCGTATAGTCTGTCAGTACGACACTATTTGATCATGCTCTGCCAGCTCATACCTCAACATATATCAGTTTAATAGATGGTGTACGGTGTAGTGCCATATTAGTACATACGGACTTGTTCTGAATACCCTTCACCTGACCCTTCTAACTCTTGTCCACTTTCACTGCAGCACTTACTTCCTTCTACCTATTCTAGTCTGTAAAACAATTGTTTCAAATACATAACAATTGTTTTATTGGATTTATTTCATTATTAATGTTGCTTCTATAGCACCAACTAGGGATGAGTGAATTGACTTCGGATGAGCAGAAGTTATTGCTTTGCGAAGTCTTGCGAGACTTCGCACAATAACTTCATGAATTAATTTGTACTGCAAAAAAACATTTCCCGAACTCGGGTTTGGTTCCAAGTGGTACCTTGCAACCGAACCTGAATTCGGGAAATGTTTTTTACAGTACAAATTACCGTATTTTTTATCCCATAAGACGCACTTTTCCCGCCCTAAAATGGGGGGAAAACGCAAGTGCGCCTTATGGGATGAATTCAGGGCAAAGAAATATAAAATGTGCGGCTGTCACGGACAGTGTACAGGAAACAATGAAAAACAACATGCATAAATAACTCGCTGGATCCAAAAGCTAAGGAACAAAAGGGAGACCCCTGTAGAAGACCTGGCACTTTCCCTGGCTGCTCAGCCTATGCATAGATCCAAATGGTGGAGGTATGCATATCCACGTACCTTGACTATATAAGCCCTGAGCACCCTACAATAGTGAGGGGACACGACCACCGGCTCCCTACACCAGACACGGAGGGAGTCAGGGTCACCTGGGATCCAACAAACAGAAAATAACAGATAACAGTTAACACTTAACACTTAACTTAGTAGAGGAGAGGAGAACCAGCTTGGGCATGCACACATACTCCAGGAAGAAATATAAGCCGCCCAGAAAAGCTTTCTGGGGAAGAATTTAAAGGGAAGCCATTAGTCCAACACATGACAGCTGAGAGAGACTAACGAGAGGAGGAGCTGAATACCACAACACAGAAACTCAAGGGGGAGGTTCTGAAAAGCCTCTGTCAGAGCTTCTCAGCTGTCTGGTTGTGACAGCGGCATGTTGATTATGCTTGCTACATCGCAGGCTGCGTTGTATAGGAACAGCAGCCTGCGATGTACCAGACAGTTACCTGAAGAGGGAGAGCCCAGCGTCCACAGCTGAGTGTTAGGGTGTAGAGCAGCTGGTGTAGGCTGATAAAGACCGGCCCTGTCTGGGGCTGGTTGACATAGACCGGCCAGCCGGTATATTTGCAGGGAGACGTTGGTGGGAGCACGGGAGCAGGCAGCTGAGGGGCGAAGCAGGCTTTCCTGGCACACATGCCTGCTTCGCCTGTAAGTCTTCACACTGCCTGCTCCTGTGCACAAGGTATGAGGGCTGATGAGATGCTGGGGGCTGATGAGAGGCTGGGGGGCTGATAAAAGGCTAGGGGGCTTAGAAGAGGCTAGGGGGATGAAAAGAGGCTAGTGGCTGATAAGAGGTTAGGGGCTGATAAGAGGCTAGGGGGTTGATAAGAGGCTGGGGGCTGTTGAGAGGCATGGGGGCTGATCAGAGGCATGGGGCTGATAAGAGGCATGGGGGCTGATGATAAGAGGCATGGGGGCTGATCTGAGGTGTGAATGGGGGGTCTCATTTATATTGGGGCTATTATCTGAGGTCTGATTGCGGGTCGTACACTTTGGGGTTTGAGCTGAGATCTGATTGGAGGTCTGATCTGAGGTTTTATTTTGGTCTTATTAACATTGGGGGGTCTGATTGGGGCTGTCAGCTGAGGTCTGATTAATATGGGGGTCTGATTAGGTCTAATGAAAATTTTTTTTTTCTTCTTGTGCGTCTTATAGGGCAAAAAATATGGTAATTTAAGAAGTTATTGTGTGCAGTCTCGCGAGACTTCGCGAAGCAATAACTTATTCGGAGCCAATACATTCTAGTACTGTATGGAGCTCCTGCTCCATACAGTATTAGAAGTACTAATCCCGTAGGACAGAGGGATAAAACTTAACATTTAATTTTTGGTCAATCTAAAATTATGGACAACAGAGGAGGAGCCTCTATACAAAACAAAATTTAACAAGACAGCCCTGCAGGCAAAATGGTACATATAAAGACAGTGTGACCAGAGGTTTGGAAATAAGCAGGAACGTTCTCACCCGGTTGTTGATCAGGATGTCTCATGGGGGAGACTGGGGGTGAAGAGCGGTCCTTGGATGCTTCTCGTTCACACACAGAAGATAGGTGAGCCCCTTCAGAAATGGTTGGTGGCGGGGTGGTTAGCCCTAGGCAACCCTAAGAAGGGGGGCAGGGGCTAGTATGCCCTACCTATCTACACGGGGACTTACCCCGCAAGGAGCGTCCCCGTCCGGATACCTGTCCCTGTCACGTTTCAGTTTGTTCACAGAAAATCATCAGGGGAGATAAATGGTACACACAGGGCTATGGATTGGGCCTGTGCGACCAAAGAGACAAAGTAATACAAAAAAGGGTATTTTTTAAGACATGGGTCAGAGGCCTGAAAAAGTGTGAAGCCAGTCAGGCTAAGACACACAGGGCATGACCGCATTAAGTGTGTTAGTCAATATAGATACACCAGTGGGTGCCAGCTATGGAGTAACACTAAGCCACGGGGACGATTAATCCAAGGGCAGGCTGCCAGCAGAGTGTACTCACCACTCTGTGTCTTAAGTACGCTCCGATACCGCCGGGTTCCCCTGCCGCTTCCTACTTCCGGGCACGTGACTAGATGAACAAGGTGTCACGTGCCCGGTGGAACGCAGGAGGTGAGCGTGCGTTTCACCCAGATGCGGCCCGTGGAGCGCGTCGCCGAAGGATGACGTCGCACAGCATGCGATGAATCACATGACCAGGAACTGGTCACGGGGCGCACCGGGCCGAAAGGAAACGCCCACTATCCCTGTGCCGAGCAGGAAGCAAGAGATGTATTGGCAAGTGGCGGATCGGAGTGTGGGCAAAGTAATTGGGCACAATAATTAATTGTCACAATTAGATGCCAGGTGGATCCAAGATTCTAAGGATCCGTGGTAACAATTCATATATATGAAATAAGTGAACTAGACTATTAGAGGCAGATTCAAATGTACATGGGCCAAAGGAGCAGTATAATTGGCCCAGCGAGGGAGGAGAGAAAATACATATTGGGGTAATCAAATATAACAGCTAAAATTAAGCTGTTCATTTAATCCCATGGGGGCCACTGTCTTTAAGTAATAAATCCAGCGCAATTCGCGCTGCAATATGGCACGGTCCCAGTCTCCTCCACGTTTGGGGGGGGGAACGCGATCAATGCCCATTACAGTAATGCGGGCTTTCCCGTTGTGTTGACGGTGAACATGATTGGCGACCGGAGTGTCTTTGGCTTTGGTTATGTCACCAAGATGTTCACCGACACGTCTGCGCAGTTCCCGGATAGTTTTTCCTACATATCCCTTGCCGCAGAGTGCTACATAATTTTGGGATTTAGTGGGCCTGTTTGACATACCTGGCCCTATAGTTAATCCATACAGTATTAGAACAAAGTTTTATGCGAATTGACTTTAGATGTTTCACCCAAAGTCGATTTGCTCATCCCTAGCATCAACAGCATTTATCAAAGACACCCTTCGCCAGTCTGTACCTAGATTGAAATCTACTCCAGACCCTGACTGGAGTAGATTTCAGTAATGATTTATGCCAAAATGTTAGTGAACTAACTGGGGCTGATGTCCCCACCCCCCTAATCACCCCCCCCCCCCCCCCCCAATGCCACTCTTAAGTGCAGAGCGCTTTGTAAAAACAAAGCATATATTGAAATTTAGACGCATAGGTTTTTAAAAGTCACATAAATGGGCTGTCCAACTAACCGGTGCATGCTTCCCAAGTGTCCCTCTTTTGGACCCATGTCCCTCTGTCCCTCTTTGATCCTTAAAAGGTTTCTCCAGGAATTAGGAAAATTAAAATTCTTAAATTTTAATTTATTATAAATATATTCCCAAATACCTTTAATTAGTTACAATGGCTAGTTTTGTCTGGGGAGCAATCATTATGAGAAATAAATACTATTAGTACACACAAAACCTGTCCTAATCACACAGGAGGACAAGTTACTTGACAACACTAAGGTAAAGTGCTGCCTCATCCTCCTCTCTGCTCTGCTTTTCAGGGATTATAAACAAGAATACAGTTTAATAGGAGACATGATGTACAGAGAGGAGGGTAGGGATGTGGATAGTAAGCAGCAGCATTTGTATGCAGTCTCCATTATCACAGACCACAGGATGTCTGGATGCATCTTGGACTCCCAGGTCACTGCTGGGAACGATGTTGTCCGAGTAATACGCCACTTTTACAGACTGACAATAATACGCACAAAACTGAAGATAAAATCGATTTTAGAGGGAAAATTGTTAGGAAACATTCTTTCCTGTATATTTACTTGTATATAAAGTTCAAGTGCTGCCAAAAATTACAAGGAAGAGGCACTCCGATACAACCTGTATATCACATAAAGGAGTGCCTCATGCACATTGTGGTACAGATGTTCATGTAGTGGGACTCCTACACTCATAAAGCCTATGCACTAAGTGAAAGGGCTGCCGTAAAAAAAAAACAAGGAACGGGCACTCCAATACACCCTTTTATACACATAAAGGAGAGCATCATACACAGCCTTAAAAAATTATGATTGGTGGCCTGCTGGTGACCCTCAAAAACAATTGGAGCAAGGGCCTGCTGATATGACCATCTAAAACATTATGGGCGAGGGCCTGCTGCCGCTTTGGTGACTCTAGATAACCTGGGGCCGATCGCACATCAGAGTGATCCATTCGGATGTCTGACCTATCAACTTTCGATGTTATTTTCAGCGCAAACCATGGTGACCACAGGGAATCAGGGTTCGATTCTGGAGAGGGAGCCTGAGAAACGGCTTAGGATACCACATCCAAGCAAGACAGCGTGCATGCAAATTACCTATTAGGTATAATTAGGTGAGGGCCTGCAGGTGAGGTGACCCTGTAAAAGATTTTAGGTGTGGGCCTGCAGGTGAGCTGACCCTGTAAAAGATTTTAGGTACAGGCCTGCTGGTGAGCTGACCCTGTAAAAGATTTCAGGTGCGGGCCTGCAGGTGAGCTGACCCTGTAAAAGATTGTAGGTGAGGGCCTGCTGGTGAGCTGACCCTCTAAAAGGTTGTAGGTTAGGGCCTGCAGGTGAGATGACCCTCTAAAACATTATATGCGAGGGCCTACGGATGAGCTGACTCTGTAAAAGATTGTAGGTGAAGGCATGCTGGTGACCTTGTTGTAGCAATTCGCTTGCATCAGACGCACATATCCAACCTGCACTAAAAGTGCGCCGAAGTACGCCAACCACAAAGAATTTCTCCTGTGCTCAAAAGCACATGTAATAAGCTCTTTTGTGTAGGGAAAGGTAACCCTCTTCAAGAGTCAGACAAGGTGGTGTTACATTGTAGATGTCTATTGAGCACTTCCCCTTCTCCTGCCCAGTCTCTTCACTTTTATTTCTTAGTCACAAAAGGGTGTAACCATAGAAAGGGGCAGGCCCGTCACCTGACCACTTCCTTCATGTAACAAACATACAGGAAGTGATGATATACAGGAAGTGATGATACAGGAAGATGAGAAACCACCATCACTTAACATGTCTCAGCCATTAACTTGGCTAACCCCGCCCTCCATGGCACATGGCCGCCCAATAATATTACAGATAGGCAGTTACAATCCACCTCATGCCTTGACCAATAGGAATACATTTCAGAACTGGAAGGGACACATTTGGACACCCCCTGAGAGTGCCGGTGGGTGGAGCTCAAACATGCTCACAATCCACCACCACACCCAGAACATGTGCAAATGCTTCTAAATGAATCAGCCCTTACTTAAACAAATATTGCCCTAATCGGACAACATCCAGTTAATCCAGTACAAATCTCCTACTGACCCAAAGTGAACCTCTGTTAGACATGGTTCCGAAAAGAGGGATCAGTCCCTGAGGAAGGTCTTTTAAACCAGGGTCGACCAAGAAAGGTGATATAGCATTCACATGGACACCAGTCCCACCAACCAATGTTTAGCAGCATGTTAGGGTCCCCATGGTTCAGTAAGACCGTCATAAGTGTGCTATACCCCACCGTTGCTGATGAGGACCCGCTGGTAGCTTTCACTAAAAACATTGCTCTCAGAGCCAGCAGCTATTAGATCCCCCTCACACCAATGGTGGTGGCTTTCACATGGGGGAGTAGGAACCCGAGTGCTGATCTATAGAACTTCCCTGGTACCGTCCTGACCAGATCACGCTCTATAACCGTAATCCCATCAGATTTTACACAGGGAGGCATATACAAAATAAACCTACATAACATTCCTAAGCTAAAGATAAAGTCCACTATAGTCATCCTATGCTAATAAAAATTTCCACGACAACCTGACCCTGTAAAAAATTATATGTGAGGGCCTGCTGGTGAGCTGACCCTGTAAACCATTATATGTGAGAGCCTACTGGTGAGCTGACCCCGTAAAAGATTGTAGGTAAGGGCCTGCAGGTGAGCTGACCTTGTAAAAAATTATATGCGAGGGTCTGCTAGTGAGCTGACCCTCTAAAAGGTTGTAGGTGAGGGCCTGCAGGTGAGCTGACCCTCTAAAACATTATATGCAAGGGCATTTAGGTGAGCTGACCCTGTAAAAGATTGTAGGTGAAGGCCTGCTGGTGAGCTGACCCTGTCAAACATTATATGCAAGGGCCTGCTGGTGAGCTAACCCTGTCAAACATTATATGCGAGGGCCTGCTGGTGAGCTGACCCTGTAAAAGATTGTAGGTGAGGGCCTGCTGGTGAGCTGACCCTGTGAAAAATTATATGCGAGAGTCTGCTAGTGAGCTGATCCTCTAAAAGGTTGTAGGTGAGGGCCTGCAGGTGAGCTGACTCTCTAAAACATTACATGCAAGGGTATTCAGGTGAGCTGACCCTGTAAAAGATTGTAGGTGAAGGCCTGCTTGTGAGCTGATCCTGTTAAACATTATATGCAAGGGCCTGCTGGTGATCTGACCCTGTCAAACATTATATGCGAGGGCCTGCTGGTGAGCTGACCCTGTAAAACATTGTAGGTGAGGGCCTGCTGGTGAGCTGACCCTCTAAAAAATAATATACGAGGGCCTGCAGCTGAGCTGACCCTGTAAAACATTATATGCGAACGGCATATATGCGAGGGCATTATATGTGACGAATAAGTATGTTGATCTGATGTAGGAGGAGAAGGAGGATGAGAAAAGGAAGATTCAACCACATACCCTTGTTTGTGGTGGAAGAGGTGCATGGGAATACAGTGTATTCAGTACATTATAAACAACACATTTAAAGTGCCTTTATGTTCGTCAGTTTTCCTCTGGCGGAGTCGAGAAGTCATGGTCAATCCAGGCCTTGTAGTTCATTTTTATAACAGTCAACCTGTCAGCATTTTCAGTTGACAGGCGGATACGCTTATCTGTTATAATGCCACCAGCAGCACTAAATACTTGCTTATACAAAACGCTGGCAGCAGGGCAGGCCAGCACCTCCAAGGCGTAGAGAGCCAGTGCGTGCCACGTGTCCAGCTCGGACACCCAGTAGTTGTAAGGCACTGAGGGATCATTGAGTATGCTGACATGGTCTGCTATGTACCCCTTCACCATCTTGCAAATTTTTTCCCTTCTTGTGACACTAGGCCACGCATCAGGGTGAGGGTGCTGGCGGGGTGTCATGAAACTGTCCCAGGCTTCGGAGAGTGTTGTCCTGCCTCTGTTGGAACTGCTGTGCGTTCCCCTTGTCTACCCTCCTCGGTTGGCCAAGGAACTACGTACTCTGCCACCAGCGTTGTCAGATGGAAACTTTTGGAGCAATTTTTCAGCTCAGTCTGGTCTCTTATCCCCTGCCACAGCTCTGCGGCGGTGTGCTGTTTGTCCCCTAAGCATATCAGCTTCAGCACGGCCTGTTGCCGCTTCTCCACTGCAGTGCTTCACTTCTTCCAGCTACCGACTGATGACTGACTGGTGCTGCACGCGGATAATTCGGAGGTGAAAGTGGAGGAGGAGGTGGAGGAGGAGAAGTGCGGGTTGGAGCCACTAACGTAGGTGGTGGCGGAAACCCTGATGGAATTAGGGCCCGCAATCCTTGGCGTCGGTAACACCTGTGCCATCCCAGGGTACGACTTGCTCCCGGCCTCCACAACATTCACCCACTGTGCTGTCAGGGAAATGTAGTGTCCCTGGCCGAATGCCCTTGTCTATGTTCCCAGTAACTGCATTGGTCAGGGCACGTGTGATGTAAGGCGGGCACCGCACACCTTGAAAAATAGTGGTGGCTGGGGACTGCGTAATGTGGGATGGCCGCTGATATCAGGCTGCGGAAGGCCTCAGTGTCCACAAGCCTAAATGGCAACATTTCCAGGGCCAGTAATTTGGAAAGCTGCGCATTTAGTGTTATGGCCTGAGGGTGGGAGGCTGGGTATTTGCGCTTGCATTCAAATGCCTAGGGTAAGGACATTTGGACGCTGTGCTGGGACACGGAAGTGGATGTTGTTGCTGATGGTGCTTGCAAAGGTCCAGGTGCAGGGCGCCTTAGACAGGGGATTGGCCAGCACGTAACACAGGGGAAGAGGAGGCAGTGGTGTGACCCGCAGACACTGATTGTGGACCCAGGCGTTCGTCCCACTTATTACGGTGCTTGGATGCCATGTGACGGATCATGCTGGTGGTGGTGACGCTGCTAGTGTTCACGCCCCGGCTCATTTTGGTACAGCACAGGTTGCAAACTACTAATCTTTTGTCGTCCGCACTTTCCTCAAAAAAGGGCCATACTGAGGAATACCTACCCCTTGGCAAGGTAGATTTCCGAAAGGGTGTGCTCCGTGGAACAGTTGCGGGCCTGTTTGGTGTGGCCCGCCTTCTCTCTTTTGCCACTCTACTGCCTTTTCCATCCTGTTGCAGTGCAGCAGATCCCTCCCCCTCTGTACTGCTGTCCTCACTCGGCTTTCCACCTTCCCAGGTTGGGTCAGTGACTTTATCGTCCACCGCCGCCTCTTCCACTTCCTCACTCTGCTCATCCTCCTGACTTGTTGACCTAACCACTACCTAAGTGATTGACAAATGTGTCTCATCTTCATCATCAACCTTTTGAGACAGTAATTGCCGTTAAATTATCGGCAACTGTGTCTCATCATCATCCACCTCATTAAACAGTAATTGCCGTTCCCGGCTGTCATCTTCTTGTGATTGTGAATGCTCAAGTTTGGGAATCAGGGCACAAGACCTGTCACTCTTCAAGCATGCTTTGCGAGAAGGCCAAATCAAGGGATGGCGCTGAAAAGAGCTCCTCGGAATATCCGAGTGTGGGATCACTTGTTTGCTCAGACTCTCCATGATGGGAGGAAGGAGGATCAGGGTGAGGATTGGGTTGAGCAGACTCTTGGCTACTGAGACTGGACTTGGGGGAAGACAGGGTGGTGCTTAACCAACTGGAAGCATTATCTGCGGCAATCAAACCGACCACCTGGTCGCACTGATCTGACTTCAAGAGTAGTGTCCTCTGCCGCCCTGCAAACTGGGACATGAAGCTAGGTATCGTGGATGATTGTTTTTCTTGTGCTCTGGCAGCAGGCACAGTTTCACCGCGCCCAGGACCATTGCCTCTGCGTGCACCATCAGCATCACGGCCACTGCCACGTCCCTTACTGCTCGCCTTCTTTATATTGAATGCTATATATGATTAAAAGTATGTCACACGTACAGTAGCGTAGGATTTGTAAGGGTATGTGCAAACAAATTTAAAAAGGTATTTGGGATGTGGAAACGTCACACAGGAGATATCCCGCAGGTAATGTCAATGCTGTCACCAGCGGGTAATGAAAAATTACAGGGAATGTCACAAGTATTTGGGATGAGGAAGCGTTATACAGGAAGAGGTACCACCAGTAATGTCACTGTCCGCAGCGTTTACACAAAAAAGTAAACTGTATGTCACAGATACATTTTTGAAACGCACATGTTACACTGCAGATGTGGCCCTGGTAAGGTCACTGTCAGAAGCGGACACCGTCTACAGAAAAAGACACTGTATGTCACAGGCACATTTTTTCAGCGCACACTTTACACTGCAGATGTGGCGCAGCTAATGTCACTGTCCGCAGTGGATACCGTCTACCAAAAAAGTACATTGGATGTCAGATATTTTTGGGATGCGCACACTTTATACAGGAGATGTGGCGCAGCTAATGTCACTGTCCGCAGCAGACACCGTCTATGGAAAAAGTACACTGGATGTCACAGATACATTTTTTCAACGCACATGTTACACTGCAGAAAAACACAGTCTATAGAAAAAGTACACTGTATGTCACAGATATTTTTTGGATGTGCACGCTTTAAACAGGAGATGTGGCGCAGCTAATAACACTGTCCGCAGCGAACACCGTCTACGGAAAAAGTAAACTGGATGTCAGATATTTTTTGGATGTTCACACTTTACACTGGAGATGTGGCACAGCTAATGTCACTGTACGCAGTGGACACTGTCTATGGAAAAAGTACAATGGATGTTACAGATATTTTTTATCTGTAACAAGATATACAGCAGCAGCTGCTGTATATCTTGGTGTAATAAAGAACACTGAACCTGGAAGCTTTGAGAGTGCCGTGATCTTCTTCAATTTTTCTATGGTATTTGGGGGGTCCCTGAGGCCGGGACCTGACGCCACGAGCACCGCTGCAAGCCTTTGAATGGTTTCGAGTAAGTGGTGCTGTCCTACTATACATTTTCCTGTTCCCTGACGAGGGAGGTCATAGAAGCCCCAAATTCCTAATCATATATGTAGAAACACCCCAACACGGCACTTCCATCTTGCCTCCAGCCGCAAAACTCCAGCTCGGAGACACCAACTGATAGACGCCTCTCTGAACGAACCAAATGCCTCAACTATGAGAGTCAAGCCCCCATCCTGGAGGCCCTCCTAATTTCCATACCATCCAATACCACCAGCTTCTATGACCTTCCCCCGCCAACAATGCGCAGCTTGACTCCTGCGCCTCAAGCCTGCGCGTTCCTCCACATACCTAGCGCCCTCTCAATACCACCCTGCAGGCCCAAGGACCACAAATCGATCCCCACCGCGTTCAAATGAACACCATCGGCCCTCCAAAAACCTCCAGTACCCACCTCCAAATCAGTATGCCGAACCACCACAGCCCCATTCCTGGCTACAAACTTACCAACCGCCCTATTCACTTTTATCCTCGCCTTATTCACCCGCTCCACCGACCTGACATCCCGCCACGACCTCCTATACACGATGTCCGACCAAACGGTTATTAAACCCGGGAACAACGACCATAACCTTAAAAGGTCGAATTTTATGTCCTTAATCAATTCCCTACACGACCGCACCCCCAAATCATTGCCCCCGACATGCAGCACAGATCATCAGGGGACTTATCCAGCCGAGCATGACGATGCACCTCCCCCATCACACTCCCCCACAGCATACCTCTACGCCTAATCCTTCTTATGATCGCCGCCTCCCTACCAATACCCAACTGTCGCCCATTTGGACTTACGTCTGCCCGAAGAGCCCCCCAAAAAACAAACGAGTGCCCCAGGATCCATACAAATGCAGCCGCACCACCTAAAACATAAAGGAGAAACGAAAAGAAACAAATGGGACAAGACACGGCATTAATAAACCACAGCACTACACAAACCCCCTAAACGCACGTATGACTTAAAACGAACCGATTCCCACCTCCCGATCTTCTTGATCACCTCATCCCCCAACCCCAGCCGAGCTGCCTCAGTCGCCGCCCCAATCCGGAAGGAATGACCTGTGAAACCTTTTAAGTCCATTCCCAGCACTGCCAAACATTTCCTGAACACTGCCACAAACTGAAACCTTGACAAAAACGACCCATCCTCATGACGTAATAGAGTACCCTCACCCGCCCAGCTAGCCCCCGACTTATACTCCCTCAAACAACTGACCGGGCATACCAAACAACCCGGCACCGCGTACAACGATACACTACAACCCCTGCCTTCCCTATCAGTCTTAGACACCCGAAGTCGCACTACCACCCTATCCCCATACAAATCCACATCCTCCCCCCCAAACCCCCCATACTAACCACGCTCCTGCTCACCAATTCACCCAAACTAAACGCCGCAAAAAAGGCCAACGAAAAAGCCAACCTAAAGAGACGCACCTCACTTGCTGATCTACACACCGAATCAACGCAAACCCCCATCCGCAACAGCAAATCAAAAGAGACCGGCCTCCTACTGTCAGCCGCCCGTCCACCCCGTCTAAAACCCTTTAAAACCTGCTTTACTAAAAACGTCTTCGTAACGTCCGGAAGGCCCCGTAATTTAAAGCCAAAAACCAAACCAGCCAAACACCTATTAACCCTTGCCACTGACCAACCCTCTTCGACAATATGCCCCAAAAACAATACCAATGGGCCCTCCCCCCCATCCATCCCCACGCCCAAACCAGCACACCATAGCTCCCAACAACGCCAAGCCTTACCATAATCCAACCAGGTACCCTCACTCAGCGACTGTCTAAACAAACCCGCTACAGTACCTCCAAGAGATCCCAGAGCCACACCGGACACTCCAACCCCTCCGTCTCCGCCTCTGGCGCCAGCTGACAAAAACGCTCCAAATGTAGACGAGAAAGAGAATCAGCCACTCCATTAGCAACTCCCGGCACATGAACCGCCACAACCCAAGCATTCAAAGGCAAACACATCAGCACCAAATGCTGCAACAACCTGACAACGGGAGGGGAAGATGCCGTCAGACTGCTGACCGCCTGCACAACACCCAAGTTGTCACAATGACACCGCACCTTCTTGTTCCTGAATTTGTCACCCCATAGCACAACAGCCAGCAATATAGGGAACAATTCGAGTAAAGCCACATTCTTCACCTAGCCCCTCAGAACCCACGACTCGGGCTACTTTCCTGCACACCACTGTCCTTCACAATAGACACCAAAGCCAATCCGCTGCATCCGAGAACAACTCAAAACTCTCGACCGCGTCCCCCATGACTAACGCCCTACCATTAAACTGCTCCAGAAACCCATCCCAAACCTTTAAATCCCTTCTCAACTCCTTACCCAGCCGAATAAAATGATGCCCTGAAACCACGCCTCCCGTGGCAGCCGCCAGTCTCCTACAAAATATCCGGCCCATCGGAATAATCCGACAAACGAAATTCAACTTTCCCAACAAAGATTGCAACTCCCTCAAACAAATCTTATGCCCACCCCTCGCCGATCGCACCGCGGCCTTCAGGTCGACCAACTTGTCCTCAGGCAGCCTACACTCCAACCGCACTGTGTCAAGCACTATACCCAAAAACATAGTTCCATAGTAGGCTCAACCGTCTTCTCCGCCGACAATGGCACCCCAAACAACCCAAACACTGACTGCAACGATGCCAACAACAACCCGCATACCCTGGAATCCGCAGGACCCAAACACAGGAAATCGTCCAAATAATGAATAAGCGAAGTACACCCCGCCACATCCTTCACCACCCATTCCAAAAAGGAGCTAAATTTCTCAAAATACGCGCAAGAGACAGAACACCCCATTGGTAAACACCTGTCAACAAAATAACCCCCATTCCAAAAACAACCCAACAAATGTAAACTATCCGGATGAACTGGCAAGAGACGAAACGCCGCCTTAATGTCTGTCTTCGCCAACAGGGTACCTGGCCCCAACTTCCGCACCCAACCAACCGCTGTGTCAACCGCTGTGTCAAAGGACGTGTACACCACTGAACATAGCTCCGGATCAATCCCATCATTCACCTTTCTGGAACGATAAATGGTGAATCAAATGAAAAGCGTTCGGCTCCTTTTTTGGAACCACTCCCAGCGGTGAAACTCGCAAGTCCACCATAGGCAAATCCTCAAAAGGCCCATCCATTCTCCCCAAAGCCACCTCCTTGGCCAATTTCTGCGTCACAACCTCCGGGTGTACTAAAGCAGAACCCAAATTTCTAAACTTCCCGACCACCGCGTCCACAGGGGAAGACGGAATAGCAAAATCCTCTTCAAATCCCTTCCTTAAAAATTCTGCCACCTCCCTATCCGGGTATCTACTTACATACTGCCCCATCACGTCTACTCGCATACTGCCCCTTTTCCAACCGCCTCCCCTCCTCTTGACCTGGGCCCCCGGAAACAACGACTGGCCCCGTGACTCCCCCCGCAAACAGAGCATTTGTGCTTGAACTTGCATTTTTGTCCAAATTTGCAACTCCCCTCGTTGAATAAGAAACACAAGCCCTTAGCCGAAGCTGCCGCAAAACTGGACTGCCCTGCCCCCCCTGGTCCGCTCGAAAAAGCTGCCCTTGCCGCGACGGCACCATCACACGCATCCTCAACGGACCGCTTTTCTCTGACAAAACTGCTCGTCGTACTGCAAGCACCCTGACCCCCCGTACACCCTATAAACTTCCCCTATCGCATCCATGTAGCAAAAAAGAGGAGAACAACTATCCGGGGCCCTTTCGCCAATCATACTCGCCAAAATAGCGAAAGCCTGAAGGCAATTACCAAAGGTACGGGGAATCAGCCGATAACGCCTCTTCTCCTCCTCCTCCTCCTTTTTACCCACATCCTTCCTAACAACATCCAAGTTAAAACGCTCTAGTGGAATAAGCGAGAAAATATTCACATATTCCCCCCTACATATCCTGTCCCTCATCTCCTGCTTTAAGCGCGCCCCCAAGGGGCCCTCAAAGCATACGTACATCTCCTCCTTAGCCGCGTCATCCACCCTGCTGGGCCTATCCTCTCCCCCCCACCTGCGTTTGCACTGACACTCCCCCACCCCCCTCGCCGCACGTGGCCGCCCCCCAGACCCCGTCCCCCCCTGCAACTGTACTAATCCACGCGGGGAGGTCCGTCCCCCGCCTCTCGCCGAGTCGAGCCGGGAGGACTTAGGAAGCAGGTGAGAATGTCTCCCCCGGCCTGGACGGTCCCCGGAGGGGCTCCTTACCCGGCGCTGGACTCTGGGGGTGTCCTCCATAATAAGGCGCACTGGCGGCCTAGCCCGCCACGGCTGTCTCTCGCTCGGCGATGGGCAGACAGCACCCACCGCCTCCCCCTGCAACAAGCTGGCTACTTGTTCCTGTAGCCAGCCCGAACCTTGGGCCTCCGCTGCCGCCCTCAGCCTCGCCAGGACTTCCTCCACTTCGGACATGGTAAGAGATGGTAAGCAGAGATGTCCGCTCCTCTTCTGCTTCTAATAAAATGGCGCCGTCCTGCATGCCCCCCCCCCTTTATCATCTATACCCCACCCCTGCTTACTGCCCGCCCCACTAGCTGCCTGATAACCCCTTACCTCCCGGCCCTGGAAACCAAAACCCCTCATGTCGGCCTCCCTTGAGTGTCCAGCCTCACTGGAGATGTGGCACAGCTAATGTCACTGTCTGCAGCGGACACCGTCTATGGAAAAAGTACACTGGATGTCACAGATATTTTTGGGATGTGCACACTTTACACAGGAGATGTGGCACAGCTAATGTCACTGTCTGCAGGTGCCACCGTCTACAGAAAAAGGACACTGTATGTCACAGAAAAAAGAATTCAGCGCACACGTTACACTACAGATGTTGCACTGGTTATGTCACTGTCAGAAGCAGACACCGTCTATTAAAAAAGTACACTGGATGTTACAGATATTTTTTGGATGTGCTTACTTTACACAGGAGATGTGGCACAGCTAATGTCACTGTCTGCAGGTGACACCGTCTACAGAAAAAGTACACCGTATGTCACAGATAAATTTTTTCAGTGCACACGTTACACTATAGATGTTGCTCTGGTTATGTCACTGTCAGAAGCAGACACCGTCTATTGAAAAAGTACACTGGATGTCACAGATAATTTTTATATGCGCACACCTTACACAGGAGATGTGGCGCAGCTAATGTCACTGTCCGCAGCGGACACCATCTACAGAAAAATTACACTGGATGTCACAGATATTTTTTGGATGCGCTTACTTTACACTGGAGATGTGGCGCAGCTAATGTCACTGTCTGCAGCGGACACCGTCTACGGAAAAATAACACTGAATGTCACAGATATTTTTGGGCTGTGCACACTTTACACTGGAGATGTGGCGCAGCTAATGTCACTGTCCGCAACGGACACCGTCTACGGGAAACGGACACTGTATGTCACAGATACATTTTTTAAGCGCACACGATACACTGCAGATGTGGCACTGTTTATGTCACTTTCAGAAGCGGACACCGTCTATTGAAAAGTACACTGTATGTCACAGATATTTTTTGGATGCGCACACTTAACACTGCAGATGTGGCGCAGCTTATGTCACTGTCCGCAGCGGACACCGTCTACGGAAAAAGTATACTGGATGTCACAGATATTTTTTGGATGCGCTCATTTTACACTGGAGATGTGGTGCCGCTAATGTCACTGTCTGCAGTGGACACCGCCTGCGGAAAAATGACACTGGATGTCAGATATTTTTTGGATGCGCACACTTTACACTGGAGATGTGGCGCAGCTAATGTCACTGTCCGCAGCGGACACCGTCTATAAAAAAATTACACTGGATGTCAGATATTTTTGGGATGCGCAAACTTTACACTGGAGATGTGGCGCAGCTAATGTCACTGACCACAGCGTACACCTTCTACGGAAAAAGTACACTAGATGTAAGATATTTTTGGGATGTGAACACTTTACACTGGAGATGTGGCGCAGCTAATGTCACTGTCTGCAGCGGACATCGTCTACAGAAAAAGTAGACTGGATGTCACAGGTATTTTTTGGGATGCGCTTATTTCACACAGGAGATGTGGTGCAGCTAATGTCATTGTCTGCAGTGGACACCGTCTACGGAAAAAGGACACTGTATGTCACAGATAAATTTTTTCAACGCACACGTTACTCTGCAGATGTGGCCCTGGTTATGTCACTGTCAGAAGCGGACACCGTCTATTGACAAATTACACTGTATATCACACATATTTTTGGGATGTGCACACTTTAAACAGGAGATGTGGCGCAGCTAATGTCACTGTCCGAAGCCAACACCGTCTACGGAAAAATGACACTGGATGTCACAGATAATTTTTGGATGCGCACACTTTACACAGGAGATGTGGCACAGCTAATGTCACTGTCTGCAGGTGACACCGTCTACAGAAAAAGTACACCGTATGTCACAGATAAATTTTTTCAGTGCACACGTTACACTATAGATGTTGCTCTGGTTATGTCACTGTCAGAAGCAGACACCGTCTATTGAAAAAGTACACTGGATGTCACAGATAATTTTTATATGCGCACACCTTACACAGGAGATGTGCCGCAGCTAATGTCACTGTCCGCAGCGGACACCGTCTACAGAAAAATTACAGTGGATGTCAGATATTTTTGGGATGCGCACACTTTAAACTGGAGATGTGGCGTAGCTAATGTCACTGTCGGCAGCGGACACGTCTATGGAAAAAGTACACTGGATGTCACAGATATTTTTTGGATGCGCTTACTTTACACTGGAGATGTGGCGCAGATAATGTCACTGTCTGCAGCGGACACCGTCTACGGAAAAATAACACTGAATGTCACAGATATTTTTGGGCTGTGCACACTTTACACTGGAGATGTGGCGCAGCTAATGTCACTGTCCGCAACAGACACCGTCTACGGGAAACGGACACTGTATGTCACAGATAAATTTTTTAAGCGCACACGATACACTGCAGATGTGGCACTGTTTATGTCACTTTCAGAAGCGGACACCGTCTATTGAAAAGTACACTGTATGTCACAGATATTTTTTGGATGCGCACACTTTACACTGCAGATGTGGCGCAGCTTATGTCACTGTCCGCAGCGGACACCGTCTACGGAAAAAGTATACTGGATGTCACAGATATTTTTTGGATGCGCTCATTTTACACTGGAGATGTGGTGCAGCTCATGTCACTGTCTGCAGTGGACACCGTCTGCGGAAAAATGACACTGGATGTCAGATATTTTTTGGATGCGCACACTTTACACTGGAGATGTGGCGCATCTAATGTCACTGTCCGCAGCGGACACCGTGTATAAAAAAATGACACTGGATGTCAGATATTTTTGGGATGCGCAAACTTTACACTGGAGATGTGGCGCAGCTAATGTCACTGACCACAGCGTACACCTTCTACGGAAAAAGTACACTAGATGTAAGATATTTTTTGGATGTGCACACTTTACACTGGAGATGTGGCGCAGCTAATGTCATTGTCTGCAGTGGACACCGTCTACGGAAAAAGGACACTGTATGTCACAGATAATTTTTTTCAGCGCACACGTTACTCTGCAGATGTGGCCCTGGTTATGTCACTGTCAGAAGCGGACACCGTCTATTGACAAATTACACTGTATATCACACATATTTTTGGGATGTGCACACTTTAAACAGGAGATGTGGCGCAGCTAATGTCACTGTCCGAAGCCAACACCGTCTACGGAAAAATGACACTGGATGTCACAGATAATTTTTGGATGCGCACACTTTACACAGGAGATGTGGCACAGCTAATGTCACTGTCTGCAGGTGACACCGTCTACAGAAACAGGGAAACTGTATGTCACAGATAAAAAATTTCAGCGCACACGTTACACTGCAGATGTGGCACTGTTTATGTCACTGTCAGAAGCGGACACTGTCTATTGAAAAGAACACTGTATGTCACAGATATTTTTTGGACGCGCACACTTTACACTGGAGATTTGGTGCAGCTAATGTCACTGTCCGCAGCGGACACCGTCTACGGAAAAAGTACACTGGATGTCACAGATAATTTTTGGATGCGCTCATTTTACACTGGAGATGTGGCACAGCTAATGTCACTGTCTGCAGCAAACACCGTCTACAGAAAAAATGAACTGGATGTTGCAGATATTTTTTGGATGTGCACACTTTATACTGGAGATGTGGCGCAGCTAATGTCACTGTCCACAACGGACACCATCTACGGAAAAAGTACACTGTATGTCACAGATAAATATTTTCAGCGCACACGTTACACTGCAGATGTGGCACTGGTTATGTCACTGTCCCCAGCGGACACCGTCTACGGAAAAAGGACACTGTATGTCACAGATATTTTTGGGATGCGCACACTTTACACAGGAGATGTGGTGCAGCTAATGTCGCTGTCTGCATCGGCCTAACTATTGTTTGCAGGATGCGCTAAAAATAGATATTGCTTCCACACAGAATAGTGCTTAGAAGGACTTTTGGGTCTGTAAAGTTATAACTATTTAGCGCAGTTTGCTAAAAAATTCCTTCCCGATTCTAATTAGGAAATCAGAATATGGCCTCTTGCACACGAACATATGCGCCCCGTGGCTGTGCTGCGGCCTGCAAAATGCGGGCTGCAATGCACGAACCCCGACCGTAGGGCAGCTGCAGCGGATTGTGTACCCATTCACTTTAATGGGTCCGCGATCCTGCCGTTCCGCAAAAAGATAGGACATGTTCTATCTTTTTGCGGAATGGAAGAACGGGACGAAACCCCACGGACACACTCCGTAGTGCTTCTATAGGGTTCCGTTCCGTGCTTCCGTTCCGCACCATCCTGCATCTACAGATTTGCCCACGGAACGTCGCCGTGTATTTCGGATCCGCAAATGCGGTCCGCAATACGGTAATGGGCAGCACATCTTCGTGTGCAGTAGGCCTAACTCCCTGGATTAACGACCCCTCTCTAGTAGCTATAGCCTGTAATATTATTACACCAGAAATACATCCAGGCCCCTCTTGAACTCTTTTAGTGAACTCACCATCACCACCTCCTCAGGCAGAGAGTCCCATAGTCTCACTGCTCTTACCGTAAAGAATCCTCTTCTATGTTTGTGTGCAAACCTTCTTTCCTCCCGACGCAGAGGATGTCCCCTCGTCACAGTCCTGGGGATAAATAGATGATGGGAGAGATCTCTGTACTGACCCCTGATATATGTATACATAGTTATTAGATCTCCTCTCAGTCGTCATTTTTCTAAAGTGAATAACCCTAATGTTGATAATCTTTCAGGGTACCCTAATTCCCCCATTCCAGTTGTTACTTTAGTTGCCCTTCTCTGAACCCTCTCCAGCTCTGCTATGTCTGCCTTGTTTATAGGAGCCCAGAAATGTACACAGTACTCCATGTGTGGTCTGACTAGTAATTTGTAAAGTGGTAAGACTATGTTCTCATCACGGCATCTATGCCCCTTTTGATGCAACCCATTATCTTATTGGCCTTGGCAGCAGCTGTCTGACACTAGTTTTTATAGCTTAGTTTGCTGTTCACTAAAATTCCTAGGTCCTTTCCCATGTCAGTGTTACCCAGTGTTTTACCATTTAGTATGTACCGGTGACTTGCATTATTCCTTCCCATGTGCATAACCTTACATTTGTCAGTGTTAAACCTCATCTGCCACTTATCTGCCCAAGCCTCCAATCTATCTAGATCCTGGTGTGTAAAAATTATTCTAACCTCTAGCCTGCAGCTTCTTCTTATTGCTGCTGGGTGGGCAGACTGTTTGCGAGTGACATCCCTGTTTCGACATGCCACAACTGATTTTCGTAAGATTCATATGATTTTCATATCTGCATATGAAAAATTATCTCTCAAAAACTGAGCTTTGTGCCTTTTCCCTATCTACTAACCTACCTAAGTCTACCTGTGCTACTATCATAACTTTTGGGCATCTTACCCACTCTCTTGGGGTTATGTTTCACTTAGATATTTCCTTTTCTTCCCATATTCAATCACTGGCATGCTCATGCACTTCAGGAACATGTTCAGAATCTGCCATTTTCTTAAAGGGTTTCTGTCACCAGATTTAACCCTAGTAAGCTAGCTGACATTAGCGATGTGCTAATGTCAGCTAAACCTAACTAGCCTAGCGGGTGGGGGGGGGTGCTCCTATGGGCTCCGTTCTCCAACCTTTTGTCGCCTCCCTCCATATCCTGATTGACAGGGCCAGGCAGCGCTCGCATCTGTCTGCCAGCTATGTGCTCTGGTGAAATCTCCCACTTTCCCTCACCGCTCCTGCGCCTAATGCTGAAAGGCGCGAGATTTCACCAGAGTACAGGGCTGGCAGAGAGATGCGAGCGCTGCCTGGCCCTGTTAATCAGGACTTGGAGGGAGGCGACAAAGATGGGAGAACGGAGCCTCTAGGAGCATGACCAACGCCCCCCCCTGCTCCTAGAGGCTAATTAGCATATTATAAAAGTTAGATTTCTGGCATAACGGGGACATAGAGAAAAGTAGGAATAGGCTAGTTAGGTTTAGCTGACATTAGCACATCGCTAATGTCAGCTAGCTTAACAGGGTTAAATCTGGTGACTAAAATCCTTTAAGGTGGAAATGGCCAAAGCTCTTGTTGCTTTGATTAATTCTTGTTCCCCCCTACCATCTGTCCTAAATGCAGTAACCAGGCCCCACTTTGTATCCAACCACTACACTGATGTCTCTAGCCTGGGATGTAGTCTCGCCCCTTGTCTGACATCACAGCCGGGCCCGCCACCGACACATGCGCAGCCCCAGGAGTACAACGCTGCACGTGTTTCACTGCCTCCTCTTGCCTGTGTAGTATGGTGGACCGCTTCGTTCTCAACCTACTTGGTCACAGTAAGTGCGATTTCCTATATCCACTATTTTAAATATATTGCACTATACACAAGATGTAATGTTGATATTATTAACCCCATTAGGTGGGTGGTCCTTTTCTTTAGGGTGGTATTTTTTTCTCCTTTGAACACCCCCCGTTTGGGGCCTATTTAAGATGTAATGTGCACATTATTTGATTGCTTTAAAAAGACTCAGGAGAATCGAAACATTGCGCTCTATAATGATGCCTTTTGGTTAATAAATACACCACATTGCTTCGAACTGGAGTGTTGCAGATCTCTCTATGGATCTACCCTGTGCCAGTCACTTTAGTGGTTAATAATAATAATACTAATATTTATATAGCGCCACCATATTCTGCAGCGCTTTACAATTCGGAATCCACCACAGTCCTATCCACCACAGTATACAGTTTAGACTCCTCACCCTCACCCACATAGGTTTTCATGGTGCTGCACTTCTGTACACCTCCTCCCTAATTTCTGTCTACCACCCTACTAGCCCGATCCATTCTGCAAATGATCAGATTTACATCTTTCATAACCTCTGAATCCCACCTTCTCGAGTTGAACCAACTCTCTAAAATGAACTGCTAGGACAATCCGGTTAATTAATTCCCAACTATCTTAGGTTTAAACATTCCAAGGTTTAAGCCGGCTTATCATGTTCTGTAAACTGACTCTTCCCTGTTTACCCCCCTCCGACTAACCAAACACCGTTTACCCCCATTCAGAACCGAACGCCATTATCCAACAATTATCCCCATACTCAATGCATTAGCTCATGCAGCTCCATCTGCCTTCTTCTATTTAGTACGACTTTATAAATACAGTAATATACAGTAATACATTAATTTGACCAGGGCGGAACTGGTGGCAATTCAGAATTTTCAGAATAATGCAGCTTTTATCATCAAGGAGGCCGACAAAGGAGACCCCACTATAACTTTTAAGAAGAAATTGGACAGACTTCTCACCTCTGCACGGCAACTTAATATTATCACCAAAAAAGAAAAAGAGTTTATGGAAGTCAGATTCCCTACTACTCCGACTTTCTACATGCTCCCCAAGCCATTAGTCTTGGGTCTCCGGTCACATCTTAGAGACTCCATACAGCTGGTACAACGTCTACAAGAGATTCGACTTCCCCCGGGTACTATGATACTTACGTGTGACGTAGAGTCTCTTTACTCGAACATCTCGCATGGTGATGGGATACGAGCCACCCAATATTTTCTTCAAAAATCAACCTCCGGGGATCCGGCGCATCATACATTTTTGGATCTCGGACGTTACTACCGATTTTTTGGATTTACGATTGAATTTAGATGATCAGGGTATACGAACATCGCTATTCCGCAAGGAAACGGCTACCAACAGCTTGTTACACTTTGACAGTTTTCATCCGACCCACCTGCGTAAAGGGATCCCTAAGGGACAATTTTTGAGATTACGCCGCAACTGTACCACCACTCCCGATTTCAATGAAGCCGCTTGTGATCTGACCTCTAGATTCCGTGCACGGGGTTACCCCAGGAAAGTAATCTCAGGGGCATTTGAAACTGCGAAAGTGGCTGATCGCCTGGAATTGTTGACACCAAAGTCTAAGCCTCGAAATACTCAAGTCCACCTTATCACCAAATACAACAATCAGTGGCGTGATCTGTATACAATACTGAATGCACATTGGCATCTCTTACTGGCGGACCCCAAATTGAGTGGCTATGTCAACCCAAGTCCCAAGATCGCTGCACGGAGAGCCCCAAATCTACGAGACAAACTGGCATCCGACTGCAATACCTTTGGGTCACTACATCAATTGCCGGACTAGGAACGTTATTTATGCACTCATCTGTGTATGTGGTAAAATATATGTGGGCCAGACTGGCCAGGAGTTACGGAAACGTATTCAACAACATCTATCAAACATCGCCTTAGCCCGCCAAGATTGGACTCAAGCCAAGAAACCGCTGACCTCAGTTGCTGCGCATTTTCTGGATTGCCACCAATGTATCACCTCTGGACTTAGGATTGCTGGCCTCGACATGGTACGCGTTAACCTGAGGGGAGGGTCATCCGCCCCCCAATTATTGCGTTTGGAATCAAAATGGATTTTTAATTTGGATACGGTGGCCCCACATGGACTAAATGAAGAACTCACGTTCACGGGTTTTTACAACTAAATTTGGGGTTTTGTATCCTAATTTTATATAATTGGGCAGTTACCCCTTGTTTTGGGGTCTATGAATATTGAGGCATGGGGATAATTACAGAGTGGGCCCATTTGTCTCATTGGGGTTGGGCACCTACGGTGCCGGCCAATACGTATACATATTGATGAGTCGTTCTGTCAGTAGTCGATTGATGTTGGTGATCTAATGCAGATATGGAGGTTCAACCATGAGATCATAGATTCCGTAGAATTAGATACTATCTGTTGGCCTAGCGCCATATGTGGATCTTTTTCATCTTTTTGACCCAGCTACTCCTGTATGTACTCATTCGCTAATTAATTAATTCTCTACAGGTCTTCTTCACTTTTCATTTTTCCTCACACACGAATATGCACTTTCCTTTTCACTATACTTTTCACCTCCACGCTTGTGGTCTTTCCCACATTCTATTTTATTTTATTTTCATTAGTGATTTTCACCTTCACATTTTTTCCTTTTTAGGTTTGACACACGGCTGGGCCTGAGAACAGGGTCCTCATTATGATATATTTTCATACATTTTTTGATGTGTATTTATATATTCTTTATGACTATTTCATTGGTTTTCCTGTAGGGATATATATTATTTACATTATTGGTGTTATGATTATAGTAATTAGAATATTTATGCACAGAACTATTTAATCATGCTTTTTTGTGTACACAGGATGGGAGTTTTGGGTCTTATTTATTATAATTTTCTATAGCTATGTCTACCTCTTAGGATTGCAATTGGATATCTTTAAGAACAGGCCCCCTTTTGGGCATGACATCACCACATCGTATCGGCCTTTACCCCATTGTATAAGAACATGATATAACACATCGATTGTACTCATGACTTTGCGCCCTTATTCAATAGGTCTTTGCATATTTCCCCTTGTAGTATGTACTGCCCAGGTCCTCATTCTCTCCTTACTCCTTCTCCCTTCCCTGCTCCGTGTGACGAGCGGATCGTGCGCTCCACCATTTCTAGTGGAGCGCACGATGCGTTCCACCATGCGGTCCATTGCGGCATCTGGTTTCCGGCCATGTGTTCCTCACATCCGGCGCCAGATTGCTGAACACCACAGGTCCGGACATCTAGCGGCATGCCCGTTTTTCACATTGGGGCACCTACTGATAATAATATTGAGCTGTATACATATATGTCTGCTACTTCATTATATGGTGCCACCGGATTCCATGGTATTTCTAATCTTTAATATACGGCTGTGATCTGACAGGTGGAACGCATATGCGTTCCACCTGTGAACTATGTGGACTTCCTACTTCCGGTTTCCGGCTATACTTCGTCCTGCATGTCTCTACATGGAGTTTAACTAATTAATTCTTCTGCTGCACAGGTGAATTTGATTTTAACTTTACCCATTACTACATATAAGGTGATGCCCCAGCATTTGGCACTTCACCCCTGAGGAAGCCGGATTGCTCCGGCGATACGCGTTGGGCGCTTTCTCATTTTTCCAGGTCCACTGTACTAGCTGCTCATGTAGGTTTGGCCCTCTTACTCTGACCCCATTTTGGTCTGTTTGCATTGCTAGTGGTCTTACCTTATGTAACATTTGCTTCATGCTTTATATTGGATATCTATACGCTGGTTTATAATTTACATGCATATGGTCGGGCAATTCAGTGGACCTGTATGTGCTGGTTACATATTATTTATTGCATACCGCACCTTGTTCTAATTGTATACAATTTTTTTATGTGTCTGTTGGTGTATCTAATAAACTTTATATATTTTTGATACTGATTTACTGTCGGATGTGCATTTATGGGGTGGTTCTGGTGACTCTCTCTTGGGTCAGGTGACAATGTTACATTAAACCCTTTTGTGTCACCCCCTATTTCCTCATAGATTGTCAGCTCTTGTGAGCAGAGCCCTCACTCCTAGTGTTTCAATTGCATATTAGCCTGTAATTTCATCTGTCTTATTTTGGTTTATACAGGTACCCTCTGAATTGTAAAATGCTCCTCATTTCAGTATTCAAATTTAGAGGCATATAAGCATCCTTACACACATCCTTGACTACATTTATTGATTCACATCTGTTCATCTAAGGACCTTAACCCCGTGATGTTGTCCTTCCTTAGGAAGCCAACATTCTACTATAGATCTTTAAATCATCAGTCCTCACAGACCAGTGACACTTTCATTATAGAACAATATTCTGTCAGTATAAGTTAACGGGGCTGTATTGTCCATATTTAGAGGGGTTATCCCTGTTTATGCTGGTTGCTTGGGGCTGCGTGCTGGCTGCGGTGTCTCGTGTGAACTATTCCCCAGGTTTGTGTGTACCCCCCGTGTCTGCTTCTCTGTGCAGTTCTTCTCACTGTTGCCGTGTAGGCTGGCTGCAGGCTCTCTCGTGTACTGCTTGCTGGCTTAACCACCTGGGTCAGCATCAAGGGGCTAAACCCAGTAAGGCACAGCACAGACAGAACCTCCTGGGTGAGCCGTAAGGTGCTACACCCAGCAAGACGTAAGATAGACTGAACACAAGCCCCACAGCTCACAGATAGATATAGCTGCGATAATAGGGCACCTGATAAATCACACCCAGGAACCGATCAGGGAATGTTAACCCCATCAGAACCAGGATTAACAAGAAGCACAGAACATACAATCACAAGGGAATCCAAACTCAGTCCCTGTTCACACTCAAGGCTGCAGCCAGCACGCATCGCAAAACCAGCATGCATGGGAACACCCTCAGCCAGTACACAAAGCGCATGCAGCCAGCCTGTACGGCACAAGAGACAGGAACCACAGATATGCAGACACAGAAGCCACAAACACAGGCCACAGTTCATACACAGCACCACAGCCAGCACGCAGCCCCAAGCAACCACCATACACAGGTGTCACCTGCAGCCAGTACCGAGAGAGCCTGCAGCCAGCCTACACGGCAACAGTGACAAGAACTGCACAGAGAAGCAGACACAAACACGGGGATAGTTCACACAAGACACTGCACGCAGCCCAAAGCAACCAGCATAAACAGGTTTCGGCCTGCAGCCAGTACGCAAGAGAGCATGCAGCCAACCTACGTGGCCAAAACTGTCACAGTGAACCGCACCGTGACAGATGGCCACCACAGAGGGACAGCTTTTGGGGCAATATATTGTATTACAGTGTGGTATATGGTTCTGGTGGGAGGGTATTTTGCACCATGGCAATTGCTGACCCCCACAGTTAGGTCCATATATATTTGGACACTGACACAAATTTTGTTTTTATTACCTGTTTACTAAAACATATTCAAGTTATAGTTATATAATGGGCATGGACATAAAGTACAGACTTTTAGCTTTCATTTGAGGGTATCCACATTAAAATTGGATGAAGGGTTTAGGGGTTTTATCTCCTTTACATGTGGCACCTTGTTTTTATAGGAACCAAAAGTAATTGGACAATTGACTCAAAGGCTGTTTCATGGGCAGGTGTGGGCAATACCTTCATTATTTCATTCTCAATTAAGCACATAAAAGGCCTGGAGATGATTTGAGGTGTGTTGCTTGCATTTTGAAGATTTTGCTGAGAAGTAAACATCCAGTCAAAGGAGCCCCCCATGTAGGTGAAACAAGCCATCTTTCATCTGCAAAAACAGAAAAAAAACATCCAAGAAATTGCTACACTATTAGTAGTGACAAAATATACAGTTTGGTACATCCTGAGAAAAAAAGAAGTCACTGATGACCTCAACAATGCAAGAAGACCTGGACGCCCATGGAAGACAACAGTGGTGGATGATCGCAGAATAATTACCATGGTGAAGAGAAACCCCTTTACAACAGCCAACCAAGTGAACAACACTCTCCAGGATATAGGCGTATAAATATCCAATGCAGAAGACTGCATGAAAGTAAATAAAGAGGGTTCACTGCACGGTGCAAGCCACTCATAAGCCTCAAGAATAAGAAGGCTAGATTGGATTTTGCTAAAAAAAATCTTAAAAACCAGCACACTTCTGGAAGAACATTCTTTTGACAGATGAAACCAAGATCATCCTCTACCAGAATGATGGAAAGAAAAAAGTATGGCGAAGGCATGGTACAGCTCATCATTCAAAGCATACCACATCATCTGTAAAACACGGCAGAGGCAGTGTGATGGCTTGGGCATGCATGGCTGCCAGTGGCACTGGGTCCCTAGTGTTTATTGATGATGTGACACAGGACAGAAGCAGCCGGATGAATTCTGGGGTTTTCAGAGACATACTGTAGTAAAGGAGGAAACACAGCATCTTATCCAAATATATATGGACCTAACTGTACTTGTGTTGTCCCGCCTTCTGTGAATTTAGACCCACCTATAACATGGGGCCTCTTTTAGGTTTTTTCCAGGGCCACTTTAAGTTCCCAGTCTGCCCCTGGTCACAGCCAAAGTCGCTGTGTAGCCATAGCCTTACCTATCTCACATTCATGGTATCTCCTACAGATATTCCATCAATGTCAATCGTCTGAATATTCCATTATGTTATTTTTTCCCATACACCCAGGACAGCACGGTGAGAGAGAGGATCCGCCCCCCAGAGACAGGAAATCTGCACAATAAAAAAGGTGGAGACTCTCCTCCACCTCAGTGTGGTTTCCTGTCTCTGAGGGGAAGCCTGCAATAAGGAAGATGTCCTTTTTGCTCCCCTTATCCAGGCCCCTTGCCTTGGGCATACCTGCAGTTCCCCAGGCCGATGGCGGGTGGCATCACGGATGCGCCGGGGGATTCTGTGCAGAGACGCCACAAGCCTCCTGAGGGAGCTCCTTGGGCGTTGGTGCAGCCAGCCAGAACCGCAGGGGCAACATGTGAGGTGCACGGTGGGCCGATGAGGGGCCAAATAATAACACAGTTCATCGGTTTACTAACGGTTAGCAGAAAGCCTCCCTGGGCCGGCAGCACAGTGTTGAGGAAGACAGCACAAAATCCTTCTGGGCACAATCTGTGGTAAGGAAGAACCAGCCTAGATGGAGGTTGAGGTGCCCTTGGTGTCAGTGGTGTTTAGGGTGCTTGTGGCGGCTGGGTCCCTTGGTGTTATTTGTCGTGATGTCAGTACCGTTAATGATGGTTCAACCAATGGTAAGAATGAAGTAGACAGTGGTAGGATACAACTCACAACTTTTACTGATGTTGGTTCCAGTTGCGGCATACAGTCATGTGAAAAAATTAGGACACCCTTTGAAAGCATGTGGTTTTTTGTAACATTTTTAATAAAAGGTTATTTCATCTCCGTTTCAACAATACAGAGAGATTAAAGTAATCCGACTAAACAAAGAAAACTGAAGAAAAGTCTTTTCAAGATCTTCTGTAAATGTCATTCTACAAAAATGCCTATTCTAACTGAGGAAAAAGATAGGACACCCTTGCCCCTAATAGCGAGTGTTACCTCCTTTGGCTGAAATAACTGCAGTGAGACGGTTCTTGTAGCCATCTACCAGTCTTCGACATCGGTCTGAGGAAATTTTACCCCACTCCTCAATGCAGAACTTTTTCAGCTGTGAGATGTTTGAGGGGTTTCTTGCACGTACAGCCCTTTTCAAGTCACCCCACAGCATCTCAATGGGATTCAAATCTGGACTTTGACTTGGCCATTCCAGGACTCTCCATTTCTTCTTTTTCAGCCAATCTTTGGTTGATTTACTAGTATGTTTTGGGTCATTGTCATGTTGCATGGTCCAGTTCCGCTTCAGCTTTAATTTTCTAACTGATGGTCTCACATGTTCTTCAAGCACCTTCTGATACACAGTAGAATTCATCGTGGATTCTATGATGGTGAGCTGACCAGGTCCTGCTGCAGCAAAGCAGCCCCAAACCATGACACTTCCACCTCCATGCTTCACAGTTGGTATGAGGTTCTTTTCTTGGAATGCTGTGTTTGGTTTACGCCAAACATGTCCTCTGCTGTTGTGTCCAAATAATTCAATTTTGGACTCATCTGTCCAAAGAACATTATTCCAGAAGTCCTGGTCTTTGTCAACTTTATCTCTGGCAAATGTCAGTCTGGCCTCGATGTTTCTCTTGGAAAGCAAAGGTTTCCTCCTTGCACACCTCCCATGCAAGTTAAACTTGTACAGTCTCTTTCTGATTGTAGAGGCATGTACTTCTACATCAACAGTAGCCAGAGCCTGCTGTAGTTCTCGAGATGACACTTTAGGGTTTTTGGAGACCTCTTTTAGCATCTTGCGGTCTGCTCTTGGGGTGAACTTGCTGGGGCGACCAGTCCTGGGCATGTTGGCAGTTGTTTTGAAAGCCCTCCACTTGTAGACTATCTTCCGGACAGTGGAATGGCTGATTTCAAAATCTTTTGAGATCTTTTTAAATCCCTTCCCAGACTCATAGGCTGCTACAATCTTTTTTCTGAAGTCCTCTGACAGCTCTTTTGCTCTCACCATGGTGCTCACTCTCACTTCAACAGTCAGGAGCACACCAAACTAAATGTCTGAGGTTTAAATAGGGCAAGCCTCATTCAACATGCAGAGTAACGATCTACTAATTATGTGCACCTGGTGTGATATACCTGTGTGAGATCTGAGCCAATTTAAGAGGGAATACATGTGAGGGTGTCCTATCTTTTTCCTCAGTTAGAATAGGCATTTTTGTAGAATGACATTTACAGAAGATCTTGAAAAGACTTTTCTTCAGTTTTCTTTGTTTAGTTGGATTACTTTAATCTCTCTGTATTGTTGAAACGGAGATGAAATAACCTTTTATTAAAAATGTTACAAAAAACCACATGCTTTCAAAGGGTGTCCTAATTTTTTCACATGACTGTATACATCCAGACAGTCTTTTGCAATTTAGAGGAATTCTGTTGATCCACTGTTAATAGGTTTGGCTGGGTTTAGACTTAGCTTGTGGTTCTGTATAAGTATTTCTGGTGAGGTTGCCTGTAATGCTTATTGGTATGCTTAGTCCTATTATTTCTGTTTCTTCCAAGCCCTTAAAACAGGTAGCTAATCTGTATTCTTCAATATATGGTGAGGCTGCCTGTAGCTAGATTGTCCTCCACCATGTGCAAAGGTGCCCATTAAGGCTCAAGTAATGGCTGTTATTACCGATGTCTCTCTTTAGCTTGGTCTTCTTCCAGGGACGAAAACACTATCCTCTGGTTGTAGGATGTAGGAACTAAGAGGATCACAGAAGGAAAACGCTCTCCTGCGCCTCATACCTTCTGCAGCTGGCTTCACCCATTACTCCGTGGTGTGTAGCCTCAGCTTAACAAACTGGCTCTTTTCTCTCCCTCCTTTTGCAGTTCCCACGTGTCCTGAGTGGGACGCTGCATTGGGGGTGGCGCACGGCATGTAGGAAGGCTGGGTGCAAATCACCTGGTAGGGAGGAGTGAAACTTCCGGGCCTGAGCGGCGGTAGGAAGTGGGCGGAGCACAGGAAGTCACATGGAACGCAGCACTGAGTGCGCTGTGATGACTTCACCAGCCGGAAGAATGCGCAACCCGAAAGCGGCTACAGCATAAGAATCCTCTGCAGTGGCCATGAGCAGTCCACTAAGAATGGAGGAGGACAAAGTTGTAGAGGATGTGGGATCTACCCCTACCCCTCACCTATCCCGGTATCTGAGTGAGGGGGTGAGTGTTTAACTGGCCAATCTGGGGGTATGTTTTTATGATGTTGTATGTCTGTTAATGTTATAGGGGAAACCTAGGAAGGTGGTATCTAAAAAGCTGTGTCAGCTGTGTATTGACAAAACAAGTGTCTTCAGGCATTGGTGAAATCGGAGGTTAACTCTTCGTTAGCCTGTAAAAAGTCTACAAACATTAAGAGCCAAAAACGTAGTCACTTTGATTTTCCGTTAGATCAATCCTCCTCTGTTTCTGACTTAGATGAAGTATCTAATATGTATTCTGAAGTTTCTTCCTGTTCCTTTTCGGACGAGAAGAAGGAAGGAGGAATTTTAAGCATAAGCCTATAGAGGATTGTTAAGGATTAAACCTAAGTGCACAGTTTTTTCTGCATCACAAGGAGCGCTCCGAAAGAAAAAAAATCGCAAAGATCATCTGCGTCATACTGCAGACGCGCTAACCATGCCCCAGGCACCACAAGGAACGCTGAGGATCTTACCAGCAGATCGCGTCAGACCTCGCAAACTTTCCCAGAACAAGCCGACCGCTATAGGAGGACCTACTCCAACAACGCTGGTGGGTGGGTAAGTGAACTCTGTAGCTGCAGACAGCGTGGGACGCCACGCTTAGGCACAGAGCACCTCTCTTTTTCCCACAGCACAATAATTGACTGTACTTCATCAATGTGGCATATACAGCCTTAGATTAAGGAAGAATGCTCCTGTATTGAGTACTACATATTTTTGCAGGACATATTTTTATTTTTGCAGGACCACTTTTATTTGTGCAGGACTATCCCACGGAGGACTACTTTTATTAATACTATCATTCCTTTTAACATTATCATCATCATCTTTTATACTCATACGCATATGTGGCTATTTTTATCATACCATATTCTATTCTATTTTACTTCCATTCCCAAATATCTATATTTGAATCCTTGATCTTCTATTCCAAGACATATTTTATATTATATATTTATTATATATTTTTATATTTCATTATATATTTGGTATATTCATTACCAAACTATTCAACATATACCTAAACCGATATAAATAAAATAGCTATATTATACCCTTATATGAGTGTGTCTGCTTACCTTCCTATCTTCCAGGAGGAATAACTTGTTTTCCAAAAGAAGATATAGACAAGTTACTAAAAGCAATAAGATCTACTATGGGGATGGAGGAGGCTGAGGAGCCTAGATCCATTCAGGACATTATGTTTGGAGGGCTAGAGTCCATATGGCATTGAACCTTTCCGATACATAACAATGTAATGAGCATGATTCAAGGGGAGTGGAAGAAGCCAAATAGGAGGGTCTTTATTTCAAGTAGTCTAAAAAAGGAAATATCCCTTTGAAGAGGGAGACTATGTAACCTAGACTAAGGCTCCAAAAATCGATGTCGCAATCTCTAAAGTGTCTAGAAAGTAGCCCTACCCTTTGAAAATACAGGACTTCTAAAAGATCCCTTAGATAAGAAGGCTGAGGCCTTTCTGAAAGGGGCTTGGGAGGCTTCTACTTACTCCTTCAGACCTGGTATTGCCTCTACATGTGTGGCTAGAACTCTGATTGTTAGTTATCAGAATTGGAGAGCCAGGTCTGTAATAAAGTTATTAGAGAAGAAATTTTAGCAGTAGTGTTGGGCGAGCACCAAAGTGCTCGTGTGCGCGTGTGCTCGAGTAGAACACTTTATGATTCTCAGGTGCTCTATTGAGCACCCGAGCACAATGGAAGTCAATGGGAGAACCCAGGCAACCCCTGCTCTGAAGAGGGGAGGGTGTCGGGACTCTACTTTGGCTTAGGAGTCCCTGCTCTGACTCCATATATAGCTATATCCATCTATGGAGTCAGTGCTTGGGGACACCCCAGTGTATTTAAATCTAATTTCTTAAAACTTTCTGCCGGAATTTGAACTCCCAACGTTGTACATTAGAAGCAAGGACCTTGTCCACTCAGCTATAAAGCTGAATGCTGAATAGTAATGGACGAACATCGGCCTCGACGATTTGCGAACGCGATCAAATGTTCGCGAACCGAAAGTTTGCGGCGGGCCCCATTGACTTTAATGGCAGGCGAACCTGAAAAATCTTCAGGTCATATTTGCAGCCACCAAATACTTACTAGAAGTGCACAAATCGTCTAACAACATGGACAGTGACATACCAGAGGGGAATCAATGGCAAAAATTCCCACAAAAAATATGTATTTTAATCAGGGGCCATTTTTATGAGTCTTAAAGGGAAACAAAAAATATTTTTGGGACTTTGATTAATAAGAATACTCTCCTGCAGCGCAATCCTTTTTTTTCCCATTTTAAAGGGAAACTGTCAAAAATGTGCCCTGCTGGAGCCAAGAAAATTTTTATTTTAGACCACGGGAGTACAGGCCCCAAACATTAGGCATTTACCGGACAGAAAACATCAAGTGATTATGTGGCTGGAGGTATATTAGACGGTCATTGGATATCAATTTTAATGCAGGCCAGTGGAGAAAAGGGCCCAAACATTAGGCATTCACCAGACAGAAAACATCAAGTGATTATGAGGCTGGAGGTATATTAGACGATCATTGGATAACAATTTTACTTCTGGCCAGTGGAGCACAGGAGTCACAGCTGGAAGAAACGTTGTGATTAAGATAAAACCTAAATTTATTAGATATACACTAAAACTAGGGAGAAGTGTGAAGGTCCCTAAATCTACAAACAAACTAAATTTTTTTGTATACTATATGTTGACACTAGACGTTCAAGAGATGCGTACAGATCCCACCAGTACATGTGGCTGTACAAGAGGTGCGGAGCAACTACAGCATCAGCTAGTCATACAACATATGTATAATTGCTGGATAAACAGTGGTAACCTCATGCAATGACAGCACCTGTGAAAGAACCACTGTGGCGTGCTCAAATCACTAGGTAATCATGTGCTATAACATCATGTACAGGGTTACCAAGTTTAGGACTAAACGTTGCCAGGGGGGAGGGGAGTAACCCCCTTTATATAGGTGACCCTCAAAAATGAACACCATGTGAAAAAATCCTCCCTCCATGCAGCAAACACTCAAAGTCCTGACTAATCCAGCTGACGGCTATCTGCCCTAAATAGCATGTGGATGCGCTCTGTCCGTGCCCTAAACCTATTATTCAAGCTCAACGTTTCGCCTTGTAGAGGCTCATCAGGAGCTAGGTTAAATGTTGGACAAACAAACATGTAGGTGCCGTCAGCCTCTGGTGGTGAGGCGACAGCTCCGGCGCTATTATGGCCGTAATACGGCCGCCGCTCTCTGCAGTTTAAATAGGGAGAAAACCCCTCCCACGGCTGGGCGGATCCAGCGGCAGCTGGCGAGTCACATGAGGTGGGTGTGTAAGAGACCCGCCCCTCTTCATGCCGCGATCCTGCACTGAGTGTCAACACACTCAAAAATATTTTACAGGGAACAATCGGCGATTCATTTTAATATAATGCACATGAAAAAACACAGATTGGGACACAATAGAAATAGTGCTGAATGCTAAAAATGTCGCACTGAAACAGTGCACATACTGGTCCTTCTAAAAAAATTAGCATATTGTGATAAAGTTCATTATTTTCTGTAATGTACTGATAAACATTAGACTTTCATATATTTTAGATTCATTACACACCAACTGAAGTAGTTCAAGCCTTTTATTGTTTTAATATTGATGATTTTGGCATACAGCTCATGAAAACACAAAATTCCTATCTCAAAAAATTAGCATATCATGAAAAGGTTCTCTAAACGAGCTATTAACCTAATCATCTGAATCAACTAATTAACTCTAAACACCTGCAAAAGATTCCTGAGGCTTTTAAGAACTCCCAGCCTGGTTCATTACTCAAAACCGCAATCATGGGTAAGACTGCCGACCTGACTGCTGTCCAGAAGGCCATCATTGACACCCTCAAGCAAGAGGGTAAGACACAGAAAGAAATTTCTGAACGAATAGGCTGTTCCCAGAGTGCTGTATCAAGGCACCTCAGTGGGAAGTCTGTGGGAAGGAAAAAGTGTGGCAGAAAACGCTGCACAACGAGAAGAGGTGACCGGACCCTGAGGAAGATTGTGAAGAAGGACCGATTCCAGACCTTGGGGGAGCTGCGGAAGCAGTGGACTGAGTCTGGAGTAGAAACATCCAGAGCCACCGTGTACAGGCGTGTGCAGGAAATGGGCTACAGGTGCCGCATTCCCCAGGTCAAGCCACTTTTGAACCAGAAACAGCGGCAGAAGCGCCTGACCTGGGCTACAGAGAAGCAGCACTGGACTGTTGCATGTCATTCGGAAATCAAGGTGCCAGAGTCTGGAGGAAGACTGGGGAGAGGGAAATGCCAAAATGCCTGAAGTCCAGTGTCAAGTACCCACAGTCAGTGATGGTCTGGGGTGCCATGTCAGCTGCTGGTGTTGGTCCACTGTGTTTTATCAAGGGCAGGGTCAATGCAGCTAGCTATCAGGAGATTTTGGAGCACTTCATGCTTCCATCTGCTGAAAAGCTTTATGGAGATGAAGATTTCATTTTTCAGCACGACCTGGCACCTGCTCACAGTGCCAAAACCACTGGTAAATGGTTTACTGACCATGGTATTACTGTGCTCAATTGGCCTGCCAACTCTCCTGACCTGAACCCCATAGAGAATCTGTGGGATAATGGAAAGAGAAAGTTGAGAGACGCAAGACCCAACACTCTGGATGAGCTTAAGGCCGCTATCGAAGCATCCTGGGCCTCCATAACACCTCAGCAGTGCCACAGGCTGATTGCCTCCATGCCACGCCGCATTGAAGCAGTCATTCCTGCAAAAGGATTCCCGACCAAGTATTGAGTGCATAACTGAACATAATTATTTGAAGGTTGACTTTTTTTGTATTAAAAACACTTTTCTTTTATTGGTCGGATGAAATATGCTAATTTTTTTAGATAGGAAATTTGGGTTTTCATGAGCTGTATGCCAAAATCATCAATATTAAAACAATAAAAGGCTTGAACTACTTCAGTTGTGTGTAATGAATCTAAAATATATGAAAGTCTAATGTTTATCAGTACATTACAGAAAATAATGAACTTTATCACAATATGCTAATTTTTTTAGAAGGACCTGTATATAGAATAGCAAATAGCAATGTACATATCGGCGACCAGTCATCCATATACCTGAGTTCCCTGTCAGATACATTAACCCCATGTGTGCTGAAGTAATAGAAACACATACACATGAGCTCATAGATAAAAGATGACTTAGTCCAATTGGGACAGAGACCAGTCGGACGGACAGTTAGGTGTATTAGATCCGTGGTGTAGTCACATATATATATATACCTGAGGTATTATGCTGGGGACCACTGTATAGTTACAGAAAACAGACATATGATATATGTTCATTCAGGCTCTCAGGACGCACAGTGCGCAGCCTGAATGTCCACTCTGCCTCCCTTTGTAACAGTCTCTTATCATGGTCCCTACATCTTGCAGACCTATTGACCACTTCAATACCCTGGAACTTAATAGCCCCAGTGTGTTCGGTGGAAACATGGCGTGCGATAGGAGTGTCCGCACCATTGCGGATATCGTTGAGGTGCTCACCTATCCTCCGCCTGAACTCCCGTACCGTCTTTATTGCAGACCACACATGCATGTGGCTAAGTAGATGACCCTGCTGGTCCTGCAATTTATGAAGGATAGAATTGTAAATTGTCTCTGTGTCACTGTGCTGGTAAAGTTTTGCCCCCGTTGGATCACCTCACAAGCGATGCAGCCGCTACAGCGAAAGGTCCCCCTAGGTTGCCGATCGAGCCACGTTCCTGGCTGTGGGGTTTGCAAAAAACTGTGAACCAGCCTATCCTTCAAATTTTGGCCACAGCGGAATGTAATCGTGGGAGTGGTCCCAACCAGATGTCCCACATCTGGGTCGGATTTCAAAATTCCCCAGAACTGAGTGAGAACATCTCGCACACTTTTGAGTGCTTCATCAAACGTGGCAATGATACGAATTTGATTTAAATCATCCTCTCTGGCCTGTGGTTTCTGTAGTGCATCCTGGTTAACCGCCAAAGAATGTTGATATGCACTTTTAAGGACCTGTCGGGGGTACCCCCTCTTTTCAAAACGACCTTGAAGGTCCTTTGCAAGCCTAGAGCAATTTCTGCGCAACCTCAAATATTGCCCTTTTGGTATACCTTTTTTCAAGGCCTGAGGGTGGCAGCTGTCCCATTGGAGGAGGCTGTTTGTGGCCGTCGTTTTGCGAAAAAGACGTGTGCAGAGATTCCCCTCCATATCTCTGAATATTGTGAGGTCCAGAAATGTAATCTGGTTTTTCTGAATCTCAGACGTAAAATACAGACCCCGGTCATTTTTATTGAGGTAGGTGACAAAGTTCTTAAAGTCACCCTCACTCCCTGACCAGAGGATCAGCACGTCATCGATAAAAAGGAACCACAACCATATGTATTGGATCCATTTGTTTGTTTCCTCCGCAAAGACAACCTCCCGTTCCCACCAGCCCAGGTAGAGGTTGGCAAAGGTCGGTGCACAGTGCCTCCCCATTGCCACTCCCCTGAGCTGGCGGTATAGTCGGCGGTCAAACAGGAACACATTATGTTCCAAAATGAACTGCAGCAGTTGTAATACAAACTCGCCATGTCGCCACAGATATGTACCTCACTCCTGTAAGAAGGGCAATATTTGAGGTTGCGCAGAAATTGCTCTAGGCTTACTGGCTATCAGGTGGCAGAAAGGGACCTTCAAGGTCGTTTTGAAAAGAGGGGGTACTCACGACAGGTCCTTAAAAGTGCATATCAACATTCTTTGGCGGTTAACCGGGATGCACTACTGAAACCACGGGCCAGAGAGGATGAGTCAAATCAAATTCATATCATTGCCACGTTTGATGAAGCACACAGTTCTGGGGTATTTTGAAATCAGACCCAGATGTGGGACATCTGGTGGCGACCACTCCCACGATTACATTCCGCCGTGGCCGAAATTTGAAGGATAGGCTGGTTCACAGTTTTTTGCAAACCCCACAGCCAGGAACGTGGCTCGATCGGCAACCTAGGGGGACCTTTCGCTGTAGTTTGCTGCATGGAGGGGCTTGTAGGGAGGATCTTTTCACCTGGTGTTCATTTTTGAGGGTCACCTATATAAAGGTGGTTACTCCCCTCCCCCCTGGCAATGTTTAGTCCTAAACTTGGTAACCCTGTACTTGATGTTATAGCAAATGATTACCTAGTGTAAGAGAGTGTCTGGAGTGGTAGTGGATGGAAGATACATGCCACCGGGGGTCGTGGCCCCGGTGGAGTAAGAGCCGGGTCTTTTGTGTTTTGTCAGCAGTGAGTGCTGTCACACAGCGGTCCGGGCCGGCTCTTACTGGGAACAGGCAAAGAGCAGGGTGGTGTCATGCCCTGCTCTGACTATGTGCGGAGGTCGGCCAGAATAGCAGCACGAGTTTAGTGTTTTGTTTTTGAGCCGTGCTGGATCCGCTTCTCATCAGGTGCACTGGGTGGGGTCATTAGTTTAAATAGCACTCCATCCCAGTGCTCTGAGCAGATTATAGGAATCACTTTGGTCTTGGAAGGAAGGTTGTCTGTTCCAGCTCAGAAAGATAAGTGTGGTTTCAAGTTTTGTTGTTTGCTGTCTTGGTTGTTTTGTGTCATCTCTCCCATCCAGGTTCTGTGCGAGCAGGCTGCTCCTATTTCCCCTCTTCACCATCTCAGGGAATTTAGGGTGTTCAGCCCAGGCACGGGGACTCATCATACCTACCACCAAGGTTTGCATGTGGGCTGAGCAGTGCAGGGAGAGAGGTCAGGGATTAGCTAGGAGGTGACCCTTCCCCTGCCTCTCGCCTAGAGCCTGGTTGGTGGTTTATCTGTGAGTCTGAGTGCACGTCCACTGTGACATTATAATCCCCCCTAACTTAGACTGTCATTGCTCAGCGGTTTTGGTGATGGCGTCAATTGAAGTATTAGTTGACCGCGTGCAGGGGCTATCCCTAGAGGTTGTGGAGCTACGTTGTTCGGTCACACGGTGTCAGAATGCTCTGGCATCTGGTGCAGGTCAAATTTGTGTGGAGCCTAAAGTGGCTCTTCCTGATCGATTTTCAGGGGGTACGGATGACTTTATCCATTTTAGAGAGTCCTGAAAATTGTACTTTCGGCTGCGTCCATCTTCATCAGGTGATGAGAGTCAGAGGATAGATATAATTATTTATCTGCTTAAAGGGGACGTGCAATCCTGGGCCTTTTCTCTGCCACCTGGTTCTCGGGCCCTCCGGTCGGTCGAGGAATTTTTTAAGGCTCTGGGATTAATCTACGATGACCCAGATCGGGTCTCAATGGCAGAGTCGAGATTACGTAATTTGTTTCAGGGGGAACAGACTGCAGAGGCTTACTGTGTTGAGTTTAGGAGATGGGCTACTGAATCAGAGTGGAATGATCCCGCGTTACGTAGTCAGTTTTGTCAGGAGTTATATGAAAGATTGAAGGATGCCCTTGCTTTTCATGAATACCCAGACTCTTTGGAGAATGCCATGTCTTTAGCAGTACGGCTAGATAGACGTATCAGAGAGAGGTGTAGGGCTCCCTCCGTGCAAGGGATCCCTTCTGTGAGTGGTTTCGTCTCTACTGCCTCCCCGAGTGATGTTACAGGTAACTCTGGGGTAGCAGAGGAACCCATGCAGGTTTCTTGCCATTCTGATAGTAGAGACTTTAGGAAATTGCACAAACTATGTTACTATTGTGGAAAGAGTGGTCATTTTATTTTTGCTTGTCTTTATGTTAAACCGCAGGTGGAAGAGAAAAAGAGAAAAAAAAAACTTCCCTGACACTTGGTAGCATGAATGGTGTGGTGGAGCAGGCAGGTATGCAAGCTCCCTGCAGTTCCCGTTTTCTCCTTCCAGCTATGGTGGCGCTAGAGTCAAGATTTTTTTTTTGTTGAAGTATTCCTTGATTGTGGTGCTGGGGTAAACCTTATTGACTTTCTTTTTCTTCAAAATCTAGGACTAAGTACTTGCACTTTAGAGAATGAGATTCGTGTTTTTGCAATTGATTCTTCCCCTCTTTCTCAAAAGAGTCTTACTCACATTGTTCATGGTATTCACTTAAGGGTGGGTGATTCACATGTTGAAATTATTTCTTGTTTTGTCATGAAGGATTTGCCAGCTCCTATAGTTTTGGGGTTGCCATGGTTGACTAAACATAACCCAATTATAGACTGGCAAGCGAGACAAATCATTGGTTGGAGTGAGTTTTGTTCGGGTAATTGTCTTGGCACATCTATCTCTGGTGTGTCCATTACGGCTTTACCTCAGTATCTCTCAGATTTTGCGGATGTCTTTTCGGAGGGTGAGGCTCAGGAATTGCCCCCTCATCGAGACTACGATTGTCCAGTTAATCTCATTCCGGGGGCTAAGTTGCCAAAGTCTTGGCTTTACAACCTCTCTCAACCCGAAAGAGAGGTCATGCGAAAGTATGTTGCCGAGAGTTTGGCAAAAGGTCATATTAGACCATCTAAGTCTCCAGTGGCAGTAGGTTTGTTCTTTGTGAAGAAAAAGGATGGATCACTGAGACCGTGTTTGGATTTCCGGGAATTGAACCGTATTACAGATCCCCTGCCTTTGATCTCTGATCTTTTTGATCAGATTGTTGGAGCCAAGGTGTTCTCCAAGTTGGATTTGAGAGGGGCCTACAATCTGATCAGAATCAAGGAGGGGGATGAGTGGAAAACGGCCTTCAATACGCACGAGGGTCATTTTGAGAACCTGGTTATGCCTTTTGGGTTGACGAACGCGTCAGCAGTATTTCAGCGATTCGTGAATGACATTTTTCATCATTTGGTGGGTAGGTTCGTAGTAGTTTACCTGGATAACATTTTAATTTATTCTCCTGATCTGAAGACCCATCAGGATCATGTGAGACAGGTTTTGACGATCCTTCGGGAGAATAAATTATATGCCAAATTGGAGAAATGTTTGTTTGCGGTGCAAGAGCTTCCGTTCTTGGGATACCTGCTTTCTGATTCAGGTTTTCGTATGGACCCTGAAAAGGTCCAGGCGGTTCTGGAATGGGACCGACCAGAGAATCAGAAAGCTTTGATGCGGTTCTTGGGGTTTACGAATTATTATAGAAAATGTATTTCAAACTATTCTACCATAGTAAAACCTCTCACTGATATGACCAAGAAGGGCGCGGACGTCTCTGTCTGGTCGGATGAGGCATTGCAGGCCTTTTCGGCTATTAAGGAGTGTTTTGCGTCTGCTCCCATTCTGGTGCAGCTGGATGTGTCTCAGCCATTCGTAGTTGAGGTTGATGCATCAGAGGTGGGGGTTGGAGCGGTAATGTCACAGGGTTAATCTCGTGGCAAGTGGGTCCCATGTGTCTTTTTCTCCAAGAAGCTCTCGGTCAAGAACATCAAGGCAGATGCCTTGTCTCGCAGCTTTCCTGGGGGAGGTGATTCAGAGGATCCTGCGCCGATTTTAGCGGATGGGGTGGTGGTCTCCGCTCTGTACCCCGAATTGGAGATGGAGGTGTTGGGAGCCCAGGAGGGGGCTCCTGGTTCTTGTCCCCCAGGGAGGTTGTTTGTTCCTGAGGGCCTGCGATACAAGGTGTTCAAGGAACATCACGATACTGTCCTTGCTGGATATCCTGGTGGTAAGTCCACCTGTGATCTGGTGTCCCGGAGGTTCTGGTGGCCAGGGTTACGTAAGAGCATTGAGAATGACGTGACAGCTTGTGAAACCTGTGCTCGGTCAAAGGTTGCTCATAATCGACCGGCTGGTTCACTTCTTCCATTGTCTATTCCGTCTCGTCCTTGGACGCACTTGTCTATGGACTTTATTACGGATCTGCCGAGTTCCTCCGGGAGAACAGTGATTTTGGTGGTAGTTGACCGTTTCAGTAAAATGGCTCACTTTATATCACTAACTAGTCTGCCTAACGCTAAGACTCTTGCGCAGATTTTTGTGGATAATATTGTGAAATTGCATGGTATTCCTTCGGATGTGGTCTCTGATAGGGGCACGCAGTTTGTCTCCAGGTTTTGGAGGGCGTACTAATCAAAACCTGGAGACCTACTTGAAGTGCTTTGTGGCTGAGAATCAGGAGGACTGGTCCTCATTCTTGTCCTTAGCAGAATTTGCGTTGAATAACCGTAGGCAGGAGTCCACGGGTAAGTCGCCATTTTTTGGCTCATACGGTTTTCATCCTCAGTTTGGTACCTTTTCTGGGACTGGTTCCTCTGGGATGCCAGAGGAGGAGAGATTCTCTTCTGCCTTATCCTCCATCTGGCGGAGGATTCAAGAGAATTTGGAGAAGATGGGTGAGAGGTATAAATGAATGGCTGACAAGAGACGTGTGACTGGTCCGGACCTGTGTGTGGGTGATCTGGTATGGTGGTCCACTAAAAATATCAAATTGAGAGTGCCATCTTGGAAACTGGGTCCAAGATTTATTGGTCCGTATAAAATTTCTGCGGTGATCAATCCTGTAGCGTTTCGGCTGGATCTTCCGTAGACTTGGAGGATCCATGATGTGTTCCACAGGTCTTTACTAAAAAAATACGTGAAACCGGTGGAACCATCGCCATTGCCTCCTCCTCCTGTTCTAGTCGAGGGAAACTTGGAGTTCAAGATCTCCAGAATTCTCGACTCTAGAATTCTTAAGGGTTCCCTTCAGTACCTGGTGCACTGGAAGGGATACGGCCCTGATGAGAGGATGTGGGTTCCGGCGCTGGATGTCAACGCCAGCCGACTGGTGAGGGCTTTTCATAGGTCCCATCCGGATAAGGTTGGTCCGGGGTGTCCGGAGGTCACCCGTAGAAGGGGAGGTACTGTCATGCCCTGCTCTGACTATGTGCGGAGGTCGGCCAGAATAGCAGCACGTGTTTAGTGTTTTGTTTTTGAGCCGTGCTGGATCCGCCTCTCATCAGGTGCACTGGGTGGGGTCATTAGTTTAAATAGCACTCCATCCCAGTGCTCTGAGCGGATTATAGGAATCACTTTGGTCTTGGAAGGAAGGTTGTCTGTTCCAGCTCAGAAAGATAAGTGTGGTTTCAAGTTTTGTTGTTTGCTGTCTTGGTTGTTTTGTGTCATCTCTCCCATCCAGGTTCTGTGCGAGCAGGCTGCTCCTATTTCCCCTCTTCACCATCTCAGGGAATTTAGGGTGTTTCAGCCCAGGCATGGGGACACATCATACCTACCACCAGGTGGGCTGAGCAGTGCAGGGAGAGAGGTCAGGGATTAGCTAGGAGGTGACCCTTCCCCTGCCTCTCGCCTAGAGCCTGGTTGGTGGTTTATCTGTGAGTCTGAGTGCACGTCCGCCGTGACAGGTGGGTGTCTGTTCCCCACGGACCACCACGGGTGGACGGGTTTCGGTTGTTGGTGTCAGTCTACACTGATCCTGGCAGGTTGGTTATCTCTGGCCTTAGTTGGGTAGGGAAGGAATTAATCCTTCACTATGCTTGGTGGGTGTGGTCTGCCTGCTACACCCAGGGCTGTGAGTATAGGTTTGATGCTCACTGACTGTGGGGCTGAGGAAGTGTGGTCTCCTGTGGCTGAGGAAGTGTGGTCTCCTGTCTCACTGCAGGAAGCTGTATGGGAGGCTGATCGCACAGTCGGGCTGAGCTCTGTAGTCCGCTCGTCTAACAAAGGCTGCCCAATTGCTGCAGGCTCAGCGAAGGACCAAAAGAAGGGATCCTGTGGCCGGAGCCCATCCTTTGTCCAGGCCGACACGTGGCCTGTCTAACTTACACGAACTTGGACAAACCCGCCCCACGACAAGGTGTCGTACTGATCACGGATGTGAGAGACTGTGAGAACAGGCACCAAGACGCCTGCAGCGTTTAGGGCTCCGTTGTGGGAGGTGGGGTTTATGGACATTGCTGTTGTGTGAATTGCACAGTTTTGATGTGATGCACTGAAGTGAATAAAAGAGAATGGTTTGGACACAAAGCCTGTCTCTTGAGCCTCTATACTGCCACCGCTACCATCTGCCTACCAGAGCAAACCCCCACACTAGTAATTTGAGCACGCCACAGTAGTTCTTTCACAGGTGCTGTCATTGCATGAGGTTACCACTGTTTATCCAGCAATTATACATATGTTGTATGACTAGCTGATGCTGTAGTTGCTCCGCACCTCTTGTACAGCCACATGTACTGGTGGGATCTTTACGCATCTCTTGAACGTCTAGTGTCAACATATAGTATACAAAAATTTTTTGTTTGTTTATAGATTTAGGGACCTTCACACTTCTCCCTAGTTTTAGTGTATATCTAATAAATTTAAGTTTTATCTTAATCACAACGTTTCTTCCAGCTGTGACTCCTTTAGTAGTCGCGAAACGTAAATTTCCTAGCAGAGTTTTTCAGAAATATTTACCCAGTGGAGTACAGGCCTCAAAAAATATTCATTTGACGTACTGAAAAGAACAAGTGATTATGTGGCTGGAGGTATATTACACGCTCATTAGATATCAATTTTACTGAAGGCCAGTACAAATACATGTCAAATACATATGTTTAAAAGAACTAAAAATATAAAATTGGATTAAAAACATGGCTAACGAAATCCCCCCTCTTGAATAAACCCCAAATGATAATAGGTGAAATTCGATAACACGTGGTTGTCACAGGTGTTGAAAACATTAAGTGATTATGTGGCTGGAGATATATTAGACTGTCATTGGATATAAATTTTACTGCAGGCCATATGAGTACAGGCCCCAAACATTAGGCATTCACCGTACAGAAAAGATCAAGTGATTATGTGGCTGGAGGTATATTAGACGGTCAGTGGATATCAATTTTAATGCAGGCCAGTGGAGTACAGGCCTCAAACATTATACATTCACCGTACAGAAAACATCAAGTGATTATATGGCTGGAGGTATATTAGACGGTCATTGGATATCAATTCTAACGCAGGCCAGTGGAGTTCAGGCCCCAAACTATGCATTCACTGTACAGAAACGATCAAGTGATTATGTGGCTGGAGGTATATTAGATGATCAATGGATATCAATTTTACTGCAGGCCAGTGGACTACAGGCCTCAAAAAAGATTAATTCACTGTACAGAAAAGAAAAATTTATAATGTGGCTGGAGGTACATTAGGTGGTCACCGTATAACAATTTTAGTGTTGGCCAGTTAGATTACAGGCACCAAAAATTATGCATTCACCGTACAGAAATGATCAAGTGATTATGTGACTAGAGGTATATTAGACGGTCATTGAATATCAATTTTACTGCAGGCCAGTACAAATACATGTCAAATACATATGTTTAAAATAACTAAAAATATTAAATTAGATTAAAAACGTGGCTAACGAAATCCCCCCTCTTGAAAAAAAAACTAATGATAATAGTGGGAAATCAATATCACGTGGTCGTCACAGGTGTTAAATTCCTCCGTGGCCCCAAACATTAGCCATTCACTGGACAGAAAAGGCATTTAATGCCGCTGTATTTACATAAGACTGGGACCATTATTTGTTCTGGGTAGTGGCGTATATGTGTGGGCTGGCATGAGGAAATTTAATTAAACGTGGTGGTCACAGGTGTTAAATTCCTCCGAGATCCATGCCTCATTCATTTTTAGAAATGTGAGGTAGTCCACACTGTTGTGAGCTAGGCGAGTGTGCTTATCGGTCACGACCCCCCCCCCCCCCCGCTGCGCTGTCCTTTTGGACAGGACACTCGACGAGAGGCTAGTCAAGAGTTCCATGGCAAATTGCCACCTCTGGCCACAGGTCAAGCCTGCACACCCAGTAGTCAAGTGGTTCCTTGCTTCTCAGAACATCCACACCGGCCGTTAACCCGATGTAGTAGGGCGCCTGTCGGTCTAGGCGTTCCCTAAGGCTTGATCCGGAGGGCGATTGTCGATGGGTTGGCTGCAAGAATGATCTCATATCTGAAGTGACCAACACATCTTCAAACAGCCCTCTTCTTGCATGCGCTGTAGGATTGGTACCCGCACCTGTTTCTCTGTGGGTGGAAATTCCTCTGCCAGCGCCCCCAGCAAAATGCAGCATCTCTTGAAGCAAGGTCTGGAAATGCTGCATTCTGACAGCCCTCTGTGATGCTGGTAACATGTCTTCCATTTTGTGTTTGTACCGGGGGTCTAAGTACGTTGCCACCCAGTACTGGTCTTTGCCCTTTATGCTTTTTATACGGGGCTCCCTCTTCAAACACTAGATCATGAAGGCCCCAATTTGCACTAAATTAGAAGCGGTTGAGCAGCCTGGCTCCTGCTCATCGCCCTCACTGATGGCGCCCTGGCTGCGACTGACCAGTTTGGTGATCTCATCAAATAGCTGTAGAAGTCTGCATGCATCGCTCATGAGCAGCCACTAGTGCTGTGAAAAAAAAAAAGCTCCCCAGTACTTGTCCTGCCGCAGGGTTAGTAAAGGTATCAAGCATATACAAGGTGGAGTTCCAGCACGTCTGGCAGTCACAAATCAGACGTCTGACAAGTAAGTGGTGTCACCGCTGAACGTCAGCAAGGCGAGCCATGGCCATGTGAGATCTTTTAAAATGGCCAGAGAATTTCCTGGCCTGCCGCAAGACGTCCTAGACCCCGGGGTATTTGGCAACGAATTGCTGCACGACAAAGTTCAGGATGTGTGCCATGCACGGCACATATGTAATTTTGCCCTGTTTCAGCGCACTCAGCAGATTGGCACCGTTGTTGCACACCACTTTACCAACTGTCAAATTGAGAGGGGTTAGCCACTGATCCATCTGTGACCGCAGAGCTGAAAGGAGTGCAAGACCGGTGTGGCTCTTGGCTTCCAGGCACAAAAGATGCAGCACAGCATGGCAACCTCTCACCTGGCACGTCGAATAGGTTCTGGGGAACTGGGGAGGGTGCAGCGGAAGAGGCGGTAACAGTGGAAAAGGAGGAGTCAGCCGAGGCGAAGACGGAGGATAGAGTAGGAGGAGGAGAAGAAGAGGCATGCAATCCATGGTGGTAACACCAAATCCACATGGGTGTTACAGGTTGCATGCTTGACAGCCGTCAGAAGGCTCAACTGTGGGCAGTAAAAGATATGTACCTTCCCTGCCCGTGTTTGCTATACCACGTGTATGAGGTCAGATGTGTCTTGGCACCGACACTGTGTGCCAGAGATACATTCACTTGCCGCTAAACATGGCCTTATAGCTCTGGGATGCCCTTCTGGGAGAAATATTTCCTTCCCGGGACCTTCCATTGTGGTGTGCCAATGGTTAAAAATTTTCTGAAGTTCTACGGGTCCACCAGTTTATGTGGCAGTAGTTTGCAGGCTAGCAGTTCCGACAAGCCGGCGGTCAGACGTTGGGGTTATCCGGGGTCATCAACTTTTTATGTTCGAACATTTGGGCCACCGAAGCCTGCCTTTTGCCAGATGAATGCGATGACGGCATGGTGCAAGGTGGAGGACAAATGGGAGGAGAAGGGGAAGAGGCAGGACATGGAACACCAGGAGTGTGGCTTTGTGGGTTCTGACGGTGTTGCTCCTACTGGGCTCGGTGATGGGAGGCCAGGTGCATTCTTAAGTCCCTAGGTGAGTGCTGGGCTTACCGTGATTTATGCATTGACTGCACAGGCTGTAGATGGCAACACTATTGTCAGCAGCTGACATGTTAAAAAAAGCCCACACTGCGGATCCATATGCCAGGGTCCTGTGAGCACCAGATGTGACCGTGCATGGTGGATGGCTCTCTCTATATACATTTGCAGTCTACTTTTTTGCCTCCTGTGCACTGCTAGTTCTGCCTGCTTCTCCTCCCTATCTGCTGCTCCATCTCTCCCTCTGAACTCCCTTCCTCTTCCTCTCTTGTGGGCACCATCGACACGTTATCATCGTCACCTTCACCACCACTGACATTAGAGATCTCGGATTAGGCAGCAACAGAGGGGACCACCCTCTTTGGGCTGATCTGGGTACTGTCGTCAGACTGTTGGGTGGCGGCCCTTGCTACCTCCTCTTTCTCACCCGATGCAAAGGATGGCTGTGCATCGGAAAGGTCTGGGAATGGATGGGAAAATAATTCCTCTGACTTGAGTGGAGGGGCTATGGTGGTGGTGTCTTTGGGGCTGCACACAGCAGAGTGAGGAGGGTGCTGATACAGAGGGTATAGAAGCGGAAGGCTGAGTGAGCCACTCAACCAACTCTGGTGCGTCATTTGACGTAATAGCACGCACCTTCTCCAACTTCCCACTTAGGCTCTGGCCTGGTGCATCTGCCCGACCCCTACCACCCCTGCGGAATGGCCTGCCTCCTCCTCTGCCTGTCTTTTTCAAAATGACCCTGTGACAAAGTCCCTTTGACTGGGCTTTGACTAGGCCATTCCAACACATTTACATGTTTCCCCTTAAACCACTCCATCCTAGCCTCAAATCACGCACAGAGTGGTACAGGTTTTGCTTAAGAATATCCCTGTATTTAACACCATCCATTTTTCCCTCAACTCTGACCAGTTTCCCAGTCCCGGCTGCTGAAAAACATCCCCACAGCATGATGCAGCCACCACCATGTTTCACTGTGGGGATGGTGTTCTTTGGGTGATGTGATGTGTTGGGTTTGCGCCAGACATAGCGTTTTCTTTAATGGCTGAAAAGTAAATTTTTAGTCTCATCAGACCAGAGCACCTTCCTCTATACATTTTGGGAGTCTCCCACATGCCTTTTTGCAAACTTACAACGTGACTTTTTGTTTTTAGCTTAAAGTAAAGGCTTTCTCCTGGCCACTCTGCAATAAAGCCCAACTCTACGGAGCGTACGGCCTATTGTTGTCCTATGTACAGATACTCCAGTCTCTGCTGTGGAACTCTGCAGCTCCTCCAGGGTTACCTTAGGTTTCTGTGCTGCCTCTCTGATTAATGCCCTCCTTGCCCGGTCCATGAGTTTTGGTGGGCGGCCGTGGCAGGTTTGCTGTTCTGCCCTGTTCTTTTCATTTGGTTATGATAGATTTAATGGTGCTCCTGGGGATCATCAAAGATTTGGATATGTTTTTATAACCTAACCCTGACTTAACTTCTTAACAACATTGTCCCTTACTTGTTTGGAGAGTTTCTTGGTCTTTATGGCAGTGTTTGGTTAGTGATGCCTCTTGCAGGTGTTGCAGCCTCTGGGGCCTTTCAAAAAAGGTGTGTATATGTAATGACAGATCATGTGTCACTTACATTGCACACAGGTGGACATCATTTCACAAATGATGTGACTTCTGAAGGCAATTGGTTGCACCAGAGCTTTTTATGGGCTTCCTAACAAAGGAGGTGAATACACACTCACATGCTAATTTTCTGTTTTCTTTTTCTAAACAATAGTTTTATTTATATCTTTTTCTCATTTCACTTCACCAACTTACACTATTGTGTTCTGATCCATCACATAAAATTCAGTCTTGTTGTCAGCACATTGTCTGAAGAACTGTTACGCCAGGGAACTCCATGGAGCTGGCTTTGGTGTGCTGGGTCCCTTGCTGCGGTGGGCAGTAGGAGGCGTACTGTCTAGAGGACGGCCGCTCCGCTTTTGCACCCTGCTCCCTCTTCTGCTGGGCTGGTGGCTCTGTGCGACCACCGCCTCTTCCTCTGAACTACATCGGTCACTTGCATGACCTTGATTCCATGTGGGGTCAAGGACCTCATCGTCCTCCACATCATCTTCCACCCAGTCTTCACCTCTGACTTCCTTGTCGGTCTGCACACTTTCGAAAGCCCCAGCAATTGGCACCTGTGTTTTGTCATCATCCAAGACGTGCTGCGATGGTCCTCCCATGTACTCATCTTGAAAAATAAGTGGTTGGGCATCGGTGCACTCAATCTCTTCCACTTCTGGGGCAGGGATATGTGGATGGCCCTTGGGAACCCTGCTAGCAGAGTCATCAAAAAGCAGAAGAGACTGCTGCATGACTTGGGGCTCAGAATGCTTAGCTGATTTGTAAGGGGATGAGGTGAAAGACTGATGGACATCGGCTGCAGGTGCCAACTCTGATCTTTCAGCAGGAGACTGGGTGGGAGACAATGTGAAGGAACTGGAGGCACTGTCAGCAACCCAATCTACTATCTCCTGTATTTGTTCTGGCCTCACCATTCGTAGAGCCGCATTAGGCCCTTCCAAATAACTCTGAAGGTTCTGTCGCCTACTCGCACCTGAGGAAGGTGTTTTTACTTGTGCGTGTAGCTGGCACAGATCGACCTTGTCCTCTCCCTGCAACAGGAGCTCCACCAGCAGCACCACGACCGGGGCCATGTCCCTTATTTGACGCTCTCCTCATTCTCAGCAAATTTAGTATTTGGCCCAAAATGTGTTTTTTTTTATAACAGAATAGAACACCAGTATCTAACAAGTGTATTTCACACTGACAGATGCAGCAAAGGCTGCAAATTTAGTATTTTGCCCAAAATGGGTGTTTTTTTTTAACCCAGAATATTATTGCAGTATTTCAAGCATGTATCTCACACTGACAGATGCAGCAAAGGCTGCAAATTTAGTGTTTTACCCAAAAAGGGTGTTTTATTAATAACAGAATAGAACAACAGTATCTAACGCTTGGATTTCACACTGAAGGATGCAACAAGGGCTGTAAAATTTAGTATTTTGCCCAAAAAAACTGAAAATTATTGCAGTATTTCAAGCTTAAACTTCACACTGACTAATGCTGCATAGGCCCCAGGTGGAGGGTATTGCCAAAAATGGGTGCTTTTTTAAACCTAGAAAATTATTGAAGTATTTCAAGCTTATATTGCACCCTGACAAAACCTGCATAGGCCCCAGATGGAAGGTATTGCCAAAAAGGGGTTATTTTTTAAACCCAGAAAATTATTGCTGTATTTTAAGCTTGTATTTAACAATGACAGATGCAGCCAAGGCCGCAAATTTTTTATTTTGCCCTAAATGGGTGGGTTTTTTTTATAACAGCATATGACAGCAGTATCTTTTGTATTTCACACTAAAAGATGCAACAAGGGCTGTAAAATTATTGCTGTATTTCAAGCTTAAATTGCACACGGACTAATGTGGCATAGGCCCCAGACGGAAGGTATTGCCAAAAATCTGTGTTTTTTAAAACGCTGAAAATTATTGCAGTATTTCAAGCTTAAATTGCACACAGACAAATGCTCCAAAGGCCATATATATGATTTTTTTCAACCCAGAATATAATTGCAGTATTTCAAGCTTCTATTTGACTGTCACAAATGCACATATGCTGTGCTGGTGCACAGAACTTTCATGGGTTTCTAGGTTTTTTAGGGCAGCCAGTAGATCTTCTCCTCTATTCCTCCTTGGGATTTGAACTCGGTGCTGGGAGCCCTGACTTTGAACCTTTGGAGGAGATCTCAATTAAGATCTTAAGCCTTAAGTTATGTCTCTTGGTTGCCCTAACTTCTGCACGTATTGTTAGTAAAATCCAGGCTATTTTAGCAAATCCCCCTTATACTACCCTTTTGGAAGATAGAGTTTTAATAAAGCCTGATCCCGCTTTTCTTCCTAAAGTTGCCTCAAAATTCCACAGATCTCAGAACATAGTTCTCCCTGCCTTTTTTCAGAACCCAAAGAATGAGGAAGAGAATGCCCGCCGTTGCTTAGATGTTAAAAGGGCTATGCTTAAGTATCTTTCTTGTACTAAGGAATGTAGTTAGTCCTCCTCCTTGTTTATTCTCTTCCAAGGTATCAACAAAGGCAAGGCAGCTATGAAGGCTTTAATGGCAACATGGATTACTTCAGTCATATCCTTAGCTTACACTTTTTTGGGCCAACCTTCTCTTGTGGTTCAAAAGACACACTCTAGTAGAGCAGTGGCAACCTCTTGGGCAGAAAGAGGTAACAAAACAATAACAAATACAGGTGCACTCTGCAGTCTCACTAAACCCTCAAACTGATTTTAAAATTGAGAGATTAGTCAACATGTCCTACGGTGTAGAACATGTCTAAGCCCGGGCACCACGTCAAGGTTTCTCAAGTAGCCTGGGACCTAACACTCTCCTACCTGAGCCGTATGGGCAATGCCAGGAGCCAGTGGGCAAATTACAGGAGCATGAGGCCGACTCACAAACAGCTCACCAGTTACCTCCAGCATGTAACCATGCTTGCAATGGGAGGAGGGAGGAGTCTGCGAGTCCCACTCAAGACTGACTGATATGGCCCAGGCCTCACAGGTGCACCTAAATGTGGCCTGTAGATGAAAAACAGGCACATTTAAATTGGAGTTTATACACCTCCAGGAATCTATATATACAAACCAAAAAGACAAGGTGGCATTAGCAAGAGGTGCTCAAACCCACATGCAGTCGTGCATATATACAGGGGAGCAAATCCTGCACTTGTGGCCCGTTGCTAATGGCGATCCCCAGCAAAATGCATACGGTGGAGGTGAGACTCTGCAGTCTCACTAAACCCTCAAACTGATTTTAAAATTGAGAGATTAGTCAACATGTCCTACGGTGTAGAACATGTCTAAGCCCGGGCACCACGTCAAGGTTTCTCAAGTAGCCCGGGACCTAACACTCTCCTACCTGAGCCGTATGGGCGATACCAGGAGCCAGTGGGCAAATTACAGGAGCATGAGGCCGACTCACAAACAGCTCACCAGTTACAGGTAGGAGAGTGTTAGGTCCCGGGCTACTTGAGAAACCTTGACGTGGTGCCCGGGCTTAGACATGTTCTACACCGAAGGACATGTTGACTAATCTCTCAATTTTAAAATCAGTTTGAGGGTTTAGTAAGACTGCAGAGTGCACCTGTATTTGTTATTGTTTTGTTATATTGATTATGACATCCGCACTTGTTACCTTGTGTGAGATGTCTATTGTGGTACTTGTGGTTCGCCGCGGGCATCCTCCACCGTATGCATTTTGCTGGGGATCGCCATTAGCAACGGGCCACAAGTGCAGGATTTGCTCCCCTGTATATATGCACGACTGCATGTGGGTTTGAGCACCTCCTGCTAATGCCACCTTGTCTTTTTGGTTTGTACAGAAAGAGGTAACGCCTCTATTGAGGACCTTTGTAGGGCAGCAAGTTGGTCCTCTACTTTCTTCTACCTGTCATCTCCTGCAGATCTCTCCTTTGGGAAAAGGTGCCTTTTTCTGTTAACCCAACCTGATATCTTCTCTGAAAATTCACTCTCACTGTGCTGTCCTAGGTGTATGGGAAAAATGATGATTACTTACAGCAATTGAATTTTCCGGAACCCAGGACAGCACCCTTTATTTCCCTCCCTTCTTTCTTGGGTGTTGGTATGGTTGTCACGGGTATTGCAACAAAAAACAAAACAAAACATAATATATAGGTAAACGTAACTAGAAATCTGGATTAGTTGGTTTATAGAAAAATTATGTCGAAGCTTCTCTCATGCTTGGATACTCACACTGAGGTGAAGAAGAGTCTCCACCTTTTTTTATTGTGCAGCTTTCCTGTCTCTGGGGGTGGATCCTCTCTCTCACCATGCTGTCCTGGGTTCTGGAAAATACAATTACCATAAGTAATTATCATTTTTTGGTCCATTGAGGACCTCTCTGGGTTTGGCTCAATATTAACTCAACATTAAGACATGCATATGCAAAGGGTGAATTAATATAATGACAGTGTTGTATAAAAGGGCAGTATGTTATAGAACGCTCTCTAATAATTGTGATAAACCTCATGAAATACACACAGGGAGGGGCTGTGTAGATACACCTGACCAAGAGGCCCAAGTAGCCTCAAAAGCTTGCAATTTTGTCATCATCTTTTCAGTTAGCCATTAAAAGGTATCAACTACTGAGGAATCTCAATTTGTTTAATCTTATATTTACTGGCTAACACGGTACAAATTTATATTTTTCCCTGTGGCACAAGAATGACCATTGGTGATTGAAGCACAGCTTGTACTTGCAAATATACATAGATAAGCGAAACCCCAATCCACCAGACTTCATGTGAATGTATCCTGTTCTTCAGTAACATCACTGCAACAGCCCCAGGTGTAGATTCATCTGTGTCTGGCTGGTCATATAGGTCACCGCCTGCTAAGACATCTCCATCCATCACAGATGACCTTCTGCATGAATCATGTCAATACACTCTGCCGCTGCTTTGATGTTACTAAGAAGAGTTAAGTTTCCTGTTGTCTGGTTATCTGAATGTGAAACTTTCTTGTGGCTGTGATATTTTAAAATAAATTTTCTAGGATAGTACATGGGTAGATTTACTAAGTTTGTGCTCTTTTTAGCTGTTTTCGCCAAGATGAAGTACTTCACATTTCAGTAATACAAACACTTATGACTTGTACTTAAGTTATGCTAGTACTTAACATTTTTCGGTAATAAGAAACTCAAGAAGTTTTTTTGATGTTCTCCTCTTAAGGTTATTTCATCCATATATTTGTTTAGGAAATTTCTATGTGTCAGCAAATTCCTTTGTGATACCATATATGATGTTCAGCCATATATAATGTTGTGTTATGATGCGCCCTGTCAGAAAAATATATGGTAACATACTTTGTAAGTCTGAAAAAAAGACTTCTGTCCATCCAGTTCAGCCTGTTATTCTGCAAGTTGATCCAGGGGAAGGCAAAAAACCTTTATGAGATAGAAGACAATTTTCCTCATTTTAGGGTAAAAAAATTCCTACCCAATCAGAATAACTCCCTGGATCAACAACCCCTCTCTAGTAACTATAATCTGTAATATTATTAAATCCCAGTAATACATCCAGGCCCCCCTTTTTTATATATATATATATATATTTTTTTTTTTTTTCCTTTTTTCGAACAATAATAATTCCATACAAAATAAAACATCAAGATTATAATAACCATTTCCTTAGACCCACCCTCCAATTCCCACCCAAAATCCCACCCCTTTGCGATGCGTCTCCCATCCCCCCCAGAAAAAAAAAAGATTGGACAGGGATCGTGAGAGGGTTCAGGCAGGGGACACTAAAAATTCCATTCTCCCCATACCTTAAGCCATTTATCCTCAGAGTTTCTTTGGTTATATAAGATATTTTCATACCTTTTAATCTAATTAACAAGATTTAACCATAAATTCATACTTGGAGTATTAGGTGAGAACCAAGCCTGCGCAATCAGAAGCCGTGCCAGAAACATTATTTTAATCAAAAGAATCAGTTTGTACTTATGGCACCCGACCTTGGAGAGATCATTTAGGATCCAAGACTCTACAGTAAATGGGATCACAACTTTTAATTTTTGGCTACTATAATTATGTATTGCCCCAGTATTCTTTTAGTTCTGTAAAAATCCAAAACATACAGTATGTACAAACCGGATTCCAAAAAAGTTAGGACACTATACAAATCGTGAATAAAAACTGAATGCAATGATGTGGAGGTGCCAACTTCTAATATTTTATACATAAATCACGGAACAAAAGTGTAAACTGAGAAAATGTACCATTTTAAGGGAAAAATGTTGAATCAGAAGTTCATGGCGTCAACAAATCCCCAAAAAGTTGGGACAAGGCCATTTTCACCACTGTGTGGCATCTCCCCTTCTTACAACACTCAACAGACGTCTGGGGACCGAGGAGACCAGTTTCTCAAGTTTAGAAATAGGAATGCTCTCCCGTTCTTGTCTAATACAGGCCTCTAACTGTTCAATCGTCTTGGGCCTTCTTTGTTGCACCTTCCTCTTTATGATGCGCCAAATGTTCTCTATAGGTGAAAGATCTGGACTGCAGACTGGCCATTTCAGTACCCGGATCCTTCTTCTACGCAGCCATGATGCTGTGATTGATGCAGAATGTGGTCTGGCATTATCTTGTTGAAAAATGCAGGGTCTTCCCTGAAAGAGATGACGTCTGGATGGGAGCATATGTTGTTCTAGAACCTGAATATATTTTTCTGCATTGATGGTGCCTTTCCAGACATGCAAGCTGCCCATGCCACACGCACTCATGCAACCCCATACCATCAGAGATGCAGGCTTCTGAACTGAGCGTTGATAACAACTTGGGTTGTCCTTGTCCTCTTCGGTCCGGATTACATGGCGTCCCATATTTCCAAAAAGAACTTCGAATCGTGACTCGTCTGACCACAGAACAGTCTTCCATTTTGCCACACTCCATTTTAAATGATCCCTGGCCCAGTGAAAATGCCTGAGCTTGTGGATCTTGCTTAGAAATGGCTTCTTCTTTGCACTGTAGAGTTTCAGCTGGCAACGGCGGATGGCACGGTGGATTGTGTTCACTGACAATGGTTTCTGGAAGTATTCCTGAGCCCATTCTGTGATTTCCTTTACAGTAGCATTCCTGTTTGTGGTGCAGTGTCGTTTAAGGGCCCGGAGATCACGGGCATCCAGTATGGTTTTACAGCCTTGACCCTTACACACAGAGATTGTTTCAGATTCTCTGAATCTTCGGATGATATTATGCACAGTTGATGATGATAGATGCAAAGTCTTTGCAATTCTTCGCTGGGTAACACCTTTCTGATATTGCTCCACTATCTTTCTGCGCAACATTGTGGGAATTGGTGATCCTCTACCCATCTTGGCTTCTGAGAGACACTGCCACTCTGAGAAGCTCTTTTTATACCCAATCATGTTGCCAATTGACCTAATTAGTGTTAATCGGTCTTCCAGCTCTTCGTTATGCTCAAATTTACTTTTTCCAGCTTCTTATTGCTATTTGTCCCAACTTTTGGGGGATTTGTTGAATTTGAATCAACGTATTTTTCCTTTAAAATGATACATTTACTCGGATTAAACGTTTGATCTGTCATCTACGTTCTATTACAAATAAAATATTGACATTTGCCATCTCCACATCATTGCATTCAGTTTTTATTCACAATTTGTTTAGTGTCCCAACCTTTTTGTAATCCGGTTTGTAAATGATCGGCTTCAGGTGAATCACACCATGGACAGTTAGAAGTATTTCTCAAACCCCGTTTATTAGGCCATGATGGTGTAACATAAATTCTATGTAAGATAAAAAATTGAACCAATATATGATTAAGATTATGAGAAACTAATCCCACATTCACCTGTATATTATCCCAATCATCCAGTTGAATCATTGGGCAGTCCCTTCTCTAGGCCTTTTGCCCAGGAGAATGCACATTAGTAAAAAGTGCTTTAGGTAAATATTTAAACAATTAAAAATCTTAACCCTCTGTGCTGGCTTTACTATTAAATCATGCAAAAATGTGGCAGTATCTATGTGAAAAAGGGATTTTTCTTTTATACTAGAAAGTGCGGCGCATAACTGAAAATACCCAAACCAAGATAAATTAGATATATTTTCTCTTTGTGCTAGCTCCAAAATAGAAATAATATGCGAATTCCTGACTACCTGTGCAGGATAACAAATATTATTATTTTGCCAATACTGATTCCCAACCAATTCATCTAAAGCCTGTAAATAATAATTAAACCAAATGGGCGTACAGCAAAGGGATCCTTTAATTCCCAACCAATCTCTATTGGTATTCCAGGACTTCACAGCAGCTCTATATTCGTGTTGGAGGTTGATTAATTGGCCGGATTCCAATAAGGCAAAGTTATTATCATGTGAAGAATTCTTTACCAGGGTTCTACAAAGGGGGCTCTTCTCCCATTCACAATATAGCCATAGCTGTCATGCCATAAAATAGCCCTTGAAGCAGGGAAGATTTAATCTTCCCTGTTCCATCGGCTAATAAAAATGCTCCAGTTTAAGCCTTACTCGCTTTCTCTCCCAAAGTAGATCATTAATAATTCTCTCAATCAGTTTAAAAAATTTATCTTTTCATCCATACTGGGGAATCCCTGAACATATACAGTAGTTGGGGCAAAGCCATCATCAATCTTCACCAGGGATATTCTATCAGCTCTAGATAACGGAAGACGGAGCCATATCTTTATTTTAGATCTCAATTTAGATATCAATGGGATCAAATTAATCAGTAAAAAATCTTCAACATTTGAAGAAATAATAATCCCCAAATATTCAAGTGAGTCAGAGGTCCTCAAATTACTGGACAACTCCTCAGTAAGAGGTTCTAATCTATCTAAGGCCAGGAGAATAGTTTTAGACCAATTAATGTCAAAACCCGAAACTTTACCAAAAGAGTTAATGACTCGAAGAACCCTGAAGACAGTAGTATGTTGTATGTAAAATAAGACATCATCGGCATATAAGGAAATACGATCTTCCATTCCCAATGTCCCGAACCCTTCAATCCCAGGATCCTGCCTGACTCTAACGGCAAGGGGCTCAATATAAATATCAAAAAATAAAGGAGAAAGTGGACATTCTTGACAAGTACCTCTCTTCAAAAGGATACACCTTGTAAGCATATTATTTATATTCAACCTCGTCTTGGGGGATTTATACAAAAGCTTAACCATATTTCTGAACTTAATACCAAATCACATCTTTTCTAATACCCTTCAGAGGAATCTCCACTTCACCCTGTCAAAGGCCTTAGAGGCATCCAAGGACAGGATGGAGCGAGAGACCCCCAGGGAGGACTGAATATTGGCAAAAAGGCGGTGCAAATTATAATGAGTACCCTTGTTAGGAATAAACCCATTTTGGTCAGGATGTATAAAAGATGAGATAACTTTAGACAACCTAGTAGTAAGAATCCTTGAGAAGAGCTTAACATCTGTATTTAGCCTATATGAACCCATATCTAGAGGATCTTTGCCCTTTTTTTGTATTAATACTATTATCGCCTCTGTCATGGATTCCAGAAGACTACAATCTTCTCTTGCCCTAGTAAATACCTTCAGAAGACAGGGAAGATCAACCTCCCTATATTTACGATAAAATTCATATGGGAATCCGTCAGATCCCGGGGAAGAGTTTTCCACACAAGATTTCAAAGCGGCCTCTAGCTCTTGCAAGGAGAGGTCCGCATGGAGGGATTCTCTTTGTATATCTGTAATGACTGGAAAAGAGATAGAATCCAAATATGAATCAATCGTTTCATCTGAAACACTATTTTCTGATTTATACAGTTCCCAAAAATACAAATGTCTCTTTAATGAATTCCTGATCTTGAATAATTGTGCCTTCAGGACAACGAATACTAACCATCTCTTTTTTTGGATCCTGATTGGAGATCACCATAGATAGCATTTTCTCTGGGCGACCTGATTCAGAGAATTATTTTTGTCCCCTAAAAAAATAACCTTTGCTGGGCCTTATCCATAAGAAAGTCAGAAAAAGCCTGACTTGTCCTCTGCATAGTTTCCCTAGTTTGTTCTGTGTTTTTACTGGAAAACTCATCCATACTGGCTACCGCTGCTTCTTGCAAATCTCTCTCTTTCTTGGCACAGCTTTTTCTTAAGTTAGAGATGTTACTAATAAACACCCCCCTCATAAAGGCCTTAAATGCATCCCATGCTAAATGGGTCCTTGCTGAGTTATAATTGGTATCCCAAAAAAAATCTATCTCCTGTTTAATCAATTCATGGTTGTCCATTATAAAGATCCAATGAGAATTAAGTCTAAATGGAGGTCTAACACGATATCTATCATCCATCATGCTTAACTCAATAGAAAGGGGTAAATGATTGAATACAGATCTAGCCTCATATTTCATACATTTTATATATTTTAAATTGTTTTTATTTGTCAGAGCTAAATCTATCCTAGACATCGACCTCCTGGATTTACTAACACAGGAATAGGCTTTTTTCCCCTTCCATAGATATCCCCATATATCCACAAAGCCGATGTCACTGTCTCTCCTGTGACAGGACCGCTGACCCAGAAGATCTAAAAGACTGGCTGCACGTGATGTGATCTGACAGCCTCTCTGATTTCACTCTTCTGTGTTGTTGCTGGGTAGGACCACACCTCTAGTCTCAGGTGTAGCTTAAGTGGTCATTCCTACTTCTCTATTTAGTTTTGCCTCACCCATCATGCTATGCGGTTGATAGCTTCTTTTTGGTTGTGAAGAGCTGGTGTCTGGTTCTCCTCTGAGTTCCTGCTCGTCTGCATACCTTGGAGTTAAGTGTCTTTTCCCTATTTCTTGTTTGTGGTTTTCCCCTACCTTTTGGTGTTAGGCCTGAGGGAGTCTCCTGTTCCTTCAGCTGGGAAGGAACAGGTCATCTCTTGTCCTGACACTATTTCCAGGGCATTTTAGGGTCAGATAGGGCTCTAGGTTCCAGCATATGAACATTCCTACCATCAAGGTCTGTTTATACTTATAGTAGTCAGGGCTCAGGTTAGGGATTCTCTAGGTGGTGACCTTTCCCCCTTTCCCTAGTTTACAGGCCTAGTACCTTTTCCCTTCCCTTTTGTGGTCGGTGTGGAGCTATTTAACCACACCGCACCGTGACAGTCGGATTCCTGGCAAAAACGGGACAGGGGAGACCCTTGATGCGAGATATAAATATCTGTCTCCAAAGAAACCCTATCCTTTTCTGGATCAATAACACAGTTAAAATCCTCTGTCACAATGACAGGGCATTCAGCCCACTGATCTATAGAAGTTATTAAACAATTAAGTACATGAAGTGAAAAGGTGGGTGGGTGGGGGAATATAAATATACATAGTTTTCCAAATAAATTTCCATAAATAAAAACAAATCTCCCCTGCTTATCAGTGGAGGAGGCCCGGCAGACAAAATCAATCCCTTTATGGATTAATACTATTACTCCTCTTGAATAACTAATAAAAGTGGAATGGTAGGTCTGCGAGGCCCATCCCCCACCGTGTCTAGGAATCCCCCCTCAGTAAAGTGGGTCTCCAGTAAACTGACAATCGCTGGAAGATGTCTCTGAACCCGATCACAAACTGCCTGTCTTTTTTGTTTATCACCTAGACCCCTGACATTCCAAGTTAGGATTCTAACCAACATCAATCAACAGAGAAAAAAAAAGCAGACAGTTTCTACCTCTTCCTCCCACACCTGGGAGACGCATCGCAACCCACCCCCTATACTGCATACCTCCCTCCCCACTCACCCCCCAACCCCTGATCCACCACCAGATTAGGACAGATCTCTCAACTAAGACCACCTCTCCTCATTTTTCCCCGCCCACCCACCACAATGAAAAAAAAATAAGAACAAAAAAGATCTGATTTTATTCTGTTCAAGCCAATCTGCCACAAGGCCAGGAGTATCAAAGAAATAAGTCCCACTATTAAAAATTATCCACAGTTTAGCCAGATAGACAAGTGAGTATTTGATGTTTTTTTTCACTAAGTCGTCTCTTAATCTTGGTATAACTAAATCTCTTTTCTTGAATGTCCTTAGAAAAATCAGGGAAACAAGACACTCTATTTCCATTATATAGAATAGGGGGTAATCCCTTTCCCTTATCAAAATCATGTCCCTGTCACGTGAAACCAGAATCTTCACCAAAAGTGTACGTGGGTACCTTCCAGAGGTTGGTTTACCTCCTGGAACCCGATGGGCCCTTTCCACAAAAAATAATGGAAAAAATTAAGTTCTGTATCATATCTGAAGGGTTGACTCCTTCCATGCCTTCTGGTAGGCCCACAATTTTAACATTAAATCGCCGAGACCTGTCTTCCAGATCGACCGTCTTTTTTTTTTAAGATGTTACCATCAGATCTCAACATGGGGATTTCCACTTTAAACACTTTAACTTTGTTCTCCAGAAGTTCCACAGTTTTTTCTAAGGTAGTTACTCTGTCCCATAGTTTAGAGACGTCATCTCTTATCAGAACCACATTGGTCTGGATTGCCCCAAGTTGAATTGAGATGTCTTTTATTAACTCCTGGATCAAACAAAACAATAGCTGATCTTAAGGAGACCAGCTACAGAAAACACTGTGAAGCCTCATTTAAGAGTCTCCATACAGCAATCCTGTCACGGCGGAGAGGATCTCAGAAACACAGATAAACCAAGCAACAAGTTTCTAGGCGAGAAGCTGGGGTAAGGTCACCTCCTAGCAAATCCCTAACAGCTCTCCCTATACTGCTAAGCCCACATTCAGACCCTAAAGGTGGGAATAATGTGTCCTCGTGCCTGGGCTGCAAATGCTCTAGAATCCCTGAGATGGTGAAAGGGGAATAGGGCAGCCTGCTCCCTCAGAACCTAGAGGGGACAGGCGTAACACAAACAGCCTAGACAGCAAACCACAAAAACAGAAACCAAACGTATTTTATCTGAGCCGGAACAGACAATCCTTTCTTCCTTGCTTCCAAGGCCAGACTAATTTCTATAGCCCGCAAGGAACACTGGGATAGAGTGTGATTTAAACCAATGACCCCACCCAGTGCACCTGAAGGGAGGCGGATCTAGCACAACTCCAAAACAAAACAAAAAACTAAACACGTGCTGCTAATCTGGCCGACCTCCGCACATAGTCAGAGCAGGGCATGACAGTACCCCCCCTTCTATGGATGACCTCCGGACACCCCGGACCAACCTTATCCGGGTGGGATCTGTGAAAAGCCCTCACCAGTCGGCTGGCACTGACATCCAGCGCCGGAATCCACATCCTCTCCTCACGGCCGTATCCCCTCCAGTGTACCAGGTGCTGAAGGGAACCCCGAAGAACTCTAGAGTCGAGAACCCTGGAGATCTTGAACTCCAAATTTCCATCGACCAGAACAGGAGTAGGGGGCAATGGCGATGGTTCCACCGGTTTCACATATTTTTTCAGTAAAGACCTGTGGAACACATCATGGATCCTCCAAGTCTGCGGAAGATCCAGCCGAAACGCTACTGGATTGATCACTGCAGATATTTTGTACGGACCAAAAAATCTTGGACCCAGTTTCCAAGATAGCACTCTCAGTTTAATATTTTTAGTGGACAACCACAACAGATCACCCACACACAGGTCCAGACCAGTCACACGTCTCTTGTCAGCCATTCGCTTATACCTCTCACCCATCTTCTCCAAATTCACTTGGATCCTCCGCCAGATAGAAGACAAGGCAGAAGAAAATCTCTCCTGGCATCCCAGAGGAACTAGTCCCAGAAAAGGTACCAAACTGAGGATAAAAACCGTATGCGCCAAAAAATGGCGACTTACCCGTGGACTCCTGCCTACGGTTATTCAAAGCAAATTCTGCTAGGGACAAGAATGAGGACCAGTCCTCTTGATTCTCAGCCACAAAGCACCTCAAGTAGGTCTCCAGGTTTTGATTAGTACGCTCTGTCTGTCCATTCGACTGTGGATGAAAAGCCGAAGAGAACGAAAGTTGAATGCCAAGCTGAGAGCAGAACGCCCTCCAAAAACTGCATGCCCCTATCAGAGACCACATCCGAAGGAATACCATGCAATTCCACAATATTATCAACAAAAATCTGCGCAAGAGTCTTGGCATTAGGCAGACTAGTTAATGATATAAAGTGATCCATTTTACTAAAACTGTCAACTACCACAAAAATTACTGTTCTCCCGGAGGAACTCGGCAGATCCGTGATAAAGTCCATAGACAAGTGCGTCCAAGGACGAGACGGAATAGACAAAGAAAGAAGTGAACCAGCCGGTCGAGTATGAGCAACCTTTGACCGAGCAAAGGTTTCACAAGCTGCAACGTAATCCTCAATGCTCTTAAGTAACCCTGGCCACCAGAACCTCCGGGACACCAGGTCACAGGTGGACTTACCCCCAGGATGTCCATCAAGTACAGTATCGTGATGTTCCTTGAATACCTTGTATCGCAGACCTTCAGGAACAAATAACCTCCCTGGGGACAAGAACCAGGAGCCCCCTCCTGGGCTCCCAACAACTCCATCTCCAATTCGGGGTACAGAGCGGAGACCACCACCCCATCAGCCAAAATCGAAGCAGGATCCTCTGAATCACCTCCCCCAGGAAATCTGCGAGACAAGGCATCTGCCTTGACGTTCTTAACCCCCGGGCGAAAGGTAACTACAAAATTGAACCTGGTAAAAAACAGTGACCATCTGGCCTGTCTAGGGTTCAGACGCTTGGCAGATTGCAGGTAAGCCAAATTCTTATGATCTGTGTATACTGTAACAATGTGAGACGCCCCCTCCAACCAGTGACACCATTCCTCAAAGGCCAACTTGATGGCCAGCAACTCTCTATCGCCTACATCATAAATCTTCTCGGTGACCGAGAGCTTCTTGGAGAAAAAAGCACATGGGACCCATTTGCCACGAGATGAACCCTGCGACAGCACCGCTCCAACCCCCACTTCTGATGCATCAACCTCCACCACGAATGGCTGAGACACATCGGGCTGCACCAGAATGGGAGCAGATGCAAAACACTCCTTATGTCACGACCCTTGGTCATGGTCGTGACTCCTTGGGAGCCGCATGCGGTTGCCCGCGGCTTGGTGTTGTCAACCGCAGCTGGGGGCACTTAGTTGTTTGCCTCAGGTGCGGTTGCCGCGGACAATAGGCATGTGTGTGGTTGCCCTTGGCAACGTGTGATATTGTGCACTTCCTTGTTTGTTTGTTGTGCACGAGGTGATGTTTAGTGTGCACCTGGACTCCTCCCTTCACCTGCGGTTGTCCGCGGCAACGTCTGGTGATGTTTGCATGCTGTGGAAGTGTCTCGGCCTGTTGGCTGTTCTGGAGGACAAGGTTGCCACGCATGCCGTTGCCGTCGGAGACAGGTGAGTGAGGTTGTGTGCTTTCCCCTTTATGTGAGTTTCCCTTCTGTGGTGCTTGAAGGGTTAATTTCCTTCCCAGTGTGTGTGTGATGTCACTGGGTGTGTTCTGACCATTGGGTGTGGCCTCTTGGCCTATAAAGCCTCAGTCCCTGGCTGGGTTCAGTAGGTTGCTCTCAGCCATGCTGGCTGGAGCAGCCTCCTGTTTCCTCCATCTGCCTGGTGGGGACCATCCTTCTGGTCATAAACCTCTGTTGGGAATTTCTATGTTTCACTGTGTTATTTAGGTGTGTGTGGGGTTTTATGTTAGTGCAGCTTGTGGTCCTGGGTTCCTGTGGGATGTCTGGTGTGTGCTGTGTTCGTTGGTGTCTGAACTGCAGCACCTGCACATGGGATCCAGGGTTTGTTGTCTGTGGCAGGTGAGTGATGTGTTGGTCCCATTTGCCTGTCACTGCCATAAGTCTGTTGTTGTATTCCCCTGTGTTGCTTGGCCGTTGAGACTCCTGCTCCCCCGTGCCTAGGAGTAGCAGGTCGTCTCACTCTGTCCCCTAGTACAGGGCCGACTTGAGGGCTCGTAGGGACTTTAAGGTTCCGGCGTATGAGTCCTCCTACCACCAAGGTCGGCTCATACAGATAGGAGACAGGGTCAGCGTTAGGGACGCAATAGGAGGTGACCTGCTCCCTAACTCTGTGGTCCCGGCCAAGGGGTAACCCTACCATCTCCTGGCACCGCACGGCTGGGGGTTTCTCCCACCGCCAGCCGTGACACCTTAATAGCCGAAAAGGCCTGCAATGCCTCATCCGACCAGACAGAGATGTCGGCGCCCTTCTTAGTCATATCAGTGAGAGGTCTTACAATGGTAGAATAGTTTGAAATACATTTTCTATAATAATTAGTAAACCCCAAAAACCGCATCAAAGCTTTCTGATTCTCTGTTCGGTCCCATTCCAGACCCGCCCGGACCTTTTCGGGGTCCATACGAAAACCAGAGTCAGAAAGCAGATATCCCAAAAACGGAAGCTCCTGCACTGAAAACACACATTTCTCCAATTTGGCATATAATTTATTCTCCTGAAGGATCGTCAAAACCTGTCTCACATGATCCTGATGGGTCTTCAGATCAGGAGAGTAAATTAAAATGTCATCCAAGTAAACCACCACGAACCTTCCCACCAAATGATGGAAAATGTCATTGACGAATCGCTGAAATACCGCTGGCGCGTTCGTCAACCCAAAAGGCATAACCAGATTCTCAAAATGACCCTGGTGCGTATTGAAGGCTGTTTTTCATTCATCCGCTTCCTTGATTCTGATCAGATTGTAGGCCCCTCTCAAATCTAACTTGGAGAACACCTTGGCTCCAACAATCTGATCAAAAAGGGTGGAGATCAAAGGTAGGGGATATGGATCCCGAACTGTAATATGGCTCAATTCCCGGAAATCCAAACAAGGTCTTAGCGATCAATCCTTCTTTTTTACAAAGAATAAAATTAACTGGACAATCATAGTCACGATGAGGGGGCAATTCCTGAGCCCCACCCTCCAAAAAGACATTCGCAAAATCAGAGAGATACTGAGGTAAAGCCGTAGTGGAGACACCAGAGATAGATGTGCCAAGACAATGATTTGTCTTGCTTGCCAATCTATAATTGAGTTATGTTTAGTCAACCATGGTAACCCCAAAACTATAGGAGCCGGCAAATCCTTCATGACAAAACAAGACATAATCTCAACATGTGAATCACCCACCCTTAAGTGAATACCATGAGCAATATGAGTGAGACTCCTTTGAGAAAGAGGGGAAGAATCAATTGCAAAAACTGGAATCTCTCTTTCTAAAGTGCAAGTACTCAGGCCTAGATTTTGAAGAAAAAGAAAGTCAATAAGGTTTACCCCAGCACCACAGTCAAGGAATACTTCAACAAATAATTCTCTAGCGCCACCTTAGCTGGAAGGAGAAAACGGGTATTACAGGGAGCTTGCATACCTGCTTGCTCCACCACACCATTCACGCTGCCAAGAGTCAGGAAAGTTTTTTTTTTTCTTTTTCTCATCAACATGCGGTTTAACAAAAGGACAAGCAAAAATAAAATGACCACTTTTCCCACAGTAGTAACATAGTTTATGCAATTTCCTAAAGTCTCTACTACCAGAATGGAAAGAAACCTGACCCAGCTGCATGGGTTCCTCCCCTACCCCAGAGTTACCTGTAACATCACCCTGGGAAGCAGTAGAGACGAAACCACTCACAGAAGGGATCCCTTGCACGGGGGGAGCCCTACCCCTCTCTCTAATACGTCTATCTAACCGTACTGCCAAAGACATTGCATTGTCCAAAGAATCTGGGTACTCATGAAAAGCAAGGGCATCTTTTAATCTCTCAGATAACCCCTGACAAAACTGACTACGTAACGCGGGGTCATTCTATTCTGACTCGGTAGCCCATCTCCTAAACTCAACACAGTAATCCTTTGCAGTATGTTCACCCTGTAATAAATTACATAATTTTGATTCCGCCATCGACACCCAATCTGGGTCTTCGTAGATTAATCCCAGGGCCTTAAAAAATTCTTCCACCGACCGGAGGGCCCGAGAACCGGGCGGCAGAGAAAAGGCCCAGGATTGCGCGTCCCCTTTAAGCAGAGAAATTATTATACCAATCCTCTGACTTTCATCACCTGACGACGATGGACGCAGCCGAAAAAATAAAATTTGCATGACTCTCTTAAACGGATAAAGTCATCCGTACCCCCTGCAAATCTATCAGGACTTTAGGCTCCCCACAAATTTGACCTGCACCTGATGCCAGAGCATTCTGACACTGTGTGACCGAATTACGCTGATCCGCAACCTCTAGGGATAATCCCTGCATGCGGTCAACTAGCGCATCAATTGACGCCATCACAGAACTGCTGAGCAATGGCAGTCACAGTATGGCGGGTTATATTGTCACGGCGGACAGGATCTCAGAAACACAGATAAATCAAGCAACAAGTTTCTAGGTGAGAAGCTGGGGTAAGGTCACCTCCTAGCAAATCCCTAACAGCTCTCCCTATACTGCTAAGCCCACATTCAGACCCTAAAGGTGGGAATAATGTGTCCTCGTGCCTGGGCTGCAAATACCCTAGAATCCCTGAGATGGTGAAAGGGGAATAGGGCAGCCTGCTCCCTCAGAACCTGGAGGGGACAGGCGTAACACAAACAGCCTAGACAGCAAACCACAAAAACTGAAACAAAACTTATCTTATCTTAGCCGGAACAGACAATCCTTCCTTCGTTATCTCCAAGGCCAGACTGATTTCTATAACCCGCATGGAACACTGGGATAGAGTGTGATTTAAACCAATGACGCCACCTAGTTAGTGCACCTGAAGGGAGGCGGATCTAGCACGACTCCAAAACAAAAACTAAACACGTGCTGCTAATCTGGCCGACCTCCGCACATAGTAAAAGCAGGGCATGACAAATCCAAAGTGCAAGGCTCGCTAGAAAACAGTAATATGCAAAATAACTGTGGAGCCCCAGTTATGGGTCTTCAACACAGTGAAAGCCAGATATCCCTTAAAGGAAGGAAAACCAAGGAAAGGGGTGTCCCTATTACAGAGATCACCAAATCCACCATATTAAGTGGCCCTTATGACAGAATCCCGCTCTTTTACAAACTTTAAGGATGTGACGGGGAAGACCTAAGCCAGTTATCCATCCACAGACAGCTGTTTCAGGGTGTTGCCCCTCATCAGTGTGGAGTAGGATTCTGACTAACCGGGAGCGATGCCTTGGAGACTACTCAAACAAAACAATAGCTGATCTTAAGGAGACCTGCTACAGAAAACACTGTGGAGCTTCATCCAAAGTGCAAAGCTCGCTAGAAAACAGTAATATGCAAAATAACTGTGGAGCCCCAGTTATGGGTCTTCAACACAATGAAAGCCAGATAGCCCTCAAAGGAAGGAAAATCAACTCCTGGATGTAATGATCCAGTACTTTTTCCATTCTAGATTCTGCCTTTTTTCTACATCCAAGTCATGCAACCATTTTTGTCCTGCTCTTGTTGTTACAATCTTTGGGGACTTCAAGAATTGTTTAATATTGGCCGATTCCGCCAATTTCTGGCCTGCTTTGGCGGATGTATACTCAGCAGAACACCTATTTTGCTTAGTGGTCATTGTTTTTTTTTCTCTCCCTTTCCTCCCTTTTCCCCTTCATTTTTTATTATTTCATTACTTCTTCTCCTCCTTCCCTCCTTTCTTTTCTTTTTTTTTCTCCTCTTTTCTTTTCCTCCTTTTTCCTTCTCCCTTCTTTCTTTCCCTTTTCCCTTATCCTCTTACTTCTTTTTTTTTCTCCTCCCCTCCCCTCTTTACTTTCTTATATTAATTACCAGAGGGGCAGAGGGGGGAGCAACATAAAAACTCTGACCAAAAATTGCCGCAATAGAAAAGAAAAAAAGGAGGAAACAGAATAAGTTCATCTCCTCAGCAGGAGACGGAGGAACAGGGAGCAGAGAGGCAGAGGTGAGCAGGTGGAGACCAGGAACAGGAGCCCTCCACGGGACACCGGATAAGAGCAGGCAGTCACTGCACACTGACGGGGAGAGTTTGAGAAGGTCCGGGCATGTATCGGTGGCCGCATGGCCCTCGGATTGTTCAGGGTGGCAGATGAGTTACACAGTGTGGCAGATGGAGCGGGAGGAGGGAGGCGCAGCGTAGCATGACTACATCATCGCATAATCGTAGTTGCTCCTGCATAATAGGAACTTTAACATCCAGGCCCCCTTGAATTCACCATCACCACCTCCTCAGACAGAGAGTTACAGAGTCTCACTGCTCTTACCGTAAAGAATCCTCTTCTATGTTTGTGTAGAAACCTTCTTTCTTCTAGACGTAGAGGATGTCCCCTGTCACAGTCTTCGGGATAAATAGATGATGGGAGATATCTCTGTACTGACCCCTGATATATTTATACATAGTTATTAGATCTCCCCTTAGTTGTTTGTTTTTTTCTAAAGTGAATAACCCTAATTTTGATAATCTTTCTGGGTACTGCGGTCCACCCATTGCAGTTATTACTTTAGTAGCCCTCCTCTGAACCCTCTCCAGCTCAGCTATCTCTGCCTTGTTTACAGGAGCCCAGAACTGTACACAGTCCTCCATGTGTGGTCTGACTAGTGATTTGTAATGTGGCAGGACTATGTTCTCATCACAGGCTTCTATGCTCCTTTTGATGTACCCCATAATCTTATTGAAAACTCAAAACATGTGGGTAGCCTGTTGTGGACATACAGTAGTATATGTGACATACAATACACAAGGTATTACCAAATAGGTGCAAAATTCACAGCTAAAATATAAGGAACAACAGCAATAGTGCAATACAACTCACCCATAGTGAACCATTGCAAGCATCCATGCTAACAAATGGTATAGTAGCAGACCAACACTAGGGATCTACTTAGCCCAATGCATGTCAAACAAACAGCATAACATTTATTTATTTTTTTAAAGCCATGTGTGAAACCACCCTTAAAGAGAATCTGTCATCTCGGAGTTCCTCACAGTTCAGGTCATTATGTCTCTTAGAATTGTGTTTAGTCCATCCAATGGAAAACCTTGCTGGAAAAGCACTTTATTCCGCCTCACACTTTATGCAAATCAACCATCAAATCAAGGGGTCAGCACTGTTGAAGCTACAAGTCAAGCTTGCTGAGTCCAAATCCCACTTCGTTTCACTCTTGATGGATCGTCTCCGCACTGGGTCCTTGTGCTAGAGGATGGTGCCTGAGTGGGATCTCAGGAGCATCGGGCCTTATGTTCACTCAGCAAACAGACATCCATCAAGAGTGAAGAGATGGGATTGGAGAACAGCAAGCTTGACTTCTAAAATCAAGTCTGCTGCCCCTGACTTCAAATGGTTAATTTGCATACAATGCAAGTGGGAAAAAATTGGTTTTTCAGTTATCCATCAGGTGAATTAAAAAAATATATAATTGGAGAAGTATTATCTGATTTGTAGTTTAAACAATGCAGTGAAAAATGACAATGAAAATGCCCCAAAAACCATAAATACCCATGATTAAAGGGGTTATCCACACTATAAAATATCCCCCCAATGCCCGGGCCCCTTTTATAGATTATACTCAACCTGCTCCCCAGCACCCACGTCGCACCGGATCCCCATACGGCCTCCGCTGCATCTCCCTGTCGCCTGGATCAAAACATCTGGTGATGGATGTAGCAGCCAAAAGCAGTCTGTGATGGGGATGAGCCTCCCTAGCGTCATAGCAAAGCCAAACGAATTTCAGGAAAAATTAGATTTGCCGCAAAGCCGAATTTCCTCATGTTTCATGGTAATAAATCTGTTTTTCCTGAAATGCCGGCAATTTTTTTTTATCAATACATACTCACCTCATCCGGAGAGGCCGTCAAATCTCACGCGGGGTGACGGCCATCTTGATTGAAGATACCAGGTTAAATCACACGCGCTAACCGGGCGCACATTAACGTCATCAGTGATGATGTCATCGCGTCTGGCCAGCATGATCATGTGATGACTTGATTTTGCCTGTTTTCTTCAATCAGGAAGGCCACAACAGCCTCTCCACAAGCAAATGGATGAGGTATGTATTATTATTCTTTTTTAACCCTGATTAACCCCTAAAAGGCCACCATTTTAACATCAGTTTCCACGATCAGCAATGAACGCGGCATCTGAGGGGGGTTCAATGACAGGGGGGTCGGCTTGATTGACTTTCCTCATCATTGCATCTGCTACTTACAAACAAATGCGATTCGTGACAATGTAATTCGTAACAAATCAAATTTCTTTGTGAAATTCGTCAAAGCAGCCAAATAATTTTTTTTATAACTTCGCTCACGTCTAGTCACACTATTTACTTCCTAATATTTTATTAAAAGAAGTGTGACCGACCTGAATGTTAACACTATACACAGGTACACTGGTTAAACATGGAATCTGTCAAAAAATATAAGGAAAATTAGTTTTTAACTTTACTGAATGATTGCATTTACAGTTGTAACGTGTTTGTTATTATAACATATTTAAATGATCTTTTAAATATATTTTAAATGCTCTTTGTAACAGTTTTTTTTTATGTGCTAAAATAAGGACACAGCTAACCAACACAATGTTCTGCTTTTGAATGAATATTTCCCCTTTAAAGGTGAAACCATATATCCGACTGAAACATGATACAATATTTAAACAGTCTATTTCCATTTATGTGCTGGGAAATGTCACACACATGGGAGCGGGGGAGTTATAAGACGATTCTGTACCTTATGAAACGGTTCTCACCATCAGTTCATAGGGAATAAAAAATAGTTTTTTTAAATTATGGATGAAAAAAACTGATTCCATGTTGTTAAAAAAACATGATCCGTTATTTTTAGTTATTCTATTTGCAATTTTGCAGCAATTCCATTTCCAGTTCTTAAAGATATTTTCTACAAGTATGAATGTATGTAAAAGTTTAATCTTTTTAAAGTATGTTTTTTTAGGTTTTAAATGAAAATGAGCATTGCAGGCATGATGGGAATGGTGGGAGGGGCAAAAAAACAACAACAAAGGGGTACCTAAAGTTGTAAAAAAAATTGAAGAAATGTAAAAAAAATAACTAAATTCCAAAAATTATGCACCTAAAAAAATCCCCGGCTACCCCAGCCTGCCACTTCGGTACTCCTTGCTGTTTTTTATTTACTTAGCTGCAGAATCCTTGTGACTGCCACATGCAATCACTGGCTTTAGTGGTGTGCAGCACAAGAACTCTGAGGCCAGTGATTGGCTGCAGTAGTCACTTGGGAATATGGGCTGTTCTTCTCTGCAGCAAAGTAACAAAGTTTGGCAGAGCGCACCAGAACAGTAGGGAATTTATCAGATAATGGCTCATCTGTTATTTTATAGCCTTTTCTCCCTTTAGCCAAATTATGGTAGATGTCAGAAGCCACTTTAATGACCTGTGTGCAATTCTAAGAGCTATGCCAAAGGTTCCTTGACTGATGGTAGGGTCTAACTACATGACAAATTGAGAACAAACTATCCTACCAAGCAAAAAGGCAACATCTTGGGAAGTCATAAGTGGGTAACATCAAAAATGGGTCTCACCAGGTATTATGGTGAAAAAGGCTGAAGTGAGACTCTGATGTCCATTTTAGTGGGCAATTGCTAAAATGGACCAAAGTCTAAGAACGACCAAGACATTATGGTTCTTGTGAAGATTCACTTCTATTAACTTGTTTCACATTCAACTTTCTATTAAAGGGGTTGTCTGGTGTCATGATATCAAAGACATATGTTCAGCATAGGGCATCAGTATCAGATTGGTGGGCAGCAACCTCTCCAAACAGCTGTTTTAAGCGGTAACGGCTTCCATGCAAGAGCTGTGGCCTCTTCAATGTCTACTTTGTAGTAGTGGTGAAGGTGCAGTGTAATTACAGTTTCCTCTCCCATGGAAGTGAACAGGATTAACAGCTGTAATTACACTGCACCATCACTGCAATGGAGACAATGTACAGACAAACATCAAGGAGGACGCATTGCTTATACAAGCACCTTTGCCCTTTAAACAGCGAGGCTTCTGGGACCTCCACCGATTTGAATTGAATCACTATCCTGAAGATGGGTCATCAATATCATTAAACCATAATACCTCTTTAAGGTCGTGAGCTAAAATTCCCATAAACCCTAGCTATGGACCTGCAAGTAGGTGGATCTTATTGAAAAGTCATCTGCTGTTGGTGAGGGTCAAATTGAGACATAATCCGTACTTGTGTATGATGGGGCAACCCAGTTTAGGATCCCAATCTGTGTAAGACCTAGACAAGTTGTTTTAAATCTAGTTTGGCTGAAGTATTGTGTCACACATATTCATCCTAAATGAATATGTTTTTGAAAGTATTATCTTCCACCACAAAGCTACCCTTATTCTCAAAGTTTAAAACACCTGCTTTGTTTTGTCCCCAGCCTCAGGCTTTCTGTAGAGTATTTTAGATATTTAGTCATTTTACTATTTTTTGAGGTTGTGGATAGTGTTGATCGCGAATATTCGAATATCAATTTTTTTTAGCGAATATCAGCAATATTTCGAATATTTAATTTTTTTTATATTGTTATATTTTTTTCTTTCCTATTTCCCTAAAGTAGTTCTTACCTGTCCTTAGGATTCCTGGCTTCCTGGCTGCTCCAGTCAGTGCCCGTTGCCGCTTCTGCCGACTTCCGTGCTCATGGAGCGTCTCCATCACCATGGGAACGTCTCCATATACTAGAATGTACTGTCGGATTTGAGAATTACATTGAAATCGCAATTGGATTAATTCAAGTTATAATAATCGAATTGCGATTTCAACTTAGCACTGCTATATTCCATATTCGTTAATTCTAGCCTAATATGGAATATTGCAGTGCTAAGTTGAAATCGCAATTCGATTAATTCAAGTTATAATAATCGAATTGCGATTTCAACTTGGACCTGGTTTACTATGGTTGGCTTGGTAGAATTAGCGAATATGACGAATGTATTAGTTATATTCCACAAAACAAAGATAACGAAGTATTCTCATCTTCGTTTTAGCTACCTATTCGTCAACTTCGCTAATTCTAGCAATCATATAGGAAAGTTGACTATAGAGACAGCTAAGTTTAATTCGCTATGCGATTATATTACTTTGCTTTTTTTTTTTATAAATAGAATAATTATAATACCTGATAATTATTATAATTATTCTATTTATAAAAAAAAAAGCAAAGCAATATAATCACATAGTGAATTAAACACAGCTGTCTCTATAGTCAACTTTCCTATTTGATTGCTAGAATTAGCGAAGTTGACGAATATGGAGCTAAAACGAAGATGGAGAATACTTCGTTATCTTCGTTTTGAGGAATATGACGAATACATTCGTCATATTCGCTAATTCTAGATATCAAACCAATAGGAAAGTAGCCTTAAGTTACAATTGCAATACGCGATTATTTAAATCGCATATTAATCGCGAAAACTATAAAAATGACGAATTTTCGATTTCGACGAATATGAAACAAATATTCTAGCGAATATTCGCGAATTTCGTTGAAATCGAATTTGGCACCTCCCGCTCATCACTAGTTGTGCAGCCTAAATTATTAAGCACATAGGACTCCCCTGTAATTTATCTGTCTGCAGCTGGAAGAGTATTTCATATTGTTACATAGTTGTATAATGATGGAAATGTTTTAAAGGTGAATGTCAATTGTGAAACCCCTGAAGATACAGGCACACGTACTTAAAAAATATGAAGCAGATTTATTTGCAAAGTCTACTTCTGCAGTGAAGATAGGGCAAAGTCCTCGTCCCACGTGAAGGACGTGCAGATCTTGTTGCAGTATTTGCTGTGGATTCTCAACAGATTTCGCTCTGCTCCGCTGAAAAGGTTAACATCCTTGGTGAAAATCTAGAGAAGGAAAGGACATGCTGCAGGCTTAAAATCTGTGCCACATGCCAGTATCCACAGAAATGTATGTTTCGCCACAGAATTTTCACCTGCTCTCATTGAAAAATCTCTATATGTGAACACACCTTTAGAACTGGACTGAGGTTCATTGCATCTCTACTGATCTCAAGGTTCCTGATAGAATGTGTTAGGCTGAGTTCACACGGGTGAGATTTCCGCGCGGGTGCAATGCGGGAGGTGAACGCATTGCACCCGCACTGAATCTGGACCTATTTATTTCTATGGGGCTGTGCACATGAGCTGTGATTTTCACGTATCACTTATGCGTTGCGTGAAAATCGCAGCATGCTCTATATTGTGCGTTTATAACGCAACGCAGGCCCCATAGATGTGAATGGGGCTGAGTGAAAATCGCAAGCATCCGCAAGCAAGTGCGGATGCGGTGCGATTTTCACGCATGGTTGCTAGGTGACAGTCTATTCACTGTATTATTTTCCCTTATAACATGGTTATAAGGGAAAATAATACCATTCTGAATACAGAATGCTTAGTAGGTGATCAATTGAGGGTTAAAAAAAATATAAAAAATTAACTCACCTTCTCCTCTTGATCGTGTAGTTCCCGGTCTCTTCTTTACTTCTTTAATGATGAACTACCGGCTAAAGGACCTGTGGTGACGTCAGATCACATGCTCCAATCACATGGTCCATGATGGACCAAGGAGGTGATGGACCATGTGATTGGAGCATGTGATCTGACACTGGTAGTTCATCATTAAAGAAGTAAAGAAGAGACCTGGAACTACGCGATCAAGAGGAGAAGGTGAGTTAATTTTTTTTATTTTTTTTAACCCTCAATTGATCACCTACTAAGCATTCTGTATTCAGAATGGTATTATTTTCCCTTATAACCATGTTATAAGGGAAAATAATAACATCTACACAACACCGAACCCAAACCTGAACTTCTGTGAAGAAGTTCGGGTCTGGGTACCACAGTCGGTTTTTTATCACGCATGTGCAAAACACATTGCACCCGGGCGATAAAAACTGAACATCGGAACGCAATCGCAGTCAAAACTGACTGCAATTGCGTACCTAATCGTGCGGGTTTGCCGCAATACACCGGGACGCATCCGGACCTAATCCGGACACGCCCGTGTGAACCCAGCCTTAGGGTACGACCACATGATCAGGTTTCTGCGTGCAGTTTTGGAAGCCAAAATCAGGAGTGAATTTAAAAAAGAGAAGTCATATCTGTTCTTTATACTTTCTCTCCCTTTATGATCCACTCCTGATTTGGGCTTCCAAAACTGCATCAGTAAACCTGACCATGTGGACATACCCTAAGTTTTCCATTCCAATTAGAAGGCTTTAGCATCACCTCCTTGGCAGTCAGCGGCGTAGCTAAAGGCTCATGGGCCCTGATGCAAGAGTACAGCTTGGGCCCCCCTTCCCTCAGCTTTCTGGCAAGTGGCCAGGAAGAACATTGCTGTTGTTCTGCCTGAGGCAAAAATTTTAACGTCACACCCCACCATTCCAAATTCTTGACCTAACCTCTTCCCTCCAGCCAGAGGTGTAACTTGGCCTGCATGTACTTTCTATAATACTGGTGTCTTCTTATGTGGCTCAAGGGTCTTTGGGCCCCCTCAGGCCCCTGGGCCGGGTAGTGACAGCTACCTCTGCACCCCCTATAGCTACGCCTCTGTTGGCAGTCCAAGGTCTCCTTGACTGTATTGCAAATATGTTTACGGAGTCCGTGAAGAACAGCAGAGGGGTAATTAGCCTTCATTCTTGCCTCCAAAAAACTGGTCTGTGACAGATGTGATGCAAAATCTCCAATGATGTTTACCTGGAGTCCTTTCAAATATATTCTGTATAAAAGCCTCTCATTCAAAAGATACTTAAAACAATTTAATTTTCCATGTAAGACCACAATCAATGACTATTTGTTCTATCAAGAGCTATGCTGGAAAATGACAGGATTGTTTTATATGAAGGAAACCCCCTTCCCACAAAAAAACATAAATGTGCATCAAGAGAAGTGCCCCCTTCCTGCAATTCAAATGACATACGTGATTGCATGGGGCACTGTTGGTATGCCCTCTCTATTCCTGCCCATTCAGGCCCTTATGAGCCCCTTGTTGAAAATTTGTGCAGATGGTTTTAAATTAATTGCTTTAGGCCTATGAAAAGCCCCCAGGCTGAAGAGCAGGGATTCACAACCTGGGCCCGAGGGGCAGATGCAGCCTGCAATGCCATTCTATGCAGCCCCCAACCACCTGGTCATAGGCATGTTAGTTTTTGTCTGGTGGCTGCTCACCTACCCACTCTTGTAACAGAGGTACTAGGATCCAAAGTCAGTGGCATACATATAGAAGTAAGGGCCCCATAGCAAGGACCAAACCAGGCCCCCCCACACAGGACAAAAGGGTTTCCACCTAAACTCCTTTCAATGACCCTTGGGCCATTTTTTCCACTGCCTCATTGGCTAAAAGTAGTTTCTTAGAGTCTTGACCAAGTTTTCACCTCCAGTAGAAGAGAGGATGATCCCAACTGGGCCCTCTCTTGCCCTGGGCCCCATAGAAGTCACATGGTCTGCTGCTATGGTAGTTTTACCTGTCCAAAGTTTGACTGCTATCTCTGAACCCCCTATGGCTATGCCTATACTTTAAAAGGGTTGTCCGGGTTCAGAGCTGAACCCGGACATACCCTTATTTTCACCCAGGCAGCCCCCCTGAGGCTAGCATCGGAGCATCTCATGCTCCGATGCGCTCCCTTGCCCTGCGTTAAATCGTGCAGGACACGGGCTCTTTTGTTTATCATAACACACTGCCGGGCAAAAATTTCCGCCCAGCAGTGTGTTCGGTGATGTCACTGGCTCTGATGGGCGGGCTTTAGCGTTTTACTGGCTAGGGCAGCGCTAAATCCCACCCATCAGTGCCGGTGACGTCACCGGGATTCCTGGCAGCCCCATGGAAAGCCCCGGTAAGTCACCGGATCTCCAAAAAATGCCTTTGCCCTGCGCGATTTAGCGCAGGGCAAAGGAGAGTATCTAAGCATGAACTGCTCTGATGCTCAAGTCAGGGGGGCTGCCGGGGTGAAAATGGAGTTATGTCTGGGTTCAGCTCTGAACCCGAACAACCCCATTAAGTATACCCCAGCAGATGCTTTTAAATATATATACACTCACCTAAAGAATTATTAGGAACACCATACTAATACGGCGTTGGACCCCCTTTTGCCTTCAGAACTGCCTTAATTCTACATGGCATTGATTCAACAAGGTGCTGATAGCATTCTTTAGAAATGTTGGCCCATATTGATAGGATAGCATCTTGCAGTTGATGGAGATTTGAGGGATGCACATCCAGGGCACGAAGCTCCCGTTCCACCACATCCCAAAGATGCTCTATTGGGTTGAGATCTGGTGACTGTGGGGGCCATTGTCATGTTCAAGAAACCATTTTTCCAGTCTTCAACAGTCCAATTTTGGTGAGCTCGTGCAAATTGTAGCCTCTTTTTCCTATTTGTAGTGGAGATGAGTGGTACCCGGTGGGGTCTTCTGCTGTTGTAGCCCATCCGCCTCAAGGTTGTGCGTGTTGTGGCTTCACAAATGCTTGCTGCATACCTTGGTTGTAACGAGTGGTTATTTCAGTCAACGTTGCTCTACTATCAGCTTGAATCAGTCGGCCCATTCTCCTCTGACCTCTAGCATCAACAAGGCATTTTCGCCCACAGGACTGCCGCATACTGGATGTTTTTCCCTTTTCACACCATTCTTTGTAAACCCTAGAAATGGTTGTGCGCGGAAATCCCAGTAACTGAGCAGATTGTGAAATACTCAGACCGGCCCGTCTGGCACCAACAACCATGCCACGCTCAAAATTGCTTAAATCACCTTTCTTTCTCATTCTGACATTCAGTTTGGAGTTCAGGAGATTGTCTTGACCAGGACCACAACCCTACATGCATTGAAGCAACTGCCATGTGATTGGTTGACTAGATAATCGCATTAATGAGAATTAGAACAGGTGTTCTTAATAATTCTTTAGGTGAGTATATACACTCACCTAAAGAATTATTAGGAACACCATACTAATACGGTGTTGGACCCCCTTTTGCCTTCAGAACTGCCTTAATTCTACGTGGCATTGATTCAACAAGGTGCTGATAGCATTCTTTAGAAATGTTGGCCTATATTGATAGGATAGCATCTTGCAGTTGATGGAGATTTGAGGGATGCACATCCAGGGCACGAAGCTCCCGTTCCACCACATCCCAAAGATGCTCTATTGGGTTGAGATCTGGTGACTGTGGGAGCCATTTTAGTACAGTGAACTCATTGTCATGTTCAAGAAACCAATTTAAAATGATTCGAGCTTTTTGACATGGTGCATTATCCTGCTGGAAGTAGCCATCAGAGGATGGGTACATGGTGGTCATGAAGAGATGGACATGGTCAGAAACAATGCTCAGGTAGCCCGTGGCATTTAAACGATGGCCAATTGGCACTAAGGGGCCTAAAGTGTGCCCATGGCCAGCCGGATGTAATAAAAAACCACACGGGGACCAGAAGATGGAGACAGCAGGGGCAGCGTGGAGGACTGGAGCAGGTATGTATGAATCTTCTGTCTCAGGGGCATACTGCAGGTACTTGATAAAAAAATTATTATTACCGGAAAACTCCTTTAAGGGGTTAAACATTACAAAAAATCACGAGGGGAAATGTATAGCAACAATATCTGCATATCACATCCCAATTACTAAAGTAAAGCCTGCGGCAAAACTTTCTTTAATTAATGGTTTCATGGAGCTGAATCCATTATGTATACATTCACATTCTGTCCCTCTGGAAATGATTGCACTGTCCCTTTAACGGCTACTTTTCCTTTAAATTACATTGTCACTTTAAATAAGAGGATGCAGGAGTAATGGAGGTCCACCGGGCACTGGTGATGTGAACAGGTAGTGAGGGGGTTAATGATGCCATTCATTAATTTGTATTAAGATCCAGGCTAAGGGGCTTTATTGTATTCACAGCAAGCTGCAAAGATTCAGAGTCGAGTCCAGGGCCTAACGGTGTCACAGAAGAGCCCGCAAGCAGTTTACAGTCCACAGGCATTTAGCAGCTCCCGTCCTCCACTGCTCTGCCATGTGCTTGTGTAAACTATGGAATTATGGGATGTCTATCATATAACAGGGCAACATAGCCTAAACGGCTTTCACAGCGAAGAGACCTCAATAGGAATACAGCAGTGATGCAAACCTGTGGCCCTCCAGCTATTGCAAAACTATAACTCCCAGCATGCCCTAATAGCTGTAGCCTGTTCAGGCATGCTGGGAGTTGTAGTTTTGGAGAGCCGCAGGTTGGGTATCCCTGGAATAAAGGAAATTCTCTGCACAATGACCACTGATGGCACAAAGCACCTGTGGCTGCCAAGGTGAAAGATTGTCATATATATTCCAAACAAAAATCCTGATAATCCAGCATGGGACTATTTTTGTCACATGCCAGATTATCAGGATTGTTGTGGGTGCATAAAGCACGCCATTAAAGGTAAGAAGCTGCATGAAACATCAATGTTACTTACCTGCTCCCTGGTACACACAAGGCGTGCATGCATTGTGGTGTCTACTTCAACTCCATCTCTGATGTGAGCAGGGGCGGACTGGCCATAGACCCTACAGGGAAATTTCCCGGTGGGCCAATGCTCAGAGGGCCACCTAAGCCCTCCTCTTGGCCAAAAGCCAAGTTCATAAATATTTGATGCTGTCAGCATTAATTAATTTAGGCAGTATTTTGTGCTGCACTATGGTATCTGGGGCCACTTTTAGTTTAGTTTTTTTCAGGGCCACTTTAACCACTTCCCGCCTGCCCATTGACTATAAACGTCCTGGGCAGTCAAGTTTATCTCTGAATGGACGTTCTGAAATGTCTATTCAGAGATGGCAGCTGCACGCTAATCGGGGGTCCTGCTGTCAGTAATAGCAGGGCACTCCAGGGAAATGCCAAGGACCATTCCTAGGTGTCCCTGCCTTCTAGATCGCTGAATACACAGCGCTCAATGAGCGCTGTGTATACAGCTGAAGAAGCGATCTGCCGCTTCCTGTCCTGGCCCGGTGACCGCCGGGGCCGGGAGAGTGCAGGAATTGTTGGGTCATCCATAGACCAGGATCAGCTCTGCACTGAGGCTGTACAAGTGCAGTATTATGCTGTAATAATTTATTATTATTAAATGTAATGTTCATAAAAAAAAGATTTCCTCCCAAATCCGTTATTTAAGAAATGTTAAAAAGGGGAAAAAAAATAATGAGAGACATATTTGGTATCATCATGTCCGCAACAACCGACTCTAAAATAATATCATATTATCTACGGTGAATGCCGTAAAAAAAATAAAAAAAACCTCCCAAAAAACATGTTAATCAATCAAAAAGTCGTATGTACACCAAAATGGTAGCAATAAAAACATCACCTCATCCCGCAAAAAATGAGCACCCACACAACACCATAGCCATAAAAATAAAATAAAATATGGCTCTATGAAAATTGCAACACAAAAACCTGATTTTCTTTTCTAAAAATGCTATTATTGTGTAAAATGTAAAGAAATTATAAAAATGTACATATTTGGTATTGCCTTATCCATAACAATTGGCTCTACAAAAATATCACATGATCTACCCCATCAAGTTAAAGGTGTAAAAAACAAAAACAAATAAAAAATTATGCCAAAACTGCCTTTTTTAGTCACCTCACCTCACAAAAAACATAATATCAATTAATCAAAAAGTCTTATGTAGCCCAAAATGGTAGCAATAAAAATGTCACCTTGTCCCGCAAAAAACAAGCCCTCACACAAAACTATAGCCGGAAAAATGATAAAAAATATGGCTCTAAGAAAATGGCAACACAAAAACATGATTTTTTTTCTGAGAATGTTTTTATTGTGTAAAACGTAAAAATAAAAAAAATTATACATTGTTGTATCATTGCATATGTAATGACCAGATCTATAAAAATATCCCATGATCTACCCCAGGCATTCTCAACCTGCAGCCCTCCAGCTGTTGCAAAACTACAACTCCCATCATTCCCTGACAACCTACAGCTATCATCCTACAGAAGGGCATTGTGGGATTTGTAGTTTTACAACAGCTGGAGGGCCGCAGGTTGAGCATCCCTGATCTACCCCATCAAGTGAATGGTGTAAAAAAAAAAATAGAAAAATGACACCAAACTGCTTTTTTATCACTTTACCTCCCAAAAAATGAAATAAAAAGCCAAAAGCCAAATGTACCCCAAAATGGTGCCAATAAAAACTACAGCTTGTCTCGTATAAAATACGCCCTCATGCCAATCATTCAACAGAAATAAAAAAAGTTATCGCTCTTAAAAACCATGACAGAAAATTCCATGTTAGAAAATCTAGATGCTGCTCCCTCCCTTCTGAGCCCTGGCGTATCCCCAAATAACAGTTTACGACCACAATTGGAGTGTTATTGTATTCAGGAGAAAATGGGTAGCAAATTGTCGGGGGATATTCTCCTGTTATCTTTTAGAGACAATACTTTTTTATTGGGATAATTTCAATAAATGACCATCAATGCAGCTATTACACAGTCACAGGTGATTACAATCAAGTGAGAGTCATAGATGTACATGAAATCCCCTAAACAGAGGGGACTAAAATATAAGTCAATACATGTAATACAAAAGAAATGAGAATATCAACAATTCCTCAGGGTGTACTAATAGGGGGAGAGGAAGGAAGGGAACATATGAATAAAGGGTTCCGCCGTTACCCAGCGGGGAAAATTAGGAGGAGGACATATATTTCGAAGACTTCCATACTCGCCAGGTTTTCTCAAATTTCATGATATTACAAGTTACAGAGGCCATGATTTGTTCATAGAGACAGGTCTTATTTACCCTTTGGGTTACCGCGAACATTGTGGGGGGGGGGGGGTGCAGAGATTTCCACTTTGAAGTAATAGCTAATTTAGCTGAGAGGAGGATATGGCAGACTATGGGTATATCTGTGATACCAATCAGCAGCAATGCTAACGAGGGGGAGGGAAGAAGCAGAGTTGACATTAAATCAGGTGATTTTCCTATTTCATGACATAAAGTCATGATTTTATTAAAGACACGGAGGCGAGTATTGCTATTCTCCTTCTTTACTCTGACCAATAGCAGCAAAGAAAAAATAAAAATATTGAAACATGTGATCAGCCCCTCCCCATAGTCCCCCTATAACAGGCCACACCGCCTGCAAAACCTCCTCTTTCTTTGTAAGTCCAAATCAAAAAGTCCAACTGAACCGCCAACCAGGAACCGGAACAGCCTGGGAACAAAAGCGCCATCCATCCGGAAGCGAACTGGAACAACAGGAACAACGCTGAAGAATCTCCTGAAGCTGTCCACATCACACGATCGGCTGGAACCAAACTGCCGACCCTCCGAACCAGGACGTAGACCAAAGGATACCACTGAATAGGCCGATCTCAACCTGAAAAAAGGCGAAAAACAGAGCCATGATAGAAGCAAATTGGTGCATTGTATTCACAAACAAATGGTTGCGACAAACCTACTCAGGAAAAAACTCATAGAGTTAAAGCAATATGCAAATGACACACAATCAAAATCATTCCTATTTTAAAACCCACATAGGGAGGGAAAACATAGGGTGGGCAATACTCGCCTCCGTGTCTTTAATAAAATCATGACTTTACGTCATGAAATAGGAAAATCACCTGATTTTATTACAAGACCGGGAGGCTCGTATTGCAAGTTCAAAGTTAAGATAAATTCTCAATAATTGACGAGAAAACGTGAGGACCTGGACGGAAGTAAAATTCCCTGAACGTGGAGACTCTGGACCAGTCCGCCAGTTTCAAAATGTCCTCCAGTCTGGCGCCAGAAACCGCCAAAGAGGTAGCAGATGCCCCCCTAGCAGAATGCGCCGAAAATATAGAAGTATCTACGCCCGCCAGTTCCATGATCCACTTCATCCACCTAGCCAGCGTGGGAGTGGACACTGGGGCAAAGGACGAATGGTCGAAAGCTAAAGCTGCGGGAACTCACGTGACCGATGAAGAGAAGTGCGAGCCTCATACTCCTTGAGGCACGCCACTGGGCAAAGTGAAGGTGAAGCCGGGAAAGCAGGATAAGCGACCGAACGTATGTGGGTCTTAGTCCTCCTAGAGATGTCAAAAGAGACCCCATCCGGGGTGTACGAGCGTGCATCATAGTCCAAAGCCCGGACGTCTGAAACCCGCTTGCAGGAAATCAGACAAAAGAGAGTGACGAGCTTCGCCGACAATTGCCGAAGGGAAAGGTCCGCATTCTGAGGCCAAGAAGATAAAAAGGAAAGGACACAAGACACATCCCAAGTGGCAGAAAATCTAGGCCTAGGAGGACGAGACATCCGAGAACCGCGCAGGAGACGACATACTAAAGGATGTTGTCCCGCAGGAGTACCATCAAACCCCTGATGAGAGGCAGAAATAGCCGACCTGAACAGGCTGATTGTGCGATAAGCCTTGCCCTGGTCAAACAAAGAAGATAGGAAATGTAAGATCTCCGTCACAGGTGCCGATACGGGATCCAAGTCCCTAGCCACGCACCAGCGAGCCCAAGACCCCCAGGCTGATCTGTAAGATCTTCTGGTGCCTGGGGCCCATGCATTTTCCAATAGCTGTTCCCGAAACTCCATGGGACCTCCCAGGGTCCCCTGAAATCCGACATGCCAGCAGGCGCAGGGATCCGTCTAGGAGAAGAGGATGTAGTTGGTGATTCGGATCTCGGAGGAGAGTCTGAGATGTCGGGAGCAGGTACGGGATCTCTATCATCATCTCCAGAAGGTGGGGAAACCATGACTGGGAGTTCCAAAATGGGACCAGCAGCACCAGATCCGCCGAATAATGTCGCACTTGAATCAGGGTCCTGGGAATCAGCTGGAATGGAGGGAACGCGTAAAGCAGATCTCTGGACCAATCCTGCAGAAACGCGTCCACCGCTTCGGCTTCCGGGTCCGGGCGCCAGCTGTAAAAGCGTTGTAGTTGCGAGTTGAGACGGGAAGCAAACAGGTCGATGCAGCAAGGACCCCAAACTGACATTAAGGAACGGAACACCGTTGGCTCTAACTGCCAGTCGCTGGAATCGGAAAGATACCGAGAACTCCAATCCGCATGAATGTTCTGGACGCCAGGAATATATTCCGCCAAAACAATCAACTCCTTGTCTAGACAGTAGTCCCAGAAATCCTTCGCCAAACGAGACAAGATAGTGGAGCGGGTTCCGCCCATGCCGTTGATGTACCTCACCGCTGACACATTGTCCATGCGTAGTTGGATGCAGGATCTGGCCGTGTCTCTCGTGAAGCTCTTGATCGCAAATGATCCGGCCAACAGTTCCAGCGCATTGATATGGAATCCTGCCTCGGCCTCTGACCAACCGCCTCCAGTCGTGATCCCCTCGCAGTGAGCTACCCAGCCCGACAGGCTGGCATCCGAATCCACCACGAAATCCGGACGATGGCCGAAGATCGCCTTGCCGTTCCAAGCTTGCAAATTGTGGATCCACCAGGATAGTTCCTCCTTGGTCTCCTCGTCCAGCGAGATCCAATCCGCATAGGAAGCTCCCGCCCGTAGGTGGGAAATCTTCAGGCGCTGCAGAGCCCAGTAGTGGAGCGGGGCTGGGAAAACCGCCTGGATAGATGAGGCCAGCAGACCTATGATCCTGGCTAGTTGGCGTAAAGGGATCTGGGAAGATAACCTGGCTTTGCACAACTCCTTCCGTATGGACCGAACCTTGGCCGGAGGTAGGCTGAGCGTCCCTGCCGTGGAATCCACCAGAAACCCCAAGAACTCCATCTCGTGAGACGGGGTGAGGCAAGATTTCTCCTGATTGAGGAGGAAACCCAGATCCGACAGAAGATCCATGGTCCAGCGAAGATGATTCAGCAATACTGACCGATTCTGGGCCATGACCAGAATGTCGTCCAGATATACGATGAGACGAACTCCACGACTGCGTAGCCACGCCATAGCCCAGGCGCATCAGCTTGGTGAAACACCAGGGAGCTGAAGAGAGGCCGGATGGGAGGCACGTGAACCGCCAAATCCTGTCCTGCCAAGAGAAACAGAGAAGGTTCCTGGACGCGTCCTCTACTGGGACAGTAAGATAAGCGTCCTTCAAGTCCAGCTTGACCATCCAATCGCCCATCTGTAGGGGGTCCTGAAGGAGATGGATGCCTTCCATTTTGAAATGGGGTATCTGACAAACGCGTTGAGGGCGCGTAAATTGATAACAGGCCGAAGTTGGCCCCCCTTTTTGCCACTAGAAAAATATTGCTGATTATCAGGCCAGGGGACATTGGAGCCGGTTCTATGGCTCCTTTGCGGACAAGATCCGACAGTTCTGAGTCGACCAGTATGCGGTTTTCCGCTGAGAGTATTGCCGGGTGTGGAGGTGGGATGGATAGTGGGGAGGACGTCAGCTCGATATGGAAACCCCTGACCGTGGACAGGACCCATTGGTCTGAGGTGATACGGGACCAAGCTGGAGAAAAAAGACATAGTCTGCCCCCTACACAAGCCTTTAAAGAATTGAAACGAGTTGGTAGACTCACCGTAGGGACGTCTAGAAGAAGGATTTCCTCTATATCCTCTTGGACGCCAGGAGCTTCCTGGTGAAGGGAAGAACGATGACTGTTCTCGTCTGTGCTCCTGGAAGGAAGACCTCTGGGAGAAGGAGCCTCGGCCTGAACCACGGGACTGAAACTGGGCACAGCCGGACAGGCGGCCCCTGAAGCTGCCGGCCCTGGTAGAGACCCTACCGTGAAAAACTCTCTTCATAGAGGTTTGGGCCTTGTCTAGGGCCGTGAAAGCCCCCACAAACCTCCCTAGGTCCTTAATGAAAGGTTCTCCAAATAAAAGGCCCTGGGCCTCCTTTCCAGCCTCCGTAAGAGCTAGGTTTGACAATTTTGGCTTGATTTTAAAGAGGATGGCCTTTCGCCTCTCTATAGCTAAGGACGTATTCACGTTCCCCGCTACGCAAATGGCCCTTTGTACCCATTCGCGTAACTCTAGCGGATCAACCTGTTTGTTCTCGGCTTTTGCCACCTCCGCCAGGTCAAATAGTTTAGCTAGCGGGCCAAATATGTCCAGGAGTTTATCCTGGCAGGACCTTAGCGCCGACTCCAGACCCCTACGCGGGTTCCAACCGGATTTGGCGAGGAACTGCGTCATTTTGGGGTCGACCGCCGGAGTCTCGCATACCCTGTTAGTGATGACGGGTCTGGGGCATTCCGCCCTAAGCTTATTGCGAGCCTCTTTGGAAAGAGGACATCGCACTCTAGCCTCCAAATATTTGGAGACGTGCTCCAACGGTAACCACTCAGCCGAGCGGGGGTGGTGGAGCGAATCTAGGTCGAACAATGGTTCCCCAGAGGGATCCGTCAAAGGTGCAGGCATACCTTCTGCAGCAGACATAAGGGAGCTACACCCGGGTAGGGGGTTATCATCCATGACCCCTGATGGGTCCTCCTCTGCCTCCTCAAAGGCGTCATCCAAAGCCTCCTCCTCGGATCCGATCTCAGAGTCGGAATCCAATTCCTGTAGTGCTCTAGCACTTTTCCAGTTGCGCGTGCATTCTGCCCGACGCGTACAGGCTCTCTTGCGCAGACCAGGCGCGCCAACATTGGTGGAAACATCATCACCCTTATGATTTCTTTTTCTGGAGGCAGACGGCCCTGGCCCGGTGGGTGAAGACACCATGACGGGCTGCGGGGTCTGAGAGGTAGCCGGATGGGCAGCAAGGGCCTGAGCGATAGTCTGGGAAATGACCGAAGTCATTGATCCCATGGCTGCAGCTATGGCGCTGGATAGTGACGCCTGGAAATCAGAGGTTTGATCCCCAGGGATTGGGATATGGCCATCCTCCCCCGAAGGGGTTAATTCCACAAGAGGGACGTCCTCCTCAGCAGGGCCCTGGCCAGTATGCACATTCTTAGGCATGATGACCTGTGCAACTTTATACTTATAAATGGTGCTGCTTATGTTAATGAAATAGGAGCGATCTAATGGTTGAGGGGGGAAGAAACTGGTAATGGGGATTTGCCCCAGGCCAGTAAGAACGAAATCGCTGCAAGAAAAAGCAGGACACCCAGGGACGGACCGAGGCAGCCGAGGTCCAGGCAGAGAAGACGCAACAGCGCGCTTGCCAGGAAGAAAAGAACGCAGCCGCGGCCGTACAGAGGTAAGCGGCGGCGGGAAAAAGAACCGCCCGATAAGGAGGGGGAGGATAGAAGAGGGCGCAGTGAGGAGGAATAAGAGTGAAAACAAAGATGTCCGTCCTGGGATCCAAACCTTAGCTCTCACTTACTAGCAGAGCAATATACCATTAAGAGAGGAAGCCCAAAAGAGCCAAATAAGTTAGGGGGGAAATACAAGATAATAAGCACTGTATAAAATACCTATATACACCCCCAAATAGCCCCACAAGAGGGAAAAAACAAGCAAAGACAAAAAAAATCCCAACAAACATAAATGTGTATCATTAAGTCCAAATGACATAAAACAGTAAAAAGGCACTACTTATCTCTGCGGTCAGCAGCAAAGAAAGAGGGGGTTTTGCAGGCGGTGTGGCCTGTTATAGGGGGACTATGGGGAGGGACTGATCACATGTTTCAATATTTTTCTTTTTTCTTTGCTGCTATTGGTCAGAGTAAAGAAGGAGAATAGCAATACGAGCCTCCGGGTCTTGTAATAAAATCTGAGATCAAAGAGAAGACCTCAGCCCAAAATGGTTTGACTATCGGGCAGTTCCGCCAGCATAGGGGGGAGACAGATGGATAAATCATATGTAACCTTTCAGGGGTGAAATACCACCTCAGGGTGGTTTTGATAAACGACTCATATTGGGTCACACAGGTGATGTTCTTCGAGACATATTTAAAAGCTGATTGCCATTGTGAAGGCGTATATTTGGACTTTAAATCCCGTTCCCATGATATAAGTGGTGCGGACATAACAAAAGTGTCCTTGCAATTGAGCAGGGAATATAAGGGACGAAGGGTTTTTGACATTTGCCTCGGTAGTGACCATAGCGCTAATAGCTGAGTGTTAGCAACTGGTAGAATGGGATTTTCAGCTAGGAAATGCCTGATTCTAAGATATTTGTAAAATTCTACATCGGGGACCTTGAAGGTGCGGTGTAAACACTCAAAGGGGGATAGGCTATCTCCTTGAAATAACTGGAGAATCTCTGTTATACCATATTTATTCCAATATCCCACTCCTAAATCAAGGATAAGATAGTCGGGAACCAGAGGACCTGGAATGGGGTGAGATTCTTTGGAGGTGAGGGTATGATATCTAATCCAGCAATCTAAGGCGTTTGAGGCAAGGAAGGACAAGTTGGGTCTTATGCATGACTTAGATAACGAGGCTATCAGCAAAGCTCTCAAGTTGCCCCCTGGGACCTCCGTGGAATCAATATGGGCCCACTGTTTAGTGAAGTTCATCTTCCACCAGCTCTCCAATTGGGCTATTTGTGTCGCTAGGTAGTAATCATAGATATTAGGCAAACTAATGCCACCTAATTGCCTTCTGGCGTGCAATATTTTTGATGCAATTCTGGGTTTCCTGCCATGCCACAAGAAGGTATTTAATAACTTATTACACTGAGAGAAATTTGAGACAGAGTTTTATAGGGAGAACCCTAAAGAGGTAGAGGAGTTTAGGCAAGGCAAACATCTGGAAAGTGGCCAGCCTACCCAACCAGGATATTTCAAATTTGCTGTATTGCTCAAGGTCTTTTTTTTTTGTCCAGATAGAAGAGCGGGACAATTGGCCGGGTATAGACGGTGGATTGAGGAGGTGAGATTGATGCCCAAATATTGAATTTGGTCAGGCTGCCAATCTAGATTAAACTTTTCTTTGAGGGTTTTGACCGTTTGAGGGTCCAGATTGAGGGGTAGGGCCTGAGATTTGGATGAGTTCAATTTGTAATAGGAAAGTCTGCCGAAGTGGGAAATAATGTCTAGGGCTGAGGATAAGGAGGATTCAGGGTCAGTAAGCGTGAGTATCACATCATCTGCATATAAACTCAGCGTGTGAGTGCGGTTTTTGATCTGGACTCCTGACACTTTCGTTTCCATCCTCAGAGCCTGGGCAAGGAGTTCAATAGATAGGATAAACATAAGAGGGGAGAAGGGGCAGCCCTGTCTGGTCCCGTTGGAAATAGTGGAGGGTCTGGAAACTGATCTGTTTACCCACACTCTAGCAGAAGGATCTTTATACAGGGCTAGTATAGAAGCAAGGATAGGGCCCGCTATGCCCATTTTGGACAGAACCGCAAAGGAAAATGACCAACAGATGCGATCAAACGCTTTTTCAGCGTCTAATGTCACGAACAGTGCTGGGGTTTTCTTTTTATGGAGGTGAGAGAGTATATTTAGGACTCTTCTAGAATTTTCCTGGATTTGGCAGCCTTTAACAAAGCCGACTTGGTCGGTGTGCACCAGTGAGGGGATGAGGGGGGCTAATCTGGTTGATAGGATTCTAGCGAATATCTTTATATCTGTGTTTAAGAGGCATATAGGGCGGAAATTCTACGGGTCATCTGTTGGCTTATTGGGTTTGGGAATGGTCACTATTAATGCTTCGAGCATTTCTTTGGGGAAGGATCCCGTTTCTCTGGCTGATTGGAAGGAATGTAGCATATGTTTGGAGAGCTGGTCAAAGAAGACCTTATAATAGGAATTGGATAGGCCCATCAGGACCGTGGGATTTGTGTGGAGGTAGTTTTTTTTAACAATGGTGTGAAGTTCCTCAATGGTTAGGGGGGCATTGAGAGCCTGTATCTGGGCAGTAGTCAACTGTGCAAGACCCAACCTGTCTAGGAAGGCATCAATAAGGTCCGGCTGTGGTGGCGTGGCTAGCTTTTGGGGGGACAGATTATAGAGGGAGGCATAAAAGTCTCCAAAAGAATCAGCAATATCCATAGAAGATACAATTTTCTTCCCTGAGGATGGGTCTAGGAGATAGTGAATCTTGGACTTAGCTGCTCTTTGTTTTAAGCAATTAGCCAGCAAGCAACCCGCTTTGTTATCCTGAGAGTAGAAGGTAGCCTGCGTCCTTTTTAAGCGTAATTCATGCTTGTAAAGGAGACATGCAGTCAATTGAGATCTAAGTGACAAGCTTTTCTGAGTGTGTAGAAGAAAAGGAGGACTTATTAAGGGTTTGGAATTTCCTGATCTCATTTAATAACCTATCTATATTCTCTTTGCGTTCTCTCTGGAGTTTACTACCAATTTTAATGAAGACGCCTCTAACATACGCCTTATGGGCGCACCAAAGGGTGGAGGGGTTAGTGACAGAGCCGTCATTAATCTGGAAGAACTTCATCAATGCTGATTTGATTTCTTGGGAAAGTGAAGGGTGGTCGATTACATAAGTGTTATTGCGCCATGGAGAATAGGGCTTGGTTAAGTGGGTTTCTTTAAGCGTCAAGGTGATCGGGGCGTGGTCTGACCATGTGACCGTATTAATGGACGACGAGATCGTATTAGCAATCACTGATTTGCTGGTCAGAAACATATCTATTCTGGAGTAAGATTGGCATGCCGCTGAGAAGAAGGAGTAGTCTCTCTCGGACCCATGTTGAAGTCTCCAAATGTCATACATATCTTCTTGCAAGAGTAGAGAGTTAATAGCTCCAGGAGCATCTCTGGATGGGGTCGTGGTATCTACACTGGAGTCTAAGATGGAGTTGAAATCTCCTCCCCAGATCACATGGCCAGACCTCAGCCCACGCACCTTAGAAGCTAGGCGGCGGAGGAAGGATAACTGATACCTGTCAGGGGCGTATAGGAAGACCAAAGTGTAATCAATGTTATTAATAGAACATATTAAAATGATATATCTACCGCCAGGATCCAGAACTGAGGATTTCAGGGAAAAGGCCACTGTATTACTTATGGCCACTAGAACTCCTCTTTGCTTCTTCAGATAATGGGTTTGATAAATTTGTGGGAATCTAGGATGATGGATCCTATGCCCATCAGATTTAAGCAGGTGAGTTTCTGTAGCGCAGAAAATATCACATTTCAGTTCACGGATTTCCCTCCACATCATAGGTCTCTTAAAAGGGCTGTTCAGCCCTTTAACATTTAAAGCGGCAATCTTGAGAACCATGGTGGAGGAGGAAATAGCGGGTCTGCAATATGAATCCTACACATAGTGGAAGAGTAAGCTAGAGCCCAAACACATATGATCCACAGTTCCGATCCCAGCGGTTTGATGTCTATTGGTACTTGAGGAGAACAAGGATAGCACATATTAAAGCAACAAAAACAAGACATAAAGAATAAAAATAAAAATATAGACAAAACTATAACCATGAAAAGGCACCTGGTAACCATCAGGTACTATGGTGTGGGCTTGTGAGGCGGTTTCTACCCAAATGACCGCACCGAGCCCAAACAATTGAGGATGACACTCAAACAAGTTGACAGCTCACCAGTCAGCGATGTGGCTTGCGCCTAGATGAGACCGTCTGCCAGTCCATAGCAATAGGTACCGATCCTTTTGATTGAAGTTCAGGAGGTTCTTTCATGGAAATGTTCCAATCCGCCAGGAGCTCAGCGTGTCTCCTTGGAGCCGCGGCTTCTGCTTCGGTGGACTCTGGCAGGGAGAGGCGTCATAGCGGTCCTGGGATCCGGAAGGACTATGTCGGTCAGGTGAGAATGTCCCAGGCTGGATCGGGGGAGACTTGTCCGGTGGAGAGGAGTGCGTAGAGGAAGGTTGAGAGGCTAGAGGGCTTCTCTGTTGGAGCGGAGTAGTTGCTGGGGAAACATGTTCCGCGGATCCTGAGGAGCGCGTGGAAGCAGGCGAGCCCGCGCCATCTTGGTCCCTGAGCCTCTCCACAAAAAAGTCCAATTTGCCTTGCTTTTTGACAGATCTTTTCCCTCTCGTCATCATGGGTGTAAGGAGGGAGACCAATACCCCAGTTACAGGTGGCTGTGGCGGGTGTCAGCTCGTTGTAGCTAGCAAGTCGCTTAATAGGGCTCGGGAGCACACTACTCAAGCGGCCATCTCCCTCGGCTGGCAAACCACGCCCCCTCCTGTTATCTTTTGTGAAAAAGAAAGTTTGGGCCTAAAACACAATTTTCTTGTAAAAAAAATAATTTTTCATTTTCCCACGCATTAAAATTTTTATGAAACACCTGTTGAGTGAAGTACTTGTACACCCCTTAAAAATTGCTTGAGTGGTGTATTTTACAAAATGTGGTCACTTTTTGGGGGTTTTCACTGTGGGGATACCTCAGGGTCTCTTCAAATGGAACATGGTGCCCAAAGACCATTCTAGCAAAATCTGCCCTCCAAAAAACATATGGCGCTCCTTGCCTTTTGTGCCCTGCCGTGTGCCCAAACAGCGGTTTACAACCACATATGGGGTGTTTCTGTAAACTGCAGAATCAGGGTAATAAATATTGAGGTTTGTTTTGTTGTTAACCCTTGATGTGTTCCAGTAAAAAATGTATTAAAATGGAAAATCTGCCAACATTTTTTTTAATTTCACCTCTCTTTTGCTTTAATTCCTATGAAATACCTGAAGGGTTAACAACATTTCTAAAACCAGTTTTGAATAGTTTGAGGGGTGTCATTTCTAAAATGGGGTCATTTATGGATTAGTTCTAATATGTAAGCCCCCACAAATTGACTTTAGAACGGAACTGGTCCTTAAAAAAGCTGACTTTGGAAATTTTCTTAAAAATTTATAAAATTCTAAACCTTTTAACGTCTTAAAAAATAAAATTACATTACCAAAATTATGCCAACATAAAGTAGACATATGGGTAATGTTAATTAATGAATATTTTATGAGGTATCACTATCTGTCTTAAAAGCAGAGAGATTAAAATTTAGAAAACAGTGAATTTTGTAAAATTTTCATTAACTTTTTTTTTTAATTAAGGTAAAACATATTGACTCAAATTTATCATTAACATGAAGCACAATGTGTCATGAGAAAACAATCTCTGAATGGTTTGGATAACTAAAAGCGTTCCACAGTTATTACCACATAAAGAGACACATGTCAGATTTGCTAAATTAGGCCTGGTCAGGAAGGGGGTAAATGGCCCGGTCTGGAAGTGGTTAAGTTCCCAGTCTGCCCCTGGATCCGGGGATACCACTTACCAGAAAATTCTGCATGGGACTGTTTTTGTTTGATGCCAGATTATCGAGGGGATTCCAGACCATAGTGCATCGCAATGGAGTGACCAGAACTTAATTGAAGATAACTTATCTTTAGAATAGGTCATCGGTAGGGTTCAGCGAATCGAAGTATCCGAAGTGCACTTTGATCTGAATTTCAGGGAAAATTTGATTCGCCACAAAGCTGAATTTCCTCGTGCTTCGTGGTAACAAATCAATTTTCCCTGAAATGAGCGTGAAGAGGTCGCCACCATCTTGATTGAAGATCCCATGCAAAATCTCATGCGCAGTGACGTATTACATCACCATGCTGGCCAACATAATGACGTCTTCATGACCAGGTAGGGAGTTGGCAACCTGCATAAAGCTTTCCAGATCCTTCTGCTGTGTAGGGGTAACAAGTTAAAACAGCTTACACACCTCAGGTACAATTTGGCCACTCATATCTTTTGACCTCTATGCTGCAGTGCAGAATACAGTCGCCAGAAAAAGATCCTACTAAGAGAGATTTTATCAAGAAAGTGGATAAAAATGGCCATTACTTCCAGTTTTGCCAAATTCATGCATTGCCATCTGGGAAAGAATTTGCACTGTGTACGGATGGATGATTGTTGGATGTACTACAACTGCTGCCATTGCATACTCTACATGCCCTACCCTGTCCCCATACAAATACTTAACATCAAAGCACCTTAAACCACCATTAGGCAGGAAACCCAGCGACATAGAGTGCCAAGTGGGAAGAAATTCATCCCCCAAATGCACCGGCCCTAGGGAGCAATGGCCTGAAGGAAACCACTGTGACACATCTTATAGCCAGAGCCTATACTCCGAATCCTCAAGGACTTGCCGCAGATAGACAAATAGATCTATCCATACATTGATGGATGGATAGATAGATACTTAAATACATTTTGTTGCAAAATATCATAGAAGTATTAAAAGTATTCTGTACTTTTAGAGCATAGAGAACGATCAGTCCTGTAAAGTGAAGTTTAGGATTCTTATTGAATTATTTCCCTCTTATCTGCTGCAGACAAGAGACTTATGGTTGCCTCATATTGTACTAAACATGTAATCTCATCAATCTCTATAAATCAGTAACACGACCTGGAAATATTGAGGCTTTTTGTTAAGAAGCGGCTTTGCTTCTTTCCGCATTCTCCTAGGGTTAATAGACGGAGCATTTCATACAAAGCTGTGGTCGAGCTTGCTTTACCTAGATACAGTGACTTATTTCTGATATGCCCCAAAGCATGCATGACACTTATTAAAATAGAATGGCGCCTAAGCTTCACTAAAGCAGCAGTATCATATTTCGGCAGCTCTGCGTGATATGTGAAGATGCACCATGCACAGATAATGGATTAAAAAGACATGTATATTTAGATGAATGCTACATGAGGCACTGCAAAGGTTTTAAATATCAAATAATAATTTTACTTTAGGTTTTAAAAGACACGTTCATATAAGTAAAATATCTATCTACTATCTATCTATCTATCTATCTATCTATCTATCTATCTATCTATCTATCTCATATCTATCTATCTATCTATCTATCTATCTAATCTTTCTATCTATCTTTCTACCGCTCAATCAGTCTATTTATCAGCACATGCACTGGACACTGACACATTTAATTAATTCTACACAAATTTGTTGCAAATTTTCCCAAAACCTCATTTTCCATAACACAAGATTTGCCCAAAATGGTGGCCACCATTTTACAGATCAGAAGACAGAGAAGAAGTCAACTGCCACCAAAAAGTTAAGTTTTTGGACCATTTTTTTTATTTAAAAAATCAGACAGCACAATGTGTTATTAATCAGGCTGTTTGTTACCACCGTCTACCATCCGTTTACCCATAGCCAATATACACTCACCTAAAGAATTATTAGGAACACCTGTTCTATTTCTCATTAATGCGATTATCTAGTCAACCAATCACATGGCAGTTGCTTCAATGCATGTAGGGTTGTGGTCCTGGTCAAGACAATCTCCTGAGCTCCAAACTGAATGTCAGAATGGGAAAGAAAGGTGATTTAAGCCATTTTGAGCGTGGCATGGTTGTTGGTGCCAGATGGGCCGGTCTGAGTATTTCACAATCTGCTCAGTTACTGGAATTTTCACGCACAACCATTTCTAGGGTTTACAAAGAATGTGGGCAAAAATGCCTTGTTGATGCTAGAGGTCAGAGGAGAATGGGCCGACTGATTCAAGCTGATAGAAGAGCAACGTTGACTGAAATAACCACTCGTTACAACCAAGGTATGCAGCAAAGCATTTGTGAAGCCACAACACGCACAACCTTGAGGCGGATGGGCTACAACAGCAGAAGACCCCACCGGGTACCACTCATCTCCACTACAAATAGGAAAAAGAGGCTACAATTTGCACGAGCTCACCAAAATTGGACTGTTGAAGACTGGAAAAATGGTTTCTTGAACATGACAATGAGTTCACTGTACTAAAATGGCCCCCACAGTCACCAGATCTCAACCCAATAAAGCATCTTTGGGATGTGGTGGAACGGGAGCTTCGTGCCCTGGATGTGCATCCCTCAAATCTCCATCAACTGCCAGATGCTATCCTATCAATATGGGCCAACATTTCTAAAGAATGCTATCAGCACCTTGTTGAATCAATGCCACGTAGAATTAAGGCAGTTCTGAAGGCAAAAGGGGGTCCAACATGTATTAGTATGGTGTTCCTAATAATTCTTTAGGTGAGTGTATGTTGCTGTCACTTTGACATCACTAAAGCTGTCTTGGCAGACCACAACATTTCAAACCAATAGGAGCTCTTTCAGTTTGGGTCAAATTTATTCTGACCTAATTAAATCTCATATCTCTACCAATGGACACCTGGACCATTAGTCTGCGCATAAAAAATTGTGGTTTGCGCTACTTTGGTCCTATTTTCGCCCATTCAAGTCATTAGATCAGCCAAAATATCCAACAGCACATGTGTGCAGTCTGATTAAAATAGTCAATTTTTCGTGGACAGAACATGGATGAGTTTTAAGTCACTCACCTGAACGAGACATTAAACTACCGTAAAATGTTTATGGAAGAACTTTCTGGACTATTATTGAGAGAGTTTAATTAGTGGACCTGTGAGTGAATGTTATAGGCTAAATTGACGTGCCGAGTGAAAAATGTTTGAAAGTGGACAATTCCTTTGAAACGACATTCCTCATGCATAAAAACCAGTGTTAAAAAAAAGTCACCCCTTAACCCCTTCCTGCCCTGCAGCACAATAATGCGCACACACCACACCCTGCAGGAGTTATCAGTGGTTGACAACTGGCATCTCTTGGCAGCCGCCAGGATCGGTGATAGTTCAGATCCCATCTGTTTAACCCCTTAGTTACCATAGTCAACAACGGTTCCCTTTGTCATCTCATCTCTTTGTCATCTTATTGGAAGCTCAACAGTGGATGCTGATGAATTGCTATGACACCCTAACAAACTTCTCTAAAGCAGTCAACACTAAATTCCTGTTAAGCCACATCTAATAAATGCCTGTCATTTCTGCAGTGTACACATGAATAAACTAATGGGGCTGACGGAAATAGTAGACTGTGTTGCTCTGCTCTTTTTGGCACTCCCATAGAAATGTATGGAGGGCGGCCGCGCTTGGACCTCTTTCACTTTGCGGGCTCTGTCTAGGGATGGGAGCCGTACCTATGAGCCAACCCCTTTAATTGTTCCTATGAAATACCAATCTGCCTAGTTCTGCTGTTATCTAACCAAACTCATCTGAATGATTGCATATATGGACAGACTTAGGCTACCCGCACACGTTGAGCCGCACCTGCATCCTATTAATTGACTGTAGCATCTCTTTCTTCTGTCTTCATTGTCAATGGCTGGGTGGTATTTGGCCGCAGGTGCTTATACAACCGGGGCAGTACTTGGCTGCAGGTACTCATACAGCTGGGGCAGTACTTGGTTGCAGGTACTCATACAGTGGGGGTGGTACTTGGCCGCAGGTACTCATACAGCAGGGGTGTTACTTGGCCGCAGGTACTCATACAGCCGGGGCAGTACTTGGCCACAGGTACTCATACATCCATGGCAGTACTTGGCTGCAGGTACTCATACAGCCGTGGCAGCACTTGGCTGCAGGCACTCATACAGCCGTCGCAGTACTTGGCTGCAGGTACTCATACGGCCAGGGCAGTACTTGGCTGCAGGTACTCATACAGGCGTGGCAGCACTTAGCTGCAGGTACTCATACAGCTGTGGTAGCACTTGGCTGCAGGTACTCATATAGCTGGGACGGTACTTGGCCGCAGGTACTCCTACAGCCGGGCCAGTACTTGGCTTCAGGTGGCCAAATCCCAAGCGTGGGATGCTCCACATGGTCGTACCCTAAGGCCCCTTTCATACGGGCTAGTTTTCCACGCGGGTACAATGCGTGAGGTGAACGCATTGCACACGCACTGAATCCGGACCCATTTACTTCTATGGGGCTGTGCACATGAGTGGTGATTTTCACGCATCACTTGTGCGTTGTGTGAAAATCGCAGGAAGCTCTATATTGTGCGTTTTTCATGCAATGCAGGCCCCATAGAAGTGACTGGCGCTGCGTGAAAATCACAAGCATCCTCAAGCAAGTGCGGATGCGGTGCTATTTTCACGCATGGTTTCTAGGTGATGATCTGGATGGGGACCCGATCTTTATTATTTTCTCTTATAACATGGTTATAAGGGAAAATAATAGCATTCTTAATACAGAATGCTTAGTAATATAGGGCAGGAGGGGTTAACAAAAAAATATATATTAAACTCACCTCATCCACTTGTTCGCGCTGCCCGGCTCGTCTTCTTTCTTCTTCTTTGATGACCTAGGAGGAAAAGGACCTATGGTGACGTCACTGCGCTCATCACATGGTCTATCACCATGGTGATGGACCATGTGACGGACTACGTAAAGGTCCTTTTCTCCCAGGTCCTTAAAGAATAAGAAAGAAGACAAGCCGGGCTGCGCGAACAAGTGGATGTGGTGAGTTTAATTTTTTTTCTTTAAAATGTAACCCCACCATCCCTAATTTACTCAGCATTCTGTATTAAGAATGCTATTATTTTCCCTTATAACCATGTTATAAGGGAAAATATTAAAATCTGCACAACACCTAACCCAAACCCGAACTTCTGTGAAAAAGTCCTGGTTCGGGTCTGGGTACCAAACATGGCGATTTTTCTCACGAGTGTGAAAAACGCATTAAAACGCTTTGCACTCACGCGGAAAAATCGTGCATTTTCCCGTGACGCACCCACACCCTATCCGGCCCTCACACGCAGCGCTCGTGTGAAAGAGGCCTAACTCTTCTGGAGGCTGGATAATTAACCCCTGACTTCTAAGAAAATCTGACAATCCGGTGGTCACACATCTTCTCTAGAAGTGCATATAGCTACAATTAGTCTAATTGTTTTTTTTTTTTCAAAGATTAAATGTCTTATTTACTGATAATTTTATATTCCTAATCAATGGACAGGAATAGATGATATTAATGTATTATGACATTATCCCCATCAGTCCATCACATTACAGAATAATGAAGGCCTCCTTTAATGCTTGAAATCTGTATACAAACTATGCTCTCCTTTACACATTGAGCCGCCATTGAGGAAGCCCTGCTCTTATGTGTCTGTTTTATGGAAACTTCTGCAGCTCTTCGCTTACGTTTCTTCTCCGCGTTTCCATGGTAACACAGTATGACAACAAAATCTCTCAATGGACAAATATTTTCCCTTGGCGTCGAGAGATAGCATAAAGATGACCAACCTGCGCGCTTTCCATATACTGTGATCTGAACCAGCGGGATGCCAGGTTTAATAAGCAGTGGTTATCAATTTACTTTGCTGTAGAAATAGAGTGAAGCAGCTTACAAATCCTCTGGTTTTCTGAACCTAACATTTGAAACCTGTGATTTATTTTATTTTTTTATCAAAAGCACAGGATTACCAGCATGCTATTAATAAGAGTGGACAGCGAGAGGCACATTGTACCAGCCTAGAAATATGAGATACATTTGAGATTGTGTTTTTCCAGTATTCAATTCAATTAAATTTGATATGATCTGTACCTCTTCTAATAATAGATAAAAAATGATTTAATTAAATAAATTCATAGGTAACTTTTTTATTGTTATTTATTGGATCTGTAACATTTGGGACATGGAAATTAACGATTTGTATCTGGTTCTATAAAGACATAATTTATTGGTTTATATCTAAGATGCCAGCTACCATTGTCAGCCATATTGCCTCTCAAAGGGCTGTGTTCTGTCACATGGTCACTCATAGGTCTCATCTCTCTCACTGTGCATAAGGATACTTGATTGAATTTATGTCTATTGTCAAGGTAGGGAACAGTGAGCCCTGCACTCCTGCCTAGCACTGTCCCTATCTAACTGGACGATCCACCCTAAAAGGCAACCCACAACTGGACGGCAGTCCCCTCCTAAGTAAGTGCTGGACCCGAATCAGGAAAGGGAACACAGGGAGACAAAATAACAGATGACTAGTGAGAGAATGGCACAGTGGACAAAAGACAGAACCAAAAACTTGTCTCCAAGGATAGAGGAAAAAACTGTGGCACTCACTACTGTAAATTTTTTTACAGTGGGGAGTGTCTAAGTTTTTACCTCTATCCTTCGAAAAACTGACTATATACCTTTATACTGAGCACCACCAAACTGTTTTTATATGGCCCCTCTTGTCCGAGAGTATGACACATAATAATCCCAACCAGGAAGTGCCGATATATGATTGTTTCGACAGAATGAAAAACGTTCCAACAGCTATTTCTCCTGACTTCCTCACAACTCCCTCATATAGATATACATTTGGTTTGGCTGAATGTGTATGTGTTTTCAATAGTAAGAGGACAGAAAGCTGCTGCCGGACACTTCTGGTGGTGGCTTATCTCCTAGAAAAACTAAGGGTAGGGCGAAAATATTCTTTTCACCCAATCTGTCTCTTCCCGAATATCATTTGTTGGGAGAGAGTCAGGAGCTCTCGATGCACATTAAGTTGTCGGCTGAACCTGGCACTTTTGGTGGGTTTGGCCAACAATAATGTGTATGGGGGCCTTTAGGTGTAAGCAGAACATCTTGTTCATATTGGCTGAAGTAATATGGGTGGAACTCCCAATGATAATTTTAAGCCATAATACTTCAGCTCAAAGATATATAGCATTTATTAAAGGATATTTCCTAGTAGATACAGTTAATAAAATATGGCCAGAAATGGTTAAAATATAAATAACAGACTATACTCACCTGACCAATCCCCCACCACTGCAGTTCTACTGCTGGTCCAGTTTCTGCTTCTCTCCAATTACCGGTCCAAGCTTGACACACTTGGAATGCCTACTTAACCAATCCCTGGCTATAACGATTACTCACCTCACCCAATGATTGGCTGAGCTGGCATTCAAAGCCATTTCTGTATGTCAAGCCAAGACTAAGATGTGGAGAGCAGCATGGATAGAAGCAGCATTGGGATTGAAGTGGAGGGCGATCTGTGAGTTATTTTAAATGTCTTCATATTTAACCATTTTTATTAATTTATAACCGTTTTTAACCCATTTTAGGACTTCATCAGATATCATGCCTGCTCTCTGAATCACATTCATATTCAAACTAATGACTAATAAGCAAAATAATATCAGCAGAGTACTTGGCTGTCTTCTCCAGTTCTTTACTTAATAGATCATTCATGAAGCCAAAGCAGTAGAAACATCTGTAATGTTGAATTATTTCATAAAATCACTGACATGCAAAATGTTCTAGGACAATGAAAGCTGAATAATTACCTTTAGAAGCTAAATAGGAGTGACAATGATAGTAACCCCAACCATAGTGTACAGATGGTAGCAATTCATAAATACATATTAGCAAGGTGAATATTTAAAGCCTCTCCAAAAGAAATGTTAGCATCTTGTGTAAGAAATGCGTAGAGCCTTACAATAACAAAAATGATAATCTGAAACCCAATCCACCCAGAAAATTAGTTGCCAAATAAAATACCCAGAATGCTTCACACTGCGGCAAGGAACTATACATGTGAAATTCTGAAAACTGTCTAAAAGAAAAACATGCACAACTTTATTTTTTCAAGATCATAGTAAGGCTAGCATAAGGCTGGCATTACAGTTTTGTTTTCCATTCTTCTGATCCGTCTGAAGAACAGAAAATAATAATAATAATAATAAAAATAAAGCATCCTTTATTTTGAACATCCATTATGCTCATTTTGCGTCCGTTTTAGCCATTTCTGATATTTTAGACAGAAGAAAAAGTCCTTTGTGGCCTTTGTTATGTTATGCCATGTTATGTTTCTGCCGTGTACTCCAGCAGAGGGGGTATGGTTGGCAGGAACAAGGTTAACCATCCTGTTCCTCCCCTCTTGGTAGGAGTGGGCTGTTCCTACTTCCTGCCAGATGGGGGTGTTCCTGTGAGATAGTGAAGAGATAGGAAGCACATGCCAGAGCTCCTATTGTTACGGAACGTAACAAATGTTCCTGTGAGAATATCATTACATGGAAAGTGCCAGAATCAAAAACACTGCATTCAAAAAGCTTCAATATGCTTAGACAGCAGAATGATCAGCAAAATTACAGCTTTACAAACCCTGTCTCAGGTATGGGACTACGGCTCAGACACCCATCACCTAGACATCTTTCAGCAGGCCATTCAAACACCAGGCCTGTATCCTACTATGGATACAGATATCCACAAATAACTGCAAGTGCCATTTAATTGCCACCTACTGTAACTATACCTCATCATCTGATAACCAAAACTGCACTTTGTACTTACTACTGCTGGATGTACCATAAGTTATATTTTACACAAAGTAAAGAGAGACTTTTTAACTTTTACTTCTGGCCTGATTCTTCAAACCACCTTTCCACTCCACCGATCCGCAGTGAGCAATTGTCTGAGGGAGTACACTGTGACACAACCTCTCATCAGGGCTTCTACCACTCCCATCCTTTGCACCAGCTCCTCAGTTGCTCACTGCACATAGAGCAGGTCTATTCAGCCCATATCATTTATCATACTTATTCTGAACCATCTTGTAGTTCAGATTTGCATTGTAAATTTTGCTATTAGGTGGAGTCACAATTTAATGTGATGCCATTACAGCTTATACTAGATAAATTGACTGCCAAGTCCATTACTTCATTTCACCTGCATTATACGTTTATGACTCCTTTAATACCAATATACTGCACTTAAGATTTTATACCAATGTAAAATGTAGCAGTAAAATGCGCAGCACGAATAAACACATGCTTTACACATAGAGAAATACAAAGGCTTCTCACAAGCCAAAGAAATTCTTCTACGGTCTGGGAACTCCTAAATCAGTAGGTGGATAAAGATTGTAAGGACAAAATAATAGTTTTCAGGAAATATGAGCATTCAGGGAATTATACCAAATAAGCTGGAGGAAGTCTGTAAAAAAAATTATCCATGTTAAAGTTAATTTGTAGCAGAGCAGACAACAAAAGAAGGCAATGACCCGGCCTGTATAATGACAAAAGCAGCACAGATGGAAGTGGAAAACAGGTGCTATTGTGAGAGTACTCCTTATTACTGGATACAGCAAAATACAAACTGTACAGATACATGAGCAAAATAGGGGTCTGAGTACTGTGCCCACCCCTCTCCCACCAGCCACAGTCCCTAAAATAATCTATTAAAATCAGAACTATGTGGGAGAAATATTATTGTGTTTATCCAAATTACAACATGGCAATTTTTTCTCAAGCAATAAACCAGGAACATGCATGTCATTGAATTCCACCGTGAGAAGGTATGCGAAAAAGGACACTATTAGGCTTGAGCGAATCTAGCTTTGGATGATAGATCCAAAGTTGATTCTTTCAAACACAGCAAGTTGGGTTTGGTCCCGGCTGGTGCCTCGGTACCAAACTCGACTTCAGATTCTAAATTTCAAATGTTTTTTAAAGATGTAGAAGTGAATACCGAATTCATTCACCGAAGTCTCGCACGACTTCGGGTGAAAGGAATTTTGCCTCCACAAAGGCAATACATTTTAATGCTGTACAGAAACAGGTCTCCGTACAGCATTAAAACAAAGTGTTTGAATAAATCGACTTTAGATCTATGATCTGAAGCTCAATTTGCTCAATCCTAGTCACTACCATCAACATTTTTATCACATTAATACCCTATATGTGAATATTCTGTATATTAATTTTGTTCCAAAAAAAGTGAGAATGGTTTTCTGGATATATTTTTTTGAAGTCACTCCATATATTCTACTTCCTGTCCTAGCTAATTTGTTCGGACTTTTAGCATGACAAACATGCCAAACAGCCCCGCTTGACTTTCTTGGTCTGAAAATTCACTGCGACCAGAGAGGAAAGGGGGATAAGTGACTCAATTAAAACATCATACATTTCACTAAGTGCTGTGCTCTTCTGTGGGTATCTTTTTCTAGGCCTATCAAGAGAACAATAGAGCAGTCATATTGTTATACCAATTTTTCATGTATTATTATACTAACAGGTAACATTGCAGCACGCCAGACCTGCAGGGTATAGCGACAGTGAGGTCACGGTATGGGCAATCAAGGGTTACTCACTTTTCTGAGGAGAACCCTGGGCAGGCATGCAACAGTGAAAGAGAGGCAGACACTAGTTCCTCTGGGGCACACTCTGTAGATAAGGACCAGGCCTGATGGTGTGTGAGGTGCCCTGGATGTTGTAGGTGTTTTGAGTGCCTTAGGTAAGGTCCCTTTAAGGATCGTGACGCCAGTGCCTGTAACGGTGGCACACCGGATTGGTAGGAGTAGTAATTGAGGTACACAGATTGTATTGTGAACCAAACGTTGCTTTACTTGGAAAACAGTCCAACTTTGTACAGTACAATTACAGTTGTTAATGATGATGCAGTCCCTTGAACAATACTTCACAAGCAGGCTTACTTTCAATGATGGCAGGTATTAATCATGCAAGATACTTGGAAGGGCAAACAGTTAATGCTTTGCAGTACAATGCTGCTCTATCCCCTCAGCTATTCTAGCTGGCTGGATCCCAAGGCCAGGATGCCTAATTGCTGGCTTAATCCTTGGTATAAATTCCTTCCTCCAGTATAGACCCTTGCTCTTCACTTTATAGTACTTCTGCCCATCAGGTTACTTATCTGTACTTGGTTGTATTATCCTCGCTTGGAAGGGAAACTGCAGGTTGCTCCCAGGAGGTGCCTCTCCTACTACTGGGGTATCTCAACTGAGCTATGCCTTAGCCTCAGGAGCTTCAGGCTGACTAGGTGACTCCTCTAGTCCCCTGGAATACACTGCCTCTCCCCTGTCTGGGCCGTCCTATATATAACTAGGGCTCTCTAGCTCCCTCTAACGCCTGGGAGGCTAAACTGCACCCTGACAGGCCTGACACCCAGTTAACACAGGGAAATGCATACACATGACATTCAATACAATAGGACACATTAACCCCTTTTGTGTAGTGCCCACCTTTACCTAGTGGGACACTACATACCCCCACGCTATGACGTTGCCCTGTCCTCGGCGCAACATGGAGGGTCCGCCCATCTGGAAGCGGCAGCCTGAAAGACAAATGATAACATGCATACCAGCAATCACCACAATAACAATATAAACAATGGCAAACAGTGTCACTGAGAGGAGTGGTGAAAAGGGGCGTCGTTCTCTTCTTTCAGGATAATGTAAGGGAACAGGGGCGCTGACCTGGTGCAGCGTATTAATAAACCAGGATAGTCCATTATAAGCAAATTGTCCATAATAAATGTAAACAAACAAAAGTCCTGGGAGGCTCAAAGAATATAAATGAGTCCGTACCCAGGTTTGCAAACAGGGTTAAACAGGGGTTTCCCGTGAGGGGCTACCCGGGCCCATAATGTAGTCTCCAAACCTCACAGGTGGGTGCCCCCTGGTAGAACGGGTGGACCTCCTTACTGGCAGGGGTTCTTCCTGCCCGGACTCAGGAAGGTCAGAGGAGCCCACCGCCTCTGGAGCTTCTTCAGGAGCTCTCTGGGGTAAGGTGTCCTGAGGCTGGGGGCTGACAGGAACGGGCGCAGGAACCACTAAATTCAGCCAGGGCGTGAGGGCCCAGTGGAGCGGCTCTTTGTCATGGATCAAGTTCTCCACAGCCTGCATAGGGTCCATAGGTGGAGCCGGCGACTCTTCTTCAGAAGGCTCAGGCTCCATCTCCTCTGCCGCTGGTTCTCCTTCTATACAGGGCTTGAGACGGTTCCTGTGAACGATTTGGGAACCTTTTCCTTCCCTGGAGACTTGGTAGATGTGTGCTGCAGCATTGGGTATGGCAGTAATAATATAGGGAATCCTTTCCCATTTGCTGTCCAACTTGCTGGTCCGGTGGTTGTTTTTCAACCACACCTTGTCTCCAAGAGCCAGGGGTTCCGCATGGGCAGCCTGGTCATAGTCTTTTTGCTGCCTTTCTCGAACAATCTCCATACGTTCCTGGACAATCTCCTTAGCATTGAGGAGACGCCTTTGGTGTTCCACTACCCAATCCGTCCTGGGCAGTGGGTTGATCACATCCGGTACTTGTACACCCAGGGAGTGGTCCGCAGGCAATCTCCCTTGTCGGCCAAACATCAAATAGAACGGGGTGTAACCGGTGGAACAATGGATGGTGTTGTTGTAAGTGTACATGAGCTGCGGCAACAGAGTAGGCCAATCACCCCTCGTCTCAGGGGGTACTGCTCTCAACATTTCAATGAGAGTCTTATTCATTTTTTCACAGAGTCCGTTACCTTGCGGATGATAGGCGGTGGTCCGGACTTTCTGGCAGTTATGTAGCAGGCACATCTCATGGAACAGCTGCGACTCAAACGCAGACCCTTGGTCGGTGAGGATCCTTTCTGGGCAGCCGTAGGGCAGCAGGAAATGCTTCCAGAACGCCTCCGCTGTAGTCTTGGCTGTCAGGTCTCTCACAGGCACTGCTATGACAAACTTGGTGAAGTGATCAATAATAGTCATGGCATACGTATACCCTGAGCGACTCGGCTCCAACTTCACATGGTCAATAGCGACAAGTTCTAAAGGAGCTGTACTTACAATAGGATGGAGAGGCGCCCTCTGGTCATGGCGTTCAGTTCGCCCCACAGCACAGGCAGTGCATTCTCGGCACCATTTCTCGATATCTTCTCTCATCCCAATCCAATAGAATCTTCTGCGAATGGTAGCCTCAGTCTTCTGCACACCGAAGTGTCCGGACTGGTCGTGATACATATCCAGCACCAGGCTGGCATCCCGACGTGGCAGGAGAATTTGATACACTCTATCACAGGACACTGGATCCAGACTCCTTCTGAGCAACAGGCCTCTTTGAAGGAATAGTTGGTGGCGATGTCTCCACAGTCTCGCTAGTTCTGGGTCTGCACTCTTCCTGCGGATTCTCTCAGGGATTTTCCCACTGGTAAGGAAGTCAAGCAGTTCACCGAGGACTCTACTTTCGGACTGGAGCTTAATCCATCTTTCTTGATCGCCTCTGGACTCAGGACCATCTGATGAGGGAGGATCAGCAGCAGGGAGATCTTCAGTACGGATATTATCCTGCTGGGCAAATTTATTGTAGAACGCTGGCATTTCCACTTCTTCCCAGGCATCTTTTAGTTCATCTGGGGCCTCTGTAGTGGGAAGCCGCGACAGAGCATCAGCGTTATCATTGGAGCGGCCTGCCCGGTATTTCACAGTAAAGTCATAGTTGGCAAGGCGGGAGGCCCATCTTTGCTCCAGTGCCCCTAATTTGGCTGTATTCAGATGCGCCAGGGGATTATTGTCCTTGAAGGCAACAAATGGTGTGGCAGCGAGATAGTCTTTAAACTTTTCGGTCACAGCCCACACTAAGGCAAGAAACTCCAGCTTGAAAGAACTGTAATTCTGGTCGTTCTTTTCAGCTCCCTTCAGGGATCTGCTGGTGTAGGCAATTACCCTTTCTTTGTTATCTTGCACTTGAGCCAACACGGCCCCCAGGCCTCTTTTACTGGCATCTGTGTAGAGGTGGAATGGCTTCTGATAATCTGGGTAACCCAGAACAGGGGGTTCAGTCAACTTCTTCTTTAGGAGTTGAAAGGCAATTTCCCGTTCTTCATTCCATTCAACAGGAATAGGAGTTTTTGGGCTCTTCTTTGGATGCCCCCTCAGGAGTTCCTGGATGGAATCCGCAATTTGTGCGAAATGCGGGATGAAACGCCTGTAATACCCTGCAAAACTGAGAAAGCTTCTTACCTCTTTCACGGTCGTAGGAGTAGGCCAGTTGCGGACCGCAGCAAGTTTATCAGGATCAGGCTGTACTCCTTCGGCACTGACAACGTGCCCGAGGTATTTGACCGCTGGTTTCAGCAGGTGGCACTTGGATGGCTTGATTTTGAGGCCATATTTGGTAAGAACTTGAAACACCTCACCCAGGTGCTTTAAATGGTCCTCATACGTCTTGGAGTATATAATGACGTCATCCAGGTATAATAGTACAGTCTCAAAATTCCTATGGCCTAAACAACGTTCCATCAGCCTCTGGAACGTTCCTGGAGCGTTACACAGTCCAAACGGCATATAATTGAATTCAAACAGGCCCATAGGTGTAGTGAAAGCAGTCTTTTCCCGATCTTCTGGGGCCATGGGTACTTGCCAGTACCCACTGGTTAAGTCCAAGGTGGAGAAATAGGCTGATGACCCCAGGGCAGTCAAGGACTCTTCAATGCGTGGCAATGGATATGCATCTTTGTGGGTGATTTGATTAATTTTTCTGTAATCCACGCAGAACCTTATGCTGCCATCTTTTTTTCGGACAAGAACTAGGGGCGCAGCCCAGGGACTATGACTGTCCCGGATTATATTAGAGTCTTTCATCTCTTGTATCATTTCTTTCACAGACTGATAGGTAGTAGGTGGTATGGGTCTGTGTCTCTCCTTAATAGGAGGATGAGAGCCAGTGGGTATGGTGTGTTTGATTACACTGACCTCTCCGTAGTCCGTGGAGTGTTTGCTGAAAGCCTGGTGGTGCTCCTTCACCAGCTTCAAGACTCCCTCTATTTGCTCCTTTGGGGTGGATTCGTTCCCCACATGTAGTTCTTCCCACCAGGATGTTGTAGGGGTGCTGCTGCTCTGTGTGGTCTGGAACGCCTCCGTGGCAGGCAGACGGATCACATCCTGGAAAGACACTTGGAAAAGCTGAGCAACGGGGCAATGCTTAAGGAGAGTAACGGGGTGATCACCAAAGTTAATTAAACGGATAGGCACTTTACCTTGAGACACGGTCACCAGGCTCTTGGCTGTCCGTATGAAGGGATGATTCTCAATGGGAATAGGTTCCACTAGGGCTTGATAGTCCTGGCCCTGGATCCCTAACACAGCACGGCACCACAGGATGATCTGGGAATTTGGAGGCAGTATTACCGGCCGGTTATCCCGGATCCGGACAGTACAAATTTCTCCTTTCTTGTTGGCGAACCTTTGTTGAGCACACAGCACACTAATAGTCTTTTGAATAACTCTTCTGGAAGCAGGTGAGGCTGAAGATATAGTTTGATTTAATGCGTCAAGCACTTCGGAGTAACATTTTTTTAGAACGTTAGTCCCTAAGATCACAGGGTGTCCTCCTTTATCTCCTGCTTGTACCACAATTACGCCTTGCTGTGGCAGGGTGGCTTCTCCCACCTGAAGGGTAGGTTCCCAATACCCATGCACTTTCACTGGCTTACCGTTGCTGGCAATGATATCTAGCCAGGACTCTGGTGGCTGGGTGAGGAGACTTGGATCCCAGAACTTGTCAAAGGCAGGCCGTTGAATGGTGGTGACCTGTGACCCAGTGTCCAACAGGGCTTCAAAAGTTATCCCGTTGATACATATATTAATTTTTGGACGGGATCCTACATACTTAGGCATCCAGCTTGGATCCTTTGGACCTACTGTTCTACCTCCCGAGGGGCGGTCCTCTGCCTCAGGGGTTGCCCGTTGTAACTGCCAGCACATTGCTTCAGTATGTCCATATTTCTTACAATAGTGGCAGACAGGCTGCTTTCTACTTCTGGGCCGGTAACTCGGTCGCCCATCAGGTTCTTTTGGATATACATCCCTATAGGCAGGTGGGAGTCTTGGAGGAAAAGGGCCTTCATCTTCCAGTAACAGTGGTCTCTCCCACTCCTCTATTTTCTTACACACCTTCTCCAAGCTTAGAGTAAGATGGTTCACTTGCTCCATTAATGCTGCCACCACATCTGTGACTGGAGCCTGGGTGGCCTGACTGACTCCTGCAGGCCCCACATTAACAGTCTTTGGCTGACAAGCCTGAGGTTCAGGGAAGGCTGCTGGCCCTGGAGCAGGGTTCTGGCCTAGTATACTGATGGCCAATTCCTTAAAATCCAAAAATGTACAGTGAGGGTGTTGAGCTGACAACATCCGTAGCTGGCCCTTTAAATGCTCAGTACTTATGCCCACAATGAATTGCTCTCTAAGAGTCCGGTCCTGATCCTCAGCTTCTTTAGGATCCACTTGGACTACAGCTCTCAGCGTCTCTTGTAAGGACAGGGCAAAATCGCGGAGCGACTCTCCAGGCTGCTGCGTTCTGCTGAAGAAACGCATTTTAACTTCTGACACCGTTCTGGCCTCAAATGTGGTGCCCAAGCGATCAAAAATCTGTTCCAGGCTACTCTTCTCAGAACGGGGCCAAGACATGACTTCCCTGCGGGCGGCCCCTTCTAACTGAGCTAGGAGGATCTCCATTTGTTGTTCAGCAGTTATGGGATAAAGCCAGAACAAGGCCAGTATCTGCTCCCTAAAGTCCTTTAGCTTGTGGGCTTCCCCCGAATAACGTGGGAACCAGGGGGCCCCAAAATAATACGGCATGGTTAGCGGCATCAGGCTTGGCGGTGCCGCGGCGGCAGGGGCCCTAGAGTCGGCTGTGGGTACTTCAGAAGGCACGACTGGGGCCGCCTGTCCGATTTCCTCAGGTGCGGACATGGCGTTGCTAGGTGGGTATGGCCCTTTAAATGTAGCGGAGCGGACCGGCAATGGTAATAACTTTTTTTTTTCCACAGTAAAGTCTCTGGTCACTAATGGGGGTCCCTCCGGTGCCCTGGCAGGGGTCGGGAAGGTTCCGGTAAGGTAATCGGAAGAGCCGGCAAAAGTTTAAAGTCTGTACTTACTCCGGTGATGCTCGCTCCAGATCTCGCGAGATGCGTGGCTACGGGCGTTGAGCGTCCTGCGTACAGCGTCAGCAGGTGGGCGCGGCCTCTCGTAGCTCCGGGACTCAGGTAGGCGGCACCTTTTCTTCCAGACAGGGCGGCGTTCTTCCTCCTTGATGGCTGGGCGATGACTCCGCCTGGTTCTTTTCGCGCCAAAGTCCTCTTTTTCGCGCCAAACGGGTCCCACAGGCGCACTTGTAATCCAACTCAGGTTAAGTGGGCAAAATCGCTGTCGATTCACTGACAGCAAGCGGTGGCTTATATAAGCAGCAAACAGTCCAGACAATATAATCTTCACACCGCAAATTATTACAGTTGTCTTTGGCCCAGCAATTTTCAATAAAGCAATTAGGGCTTGGTCACTTTAAGGCAAATAATGGCACACAGTTTTTATATCCGCAATGGCGCAGGAATGATCGTATCCTGTTTGTGACGCCAATTTATGCAGCACGCCAGACCTGCAGGGTATAGCGACAGTGAGGTCACGGTATGGGCAATCGAGGGTTACTCACTTTTCTGAAGAGAACCCTGGGCAGGCATGCGACAGTGAAGGAGAGGTAGACACTAGTTCCTCTGGGGCACACTCTGTAAATATGGACCAGGCCTGATGGTATGTGAGGTGCCCTGGATGTTGTAGGTGTTTTGAGTGCCTTAGGTAAGGTCCCTTTAAGGATCGTGACGCCAGTGCCTGTAACGGTGGCACACCAGTTGGTAGGAATAGTAATTGAGGTACACAGATTGTATGGTGAACCAAACGTTGCTTTACTTGGAAAACAGTCCAACTTTGTACAGTCAATTACAGTTGTTAATGATGATGCAGTCCCTTGAACAATACTTCACAAGCAGGCTTACTTTCAATGATGGCAGGGTATTAATCATGCAAGATACTTGGAGGGTAAACAGTTAATGCTTTGCAGTGCAATGCTGCTCTATCCCCTCAGCTATTCTAGCTGGATGGATCCCAAGGCCCGGATGCCTAATTGCTGGCTTTAATCCTTAGTATATAAATCCTTCCTCCAGTATAGACCCTTGCTCTTCACTTTATAGTACTTCTGCCCATCAAGTTACTTATCTGTACTTGGTTGTATTATCCTCGCTTGGTAGGGAAACTGCAGGTTGCTCCCAGGAGGTGCTCTCCTTCTACTGGGGTATCTCGACTGAGCTATCCTTAGCCTCAGGAGCTTCAGGCTGACTAGGTGACTCCTCTAGTCTCCTGGAATACACTGCCTCTCCCCTGTCTGGGCCGTCCTATATATAACTAGGGCTCTCTAGCTCCCTCTAACGCCTGGGAGGCTAAACTGCACCCTGACAGGCCTGACACCCAGTTAACACAGGGAAATGCATACACATGACATTCAATACAATAAGACACATTAACCCCTTTTGTGTAGTGCCCACCTTTACCTAGTGGGACACTACAACATATTTACAATCTATATTTTGTATTTAATTTTCAGTGAAATAGCATTGCTGATATGATAAAGAAAAATAGCCTAAAACGTTTTCTATGAATATTGAGTTGTTGTTTTTTTATTACTCCTTTCTGAGTCCTTTCGGTATCCTCTTAAGCAATTATTCATGGGTTTAAAAATACACCAAATGTTCCAAACTACCCTATCAGAGTTAACCTATCATTATCCACATCTAAAATGTATCAGTAGTAGAAAAAAAGTAATTATAGCACCATCAAACTTGGTAATCAATGCATATATCTCCAAACTAGTCAGGATGAGAGCAGGCTGGCTGCATGGGTTCTGGACATCTCCTATAAGGGGTATTCTGGGATATTGATGTTCTATCCTTAGTATAGGCCATCAGTATCAGATAGGTGGGGGCCCTACTCTTGGCACCCTCTGCTGTTCAGCTGTTTAAATGGTGTGAGCGTTGCAGCCTCTTCTTTGATTACCTCTGTCTGTCTACCTGCATGGCATATGTATAGTACAGGGGTCGGTAACTACAACTTCCAGCATGCACCCTTGCTTGGCTGTTCTTTTAGCTCAAATAGAGCATTCTCGGAGTTGTAGTTTCAGAACAGCTGGAGTGCCAAAAGTGGCTGATCCCTGGTATAGTGAAAGAGACAAAGTATTGAAGAGGAAGCATCGCTTACATGAGCACTGTGGCCCCTTCAAACAGCTGATTGGATGGCTGGTGAGATTACTATTTTATTGATGGACGATCTTCATTAGAGATGAGCGAATCGAATCCCACAAAGTGGAATTCGATCACAATTTCAGGATGAATCTGATTCGCCTAGGAGCCGAATTTCCTCGTGCTTCGTGTCAGTGAATCAAAACTTACCTCCTCCAAGATGGAGGGCCGCCAGCCTTTATCTTGCCTGAATATCTTGGCGCGCGCGAGATTACATCATCATGCCGGACGGCGTGATGACGTCATATGTCACCATTCCAGGCGGCGTTATGACGTAATCTCGCGCCACACAGGATTTCGGCTGAGATCTTCAAGCAAGATGGCGGCAGCCAGCCCGTCGTGAACAAATGGAGGCGGTAAGTTAAAAAAAAAAAAAACTTTATTGTTAATTTTACACTGCTCTTATCTGAAAAAAAAACAACACAATTTGAAACAACTAAACAAAAAACTGGCTGAGTGTATTGAGGTGGCCAAATCCTTTCCCCACGAGACAGAATTTGCGAAAAAAGAAAAACTATCGCAGAATACCCTGCGATGGGGAGTTCATGTGCCCCATCGTATGCAAATCTGTTCCTGGGCTGGTGGGAAGCTACTCACGTATTCCAAGAAGAAGGTACCGGACAAATTGAACGTATCGGGCTGTGGGCTCGATACATTGACGATATTTTTATAATCTGGAATGGGTATAAAGGTACTTTTGAATCTTTTGTCAAGGACCTTAATATCAATCAAGTGGGCTTATGCTTTACTTGTGAATCTAACAGGGTCTCTTTACTTTCCTTGATATTAGTATAATCAAGAATGATCAGGGGGAATTAGAGACCTCCGTTTATAGAAAACCTAGCTCCACTAATTCTCTCCTGAAGTGGGAGAGCAGTCATCCACTCCCATTCAGGAGAGGGACCCCAAAAGGGCAGTACCTATTCAATTGCTCCACACTGAAGGAGTTTCTCTCCCAGGCGTCGGATTCATGCCCGCGATTTTAGCAACGGGGTTACCCCCATAGAATTCTGAGGTCAGCCTACAGGTCTGCATTAGAACAAGATAGATCTGCCCTCCTTTTTTCCAAGCCCAAAGGAGAACAGGCGAATAGGCTCTTGGAACATGTGGTCCTCTGGTCCCGCTACATAGACGATATTTTCGTTCTGTGGAGCGGGCCAGAGGACGCGTTCACAGTGTTCGTTGAGGATCTCAATGTCAATAACCTAAACCTTAGGTTTACTTCCGTTATAGTGAAGGATCACCTTCCGTTCCTTGATATCTCCATCTCTAGGGGTGTCGGCGGTAGAGTACAAACAACCATCTACCGCAAAACAACGTCCACGAATTCCCTTCTCAGGTGGGATAGCTGCCACCCGACCCCACTTAAACGGGGCATACCGGTCGGACAATACTTAAGACTCAGACGCAATTGTTCCGACACCAGGGAGTTTAAGCGCCAGGCCGACGACCTGAGGAGGCGTTTCCGTGAACGTGGATATCCGGAGAGGACACTTAAGAGGGCCTACCAGAGAGCGTGCGCTGAAACACGCACCTCTTTTTTACACCCCACTAAGAACCCGGTCAGCGACCCTAGGAGACTGATACGGGTCATAGGGACTTTCGATGCGGCATCTACCAACGTAAGAGAGATTATAGGCCGCAACTGGGGGACCCTCCTGATGGACCCAGACTTGAGCGCGGTTCTAAGCCCTCAACCCTCAGTGACCTTTAGGAGGGGCACAAACTTTAGAGACAAATTGGTGAACAGCCACTATTGTCCACCTGAGAAACCTAGAACGTGGCTGGACAACCCGGTTAAGGGCTGCTTTAGATGCGGACACTGCAGTTTCTGTGGTCAGCTCACTCAGGGCAAATCCTTTGCGTTGGACCCAGGTGGTCATGCCCATCACATACGTGATTTTATCAATTTTCGCACCGCAGGTGTTATTTATCTTATCACCTGTGAGTGCGGCAAGCGATATGTCGGTAAGACCCGCAGGGAACTGCGCAAAAGGATGGGAGAGCACCTCGGGGACATACGGAATGATAGGGATACTCCAGTGGCAAGGCACGTCCAGAATCATCATGGGGGCCGTGCATCTGCGGTGTCCTTTCTGGGTATCGAACATGTCCAGAAACCCCAACGTGGAGGCGACTGGGATAAACGTATACTTCAACGCGAGTGTTGGTGGATTTTTAAATGAAAAACTACTCATCCACTAGGCTTAAACGAACAATTGCAGTTCGGTTGCTTCCTGTGAAAGGACCATATATATATGCTTCCACCCTACGTATATACCTCCTTCCAGGCAACCCCTCCTCATCTGGGTTCCCCCCCTGCTTCTTGGGGATTGGACCCTGGAGGGGCTTATAACCACACTGCCATAATCGACATTCAAGTTTGATAGATTATGCAATAATTATTTCACATATTGCTGCATAGTGGCTTGTTTCTGTAATGCTAAGAAAGATAGGGCACCTATTGTTAGCCATTGTGGTTTGCCCTGCCGTTAAATATCCACTTTGTTGTCCAGAGTGGAGGATCTGTGATTATGACCCTCCATGGACTCATTACCTGCGAGTGGCTTGTAGCAGCTGAGTTCAAAGGATACACTCAGCTCCACCCACTCAGCTCTCTGGAGATGCCGCGATATCCACCCATCCAGCGTCAGCCAGCCCCGCCCACTCGGCAGCGCTTACCTGCCTGGTGATGGACGGGCTGGGAGGTGGACGCATATAGCGGAGGGACGGCCGCGGCACTCCAGACTGGTGACACGTACACACGTGACCCAGAGCGTGGGCCGCGCCATCAGATTGGGACCGCTAGGTCATTTGACTGCGCCTGCGTCATCAGCCTGCGCCACCCATCGGAGAGTGGCGCACGCATGCGCAGCGTTAATTCCGCCCCCTTACCATTCAAAAACAGGCGTTAATTCCGCCCCCTTACCATTCAAAAACGCCATACATCCCGCCTCAGCAAAACGGATTGATGCCGGCCTAGCCAGTTGGATGCCATATGCACCAAGGCCTGACTGTAAGTACAAGCATCTTCTACTGCCCGAATCCCCACCCATATGTTTGGAGACTACTTATCCACATATTGTTTTTAGGGGGTCACTGTACTTATGTATGCTGTTTTCTACTAAATAGATCAATCTTATTACAGTAGCTTATAGGGCGTTTGTACCTTTTTTCTTGTGTGTTTCAGATGTACCTGGATTTGCCATACGCACTCTAGTTACAGAATCAACCACGTTATTCACTATTAAGTGGTTAGAGGTAGCCAGTACCTCCCTCCTAATAACCTAGCATAAGCTCAGTTTCTTATGTGGCTGTGAGGTCTCTTTTAAATAGACTAAGTACACTTAATGACCTTCTCTAGTCTGTCCTAAGCCACGGGCGTCTAGTAGTACATCACTGACACCTGGTGACTTAGACAACAGCCACTAGTACCAACCCCCATCCCCTGATGACTCAAGAGGTTGTCAGTACTAGTATTTTTTCTATGTATGTTCCATTTTTGATGAAACGCATAGGGACATATGAGCATACTTTCATTCATCCAGGGACATATGAGCACATTCTCATTTTGTCCACGGTGTTATCACCACCTTTAGTCTAACTAGATTAGGTGTTCCCCTCCCCATCACCCTGACAGGGTCTCATAGGGACCTCAGTTCAGGGTAAGGTTCCGGACGGGACCACCCCTTGCGGGGCACGGATCCCATGTTAGGGTAACAGGGTCACAGTAGGTCAAGTAGGGCGCAACAGGGACAGTTGTTCCCCTTGCGGCCCCTCTCTTCAAAAGGCATTTCCTTACCTACGAAGTACCCTTCCCTCAGATCGGAACACCCTATCCATGTGCTAGAATAAGAACTTACCTTGGTCGTCTGCATTGCCCGTTCGTCATCAAGCACGGCTTGCCCCGGTACCGGTAAGATCCATCCTTATTTCTTATCCCGACTGGGCTCGCTCCTGCTCTCCAAGCGGGATCCAGGACACCCTCGCCGGGGTCTATTAGCACCATTGTGGCACCTCGTGACCCTTGGGGTCCACACAGCCTTATAAAGGGCTCACTCTAGGGACCCTGGGTACAGTGAGTCACTGCTCTAGTGGCACACCTGTACACAGTACCCGACCGTGTCTGTTTGTTTGTCTTGTAAGGGGACTTTACTTGTTTTAGTCATACCAATAAATATCACGTTTTAATTGTTACTGCCCCTTTGATTTTCCCATTACGCTTGACAGCAGTACCTTGGGGAGAGGTGCGCTCGCACCGTTCTCACCCTCACAGGACAACTCAAATTTTTCTTCTACTACGCTTATTCATCTCCACCTTCGACAGAGCCACCAAATCCATACGTGACATAATTGAAAGAAATTGGCCTATTCTGACTATGGATCTGGATTTAAAAGAGGTAGTGGGCGATCAACCACACATCACCTATCAGGTGGTTATAGTCTATGGGACCGTTTGGTCCAGAGTCATTTTACCACCCCCCCCCCCTCCACCTGGTTGTCCCTGGCTTCAGAAGAAAATTAGCTGCTGTTACAGATGTATCGTCAGCATAGCCTGTAGATACATTCAGACTGGCCACTCTTTCACGAGCAATGTCACCGGCAGAAACTATTCTATTCATCAATACATTAAGTGTAATACACGTGGGGTTATCTATTGGCTCGCCTGTGAATGTGGCAAGGAGTATATAGGTAAAACCATTAGAGAGTAGGTGAACACCTTAATGATATTACGAACAAGCGTGACACCCCAGTAGTCAAACATGTGAACCACTTTCATCAGGGTAGAGCATGTCTCTGCTTTATGGGCATTGAGAGAGTTGACCCCCCCTCCCTTCCCCAAGGGGATGGGATTGGGACAACCGCATCTTACAAAAGGAAGAACGCTGGATATACCAGCTTAAAACTGTAACTCCCCTAGGACTGAATGAGCAGCTGAACTTTGGCTGCTTTGTTTAATTCCCCTCCGAGCAGCTTAGGTCCAGCCCCCTTGTACTTACTAATTTTTGTTTTTATTTTTTTTCGGTCTTTTTTTCATTTTGCACTGTCCTAATCTACTTATCCTAATGCCCTTTAACCAAACTGAATCATCCTAGCATTCACCTTCCATTTTACACACATTTGTGTGCTAATTTGGCAAATGTGTCATGTTTTTTTTCTTTCTGGGTCCCCCAGCCCCTCTGCATACCTTTGTTGATTCCTGCCAAAATACTCTCTCTATAATTTCCAGTTTGATACTAGAGAACTAGTGACATCACAGTTCATTTATTTACCAGTTTTCAGCTGTGTACTATACAGCGTTCCGGTTGCTAGGTACCGCTGTTTTGTGATATTCCTTCCTCAGTACCGCCCTCACACGTGACCCGACGCCACGATCCAGTTGAGCTTAAGTTGCGTTCCACCTACTGGGTGGTTGTGTCATGTTTTGTCGCTCACATGACCCGCTCACCTGACCAGAGGGGGCGGATCTTTCTCTTGAACTCGCAATTTGACTGTTTATAACCGGTGTTCACGCCGTCACACACTGGCGCACTGTATTATGTAACCTGACTGGGGGCCTATTTCCCTAGACTGCGCCCCTCCACTGATGGGCTTGCAGCATCGCCGATACTTTTCCTTTCCTTCGGTCCACTGACTGTAAGGTAGGTTGTAATATTTTATTTGTTAGGGTACTTTCACACTAGCGGCAGGACGGATCCGACAGGCTGTTCACCCTGTCTGATTCATCCTACCACTATTTCGCCATGCCGACGGACCGCCGCTCCGTCCCCATTGACTATAATGGGGACGGGGCGGAGCTCCGGCGCAACACGGCAGTGAGAAGCGCCAGACTAAGAAGTCGGACATTTCGCCGTGCACTGCCGTGCTGCGCTGTAGCTCCGCCCCATCCCCATAATAGTTAATGGGGACGGAGCGGCGGGACAGAGCGGCGGGACAGAGCGGCGGGACGGAGCGGTGGTCCGGCGGCATGGCGAAATAGTGGCAGGACGGATCCGACAGGGTGAACAGCCTGTCGGATCCGTCCTGCCGCTAGTGTGAAAATAGCTTTACCTCATTTGTGTCTTTTGTTTATTCCCTATAATTTACCCTAACGCTGGGTTCACACCTGAGCGTTTTACAGCGCGTTCCTACGCGCTGTAAAACGCACAACAGGCAAGAACCAATGATTCCCTATGGGAAGGGTTCACACCTGGGCGTTTTACAGCGCGTACGATCGCGCTGTAAAACGCCCAACGCTCAAACAAGTACAGGAGCTTTTTTTGGCGCGTTTGACGCGCGTTTGGGCCATAGACTCTTTGGACAACACTGCTGTCAATCACTCAAACGCACGTTCACTATTAAAAAAAACGCGCATAAAACGCGCGACAAAAACGCGCATAGAAACGCGCGTTTAAGAAACGCCTAGGTGTGAACCCAGCGTTAGACTATATTTATGTATTCCCTCTGTTTGCAGGTTGTCACCTATTTATAAAATCCATCCCTACGATATATCTCCCCTGATGATTGACCACATGAAACGTCGGAAATTACCTTATAGGGTTAACTAGGGACTCTGTCAGGGACAGGGATCCGGATGGGGTCGCCCCTTTCGGGGTGGGTGCTCTGTGTAGATAGGTAGGGTGCATGTAGTCCCCCTCCCTCCTAATAGGGTCATCTAGGGACATTTATTCCTGCCGTGTCCACACAGGGCCTTGTAAAGACGACCAAGACGACCAAGCGAGACGATGACCTGTCGACCACAAAAGGAACTGGAACGTTAAACTGTTCAACTGGGTGGCCGACGGTCCTTTCTACAAGTTTGCCTCACGCAACCATCAGTAAGACCGTTCAATTTTACGTTTGGGAGCATTACCACAGTCTCACAGCGTTTAAAGCATTCTACATGGTGCGCTTTTGTTTTTCTATTCATTAAGGTGCTTTTCACCAGCAGTTTTAAAATATAATATTAAAGGTTATGTTTTAACTTCCTCTTTTTGCCCCTCTTATGTTTACATTTATATATTGCATTGATTTTGGGAGATTTTTTGCGTATCCATTTATAGTACTGTTTAAATTTACACTCAGATACCGTGATCATGTATGAACGTGGCATCTGAGGGGTACAATGACGGGGGCGGCGCTATCGCAGCTCCCTGTCATTGCACTCACTACATAATTTTTTTTTTAAAGAAATTCGCTCATCTCTAATCCTCATGATTGACCATCAGTATGCTAATCCTGGAAAACTCATTTGAGTGCGAAAAGCAGGAGCGAAAGTACTTAAACTCTATAAAACACTTGTGATTGATTTTTCTGTGTGGAGCTTCGCATGGAGCTCTGATCTGTAAACATCATGTGGTCAATTTTACAGATACCTTAAATGGGTTGTTTAAATTGTGTGCCCTACTGTCACGTACCGGTGACCAGACCAGCCCACCGTGTCACACGACAAGGGTTGCCCAAGCCCTACAGGCCGATTCACCTCACGCTACCACCTGCGCCGGGCCATAACTTGAGCATAAATTGCCACCTGAAGCCTGCAAGCACACCCACGCAATAACACGAAAATGTTGATGCCACCACCCGCCAGTTATAAGGTTGACAGGACAACCCTGAGTGTTCCACTTGCAAGCAGACACACACACGATAGTAGGCCTCACGGAAAAACAACATACAGCCTCAGACTGCGCACACTCTTCATTGAGCTAACAGATTCTTAAGGTTACAAGACAAACCATCAAACTTTTAGGTTTAATGTATAAAAAATAGACAGTACTTGGTTACAAAAAATTATTAACAAGAGACATACATAAATGCTAAACAATTGTAAAATAAAAAGGAGAAAACAAAGAAAGTTCTAATACTTAACATTTGTGTGGTAAAAGTCCTTTCCTCACAGGAGATTTGGGCAGAGTTATTTTTGATTTAAAAAACCTTTATTACAATCAATCGTTATAGATACATACTTTAGTACAGTGACGCAGCACAGGCCATGAGGCAGCACTTAATAAATTACTTACGGTCTTCTTTGCGAGCATGGCATTGTTATGTAAAGCACAGGCTAACCTACACTATACATCACAATGCATGCTACACTAGCATACCTATTCAATAACAAAACCTTCCAACAAAGCATTTAGACAGTGATGAGGGGAGGGGGATGGGAAGGAGGGGGTAAGGAGGGGAAATCACATGCCCTCGGCTTTATTGAGAAGACATAAACAAACGGGGGGATAGGGGGAAGGAGAGGGGTTTAGTCCTCTTATTTGTCGTCGACGTCCAAGATGTTGTAATCCCGCAGCAGACTGTGAATAAGCCTGTTGCAGTCCAGGACGGACTTGTTCTCCCTTCTGAGTACGAGCCGGTTCCTGGCAAACCATATAGTGTCCTTAAAACAGTCCATAAGGCTCCAGGCCTCCTGGATGGCTCCAACTGTATGAATCCCAGGAAATAGTCCGTACAGCACTCAAGTGCATTGCAGGCTGTTCCTGGGCACAGAGTCTTTGAGTTCATGTTCCAGGGCATCCAACAGGCCCTGTAGGCAGAGTAATGGTGCACAAACCAATTTGATTGGATTTCCTACTTTGTGACACCCAAATATCCATGGATTGCATTTTTATGCCTTTCATAGACATAAGGCATAGGCCTGAGGCGGATTCTCACTCCCACCTCTGGTTCAGCCCCTCTGGGCCAAGCTACATTACCCATGCAGCCGGCCCACTGGCCAACTAGGGAACAGGTATAAAAACATCCAAAAGATAGTTTCACAGTTGCCATGGTGAATATACAGACCCCAGTCCTTCTTTATAATTCATATCTTGTCGATCCGAATCCTAGCATATCAAATGCTACACGTCCAGGATGCTCGGAAGATGAGATACTTATTTTAAGAAGATGAATGCGAGTTGATATGCCATGCCTGGTGTCCATGCGAAGCCCCCATCATTCTAGAGATGATAAGCTAGATTTGGGGGACATCTGATCCCTCCTGAACAAGTTATGAAGGATTACGGATTATGGTTTATGCTCTGGTTAGGAAGCCCCCATGCTGACACAAGGCGCCAGAGAGTCTGCTGTCCCCTGTCCCGAGTGTCACCAGCAAACGGGCCCATCCTCGTTAACATCTCTGTGCTAACTACCCCCCGGGGAGCAGGCTGCTGTTTTCCCAGGTATGAGGCAGACATCTTGGCCTATATGCAGCCTTAAACCAATTCATCAATGGCTGATGGCCTGGCAACACGAATACATAAATACATACTGTATATATACAGTTGCAAGAAAAAGTATGTGAACCCTTTGGAATGATATGGATTTCTGCACAAATTGGTCATAAAATGTGATCTGATCTTCATCTAAGTCACAACAATAGACAATCACAGTCTGCTTAAACTAATAACACACAAAGAATTACATGTTACCATGTTTTTATTGAACACACCATGTAAACATTCACAGTGCAGGTAGAAAAATTATGTGAACCCCTAGACTAATGACATCTCCAAGAGCTAATTGGAGTGAGGTGTCAGCCAACTGGAGTCCAATCAATGAGATGAGATTGGAGGTGTTGGTTACAGCTGCCCTGCCCTATAAAAAACACACACCAGTTCTGGGTTTGCTTTTCACAAGAAGCATTGCCTGATGTGAATGATGCAGCATGGCAATCTGGCAATCTGCTAGAGTTCTCTGGATCCTGCAAAGCCAGAAAGTGCCACTTGCCTGTTGACCATGATGGGAATCGGTGGGGATCTGGCAGTTCCCCAGCATAGATGCCAGGGTTCGGCGAGACAAAAATCATGACGTGCAGCAATATTTTGCTGGCCGAACAAGTCAGTTCTAAATGGAACTTGAAAATATTTAAATATGTTAACTAGCTTTGAAGCAAAAGTTCTGGATTAAGATGCTTTCACTTCTGTACAATTTTGATGTAGTGAAAGAAAAATCAAAAATGCAAATAGCTTTCAGTTGAAAACATCATCACCTAGTTAGAAGAATAACAATTCCTTTTGGGAGAGTACTTCCTTTTGGTTGCCAGATACATTTTAGAACTACATGTGGTAACTAGTGTTGAGTGAATCAAAGTTTCCGAAGTGGACTTCGATCCAAATTTCAAGAAAAATTTGATTTGACACAAAGCTGAATTTCCTCGCTCTTCATGGTAACAAGTCTATTTTTCCTGAAATGGCAGTTAAAAAAATAAACCAAAACATACTCACCTTATCCATTTGCAAGTGAAGAGTGTGTCGTGGTGAATCAAATTTTTCATAACTTCGCTCATCTCTAGTGGTCACCCCCAGGAACTTTGTCTTTGAAAGTCAGTTCCACCCAAGAACAAAATTGTATAATTGTAAAGTAAAAGTTTTCTGGAACTTTTAGTACATTTTAATGGTGCGCAATTGCACTTTTTTCAGTGCATTATATCTGTTTGGTGTTATTAAATGTGTTGCATTATAGGACAAGTTTTTTTGGGGCAATAACACCATTATTATACCAACTAAATTAAACACAAATACACACTGTAGATAGAAATATTACCACGTCTCTTTCATCATTATATTGTTGTTGTGGGGGGAGAGCAATCATATTACAAGTTTGCAACATGTGATTATACAGTAGAGAAAGATCTTTTCTGAAACTGTGTTTTTAAACACAAATAACACAGTAGTCAAATCCTAGACCAGCCTTTCCTGCATCATTATAATGTTGGTGTGGGGGGAGGATAATAGCATCACAAATTATCAATTTGTGTTTTACAGCAGAGAGGTCTTGGCTGAAACTTTTTAAAACTCAAATAGCACAGCAGGCAGAAATCTTACTAGCGCTGGTACTACGTTATTCTAAAAGTAAATTGTCAACAGCAGTATTCACTGTGTTTGCACAAAGGGAAGGACATTTAATTATGCCTCTATCTTTAAGTTACAGAAAACATGCTTGCAGTTTTGCTATAACTGTTCCATAATTTGTGTGACTGTGTACAAAACCCGTGACTTTTCACTTAGGAAAATCATGAGTTTACATTAGGCCTCATAATAAAATGTCTGGAATATGCAAGGTTTCAAAAATAAAGACCCAGTGTCAGGCCTTGTCCTCCCACAGCCAGAATGTAGGTAGCAGCACGAACTATCTGACCAGTAGTAGTAGTAGTAGGCCACAGTTCTTTCTAGTTTTGGAAAGGCACAACATTATCATTGAGAAGTATGGATTGGAAGGCAAACTCCTCCTCTCAGTCACAGCAGGGTGACGTGGATGTCACCACTGATTCTGACACTGTAAGTTCAAGCCAGGGGTCACAGCATTCCTCCTGCTCCTCCTCTTTCCAGCCCCAGTAAAGCCTGTCAGTGGCGTCCTCTATGTCTTCACTGAAGAGGCAACAAAACTTCACCACACAGTCCAGCAGATAGTCAACAGAGTCTCCACGCTGTTGGCTTGTGTGAGAGCAGTAAGCATTGGGATTACCCTGAGGAGGAGGCTGAGGTAGAGGCAGGGGACCCCATGCATAGCAGTGCTGCTGGTGATGATGGCACTTGTAGCCATGGTGGTGGCAGTAGGGGCAGTGGTAGCAACAGAGACAAAGCAGGGAATCGACAGGAGGGCCAAGGAGGTCAACGAGAGATTAGTGATGGCCTTGCGGTTCGCCCAACAGTCGGTTCGCGGGCAACTTTGCGTGTTCACGATCCGCCAAACATGCAAATATGCGGCGATGTCCGCTCGCGCCATATTCTTTTGCATTGCGCCTAACTTTGACCCATGAAACATTCATCAGGTGGGACAGGACAGCCAATTGAGATGTTTCAGCACATGGACACCCCCCAACGCTATTAAAGAACCCAATCTGGCAGCCATTTTACATTATGGGTTTTGCCAGTGTAGCAAGAGGTTGCATTTTGGAGCAGGGACAGGCTGTTAGGAACATACGGACACCAAACGCTAGCTAATAGGGTCATAAAAGTCCTTTTAAGGACTGGTAACGTTGTGCTATCGATAGGTGTAATACACAGAGGGGTGTGATATACTTATAATATACTTTCTAACATAGAAAGTATATTATGGTGCATTTGTGTGCTTCCAGAAAATACTGACTGAGAGCTGCGATCTATCAGCTTCCACAAAATAGTGAAAGAGGTTTTCCATATACCTGCGTCCACAAAATACAGATTGCGGGTTTTGATATACCAGCTTCAACTAACAACTGATTGAGGCCTGACATACTGTATATCAGCTTCCATAAAATAGTAATAGAGGTTTTCAATATACCTGCATCTACAAAATTACGGCTTGAGGGTAATATACCAGCTTCAACTAACAACTGATTGAGGCCTGCCATATTTACAAATACTGCTCTTCTCTAGAGATTTTGGCACAGGGTCATTTTGAAAATGACAGGCAGAGGAGGAGGCAGGCTGTTCCGCAGGGGAGGTAGGGGTCGGGCAGGTGCACCAGGCCGGAGCCTAAGTGGGAAGTTGGAGAAGGTGCGAGCGATTATATCAAAGAACGCACCAGAGTTGATTGAGTGGCTCACTCAGCCTTCCGCTTCTGCACCCTCCTAATCCTCTGTATAGGCACCCTTCTGATCCTCTGCTGTGTGCACCCTTAAAGGCACCACCACCACAATAGCCCCTCCACTCGAGTCAGAGGAATTAATTTTCCATCTATTCCCAGACCATACCAATGCATAGCCATTCTTGGCGTCGGATGAGGAAGAGGAGGTAGCAATGGCCGCCACCCAGCAGTCTGACGACAGTACCCAGATCAGCCCAAGGAGGGTTGTTCCCGCTGTTGCTGCCTACTCCGAGATCTCTAATGTCACTGGTGGTGAAGGTGACGATGATGACGTGTCGATGGATGTCACGTGGTTGCCCACAAGAGAGGAAGAGGAGGGGAGTTCAGAGGGAGGAACAGAGCAGCATATAGGGAGGAGAAGGATGAAAAGCAGGCAGAACTCACAGTGCACAGGAGGCAAAAAGCAGACTCCAAATGTATATGGAGACAGCCATCCACCATGCACGGTCACATCTTGCGCTCCCAGGACACCGGCACATGGCTCCGCAGTGTGGGCTTTTTTTAACGTGTCAGCTGCTGAAAATAGTGTTGCCATCTGCAGCCTGTGCTGTCAACACATACGTCGCGGTAAGCCCAAAACTCAACTAGGGATGGCCGCCTTAAGAAGGCACCTGGCCTTCCATCACCGAGCCCATTGGGAATAACGTTGTTAGAACCCACAAAGCCACACTCCCGGCGCTCCACGTCCTGCCTCTTCACCTTCTCCTTTTCCTCTCTCCTCCCAATTGTCCTCCACTCCACCTTCCACCGTGCCATCATCGCGTTCATCTAGCACAAGGCAGGCTTCTGTGGCCCAAATGTTCGAGCATAAAAAAATTATGATGCCGGATAATCCTCTTGACCAATGGCTGACCTCTGGCTTGTCGGAATTACCAGCCCGCCAACTACTGCCATATAAATTGGTGGACTCGGAGGCCTTTAGAAAATTTGTGGCCATTGTCACACCGCAATTGAAGGTCCCCAGAAGGAAATATTTCTGCCAGAAGGGAATCCCTGAACTATATGGCCATGTTTAGCGGCAAGTTAATATATCTCTGGCATACAGTGTCGGTGCCAAGATGCATCTGACCACAGACACTTGGTCTAGCAAACACGTGCAGTGAAGGAACATAACTTTTACTGCCCACTGGGTGAACCTTCTGACTGCCGTCAAGCATGCAACCCGTGGCACCCGTGTGGATTTAGTGTTACCACCAGAGATTGCATGCAGGCCGGCCGGCCTCTTCTTCTCCTCCTCCTACTCCATCCTCCGTCTCCACCTCAGCTGACTCGTCCTTTTCCACTGCTACCGCTACACCCCCCCAAGCTCCCCAGAACCTATTCGACGTGCCAGGTGAGACTTTGCCCTGCTGTGCTGTGGCTGTTGAGCCACATCGGTCCTGCACTGCTTTCTGCTTTGCGGTCACAGGCCGATCAGTGGCTAACCCCGCTCAATTTGACAGCTGGTAAAGTGGTGTGCGACAACGGTGCCAATCTGCTGAGCGCGCTGAAACAAGGCTAAATGACACACATCCTGAAATTAGTCGTGCAGAGATTCGTTGGCAAATACCCCGGGGTCCAGAACGTCTTGCGGCAGGCCAGGAAAATCTCTGGCCATTTTAGAAGATCTTACACGGCCATGGCTCGCCTTGCTGACTTTCAGCGGCGACACCACTTGCCCTTCAGACGTCTGATTTGTGACTGCCTAATGCTCTGGAACTGCACCTTGTATATTCTTGATAGGCTGCTCCAGCAGAAACGTGCCGCTAACGACTACCTGTACGAAATCTGCGTCAGGACAGGTTCTGGGGAGCTTGGTTTCTTTTCACCGGGCCAGTGGCTGCTCATGCGCGATGCATGCAGACTTCTGCGGAGCAAGAAGAGCAGGCTTTAAACTTTTCGGGGATCCCTGGTGTTGTCAGTGGATGGGGGGAGGAGACCGAGGACGACATTCTCCTAGGCGATGAGCAGGAGCTCCACCCCTTCAAATTTAGTGCAAATGGGGGCCTTCATGCTCCAATGTTTAAAGAGGGACCCCTATATAAAAAGTATAAAGGTCAAGGACCTGTACTGGGTGTCAACGTACTTAGACCCCCGGTACAAACACAAAATGGCGGACATGTTACCAGCATCACAGAGGGCTGTCAGAATGCAGCATTTCCAGACCTTGCTGCGAGAGATGCTGCATTCTGCTGTTGCGGGTACTGGCAGAGGAATTTCCACCCACAGCAAAACAGGTGCGGGTACCAATCCTACCGCGCCTGTGGTTTGAAGATATGTTGGTCACTTCGGATATGTGATCATTCTTGCAGCCAACCCATCGACAGCCGCCCTTCGGATCCAGCCTAAGGGAACGCCTAGACCGACAGGTGTCCGACTACATCGGGTTAACGGCCGCTTGACTACTGGGTGTGCAGGCCTGACCTGGCACAATTTTCCATGGAACTCTTGTCTTGCCCCTCATCAAGTGTCCTGTCCAAAATGACGTTCAGCGCAGCAGGGGGGATCGTGACCGATAAGCGCACTCGCCTAGCTCATGACAGTGTGGATTACCTCACATTTTTTAAAATGAATGAGGCATGGATCTCGGAGGAATTCAACAACTGTGAGGACCACGTGTAATTGAATTTCCTCATGCCAGCCCACACATATCTGTAATTTTTGGAGCCTGTACTGGCCTACAGTTACATTTTTATCCTGTGACCGCCTAATGTACCTCCAGCCACAGAATCCAAAGTCCTTTGCTATCAGGTGAATGCTATTGGCTAATTTTTAGGGCCTGTACTGGCCGACAGTTACATATTTTATCTCTAGCAACATAATCACACCCTTGTCTCACTCCTCTGCCTCTCATTATTGTGGCGTATAAACAGCATTCACTATAAGGACCTTCAAATGTCACAGGGTCATGTGACTGTGCCCCTCACCCTGTACTGTGCCCTTTTATACCCTGCATTATGCCCTCTTACCACACCCTGTACAGTGCCCCTAGTCATTCCCTGTACTGTGTGCCCTCTTATACCCTTTTATCCTGTCATGGTATGACGGTGTTATCCGGTCACTGTATAGAGGTGTTATCCGGTCAATATATGACAGTGGTATCCAATAACTGGATGGCCATAACTGTATCCCTTTCTCTGCCCGCGCCATCCTTTTTTAGACCAGGCATGAGTGGGAAAAATATGCAGTGATAAGGACCTTTGCGCCACAATCTGTATCAGAAATACGCCTAACATAGATGTACTTCTACATAATAAATGACTACCTACGGTAATTGTATTATTATTCGGGGGTAGGGTAATATCTTTACATTATATAGATTCTAGTGTATTATACTGTGCCCTGTATTTCCCAGTAGAAAATGATCCTTGGGAAACACAGTCCTTATCTCTGACCACTAGGACCAGTTAGCGCTCTGTCAGTACATGGCGGCCTCTATTCTCCACTACGCTGCTGTGCTGTGTACTGGTGCTTATTCTGACACTAGGGCTGGGTTCACATTCTATTTTTGCAATCCATTTATTGCATACCAAAAATGTATGCGTTAACAGATGCCTCAGACTGATGCCGTACAGTGGCGACCGTTCACCATGAAGTTCCATGGTAGAAAAAAATATTACGTTAACGTATGCATTTTTTTAATGGACTCTGCAGGATACAAAAACGTGGAGCGCTGCACATTTGTATACATCAAACTGATAGGAAAAAATCTTCTAGGCTCCAGCAGGGCACATTTTTGAGAGTTTCCCTTTAAGACGCATAAAATGGCCCCTGATACATATTTTTTGTGGGAATTTTTGCCAATAATCCCTCTCTGGTATGTCACTGTCCATGTTTGTGGGACTATTTGTGTACTTCTAGTAAGTGTTTGCTGGCTGCAAATATGACCTGAAGGTTTTTTAGGTTCACCTGCCATTACAGTGAATACGGCCCGCCGCGAACACCCGTTTCACGAACATTTGATCACGAACGCGCGTTCGCGAATCATCCCGGCCGATGTTCATCCATCACTACGAGAGATATCACAGTCTGATAAAAGTGTTGGATCGTGTGAGGACTATGACGATGATTGTTTTGGAAAGAACTTGGGAGCCAAATTGGGGTGCTGAGGAGGAGGATAAAACTTTAGAGGAGAAGGATAGTGGCTGCTGTGGCAATAAAGAGTGTAGACAATGTACGGTCAAAACCTATGAAAGAACCGGCAGGGCCAGATCTGCTTCTATTGTGGTCAACTTGGGAAATGGTGATGCCGCTGATACTGTTAGCGCAGGCTCAAAACATCGCAGACCTAGGCCAAGATCGGCTGCCGCTAGCTCTCTGCAAGCAACTCTCATATGGCAGTTATTCTCCATATGGCTAGAAAACAAAATCCCAGCCATATGAAATATCTGCAGGATTAAAATAAGCCAGGGGTGTTCAAACACAAACATAGATACTAGGGCTCTGCTGCAGCACATGAGGCGGTATCACTGGTTCCTGTGGGACAAGTATAGCATTCTCAATCAGCTGATCAGTTTCTTCCTTTCCCTTGTCATGCGCTCCATCATGAGATATCCATAACAGAATGTGTGCCCATGAAAAAAACTATTCTTGACCAGCAATTAGCTCATATGCAAGCTGAACTTTCACCTGGCGAAGTTGCTGATGGGTTAGTTGCCGTTATAACACTTACGCTGGGTTCAGACCTGAGCGTTGTGAAACGAGCGCTCTGTATGCGCGATTGTACGGGCGTTTACAATCGCGCATACAGAGACAGGGGTGCACACATTGTCGCGCGTTCCCGAATTTCTATGTGTGGGAACGCGCGACAAACGCCCCAAAAAAAGCTCAAGCACTTGTTTGAGCGTCGGGCGTTTTACAGCGCGATCGTACGCGCTGTAAAACGCCCAGGTGAGAACCATTCCCATAGGGAATCATTGGTTCTTGCCTGTTGTGCGTTTTGCAGCGAGTAGGAACGCGCTGTAAAACGCTCAGGTGTGAACCCAGCGTTAGGCCCCTTGCAGACGAGCGTCCCGGATTCAGTCCGGATGTGCTGTGGGCGGGTTCAGGGAAACCTACGCGTGTTTGCACGCAATTTGTCTGTGAGTGTGTTGTGTTGTTCAGTTTTTTCCACGCAAGTGCAAAGCGTTTTAATGCGTTTTGCACGCATGTGATAAAAAACTGAATGTGGTACCCAGACCTGAACCCGGACTTCTTCACTGAAGTTTGGGTTTGGGTTCGGTGTTCTGTCGATTTTATTATTTTCCATTATAACATGGCTATAAGGGAAAATAATAGCATTCTGAATACAGAATGCTATGTCAAATGTACACTGTGATGGTGGTGAACGCGATGACGTCCGTACAGGTCCTTTTGCAGGTCCTGCAAGAAGAAGAAAGAAGACAATAACGGCTGTGCGATCAAGTGGATGAGGTGTGTAATTTTTTAATTCTTTTTTAACACTCAATGGACATTTTACTTAGCATTCTGTATTAAAGAATGCTATTATTTTCCATTATGACCATGTTATAATGGAAAATAATAAAGTAAATGGACTTTAATAGGGTCCCGGGGCTCATCCCTATTGATTAACGTCATCTCCTCAGCAACCATCCATGAAAATCGCATTGCATCTGCACTTGCTTGTGGATGCTATGCGATTTTCACGCAGCCCCATTCACTTCTATGGGGCCTGCGTTGCGTGAAAAATGCAGAATATAGAACATGCTGCGATTTTCAAGCAGCGCACAAGTGATGCGTGAAAAACATCGCTCATGTACACAGCCCCATTAAAGTGAATGGGTCTGGATTCAGTGCGGGTGCAATGCGTTCACGTCACGAATTGCACCCACGCGGGAAAACTTGCCTGTGTGAAAAGGGCCTTACATGTGGTAAATGTGGAGCACTTCCGCACCGTCGCCTCAATCAAATTTTTTTGGGGTGTGGCCCAGGCATGTCCTGGGATTCTTGGCAGTCAAGCAAGAGTACCAATGCTATTTGGAAAATGTTACTTGCCAGTCAGCAAATGTGATGCACTTCCGCACCTTTGATATTTGAATGTCATATGGGCAGTCATTCTGACATCGTTACATGCTTGGTCTCCCAACAAGCATTTTTCTTCTCCATAACACAATGTTTGGTTAAACACAATCTGCCCTGTTAAGGGACAATTTTTGGAAGCTTTGAAATATGAAAAAGGATAACACATGCAACGGCGCAAGGTGTTTTTAAATATGAAGTTGTTGATGCCATCAAACATGTGTTTTCCCATAGCTATGTATGTCATTGTCACTCAGAATTTATTTACTATTAGGCCTAGTTCACACAACCGTATGGCTTTTATTGTTTTTTGCGGTCCGTTTTTCACGGATCCGTTGTTCCGTTTTTGAGTTCCGTTGTGTTTCCGTTTCCTTTCCGTTTTTCCGTTCCGTTTTTCCATATGCCATGTACAGTATACAGTAATTACATAGAAAAAATTGGGCTGGCCATAACATTTTCAATAGATGGTTCAGAAAAAACGGAACAGAAACGGAAGACATACGGATGCATTTCCGTATGTGTTCCGTTTTTTTGCGGACCCATTGACTTAAATGGAGCCACGACCCCACGACCTGTGATTTACGGCCAAATATAGGACAAACTCTATCTTTCAACGGAACGGAAAAACGGAAACGGAATGCATACGGAACACATTCCGTTTTTTTTGCGGAACCATTGAAATGAATGGTTCCGTATACGGATCGTATACGGAACACAAAAAAACGGACCGTACACTCGCAAAAAAAACATTTGTGTGAACTAGGCCTTACTGTTATTGCGTTTAAGAGCTTAGGAAAGGGGGAGGGAGGACAGAAATAGCAAAAATTCATAAAAAGTTAACAGAAAGCAATTCCATCTTTGCCTAAAAATAATCCTAGTATACTAGACGGTGTTATATACCAATTTTCAGGGCTATTGGAGGAACTTTGGTTTAGGTAGAATCGATTCGGATCCAAACCAAACTTTTTGAAAAAATTCCACAAACCTGAAACAAACCAAATCTTAAAAGGTTTGCTCATCTCTACTTTGAATTTTGGAAATGTATCAGTTTTTAATGGCCATTTTTAACAGCCATTAAAAACAGATGAAAAACAGCTGTTAAAAAAATAGATACACACACTGTTGAAAATGGCCATAAAAAACTTTTTTTTAACAGTCGTTATTTTTCACAGTTCACTTGTTTTATATTATAAAAAATAAATATTGTTTTTTTATCTAATTTCCAATGTATGCAGTATATTCTACAGCACAGCAACATAGCTTGCAATCAGTCACACTAGTCACTGTGCCCAGTGGGGCTCACAATCTTCTTTCACACCCCGGGTGAGTTTAATAGGAAGCCAATCAGCCTATTACTATGTAATTAGCTAATTATTATTTATGCTGGCTATTGCTTCAATCTATCATGCTGCATGGCCAACTTGGAGTAATGTAGCATTACTAGAGAAAATTAGAGATCATTGTTCTCTGCCCGGAAATTGACCCATCTGAAATATATAACTATTACTTTTGTAAATATATTAATTAAAATGCAAATACAAAAACCTACTCACTGATATCCCCATTCAGAGATACTTGCCATATTTAAATGTCAATCTAAGATGCATCACAGCATGAACTTTCAGCTATTCAATTCTGCTATTCTGATCTGTATGCTTTGCTAATAAGTGTATTCTATTAAAACCTGCACTTAAAAAAAAACTATTTTAAACTCACAAGGAGATGAAACTGCAAGGAATAGCTTTGTGATTCCTGACAGCTGAGAATTACTGAGATATAGACTATAGATTAGAGTTGAGCTAATATGGGGTTAATTTAGCAGTTAAATTCAATGCATTATACTGCAGCTTTAACGTATACGTTACATTCAACACATTATACTGCTGCATTTATACAGTAAATAGTTGAATTATACTGTTGCATTAAAATATAAGTGAAATTCAACGCTTTATACTGCACAGTTGATATACCACTTAGGCCTCATGCACACGACCGTTGTGTGCATCCGTGGCCGTTGTGCCGTTTTCCGTTTTTCGTGAAAACTCATATCCGACAGTATATTCTAACATAGAGGAGTTCCCATGGTGATGGGGACGCTTCTAGTTAGAATACACTACAAACTGTGTACATGACTGCCCCCTGCTGCCTGGCAGCACCCGATCTCTTACAGGGGGCCGTGATCAGCACAATTAACCCCTTCAGGTGCGGCACCTGAAGGGGTTAATTGTACTGTCATATCCCCCTGTAAGAGATCAGGGCTGCCAGGCAGCAGGGGGCAGACCCCCCCCCCCTCCCCAGTTTGAATATCATTGGTGGCCAGTGCGGCCCCCCCTCCCTCCCTCTATTGTAATAATAGCTTGGTGGCCAGTGTGCGCCCCCCATCGGGCCCCCCCTTCCTCCCTCTATTGTAATAAATCGTTGGTGGCACAGTGTGCGCCCCCCATCGGGACCCCCTTCCTCCCTCTATTGTAATAAATCGTTGGTGGCACAGTGTGTGCCCCCCATCGCCCCCCCTCCCTCTATTGTAATAAATCGTTGGTGGCACAGTGTGCGCCCCCCATCGGCCCCCCTCCCTCTATAGCAGTAACAACATTGGTGGCCAGTGTGCGGCCTCCCATCCCCCCCCATCATTGGTGGCAGCGGAGTTCCGATCGGAGTCCCAGTTTAATCGCTGGGGCTCCGATCGGTAACCATGGCAACCAGGACGCTACTGCAGTCCTGGTTGCCATGGTTACTTAGCAATAGTACAATAGTAGAAGATTCATAGTTACCTGCTTGCTGCTGCGATGTTCGTGTCCGGCCGGGAGCTCCACCTACTGGTAAGTGACAGGTCTGTGCGGCGCATTGCTAAATGAACTGTCACTTACCAGTAGGAGGAGCTCCCGGCCGGTCACAGACATTGCAGCAGCAAGCAGGTAAGTATGAATCTTCTACTATTGTACTATTGCTAAGTAACCATGGCAACCAGGGCTGCAGTAGCTTCCTGGTTGCCATGGTTACCGATCGGAGCCCCAGCGATTAAACTGGGACTCCGATCGGAACTCCGCTGCCACCAATGATCGGGGGGGGAGATGGGAGGCCGCACACTGGCCACCAATGTTGTTACTGCTATAGAGGGAGGGGGGGGGCGATGGGGGGCGCACACTGGCCACCAACGATTTATTACAATAGAGGGAGGGAGGGGGGGCGATGGGGGGTGCACACTGTGCCACCAACGATTTATTACAATAGAAGGGGGGGGGGCCGCACTGGCCACCAATGATATTCAAACTGGGGAGGGGGGGGTCTGCCCCCTGCTGCCTGGCAGCCCTGATCTCTTACAGGGGGATATGATAGTACAATTAACCCCTTCAGATGTGGCACCTGAGGAGTTAATTGTGCTGATCACGGCCCCCTGTAAGAGATCGGGTGCAGCCAGGCAGCAGGGGGCAGTCATGTACACAGTTTGTAGTATATTCTAACCTGAAGCGTCCCCATCACCATGGGAACGCCTCTGTGTTAGAATATACTGTCGGATCTGAGTTTCACGATGTTACTCATATCCGACAGTATATTCTAACATAGAGGCGTTCCCATGGTGATGGGGACGCTTCAAGTTAAAATATACCATCGGATTGGAGAAAACTCCAATCCGATGGTATAAAAGAACTCCAGACTTTACATTGAAAGTCAATGGGGACGGATCCGTTTGAAATGGCACCATATTGTGTCAACGTCAAACGGATCTGTCCCCATTGACTTGCATTGTAATTCAGGACGGATCCGTTTGGCTCCGCACGGCCAGGCGGACACCAAAACGACTTTTTTTTTATGTCCGTGGATCCTCCAAAAATCAAGGAAGACCCACGGACGAAAAAACGGTCACGGATCACGGACCTACGGACCCCGTTTTTGCGGACCGTGAAAAAATACTGTCGTGTGCATGAGGCCTTAGTTGCATTATACTACTGTGTTAATATAGCAGTTAAAGCTTTGCAACTAACTAATGTACCTACACTACTTTTTCTGTTTTTCTGTCTAACTCTGGAGTTTGGGAGAGTGGTAACGTGACTGCACCCTGTATGGAGACTGTATTTCCTCTGACATCACCACCATGATTCCTATGTTGCCCTCCATCAGAATTCCCATCTGATTGGTCATAATGTGAAACCCTTGTGATCTTGGAATGGATTGGTCGATGCTCTTAATCCGCAAGCAGGGTAGGTGGTGGAGTCCAATGCTTTGTGTAGGAGCAAACATTAGGAGGAAGCAGCAAGGGTATGATGGAAGGTGTAGTGGGTGTATAAATTTCTGGCTGACTATGATAAGTGCTGTGGCTGCAGCCAGTGGCGTACATAAAGAAGCAAGGGCCCCATAGCAAGGATCAAACCAGGCCCCGCACACAGGACAGAAGGGTTTTTGCCATTTTTTCCACTGCCTCATTTGCTAAAAGTTTTTCATTTAGAGCAGGAATGCCCAACCAGTGGCCCTACAACTCTCAATCTGTCCTGCTGTAGGCTGATAGCTGTAGGCTGTCCGGGCATGCTGGGAGTTGTAGTTTTGCAACAGTTTGAGGGCCACAGGTTAGGAATCCCTGCTTTAGAGGGTAGAGTCCTGACCAAGTGTTCACCCCCATTGGAAGAGGGTATGATGCCAAATGGGCCTCCTCTTGCCCTGGGCCCCATAACAGCCTTATGGTCTGCCACTATGGTAGTTACACCCCTGGCTGCAGCTCATCTATGCCCACAAACCGGAAGTTCCGGCTGTAAGCAATGGAGCGCAGTGGGAGCACAGAGACTGAAATTAAGATTTAGGAAAAGTTGACAGGTACATTATCATGCTCTGTAGGAGTCTAGATGAGGTTTACACAATTTAATTACATTTTCACGATCCTGTACAACCCCTGCAAATTCAATGCATTATACTGTAGCATTAATACAGCATTATGGGCGGAAAAAAACACTTGGTTACAATTTAATAATCTGTGTATCAAACCTGTGACATTTCAGTTATAGGCCAAGTAATATAATGTCTGGTAAACAACAGAGTAGAAAAAAAAGACTGATGTCTCATCATCCATGAGTCAGAATGTGGATATCTCTACTAGTTAAAACATGCAAACAGCAGTAGCAGCGCCAGCTATCTGGCCAATAGTAGTAGTAGCAGCAGGCCATAGTTTTCCCGCACTTCTGGTAGGTGTCAGATTATTATAGAGAATCAAAGAGGATGACATTGTGGAGGAGATGGCTCACTTCTCCTCTCAGCCACAGCAGGATGATGTCGATGTCACCTCTGCTCCTCCTCCTTGCGGGCCCAGAGAAGTATTTTACTTGCATAATCTCTATCTTCTTAGTGGGGGAACAACATCCCATATTCTATGGAAGATACTCAAGACAGGTGTCCTGTTGATAAAAAGTGTCAGCATCAGTATTTGGACTGCCATGAGGAGGAGGTTCAGGTGGAGGCATAGCTACAGTATGTTGGTGGTGGTAGTATTTGCACTTGTAGCCATAGTGGTGGTGGTAGGAGCAATGGTAGCCATGGCGACAATGGCACCTGGGGCAACTACAGGGGGGAACTGGGAGGGGGCCAAAAAGCCCACAGTGACATTTTGCAGTCTGACAAAAGTGGTGATGATGAGTGTGTGGTGCAGGATCTGGGAACTGGATCAGGGCGCTGAGGAGGAGGTGACATGAGAGAAGGAGGGTGCTGGCCGCAGCATAAATAAAAATCGGAGGCAACGTACGACCAAAACCTTAAAAAGAACAGCCAGATCTGCTTCTGATGTGGTCAGCTGGGGAACTGGGGATACCGCTGATACTGTGGGTGCAGGCTCAAAAAAAGCCAGACCAAGCTCAGCTGATGCTAGCTCTGTATAAATATCTCCAATATGGTGGTTTCTCTCCACAAGGCCAGCACAGAAAACCACTGCCGTGTCCAAGGTCTCCATTATGAAAATAAGCCATGGGCGTTCAAACACAAACATGGGTACCAGTGCTCTTTTGCAAGATGTGAGGCAGCATCACTGGATCCTGTGGTTAAAGGGAAAGGGCCAGCATTCTAAACAAGTCTGTCCTCCTTCTCTAGTTCTTCACTGTGGCCAGGCCACAAACCCAAGCAGTACAATGTCATTGTTATCATCATCAGCTTCTTCTTCTCCTGCTCAGACTTCTCCTTCTCCTTGTCCTCTGCTCCATTATGAGACTTCCATAATGGAAAGTGTGGCCATGAGAAAACTGTTTGGGACCAGCAATTAGCTTGTGTGTTAGCTAAACTCCCACCTGGCCAGGCCTTGACTGTGCAGTTGCTGCCGTATGACTTAGTTGTGGTAAAAGTGGTGTCTTCACCCAAAATGAATTCAGCAGGTGATAGCACTTCTTGCCAGCTGCCTGTAAAAATTGTCTTGCCATTCTTTAAATGAGGTGCAGTTCCAAGCATTTGCACAAATTTTATTCTCTATGGCATTCATAGTTCTGACCAGCTATCCATGTCTCGTCATTCTCCAAATGTCATGCAGTTCTGTCTTTACCAAAAATGTTATCCGCACTAAGACATTATTACTTCTGGCCAGATGTCCAGAAAAAGTGTCTTATTATTCTCCAATAGAGATGGCCTGTCAGAAAGCAGCACTTCCAGCATTTGGAAAATTATCCAACTTTAGTATAAACTCAGTAGCAATGGGAGTGTCGGTACACACCTCTCTGCTGAGAACGCTTAAAGCGACTTACCCATTTAAGTTGAACGACACCTCCATTACATACCTGGGAGTTGAACTGACTAGTGACCCCTGTAAACTATATAATGTTAATTATATATCACTGTTAAAGAAAATACAAACCCAGCTGAAGTCCCTGACACTCCCGTGGGTATCGTGGTTGGGACGTAAAAATGTCCTACAGGCATATATAGTCCCAAAATTACTATATCTGCTGCAGATGGTACCAGTGAGTGTTCCGCTATCCTTCTTCCGACGGGTGCGACGAATGTTCTCACTCTTCCTATGGAAAGGTAAAAAACCCAGGATAGCCTATGACAGATTAAATAATGCTCGTATACAAGGAGGTTTAGGCCTCCTTGATTTAGCTTCATATTATAGAGCTATTCAACTAAAGAGATGGCTGTTGCTCTGCATACAGACATATAGACCTTTGGGGGCAGACATTGAGATTGCAATGCTAACCGAAAAACAATTGGCTAGTCTCTGGGGACTCGATCTCCCAGACGATTCTCCGCCAGGACTTTCAGTAGGTCTTTATAAGACAATTAAACAGCTTAAAGGGCATATGTCGCTCTTCTCAACGCCCCCTTATCTCCTTCCAGCCACAGCCATCCCTTTCCTGTTGAACAGGGACATGCCATCTATTTCGCAATTTTGGAATTCGCTCAAGACTACTTCGTTGTCCTCCCTTCTTCTTAAACTAAAGTTAGATGGAGGCGTAGCTTCCTTTTGCTCTACGATTGTGAGTAAGGAAAACTTCCTAGCGTATAATGAACTTAGAAACACCTGTACTGACCTATTAGCTAAGTACGACAATCCCAATGCTCCCACTTGGTTTGAACAGCTTGCGTCTCATGATAAATTACCGAAACAGACCATCTCACTGTTGTATAAATGGTTATTGTCTAAGAGACCCATGGGAACCCCGATTTTTATAAAAGCTTGGGAGTCTGATATAGATTGCTCTTTCACTCCAGCGGAATTAACCCTGATCTACCAAAGGTCCCATGGTTTCTCGAAATGTATTAAAATTCAGGAACATTCCTTCAAAACTATGACCCGATGGTATAACGATCCGGTTAAGCTGTTCAAAATGGGCTTATCTCCTGATGACCGATGTTGGCGCTGTAAAGTGGGAAAAGGTACCTTTGGACACATACTATAGTTCTGCCCGATCATCCGTCCATTTTGGGAGCTAGTCGAGCGTCAGATAAATATAATATGTAATACATCGATCCAGTTATCGCCCGCTACAGTGCTGCTTTGGCTGCCATCGAGCACCTGGTGCCCGGGCTTAGCTGACTTGCCGACACAGATGGTACAGGCGGCAAGACTAGTAATTCCGAAGCTCTGGCTTCAAACATTGCCTCCTACCCTGAATGAATGGTTTGTCAAGTTAGATCAAATATATTTGATGGAGGAGCTGGCGAGCTGGGCTACTAGATCGCATTGTAGATTCCTTAGAATGTGGGCGCCCTGGAAAAATTTCAGAGAGAAACAACCGATCCTTGGTTAGTAATAGGCACTTCAGGGTTATCTACACTGAGTTACATAGCTCGGAGGCGTGGAAGGAGTGGGCATCTGTGGCTGGGTATTCAAGGTAGGGTACACACACATACCCAGCATCCATATGGCTGACTATATTGTGATGTTAAAATGAATAAATAAAACAACCGAGAACCTTTTTATCCCCTAATGTGTTTCATGATCGTCTTCATGTTTCCCCTTTCCCCTCTATTTGATGGTGGATATGCTTTGCCTCTCAATTAGAGCTATAAGTTTACCATTTGCAACCTTTGTTGTAATGCTATGTGGTTATCTTCATTATGTGCAATACCAACATTGCCGTCTCGCGACGCGATGTCATCAGTGTCATATCCACTATGATTTTTGATGTTACCATGTAAAAAACTAAAAATTGTCTGAATTAACAGTGATTTTTCAATAAAAAGAGATTTGTTAAAAAAAAGAATGCAGCACTTCCAGGCCTTGCTTTGATAAATGCTGCATTCTGCTTTTGCGGGCACTGGCAGAGGAATTTCCAGTTGCGGGTACCAATCCAACAGCACATGCAAGAAGAGGGCGGTTTGAAGATGTGTTGGTCACTTTGGATATGAGATAATTCTTGCAGCCAACCCATCGACAGCTGCCCTACGGATGTAGCTTCAGGGAACACCTAGACCGAAAGGTGTCCGACTACATAGGGTTTCAAGAGGGGGGTTTTCGTTAGCCATGTTTTTAATGCAATTTAATATTTTTAGTTCTTTTAAAAATATTTTATTTGACCTATATTTGTACTGGCCTTCATTAAAATTGATATCAATTGACCGTCTAATATACCTCCAGCCACATAATCACTTCATTTTTTCTGTACGGTGAATGCATAATTTTTGGGGCCTGTAATACACTGGCCTGCTGTAAAATTTAAATCCAATGACTGTGTAATCTACCTCCAGCCACATACTTACTTGTTCTTTTCTTTCTGCTGAATGCATAATTTTTGGGGCCTGAGTCCACTCGCCTACTGTGAAATTAATATCCAATGACCGTGTAATCTACCTCCAGCCACATACGTACTTGTTCTTTTCTGTACGTTGAATGCATAATTTTTGGGGCCCGTAGTCCACTGGCCTGCTGTAAATTGATATCCAATGACTGTGTAATCTACCTCCAGCCACATACTTGCTTGTTTTGTTCTGTACGGTGAATGCATAATTTTTGGGGCCTGTAGTCCACTGGCCTGCTGAAAAATTGATATCCAATGACCGTGTAATCTACCTCCTGGCACATATTTACTTGTTCTTTTCTTTCTGCTGAATGCATAATTTTTGGGGCCTGTAGTCTACTGGCCTGCTGTAAAATTGATATCCGATGACCGTGTAATCTACCTCCAGGCACATACTTACTTGTTCTTTTCTGTCTGCTGAATGTATAATTTTTGGGGCCTGTAGTCCACTGGCCTGCTGTAAAATTGATATCCAATGACTGTGTAATTTACCTCCAGCCACATACTTACTTGTTGTTTTCTGTCCGCTGAATGCATAATTTTTGGGGCCTGTAGTCCACTGGCCTGCTGTAAAATTCATATACAATGACTGTGTAATCTACCTCCAGCCACATACTTACTTGTTCTTTTCTTTCTGCTGAATGCATACTTTTTGGGGCCTGAGTCCACTGGCCTGCTGTAAAATTGATATCCAATGACCATGTAATCTACCTCCAGCCACATACTTATTTGTTCTTTTCTGTCCGCTGAATGCATAATTGTTGGTGCCTGTAGTCCACTGGCCTGCTGTAAAATTGATATCCAATGTGTAATCTACCTCCAGCCACATACTTACTTTTTATTTTCTGTACAGTGAATGCATAATTCATGGGGCCTGCAGTCCACTGGCCTGCTCTAAAATGTATATCCAATGACTGTGTAATCTACCTCCAGCCACATACTTGCTTGTTTTTTCTGTACGGTGAATGCATTATTTTTTTGGGCCTGTAGTCCACTGGCCTGCTGTAAAATTGATATCCGATGACCGTGTAATCTACCTCCAGGCACATACTTACTTGTTCTTTTCTGTCTGCTGAATGTATCATTTTTGGGGCCTGTAGTCCACTGGCCTGCTGTAAAAATTATATCCAATGACCATGTAATCTACCTCCAGCCACATACTTATTTGTTCTTTTCTGTCCACTGAATGCATACATTTTGGTGCCTGTAGTCCACTGGCTTGCTGTAAAATTGATATCCAATGTGTAATCTACCTCCAGCCACATACTTACTTTTTATTTTCTGTACAGTGAATGCATAATTCATGGGGCCTGTAGTCCACTGGCCTGCTCTAAAATTGATATCCAATGACCGTGTAATCTACCTCCAGCTACATACTTACTTTTTCTTTTTGCTAAATGCATAATTGTTGGGGCCTATAGTCCACTGGCCTGCTGTAAAATTGTTATCCAATGACCGTGTAATCTACCTCCAGACACATACAGTGGGATGCAAAAGTTTGGGCAACCTTGTTAATCGTCATGATTTTCCTGTATAAATCATTGGTTGTTACGATAAAAAATGTCAGTTAAATATATCATATAGGAGACACACACAGTGATATTTGAGAAGTGAAAAGAAGTTTATTAGATTTACAGAAAGTGTGCTATAATTGTTTAAACAAAATTAGGCAGGTTTAAACAAATCATTAGTCAGACCACACATGGAGTTCTGTGTACAGTTCTGGGCTCCAGTGAACAAAGCAGACATAGCAGAGCTGGAGAGGGTCCAGAGGAGGGCAACTAAAGTAATAACTGGAATGGGGCAACTACAGTACCCTGAAAGATTATCAAAATTAGGGTTATTCACTTTAGAAAAAAGACGACTGAGAGGAGATCTAATTAATATGTATAAATATATCCGGGGTCAGTACAGAGATCTATCCCATCATCTATTCATTCCCAGGACGGTGACTGTGACGAGGGGACATCCTCTGCGTCTGGAGGAAAGAAGGTTTGTACACAAACATAGAAGAGGATTCTTTACGGTAAGAGCAGTGAGACTATGGAACTCTCTGCCTGAGGAGGTGGTGATGGTGAGTACAATAAAGGAATTCAAGAGGGGCCTGGATGTATTTCTGGAGCGTAATAATATTACAGGCTATAGCTACTAGAGAGAGATCGTTGATCCAGGGATTTATTCTGATTGCCTGATTGGAGTCGGGAAGGAATTTTTATTCCCCTAAAGTGAGGAAAATTGGCTTCTACCTCACAGGTTTTTTTTGCCTTCCTCTGGATCAACTTGCAGGCCGAACTGGATGGACAAATGTCTTTTTTCGGCCTTATGTACTATGTTACTATGTTACTATGTTAGGTGCATAAATTTGGGCACTGTTGTCATTTTATTGATTCCAAAACCTTTAGAACTAATTATTGGAACTCAAATTGGCTTGGTAAGCTCAGTGACCCCTGACCTACACAGGTGAATCCAATTATGAGAAAGAGTATTTAAGGGGGTCAATTGTAAGTTTCCCTCCTCTTTTAATTTTCTCTGAAGAGTAGCAACATGGGGGTCTCAAAACAACTCTCAAATGACCTGAAGACAAAGATTGTTCACCATCATGGTTTAGAGGAAGGATACAGAAAGCTGTCTCAGAGACTTCAGCTGTCTGTTTCCACAGTTAGGAACATATTGAGGAAATGGAAGACCACAGGCTCAGTTCAAGTTAAGGTTCGAAGTGGCAGACCAAGAAAGATCTCTGATAGTCAGAAGCGACGAATGATGAGAACAGTCAGAGTCAACCCACAGACCAGCACCAAAGATCTACAACATCATCTTGCTGCAGACGGAGTCACTGTGCATCGTTCAACCATTCGGCGCACTTTACACAAGGAGATGCTGTATGCGAGAGTGATGCAGAGGAAGCCTTTTCTCCTCCCACAGCACAAAAAGTGCTGCTTGAGGTGGGCTAAAGCACATTTGGACAAGCCAGCCTTATTTTGGAATAAGGTGCTGTGGACTGATGAAACTAAAATTTAATTATTTGGCCATAACAAGGGGCGTTATGCATGGAGGAAAAAGAACACAGCATTCCAAGAAAAACACCTGCTACCTACAGTAAAATATGGTGGTGTTCCATCATGATGTGGAGCTGTGTGGCCAGTGCAGGGACTGGGAATCTTGTCAAAGTTGAGGGACGCATGGATTCCACTCAGTATCAGCAGATTCTGGAGACCAATGTCCAGGAATCAGTGACAAAGCTGAAGTTGCGCCGGGGCTGGATCTTTCAACAAGACAACGACCCTAAACACTGCTCAAAATCCACTAAGGCATTTATGCAGAGGAACCAGTACAACGTTCTGGAATGGCCAGCTCAGTCCCCAGACCTGAATATAATGAAAATCTGTGGTGTGACTTAAAGAGAGCTGTCCATGCTCGGAAGCCATCAAACCTGAATGAACTAAAGATGTTTTGTAAAGAGGAATGGTCCAAAATACCTTCAACCAGAATCCAGACTCTCATTGGAACCGACAGGAAGCGTTTAGAGGCTGTAATTTCTGCAAAAGGAGGATCTACTAAATATTGATTTCATTTCTTTTTTGTGGTGCCCAAATTTAGCACCTGCCTAATTTTGTTTAAACAATTATAGCACACTTTCTGTAAATCCAATGAACTTCATTTCACTTCTCAAATATCACTGTGTGTGTCTCCTATATGATATATTTAACTGACATTTTTTATCGTAACAACCAATGATTTATACAGGAAAATCATGACAATTAACAAGGTTGCCCAAACTTTTGCATCCCACTGTACTTACTTTTCATTTTCTGTACAGTGAATGCATAATTCATGTGGCCTGTAGTCCACTGGCCTGCTGTAAAATTGATATCCAATGACCATGTAATCTACCTCCAGCCACATACTTACTTGTTCTTTTCTGTATGTTGATTGAATAATAGCGATGAGCTTCAGGGGTCATATTCGAATTCGCTATATCTTGCTAATATTTTGTGGAATATTTGCAGAATATTCCCGAATTCGAATATTCGTTATATTCCAATTTTTTTTTTACTCGAAAAAATCGACACGGTAATGATCGCGTAATATGCAAATTTCCGTAATTTTAATTTTTATTGCTAATTTTTCAATTGCCAAGCAAAAACATGATTCCTCTCTGCTTCTTGCTTGTGGGCCAATGAGTCATAGCACTATATCGAATATAATATTTTTTTCAAATATTCGTAATCTAAAACAAGAATATATAGCAATATAGCGAATATTCGAAAAAAAAAAAAACCTAATATAGAGCAATTTAGCTAATATAGTGCTATAATCTTTTTTTTTCAATATTTGAATTTTTTTTCCAATCTGGTTTTCAGATGAGAAAGAAATTACAACTATTAGACAAAGAAGACTATAGCACTATATTAGCAAAATTGCTCTATATTATTTTTTTTCGAATATTTGCTATATTGCTATATGTTCTTGTTTTAGAATATTACGAATATTCAAAAAAACGAATATATTCGATATAGTGCTATATATTCGTTTTTTAGAATATTCATAATTTTTCCCATTTAAAGTCATGATTTCTCCCTGCTTCTTGCTTGTCGGCCAATGAGTCATTGGCCCACAAGCAAGAAGCAGGGAGGAATCATGTTTTTACTCGGCAATTGAAAAATTTGCGATAATAATTCGCATTACCAAAATTCGCAGCATGAAAAGTCGCAATAAAAAAATCTTGAATATTCGAAATTACGAATATATATTACTATATTCTAAATATTCGCAAATTTTCGAAGTACCTATATTCACGATAAAAATTCCAAATTCTAATATTCGTGATCAACACTATTGAATAATTGTTGGGGCCTCGGAGGAATTCAACACAAGTGACGACCACGTGTTATCGAATTTCAACTATTATCATTAGTTTTTTTTTCAAGAGGGGTGATTTCGTTAGCCGTGTTTTTAATCCAATTTTATATTTTTAGCTAGTTTAGTAAAATTGATATCCATTGACCTTGTAATATACCTCCGGTCATATAATCACTTGATATTTTCTGTCCGGTAAATGCCTACTGTTTGAGGCCTGTAGTACAGTGGCTTACAGTAAAATTTTTATCCAATGACCGCATAATGTACCTCAAGCCACATAATCAGAATTTCTTTTATGTCAGGTGAATGCCTAATTTTTAAGGCCTGTACTCCCGTGGTCTAAAATACAAATTTTCTATGCTCCAACAGGGCACATTTCAGAGAATTTCCCGTTAAGACGCATAAAAATGTCCCCTGATTAAGATATATATTTTTTGATGGAATTTTTGTCATTGATCCCCCTCTAGTATGTCACTGTCCATGTTGTGGGACTATTTGTACACTTCTACTAAGTATTTGGTGGCTGCAAATATGACACAAATAACAAATTTAGATAATAATGGACGACCACCTGAGTCAAACAGAAGAATTGTGTAGTAAGTGGTCAAAATTAAAACTTAACGTTTTTGGCTGCAAATATGAGATGAAGGTTTTTCAGGTTTACCTGCCATTAAAGTTAGCGAGGCCCGCTGCGAACTTGCGGTTCGCAAACCTTTTTGGCCGATGTTCGTCCATCACTACTGCCAAACATGGGCCATAAGATTCCTTTTCTCCCAATAGATGCAATTTCCAAAAGTGCCTCCCTTCCATCAAACATTCATATGACCTGTCCTATGGATACAACAAACATTTCTGTGGTCAAACTACACCTAAAAGTGGTTGTCCAAGATCTTTTTTAAGAAAAAAATCTATACTTCCCTGCTCCCTGCCACTATCTTCCGGCTCCATGACTCCCGGGCTGCCTTCACAGGCCTTCCAGTGCTCAATTGTCAACTTCCGCATGGACAGAGTCATGTGTGCGTCTGCAGCCAATGACTGGTCTCATCAGAGGACATGTCCCTAAGCGGTACGTCACTGCTGGATTATAGGCGCTTGGGAACAGATATTTATTGAGGCCATTGTTTGGCTGTAACAGTGCATGTCACCCCTTTTGTGCAATAGAGACAGAGAACAACAGTAGGAAGCAGGCCCAGAAAGTATACATTCCTACACAATGGGAATAAAAAAATCCTGGATAACCCCTCTAATATCTTATCTTGTTTTCAGTTGAAATACGTATGCAGCAGTTGCTGCAGCCTTCATCAGCAGCTAACAGACTGTAATATATATGAGGAATGAAATGTCAACCAAATGGATGGATGTCCCTGAATAGCTTACCGTAATCTTCTAATTCCTACAAACAATTTCAGGAACTCATTAGAGGGCAATGGACCTTTAATGTGCATACGCATTCTACACACAGTTTAAAACTGGATTTTCTATGAAGAAAATATTAATTGCACAGCATTTTCTCACAAAAATGTTTGTTTCTTCTTTAGTTGTTACATCTGGTTCTTTCAATGGTTGAGCATCGCTTTCAATATTTTATTTAGAAGAGTAGTGAGGGCAATAAAAAGTTGAGGCTACAGGTAACTAAGGAAACTTTTGAGAGGTAAGTGACGTAACCCACTACTGTGTGGGTCACCAAATAATCTACTGGCCTTTAGGTATTACAACAGGTAGTATACAGAGTCCATACATTTTACATGCACAATTTCTTATTCCCGAAACTGAATAATCAAAAGGTTGTTTCAGAACAACATAGAAAGTTGTGCCCAGGTGGAACTAGCTAACCATGGTTGCCCAGTCATTTGAAAAGTTGGTAGGTACGCTAATATTAAATATCTCCTGGAGTGGGAACTGCCAGGGAAATATGTAACTGATGGCAGTTTTCCCTTATGATAACAGTTGAGACAATACTTTTAATTAAAATAGGTTTGGATTTATGACAAAAAAAACAACAAAAAATCGGTGAATCTAAAATTACTCATACACCCTCAAAAGCTGTTGGCTGAATGCTCGTTTGACAGACAGCCAATGCTCCTGACTTTCCCATACAGATAAACACTTGGTTCAACAGAGTATGGATGTGCTTTCAATGGGAAGAGTGGAGAAAGTTACTGCAGACACCTGGAAAAACAGAAAGATCAGGCATCAAAATGCAATGCTCCCGATTCTTCTCTTTACCACTTCTCTTTTGGTAGAGAGATGGAAGCACCCTGTACATATTACATAGTCGGCAGGATGACAATTCTCTAATGTGTGTGGGGTCCTTAATATAACACTAAATCATAGTTATTATTAACCAGTTGACACATCCACAGTTTACATTTTCAACCACAATGTAAAGAGGAGCTGACACCTCTCCTGACGTGTCTCTTTCACTAACTACTCACATTTCCCATGTAATAACAATTCTGGAGCATCTATTCTTATTCTCTGTTTTGTGCCATTCCCTTATTATTCCTTCTATAATTTATGAGTTAATTGCTAGCCGTTTGCAGTGATGGTACAGATGGGTGTTACTAGTTGGGGGGTGTCTTTGCACAGTCTGAGACTGGCAGCATTGACTGGATAGTGACAGACTGTGTGGGTATACACCCTCAACTGGTAACACTCATCTGGACCTTCATTGCTATCAAATTATTCATAACTTCTAGCAGAATGCTTCACAATTATTTTTACAAGAGGACTGAAAGTTTTTGCTAAAACAGGCACGTCAGGAGAGGTGACAGGTCCTCTATAAATCCAAGTTCTCATTCAGCAGAAATCTTGAATTAATTGTAACTCACAATTTTGTAAAATTCTAAAGTTGTTAAATTATGTAAAACAAATGGAAGTAAGACTACGTTTCACTAAAAGTAACGGTTAGATTTTTTTGCATAATGCTATGATTTATCCTGCACCTAAGTATGAGCAGCTGATGTACAACCTAAGCCTGGAGTCTCCTTTCCTGATTCTTCCTGATACTCTTACGTGCATGTTGGCCTTTGACCAAGGGGCTTTTATGATTCCATAAATATAAACAGACTTACACCAATGATGACTTTGCATCAGCTGCACAGTACAAAGTGCCAGGAATCTGTTCTTAAACTGGTGGATGGGAAATTACACGTATCCCCTGGCATACATAGAGATGATCTGGACAGTTATACTGTTGGTAAAGTAAGCACACTTATTCATAGGCTACAATTACATACTGTGTGGGATGTTCTAAGCTGATACTGTGTCATTTACTGCTAGTTAGTTGTGCATGATGTGGGGTATCAGTGAACTGGTGACTTCTTAGAATAGAAATCTGAAATTGAGAGTCATGTCCTTAAAATGGACGGGAAGAAGCCTTACAAAAGTTACTATGACCTATTTATTAAAATATAGGAGTTATAAGACTAGTTTCACACTAGCATCTGAGAGCTCCGGTAGGCTGTTCTGGCAGTAGTTTTAGTACGGGCAATTCTCTGTATATTTACCGGGTTGCAGCCAGATCTCTGCTGGTCCCTATTAGGCCCCTTTCACACGAGCGAGTTTTCCACGCGGGTGCAATGAGTGACGTGAACGCATAGCACCCGCACTGAATCAGGACCCATTCATTTCAATGGGTCTGTGAACAAGAGCGTTTTTTTTTCACACATCAGTTCTGCGTTGCGTGAAAAACGCAGCATGTTCTATATTCTGCGTTTTTCACGCAGCCCTGGCCCCGTAGAAGTAAATGGGGCTTCAGAGAAAACTTATTGCATCCGGAAGCAAAGTGCGGGTGCGATGCGTTTTTCACTGATGGTTGCTAAGAAATGTTGTTTGTAAACCTTGAGTTTTTTAACACGCGTGTGAAAAACGCATCAAAACGCTTTGGACCCGCAAGGAAAAAACTGAACGCAATCGCAGACAAAACTAACTGAACTTGCTTGCAAAATGGCGCGAGTTTCACTGAACGCACCCTGAACGCATCCGGACCTAATCCGTCACGTTCGTGTGAAGGGGCCTTATTGTTAATGGGGCCAGCAGGCATTCGGGCATCTCCGGCAATGCCAGATGCAGAGAGCTCCAACAGGATGTTCCCTGCCAGAGCTCTCCGGTGCTAGTGAGAAACCATCCTTAGAGAAGATAAGTTTGTAGAGAGCAGGGCATAAGCAATAGGGGGTTCAGAGGTAGCACTTAGTATTGAGCAAAGCAAAGCATTCAAAGTGGAATTCAGTCCGAAGTTTAGGAAAACTTTGATTAAAAAAGAATCCAAATTTTCTCATGCTTAGTGGTAACGAATCAAATTTTCCTAAAATGGTAGCTGCATGTGTTACGAATCAAAACTAAGTGTAGAGGAGACAAGCCCGGGGATGCAAGATCACCCATAATGCCGTGCAGCCAGCCAATCTGCATATCCCCCTCCCCTGTGATGTCACAGCCATATAAAACCCTCATCCCGGGCAATCTCCGCCATTATCCTGTGAGCTGAGCAAAGGGAGAGATGTGACAAGCGCTCATGTGCTAGGGACAGTGTTGCTGAAAATGATTAATAGAAAAATATTGTGCAGGGAGACTTATTCTGAGTCAGTTTTATTTATTTATTCTTACATTTACTTATTCCTACATCAGCCATAAATGTCATTCAATACCAATAAGATGGAAGCCTTTATTATTCTACTGCCAGTGTGCCAACCAATACCATTCATTCTGCACCCCTTAGGGTCTTAATGATGACCATCCTCATCTTTTGCTGGCTTTACTTTTTCCAAATCATCCTTCAAAGTCTCCGTGTCCTAGAAAAGTCAGCGAGGCGCAGAGAGAGAAGGAGCTGGATGTTCCTGGTGACATAGTCTCATCGATATTAGATGATGTGGAAAAGGAGTAAAAGCAGATGGCAGAAGAAGGACTCCCACCTGTAGGGCAGGAGAGCGCCGGGGTTGGAGAAGTGGGTATGTCAGAGCTGCTTAATACTCAGTGTTTACTGTCAAATAACCTGCAGGAGATTGCAGGCAAGAACAGCAATAATTAGCATTTTGTGCCGCCACCTAAACAGCCAAACCCCATATCAGCAACAGCCCTTGTTTAAAGGTGCATTAAAGGTGCCGCACGGCCATTAACAATGAAGGCCAACTATACAGTGCAGTCTTCATTATAAAATGAAAGGCAGCTTTGGTTCTTAACCACAGCATGGCCCCAACCCACAGCACGGCTGTTCCGTGTGGCCGTACCTTAAGGCAGAGTGGCCTGGGTATTCCTGATTTATAGAAATTTGTGAGAAATTAATTTGCACATCCCTGATTACATTGAGAGATGTGCTGCTCAATAATCATGCATCTGTCTTCCTGATTAAACACGAAATGAGCGTTTGCTGGTTTATCGGTTGATCGGTGACACATTTATATGGGCCAGTTATCAGGAACCAGAGTTCCTATGAATGCTTATTTCCAATAATTGGCCCAAAAGTCATTCAGTCTGACAGGGCCCTTACAACGTTCAAAATTAACCCCTTTTTTCAAAGTTGGTCTTCTTGCACAATTCATCTTAGAATATCTCAAGCCAAGTGGGAAGATAAGGAAGGGTCCAAGTGGAATTAGATCAGATTCCCATGTCAAGTCATTGGAACTGTGAAAACTGACCATGCAACAGTGTCAGATGCTGGTGTACTGACTGAAGAACTGGTCCCTGGCTTGGTAACCTGTATTTGATCTACTGTTTACAAAAGACATCAAAGCCTTTTTTAACAGTGTTTGCTTAGGCTGGCTTTGAAGTATAATGACATGCTGTAATCTCAACCATACTGCTGGCCCTCTAAACCTGGCCATATAGACTGAGATTCTGACTGTAAACTGGCTATAAATCAAGTGCTTGTGAAATCTCAAGGTCCTTAAGCAGCTTATCTGATCTAGTCCTGTAAGACACCAGTTGTCAGCCATGTGTATTCGAGCCATATTCATGGGAAATATGAATGTTAGGTCTAATATTTCATGTTTAATATGTAATCATATCTAACAGGGATTCTATGTCTCAAGACTGGCTGACAGGAGAAGCCTTGTTAGTTCACGTTACAGCAATCCATTTTTAGCTATATTAGCGAAAATTCCACCGACCGCAAGAAAGCCAAAATTTTGTATATCAAGACAAAAATGACTTACATTCAAGCGAATCACCAGCGACCTCCCTATGTGTTTGTATAGACACATACAGTAGCTGTCGTGGACCTGTTTAAAACGCTGTTTTTGTTTTGTTTATCCAAGGCTCCGTTCCCAAGTTCTTCCGGAAGAAGCAGAAGGCTATGAATCCCAGAGTCGGGCTAATGAACACTATTCTTCATGCTTCATATGCTTGTTCTGATTATACCTTTGTGAGTATGAAGATTAAAACTACTGATTTTTACATTTCCCTTCTGGTCTGCACTATTTGTCCTCTTTTGTCATCCAGGCCTGTATTTGTTGTCTGGAATCGGCTTGTTCGCTGGCGACTGAAGTCTGCTTGGAGAACATTGCGGACACCATTATTATTCAGGAGGACTTTGCAAAATTATTAGTGTTTTTTTTTCTATAAGCGAGACCCATTTCACCCCTGTATCCCATGTCGGATTGTGGTGAGTTCCTGTTGGACCCCTGATAACTTGAAATATCCATCTATTGTTTGCTCAGATGCATTTTTTTATTTTTATTTGAAGAGCAATGATGGTGGCCTTATTGCACGTCATTTTCATATTTAAGAAAAAGTATAATAATTAAAAAATCAGGTGGACCACAGCTATGTGTCTATGCAAACAGATGGATAGGGAGGTCGCTGGGACAGATGCCCTTTTAGAGACCAAAATTGTGAAAGGGTTAATATAAGGTAACTTGTTAGGGAATTTGCACAACATAAAGTGCCATCATTTGTAAATCTGTAAAAAGAACTATTAATTATTAGTATTAGTATTTCTGTAACCATGGACTGATATAAGGATTCATTTACTGTCTAAGGACCACTTTATAAATTTCAAACTCAATGCTTAATCCATGGTAGATCATGCTCATTAGTGTTGAGCTTCCTGGTGACGAATCAATTTCCCTGAAATGGGCGGGGGGGTCAAACTCACCTCATCTATTTGATTGCGTAGAGGCCGCTGCTGCCATCTTGATTGAAGATCCAACGTTAAATCGCACGCACTGTGACATATGACGTCATTATACATGGCACGGGATTTCACACTGGATCTTCTATCAAGATGACCATGACGGGATCTACGTGATCAAATGGATGAGGTATTTATTTAATTATTTTTTTCTAACCCCTGAAAGCCACAATGTGCATCTCGGATGCCTCGGCATCTGAGGGCTTCAATGACAGGAGGTGGCACAAACGCCGTTGCCTGTCATTGCACCCGCTAATTACAAAGAAATGCACTTCGTGATGAAGTCATTCATTTTCAAGAACTTCGCTCATCTCTTATGCTCATACATAACCTGTAACGTGCTGCAATATTGACATTACAGTAGATTCAAAGTCAATGTTTGGTTTATGTCCCATGCCAAATAACTCACAAGGGTTCCCCTCTTGTAGTCACACTTGGTCACTGTGGTATTGTCACAGGAAAACATCCACAACTAGTATTTTGTGCTACTGAACATGCCGTTAATTCTTTTCACCCAAGAAAAAAATTCCAATATTACGGCTTTATCAGGGTTTGTCTAACATCAAAGTTAGAGGAAGGTTCTACAATTCCTTTGTGTTTTTCCAATGCATCTAAATAAAGCAACAAGTAGCCTTAAAGGACATCAATCAGCAGGATCAATCCTATCCAACCAGGCATAACGTCTGCCAGTACTGCCTCAGCTGATAAAAAACATATCTTTATTCTCACTATCCGCATTTAGGAGAAATTGGTGTTTTAAACAATGTAAAAATTAGGGGACTGAGGGCAGGACCTAGCCACTCACTAGCTATCACTATGGTCAGCTTTAAGATTGTCTCTCAAAGATTGAAATTTCACAAGGAGTTTGAAAAAAATATATATCAATACAAAGATTATATAAAAAAAAAATGGGATAAAAAGGTGTTGTCTGCCTTGAACAGTCAAATTTTGTAAGATGGGTCCCCGAGCATAAGCTGAATGCAGATTCTTCCACTGCTGGTACCCCAGCAATCAGCTGTAATCTATGGAGGAAGTGCTCAGCTCATTCCTCCTGCAGTACCTCCGCAGGGAAAGCGAAGGATTACATTCCACAATGCCTATTAAAATGAATGGACAGCCAATGTAATGGAGTCCTCCACAGTGAAACACACTCTTATAGCCGCACACTAAGGCCTCTTTCACACGACCGTATGGCTTTTTCAGTGTTTTGCCTGCTGTTTTTAACGGATCCGTTGTTCAGTTTTTTGTTTCCGTTGTGTTTCCGTTTCGGTTCCGTTTTTGCCTTCCTTTTTTTTCATATGGCATATACAGTATACCGTAATTACATAGAAAAAATTGGGCTGGGCATAACATTTTCAATAGATGGTTCCGCAAAAAACGGAACGGATACGGAAGACATACGGATGCATTTCCGTATGTGTTCCGTTTTTTTGGCGGTCCCATTGACTTGAATGGAGCCACGGACCGTGATTTGCGGACAAGAATAGGACAAGACTCAAAATCTAGCGGAACAGAATTGCGGACATACGGAAACGGAATTCTCACGGAGTAAATTCCGTTTTTTTTGCAGACCCATTGAAATGAATGGTTCCGTATACGGACCGTATATGGAAACGCAATAAACGGCCCGCATACGGAACGCAAAAAACGTTCGTGTGAACGAGCCCTAACTAATAGATGAGGCTCCTGAACAGAGACCCACCTCCACTAACTCCGAATTCAATAACAGTTGTATTTAATAAATGGCTTAGGAAAACTAGATAACCCCTTTAAGAATTCAGCCCCAGCCGTGTCTGCTACAAATTTGTCTGCATACTTCATAGTTGCTGCCAGAATGGTCACAGGATGTATTTGCTGTGTTAATTTGGATGCCTGCCATGACAACCAAATATATTTTGGGCAATATTAGTCACTTGCACAAGTCACTTCCTCTTTTAATTATCTTTCCACGGTTTTCATACAAGGTTCTGCAGAAATATTCTATATCACAGGGAAAGCATTGCTCTTTTTTGAGATTTCAGAAAGTTATATGCTGTATAGTCCCTGGTGTTTGTGTTCATCTCGTGTGTTTTTATAACAGTTGAGGCTTGCTGATGACCGACATGAAATTGTATGAGTCATGGAGAATCCCCTTTAGCTGTTGACAAGGAGACTCAAGGCATGCTAGTGATTAAAAAGGAAACTGCTCAACTGTTGCTATGTGCAAAAAAACACCATAACCAACTACAAAGTGCAACCAGTGAAATGATTTGAAATTTAATTACCATGAGCACCATGAGGATCTGGTTTAACCCCTTAAGAACCAGGCCATTTTTCACCTAAAGGACCAGACTGATTTTTGCAAATCTGACATTTGTCAATTTATGTGGAGATAACTTTAAAACGCTTTTACTTTTCCAAGAGTGTTTTTTTGTCACATATTCTACTTCATGACAGTGGTAAATTTGAATCAAAATATTTCATTTTTATTTATAAAAAAATACCAAATTTACCAAAAATTTTGAAAAATTTGCAACTTTCCAAATTTCTATTTCTCTGCTTTTAAAACAGATAGTGATATCTCATATAATAATTATTACTTTACATTTCCCATATGTCTACTTCATGTTTGGATCATTTCGTGAAGGCCATTTTATTTTTGGTGGACATTAGAAAGCTTAGAAGTTTAGAAGCAAATCTTGAAATTTTTCAGAAAATTTCCAAAAGCCACTTTTTTATGACCAGTTCAGGTCACTTTGTGAGGCTTACATAATAGAAAACATTTAGAAACTCACCTCTCAAGGTATTAAAAACAGATTTTATAAACGTTGTTTACCCTTTAGGTGTTCCACAAGAATTTATGGAAATTGGAGATGAAATTTCAGAATTTTACTTTTTTGGCAGATTTTCTATTTTAATCATTTTTTCCCACTAACAAAGCAAGGGTTAACAGCTAAACCAACTCAATATTTATTGCCCTTATTTTGTAGTTTACAGAAACACCTCACATGTGGTCGTAAACTGCTGTATGGCCACACGGCAGGGCGCAGAAGGAAAGGAACGCCATATGGTTTTTGGAAGGCAAATTTTGATGGATTGGTTTTTTGACACCATGTCCCATTTGAAGCCCCCCGATGCATCCCTACAGTAGAAACTCCCAAAAATGTACCCGATTTTAGAAACTACATCCCTCAAGGTATTCAAAACTGATTTTACAAACTTTGTTAGCCCTTTAGGCGTTCCACAATAATTAATTTAAAATGGATATTAAATTTCAGATTTTTTTGGGGGGGGAGATTTTCTATTTTACTCATTTTTTCCGCTAAAAAAGCTAGGATTTACAGCCAAACTAAACTTAATATTTATTGCCCTGATTCTGTAGTTTACAGAAACACCCTATATGTGGTCATAAACTGCTGTACGGGCACACGGCAGGCCGCAGAAGGAAAGGAACCCCATATGGTTTTTGGAGGGCAGATTTCACTGGGATAATTTTAACTTGCCATGTCACAATTGAAGACCCCCTGATGCACCCCTAGAGTAAAAACTCCTAAAAAGTGACCCCATTTTAGAAACTACACCCCTCACGGTATTCAAAACTGATTTTACAACTATGGGCTAAGGTGGCAGTTTATTTGGTGATATTTTTGGCTGCTTTTTGTGAGGCAAGGTAACAAAAAAAGCTGTTTTGGCACAGTTTTTATTTTTTGTTATTTACAACGTTCAACTGACAGGTTAAATCATGAGCTATTTTTATAGATCAGGCTGTTACGGACGCGACAATACCAAATATGACAAATTTTTTTGTTTCAGTTTTACATAATAAAGCATTTTTGAAAAAAAAAAATTTTTTTAGTGGCTCCAAACTTTTTGTGATGTGAGGTGACAAAAAATAGCTTTTTTGACACCTTTTTTTTTTTTACGGTGTTCACCTGAGGGGTTATTTCATGTGATATTTTTATAGAGCAGGTCGTTATGGACGTGGCAATACCTAATATGTATACTTTTTTATTTTGTTCAAGTTTTACACAATAATATCTTTTTTGAAGCAAACAAAAAAATCATGTTTTAGTGTCTCCATAGTCTGAGAGCCATATTTTTTTATATTTTTTTGAGTGATTGTCTTAGGTGGGGTATAATTTTTGCTGGACGAGGTGACTGATTGGCACTATTTTGGGGTGCGTATGACTTTTTGATTGCTTGCTATTATGCTTTTTGTGATGTAAGGTGACAAAATGGCTTTTTGACACTGTTTTTATTTTAAATTTTTTTTACAGTGTTCACCTGAGGGGTTAAATCATGTGATGTTTATAGAAAAGGTTTTTCCAAATGCAGCAATACCTAATATGTATACTTTAAAAAACTTTTTTTTACATTCAACACAATAAAAGCATTTTGAAACAAAAAAATAATGTTTTAGTGTCTCCATAGTCTGAGAGCCATATTCTTTAAAATTTTATGGGCGATTGTCCTATGTAGGGGCTAATTTTTTGCGGGATGAGGTGACGGTTAGATTGGTACTATTTTGGGGGGCATACTCATTTTTTATTGCTTTTATTGACAGTGTTTTTTATGGTATCTATTGGACAGGGTGTGTCATGTTATATATTTATAGAGCTGGTCGTTACGGATGCGGCGATACCTAATATGTTTTTCTTTTATTTTTTTATTTATTATTATAAAATCAGGGGAAAGGGGCGTTTTTATCTTTTTTTTTACTTAAAACTGTATCTTTTTTTAAATTTTTTATTTCTGTCCCACTCTGGGACTTTTGGGGGTCTGATCCCCTCTGCAATGCATTACAATACATCTGTAATACAAATACACCAATCTCGAGGCTGAATCTCCTGGGTACCCGTAGAAGTCAGGTCCCCATGCCATGCAAGGCATTGAGCAGCCTCTGCACGGCATTGGGCTGCCTTGTCACACATCGGGTCCCCGCCACAGCAGCGCGGGGACCGATGCGCTCCTTCACCCGCCGCAAACCACTTCTATGTCGCGGTCAGCGCTGACCGCGGCATAGAAAGGGTTAATCCTCCGGCATCGCTGTAAACAGCCATGTCGGAGGATACAGCAGGGGCCCGTCTATCGAGACTGCCAGGCCCCTGCAGTGAACGGGCGGGCTCAGCTCCTGCACCCGCCCGATCAGCCCGCCGTGCATGTACGACGGAATGTTTTCTGGCACAGCATCCCCGCCGTACATGTACCGCATTTTACGATAAGGGGTTAAGCATTCACAAGGCAACTCCATAATGTGCCAAAAGGTGCACTAATTTGAGATGAGACAATCAATTTAAAATTATTTAAAATTTGTCTTGAATTTCCCAAAAATTCTGATTTCAGCCAAATTACAAATCTTTTGTTAGTCATTTCGGACGGATCTCTGAAAATGGCAGTCACCATTTTACAGATCAGAAGACAGAGAAGAACAATGATGCTTTGTGGATCATATTTTAAGGTTAAATTGAAATGCATCAGTGCAGTGTGTTATTAAGCAGGCTGTTGACTACCATCCATTTACCGATGGTCATAAGTCACTGTCACTCTGACATTACTAATTATGCAGTGATATTAAAGAGCTTGAAAGGGGTTGGATACAGTCCAAGGAGACCTCAGAGTGTCATACATGACTTTTCAGGGCAATCCTACTCGTGCAACTTTACGCTGCCCAGATTCTCTTAGTGCAGCTATTTCCTACATTTTCCCATCTTCTCTAAGCGGCACCAGTTTGATAAAGGCCACATCAGGCCAAAACGTCACTGTTTGTAAAGGCCGCACTTCAATTAAAGTTCACCCTTCCGCATCATAACTGCTGGAGTTCTCTTTATTGTCATATGTACGGGGTGGGAACCCCACTCCGAGCATTTATTGGCAGAGTGCCACAAAGTTTCACGTTAGAATTGATCCTCCTTTTCAGGGCAATCGGGGCACCTTCAATTTGGGTCAAATTTATTTGTACCCAAATTGAATCTTCCAACATGTTTGTAATAATCAAACTCGAAATGAATTTCAATAAATTTGCTCCTCTCTAGTGCTAATATCCCAGAACCCTCAGCAGCTTTCAGTAGTGCAGTGCTTAGTAATTAATAGTATTGAGGGAATTGAAGTTAACGAAGTTGATCCCAATTTCAGGAAAAATTTGATTTGTCACAACAAAGACAAATTTTCTCGCGCTTCGTGGAAACTGGGGTTGAGCTAACTTTTTTAGAAGTTCGGGTTCGGGTTGGGGTTGCTGTTGAATTTAAGGATGGAATGCATAACGGAATGCCCTTAGAGGCATTCTGTTATGCATTCCGTCACAATAGAAGTCTATGGCCAGCATAATGGATCCGTCCGGTTTCCGTTATGCAGGAGTCGTCTCCTGAATAACAGAAACTGGACGGATCCATTATGCAGTCCATAGACTTCTATTATGACGGAATGTATAACAGAATGCCTCTAAGGGCATTCCGTTATGCATTCCATCCTTGAATTGCGTTATGGTCCGTGGTCACGGATCCATAACGCAATTCAGCGGTAACCCCAACCCGACCGCAAACGCGAACTTCTAAAACAGAAGTTCGCTCATCCCTAGTGGTATCAAATAGTGATGAGCGGTGGGGGCTATATTCAAATTCGCAATATTTCCCGAATATTTGGGCGAATATTCGTCATATATTCGCAAATTCAAGATTATTTTCTTGATTGCGAAAAATCGCAATGTAATATTCGCGTAATACGCATGAAATACAGGCGTGGGTCACTTTTGCTACATTTTCCAAGCTGCTAGAAGTTTCCTGAGACTGGAGAAAATGGTTGGCACGACAGAACATTAAAAACGACTTTATATGCAGTTACAGTGCTCCAATATATTCGCGATTGCGCAAATCTGCCCTAACGATGGGAATATTTTGCCGCAATACGTGAAACTTCACATTTTTGCAGGTCTGACTACATATTACTGATTTGCGCACCATGTATTGTTGTGACATCACAGCACTATGTCTGTATGTGTGGATGGCAGAACCTATCACACTACCTAACACCCTGCACTGCAACATCTACACTATATCAGGATATAACCTACACTGACTATCTCCCACTAACTTTCTGTATTATGTAATATTCTATCTATCTATGTACTGTAGTGTGGAAATCACAGAGCACAGCAATGTCACTGCTCTCTCTCTCTTTAAAGAACTTTAAAAAACTGCAGAAAATGGCTGCTGGGGAGGTTCTTATATAGTAAGGGGTAGGAAACTTTCCTATTGGTTGCTAGGGATGTTGCTAAGCTCAGACAAAGATATTGCAGCCTTCTCATTGGCCCACAAGCAAAAAGGAGGTTACTAATGAAAAAAAAATCTGGAATATTCGAAATTACGAATATATATCACTATATTCTAAATATTCGCAAAATTCCCGATTAATATTCACGATTCGAATATTTGTGATCAACGCTAGTAACAAATAAACTTTTTTTATATCTGTGATGGCGTCACTGCATCTGCCCAGCGTAATGATGTGGTAACGACATCACGTCAGTGTGCGCAAGATTTGGCGCATTTTCTTCAATCAAGATGGCTGCGACGGCCTTTCCGTGATCAAATGGGTGAGGTGAGTATGTACTTTTTGAACCCCTGATTAACCCCTGAAAGGCCTCAATTTGGCACTCAGATGCCGTGATCAGCGTTGAACTCGGCATCTGTGGGGTTCAATGACGGGGGTGGCATGATCGCTGTTCCCCTTTATTGGGACCGCTACATACAATAGAATGCCATTTATGACCAATTACTTTGTAACAAATCTAATTTCTTGTTAAAGTTTGGCGATGCAGCCAAATCTAATTTTGAAAACTTTGCTCATCACTAGTAATTAATATCAATAGCTGATAGACAGGACACACCAACAAATATTTTATGAAATTTCCCTTTTTGGTTTTATGTGCTTCTTGTAAGTTATTATGGAATATAATCAACAGTTATTTTAGGGACAGTCCTTTGGTAGTTTCTAGAAGTCAATGTTTTCTTGATGTGCTTAATTTTAGTAATGTTCAGATAGTTCTCTCAGTCTGTTTGTGGTCTGTGATAATGTTTTCTATTTCGGCAACAGTGAAGGTGGAGCAAGACAGCAGGTCAAGAACACAATGTTCAAGAGGGAGCTTATATATTGTCTTTTTTTTTGTGGCATTTTTCCCGCTTTTTTCATGCTTCTTGCCAAAAAACTGCAGCACTGAGTGGCCGTACGCAGAATACCCAAAGGACAATACCTTAGGGTAAGGCACAATTGTTCTAGGATGTATGACTTTAGGGCTGTCTCTAATGTCCTGCAGTCAAGATTCAGAAGTAGGGGATACCCACAACACGTGTTAGCCAAGGCCTATCAACACTCTTTGGCCTTGAATCGTGACACCCAAATCAGGGCCACCTGGGCCTAAACAATTGCGCATTGTGGCCACTTATGTCGAGGCACATGATACGGTAAGAGAATTACTTGGCTGAGTACCAATCTCAAAGGGACCTTCCGATGTGGAGGATGCGTGGCGTGCTCTGCTGTCCAGTTAGGTCGTACGTTCACCTGCAGTGTAACAGAGGAAACATTCGCCATCAGATCCTTTGTTAATTGCAGGACTAGAGGGCTGGTATATTTGGCCACGTGTATTTTTGGAAAACAATATGTGGGGAAAACCTTTAGGGAATTCCGCAGAAGAATCGAGGAACATCTTAATGACATCCGCAAGGGTGCCAACACCCCAATTGCGAGACATACATCCACCGTACACGGTGGTAATGTGGATGTGATGACATTTCAGGCCATAGAGGTGGTGAGAAGATCTCCAAGAGGTGACTTTGACAAGCGATTGTTACAAAAAGAGACACAGTGGATTTACATCTTGCACACACTCCAACCGCAGGGACACAATGAGTATAACTCTTTTGTTTGCTTTCTTTGAGTCCCGATGCATGTAATTTGTCTCACATTACTAAGGGGAGTGCTTTTGGTCTAGACTACATTCAAATGAGGATACAATATATTCTGCCCCGCTCTATATTTTCATCTCAGAGCTGGGTATGCTGTGTGTCACCTCAAGGCATTATGGTAATTCACATGATGCATCACCTCTATATTCTAGGATAATCCAGGACTCTTCATGTCTCAGAGTTATCCTGATTTAGTGACAACAACTAGAGTAGCTAATTACTACATACAACCACTTACCAGAATAAGACAACGATCCCTGTTCCTGCATTGCTGTGCTACCTTATTAATTTCAAACTGCCGTTTGGTCACTCTAACATTAGTATGATAATGTTTTGACATTCGCCTGTGATCGTCTCACAGAGGGGGCGGGTAAGTGGGGTGGGTTGTTTGCTGCGGCGCTGCCACGCCTCCTGCTTTCTTATTGGTCGCCCCAGGGGCTTTATCCAGAAGAGGGCAGGAGTCTCCTCCTTATATAGCGCGTGTCCATGCGGCCGCGTACGGCCACTCTGTGCTGATAGCTGCAGCCTCTGTCATGGAGGTCAGCAGCTGATTTGTTTGTTTGTCCTTCTACCCACATTTTATGCTCCTGACGAGCCAAACAAGGCGAAACGCGTCTAGCGATCAGTGGGGGCAAAACCATGTTTTTGAATTTTCGCTTGACTTGCGTTCACACAACAGAAGTGGTCTGCGTCAATCCAGCCCTCTGTAGTATGTGAACAGGTGCACTCAAGCTTTTTGCTCACACCCAGGTAGTTAGTGTCCCTTGATTCGTGCTCACAGGGCCGACAATCAGACATCTGGTTCATATCCATGAACAGGTGGTTCTTGATGCAGGTCGGACCCAATGAGTAGATGTTTATCAATGGATTAGTTTGTTAATTTAGTCCAGGGCCATCTAGACTGGGTGATTGAGCTGAGCACCTTGTCCGTGCCACGGTGCACACGTTTGGTTGTGCTAGATTACTATAGCCGGCTGGCATGGTTCTGCAACCAATTGTAGTGCACCTGAAGTGGATTTCTTCGTGACCTTATCCACACCTGAGCGGTACCGCTGATCGCGGTTTTCCATGTGATACCTCGATCTGCCTCAGGATACGTGGATAGATCTGGTCACTTAGGTTTCTTTTCCTCACACTTTTAGAATTTAATAAAGTATTCATTTTATCTAATCCCTATAGTGTTCCTAACTGCAGTGAATTATTTTTGATGGTGGAACGTATACTACTATTAGCTTGTCAGTGATTTGTTCTTGCCAAAAGACTCTGCAACCAAAAAGTTAGCCTTAAAAGTCTGTGGTGAAAAATAAAATGCACTAAAACAATGTTTTTTAGTTTTTTTGTGGCACTTTGCTTCACTTTTGGTGTATTTTTGGTGGGGTCCCTCCAAAAAACAAAGCAAACAAAAGAAAATGCTTAAAAAAATATTATTGGGGTGGGGGAATTTATCAAAACTTTTACACCACATTAGTTAGTGGTGTAAAAAAGTTGCAAATTATGGTGCACGCCATACTTACTCTTGCCACTTATTCTTGCCACTTTTCAAAAGTGGTGAGAAAAGGGCTGGGGCTTAATAGGAGGGATTATGCTTACCGCGGCTAGCTTGATTTACCATAACTTAAGTGATAATTCAAGTCTGCACCAGCTTTTCAAGCTAAACAAATCCCTTTAAAATCTATATCTCTAACTGTTTGTGACTCATCCTTATGCAGTGCCCCAGAGGACCACTGCAAAGGGTTAATATCTACCATGCTTTGAATGTGATCTCAACAGCTGTGTATACAGTAGGTAGCACAGCTTAGTTATCCTGCCCTACTCTGCAGGAGGGAGGACCTTCTCTCTCTTAGGCCCCTTTCACACTGGCAATAATTCAGTGCGTGTGCATTGCGTGAGGTGAACACATTGCACCCGTACTAAATCCGGACCTATTCACTTGTGCATTGTGTGAAAATCGCAGAATGCTCTATATCCTGCAATTTTCACGCAACACAGGCCACATAGAAATGAATAGGTCTGCGTGAAAATCGCAAGCATCCGCAAGCAAGTGCGGATGTGGTGCGATTTTCACGCATGGTTGCTAGGATATTATAGGGATGAAAGCAACCCCGGACCCCATTAAAGTGTATTCACTGTATTATTTTCCCTTATAACATGGGTATAAGGGAAAATAATAGCATTCTTAATACAGAATGCTTACTAAAATGTGGATTGAGGGGTTAAAAAAATAAATAAATGAACTTACCTTATCCAATTGATCGCGCAGCTAGCATCATCTTCTTGCTTCTTCTTTCAGGACCTGCAAAAGGACCTTTGATGACGTAATCGCGCTCACCACGTGGTGAGCGCGGTGACGTCCGCGCAGGTCCTGCTGAATGAAGATAGAAGATTTCAAGGTGAGTTACTTTTTTTTATTTTTTAACCCCTCAATCCACATTTTAGTAAGCATTCTGTATTAAGAATGCTATTACTTTCCCTTATAACCATGTTATAGGGGGAAATAATAAAATGAATAGAACACCTAACCCAAACCCGAACTTCAATGAAAAGTCCGGGTTCTGGCCTGAGTACCACATTCAGAACATCGGAACGCAATTGCAGTCAAAACTGAATGCAATTGCGCGCCTACTCGCGTGGTTTTCCCGCAATGCACACGCGAAGCATCCGGAGCAAATTCGGGATGCCCATGTGAAAGAGGCCTTAGTCTCTTAGTCTAATTATATCAACTGAAGCAAGCAGCTGAAGTGTGAGGAGCCTCATGGGTCTGTGCAGTGTAAGGCCTACTACAAGATGCCCTCCATCCCTACATGCTGAGGACAAGTGCCAAACTAACTGAGAATAAGAAAATAGACATCTATAAACTGTTTAAAAACACAAAGGACTGTGCATGTTAGCAAAGGTAAAGCTCATTTATGGCTATTCACTTTGCTGCTTGTGGAGAGAGTATATTGTCTCTGATGCTCACCAGTCTTCTATAACAGATCGTCCCCCTCTACAAGGATATTCACCCTGCCATGCAAACTGCAGTACTGATTGTGTGAGTATTGCATGCCTGTCATCGATTTGGAAAGATTGCAAAGTATTTAGAGAGAGACACAGTGACTACTACTGCCATCATTGCTGCTGCCTATACACAACGATTGGGAAAAGCAAGCTCTGTGCCATACCTCAGAACTGTGCCTACTGCTGCCATCTGTACTGCAACTCCCAACATCCACAGTAAAGAGACTATTCTTAGTTATCACTAAACTCGGCCTGGTCATTGCTCCTGTTTCCACAAGCTCTTTTATCAGTTGTCTGTGAAGGTTCTCATTTATCCAGGTCATGGTATATCTGTAAAGAATAAATCAAGGCAACTGGACTTATGTAGATTTCTTGAAAATGTTTCACTCGTTCTTCCAACAAGCTTTCTCAATTCTGAGTGACTGTACAAGAATTCTCTGGGAATAAATATGTAACTAAATCAACATCTGGTAATTATACCCAACTGGTTCACCCAAAAGACCCAATGCCTAAACACAAGATGGACAACATTGTGTTCGCAGTCCAGTGCAATGAGGAATGCTCAGAACTGTATATCGGCGAAACAAAAAAACAACTACATCAGCGTATGGCTCAGCATAGAAGAGCCAAAACCTCTGGTCAAGATTCAGCCATGTACTTACATCTAAAGGAAACAGGTCACATTTTTGAAGACAGTCAAGTACGTGTTTTGGATAAGGAGGAAGATTGGTACAAACGAGGTGTGAAGGAGGCCATCTACGTAAAAATAAAGAAGCCAAGCTTGAATAGAGGCGGGGGGGGGGGGGGTTAGACATCTATTGTCTGCCACATACAATGCTGTCTTGACACCTTTTTCTGGGAGGTCATTGTCATCTACTGACTCCAATTAGAATAATGAAATCAACACCTTTGACCCCATGCTGGGTATAATGACCTCTGACCCCATGCTAGGTATAATTACCAGATGTTGATTCAGTTACATATTTATTCCCAGATAATTCTTGTACAGTCACTCAGAATTGAGAAAGCTCGTTGGAAGAACGAGTGAAACGTTTTCAAGAAATCTACAGTAAGTCCAGTTGCCTTGATTTATTCTTTACAGATCTTACATCAGTTCTTCTGCCTTAAACAGTCACAAACATCCACCATCAAGAACATCCACCCTAACACCAGACAGACCCAAAGAGCCCAGGGAGAAAACCTAGGGAAGAAAGGCTGTGCCCTGAATTGACTGCATGATCCAGGAAGAGCTAAGGTGAGGACTGTAACTGTGAACTGTAAGTACCATTACCACTAGAGATGAGCGAATCTATGAAAAATTTGATTTTGCCGTCGGCCGAATTTTTGAAAAAATTTGCTTCGATCTGAATTTATTTGTGGCGAATCACTATAAAAAAAAACTGCTATTTTCTGGCTGCAGAGAGCCTTTATAGTGGTGTAAGACACTGTGCCTTGCAGTAACATGCATAGGGAGTGTGCTGTGATAGTGAATCAATACTGTAAATCAGTATGACATGCAGATGAAAGGCGTCACTCTTAGAATCACTGCACACTACACTTATTTGGGCAATTACGGGGCCAAAACTGACCAAATAACTCAAGTGTAAACTCAGCCTAACAGGTCAATGTTAGCATCAAGAAGAAGCGCACTCCTTTTACACCGTGCTGGTTCCACATAGATGTCTACAGAACCTGTTCTATTAAAAGCTTATACAATTAGAGCCCCCCGACAGAGTGGAGAGGGTGTCAGCAGCAAGTTTGTGTTGATGTCACTGATTATTTTGCACTTCCTCTGATCCGTCAGAACAATAACCCCCAAAAAACGTATCCTGTCTGTGGAGCATCCGCCTTCACTCGGTTAGCATTTGGTCAGTAATCCATCAGTGTTACTGATAGTAACATAGTAACATAGTAACATGACATGAGATGACATGTGAATTGAATACTTGCATGTCTTCTGTGTTTTGTACCCACTCTTGCTTTTGGCTACCAAATCATAAGCCAAATCTGATGCAAAATAGGGACCATGTCATGCAGTCCTTACAGCTGTCACATAGACAGGATCTGTTGTGCGTCTCATTTTTTCTTCCTTCTGACAGATCAGAAGAAGGGTCAAATAAATGATTATGTCAGCCAGCCTGAAAGGAAAAATAGTGGCCCAGTCATGAAGTGGGGAGGGTGGGAACAGCATGAGAAGTCCACAGAGTGGCCTTATGACATAGTCGTGAGGTGGAAGCAGCACGAGGAGACCACAGAGTGGCCCAATGACTGTGTGGAGATGGCAGCAGCATCAGAGGGCCACAGAGTAGTACAATGACAGAGTGCAGAGGTGGCAGCAGCAGCTTCATCAGGGGGAGGCCACTGGGTGGCGCAATGACAGTGTGGAGGTGGCAGCAGCATTAGGAGGCCACAGAGTGGCACAATGACAGACTGTGGAGGTGGAAGAAGCAGCATGAGGAGACCACAAAGTGGCACAATGACAGAGTGTTGATGTGGCAGCAGCAGCATCGGGAGTCCACAGAGTGGCAAGTTGAAATAGTGTTGAGGTGGCGGCAGCATCAGGATAACACAGAGTGGCAAGTTGACATATTGTGGAGATGGCAGCAGCATAAGGAGACCACAGAGTGGCAAGGTAACATAGTGTGGAGGTGGCAGCAGCATCAGGAGACCAGATGACATAGTGTGGAGGTGGCAGCAGCATCAGGAGACCACAGAGTGGCAAGGTGACATAGTGTGGAGGTGGCGGCAGCAGCTGCATCAGGAGGAGGCCACAGAGTGGCACAATGACAGAGTGTGGAGGTGGCAGCAGCAGCAGCATGAGGAGACCACAGAGTGGCACAATGACAAAGTGTGGAGGTGGCAGCAGAAGCATCAGGAGGCCACAGTGTGGCATGGTGTTATAGTGTTGAGGTAGCAGCAGCATTAGGAGACCACAGAGTGGCAAGGTGACATAGTGTGGAGGTGGCGGCAGCATCAGGAGAACACAGAGTGGCAAGGTGACATAGTGTGGAGATGGCAGTAGCATCAGGAGGAGGCCACAGAGTGGCACAATGACAGTGTGGAGGTGGCGGCAGTAGCATCAGAAGGCCACAGAGTAGCACAATGACAGAGTGTGGAGGTGGCGGCAGCAGCTGCATCAGGAGGAGGCCACAGAGTGGCACAATGACAGAGTCTGGAGGTGGCAGCAGCAGCATGAGGGGACCACAGAGTGGCACAATGACAGAGTGTGGAGGTGGCAGCAGCAGCATCAGGAGGCCACAGAGTGGCATGGTGACATAGTGTGGAGGTGGTGGCAGCATCAGGAGAACACAGAGTGGCAAGGTGACATAGTGTGGAGGTGGAAGCAGCATCAGGAGACCACAGAGTGGCAAGGTGACATAGTGTGGAGGTGGCAGCAGTATCAGGAGACCACAGAGTGACCCTGTGACAGAGTGGGGAGGTGGGTGGCAATAACAGTGCCAGCTGAAGATGGTGGGTGAAAGAAGGAGCACTTGGCATCAGATGTGTGGGATCAGCCGGGTGGCAGCATCAGAATAGTGGCTGAGGCAAGTAGCCAGAAGAAATGGGTCTCTTTTGTCAAAGTGTTGGTGTGGCACCATGGATGATCTAGTCTGATTCATCTTGACAAAGGTTATTCTCTCCATATTTTGGATGGACAGGCGAGTTCTTCTTCGGGTAACTATGGCCCCCGCGCACTAAACACCTGCTCTTACGCTCTGCACAAGCCATCAGTTCTCTGAAAGGTGCAGAGTCCACCACTTGGAAAGGGAGGGACTGCAGCACCTTCAACGCACATTCAGTTTCTGCGCAGTTGGATGAGTGCACGCATACTGCTGTCTCTCAGCAATCGTTCTCTGATCGATTGCTGATGCAATGACTGACATGGAGTAGGAGGAGGAGCAGGAGCATTAGTACCAGCAGATGATGGGAAGGACAGACAGCTCCCTTCGGCTGAGGTGGTGGAGCCTTGACTGCCTGAAATTGAATGCATGCCACTGGGTCATGCAACGGTTGCCACATCGGAGCCATGGTTCTCTCAGGCCACTTTATGGTGATGCTGCATATGTTGACGCTGGGCCGTGGTGCCAACATTGGCACCCTGGCCATGCTTCATCTTCTGCCCACAGATTGTACAAATGGCCATGTTCACCTCCTCCGGTGGCTTAACAAAAAACTGCCACGCTGCCGAATAGGTGACTTTACCCCCAACACTCTGCACTGACTGACTGCTACCGCCGCTGCTTCCGTGAACCTCTGCACCACTACTTTCCGGGCAGATATGCTCCTTCGAAGCGGGTGGCCTACCTTGGGTACGTTTGGCTACCGGCCTCCCACTGCTGCCACCCTGCTGACTCCCAGCCACACTAGCGACTTGATGGCTCCACCGCTGCTTCACGGGCAAGCTGCCACCCTCTTCTCCCGATGATGATCAAGCCCCCAATTCACCCGGCTCCCAAGTGCGATCATCTACATCATCATCATCAAGTACTGTCTGCACGTCACTGATATCCTCCTCAACAGTCTATGGGTCAGGAGCCTGACCGCTCGCAACAGCAGCTCCCACGCCATTCTACTCATCACTACTTGCCCACCTACCAAATGAAGCGGCGGATGTCTCCTCCACATCTTGGCTGGCCAGAAGCTACTGACTTTCGTCTAGTAGCTCGTTTCTTGCTGTATAGTGGAGCTGAGCCCACAGCATATAATACTTCTCTGGCTGAGGGAACAGAAAAAGACAGAGGCAGGTTGAGGACAGGTGAGGGGACAGGGCCTGCTCCCAGGCCATGCCAACTAAGGGTTGTGTCTGACGAACCTACCGACTCTTGGCTGGGGGTGTGTGATGTCACTTGGGATGAAGTGTATGACCGAGTCAACCATTCAAGAACCGCTGGGTTGCTTATCAAGACACAACAGCTAGATAACACCGGGAGCTCAGGCCACTCGCTGCGACTCCTGCTGCCATTTAGGCCTCTGCCACTCCCCTGTGCAGGCCTTGGCACTTCTCTGTCTGACATACTGTTAGATCAAATAAATAAATAAAAAGGAAATTAAAACACCCCTGAAAAATCTGTAATTTTCTCACTTCACCACACAACGCCAAATAGTTTTGTTTTTCATTCCACTAATACACACAACAAAGTGCTTTAGAACATATAACTGCAATGCTGAACGGCAAATACAGGTCCTTCTAAAAAAATTAGCATATTGGGATAAAGTTCATTATTTTCTGTAATGTACTGATAAACATTAGACTTTCATATATTTTAGATTCATTACACACCAACTAAAGTAGTTCAAGCCTTTTATTGTTTTAATATTGATGATTTTGGCATACAGCTCATGAAAACCCAAAATTCCTATCTAAAAAAATTAGCATATCATGAAAAGGTTCTCTAAACGAGCTATTAACCTAATCATCTGAATCAACTAATTAACTCTAAACACCTGCAAAAGATTCCTGAGGCTTTTAAAAACTCCCAGCCTGGTTCATTACTCAAAACCGCAATCATGGGTAAGACTGCCGACCTGACTGCTGTCCAGAAGGCCATCATTGACACCCTCAAGCAAGAGGGTAGGACACAGAAAGAAATTTCTGAACGAATAGGCTGTTCCCAGAGTGCTGTATCAAGGCACCTCAGTGGGAAGTCTGTGGGAAGGAAAAAGTATGGCAGAAAACGCTGCACAACGAGAAGAGATGACCGGACCCTGAGGAACATTGTGGAGAAGGACCGATTCCAGACCTTGGGGGACCTGCGGAAGCAGTGGACTGAGTCTGGAGTAGAAACATCCAGAGCCACCGTGTACAGGCGTGTGCAGGAAATGGGCTACAGGTGCCGCATTCCCCAGGTCAAGCCACTTTTGAACTAGAAACAGCGGCAGAAGCGCCTGAACTGGGCTACAGAGAAGCAGCACTGGACTGTTGCTCAGTGGTCCAAAGTACTTTTTTCGGATGAAAGCAAATTTTGCATGTCATTCGGAAATCAAGGTGCCAGAGTCTGGAGGAAGACTGGGGAGAGGGAAATGCCAAAATGCCTGAAGTCCAGTGTCAAGTACCCACAGTCAGTGATGGTCTGGGGTGCCATGTCAGCTGCTGGTGTTGGTCCACTGTGTTTTATCAAGGGCAGGGTCAATGCAGCTAGCTATCAGGAGATTTTGGAGCACTTCATGCTTCCATCTGCTGAAAAGCTTTATGGAGATGAAGATTTCATTTTTCAGCACGACCTGGCACCTGCTCACAGTGCCAAAACCACTGACCATGGTATTACTGTGCTCAATTGGCCTGCCAACTCTCCTGACCTGAACCCCATAGAGAATCTGTGGGATATTGGGAAGAGAAAGTTGAGAGACGCAAGACCCAACACTCTGGATGAGCCTAAGGCCGCTATCGAAGCATCCTGGGCCTCCATAACACCTCAGCAGTGCCACAGGCTGATTGCCTCCATGCCACGCCGCATTGAAGCAGTCATTTCTGCAAAATGATTCCCGAACAAGTATTGAGTGCATAACTGAACATAATTATTTGAAGGTTGACTTTTTTTGTATTAAAAACACTTTTCTTTTATTGGTCGGATGAAATATGCTAATTTTTTGAGATAGGAAATTTGGGTTTTCATGAGCTGTATGCCAAAATCATCAATATTAAAACAATAAAAAGGCTTGAACTACTTCAGTTGGTGTGTAATGAATCTAAAATATATGAAAGTCTAATGTTTATCAGTACAATATGCTAATTTTTTTAGAAGGACCTGTATATATATATTTTGCCACTAATACACGCCAGAAAGAGCTATAATTTTCTCAGTTCCCCACACAACGGCAAATACTTTTTTTGTGCAACCAATACACGCAAAAGAGTGCTTTAGAACATATAACTGCACTGCTGAACAACAAATAATATATATATTTTTCCCATTGATACACGCCAAAAAGTGCTTTAGAACATATAACTGCACTGCTAAATGGCAAATAGGCCCTTATTTTTTTCCCACTTATACACATATCTGTAAAGAATAAATCAAGGCAACTGGACGTACTGTAGATTTCTTGAAAATGTTTTACTCGTTCTTCCAACAAGCTTTCTCAATTCTGAGTGACTGTACAAGAATTCTCTGGGAATAAATATGTAACTGAATCAACATCTGGTAATTATACCAAGAATCAGATCAGAGGTCATTATACCCAGCATGGGGTCAAAAGTGTTGATTCCATTATCCTAATTGGAGTCAGTAGGTGATAAAGACTTCCCAGAAAAAGGTGTCAAGACAGCATTGTATGTGGCAGACAAAAGATGTCTAACCCCCCCCCCCGCCTCTATTCAAGCTTGGCTTCTCCATTTTTACATAGATGGCCTCCTTCACACCTCGTTTGTACCAATCGGCCTCCTTATCCAAAACACGTACTTTACTGTCTTCGAAGGTGTGACCTGTTTCTTTTAGATGTAAGTACATGGCTGAATCTTGACCAGAGGTTTTGGCTCTTCTATGCTGAGCCATACACTGATGTAGTTGTTGTTTTGTTTCGCCGATATACAGTTCTGAGCATTCCTCATTGCACTGGACTGCGTACACAATGTTGTCCATCTTGTGTTTAGGCGTTGGGTCTTTGGGGTGAACCAGTTGTTGCCTCAGTGTGTTGCTGGGTTTAAAGCAGACAGGGATGTGATGTTTATAAAAAATCCTTTTGAGTTTCTCAGACACCCCAGCTACATATGGGATAACTATATTCTTGCGTCTGTCATGCTTCTCGCCCTTAGGGTCCATTCACACGTCCTGTTTTTTTTCATCCTGAAAAACGGTCCGTTTTTTGCGAATCCGTTGTTCCTGAAAATGTTTCCGTATGTCATCCGTTTTTTGCGGATCCGCAAAAAACGGAAACATGTATACATTTCAATAATCAAATAAAGTTGTTTGGATTTCTTTGAAAAAAAATTGAAAAAAAATAAATAAAATTTGTTATGTGTTTCCAGGAACGGAATCCGCAAAAAACGGATGACATACGGAATGACATCCGAATGTCATCCGTTTTTTGCGGATCCATTGACTTTGTATTGTACCAGGATCCGATTTTTCAGGACAAGAATAGGACATGTTTTATATTTAAACGGACATGCGGAACGGAACAACGGAAACGGACAGCACACATTGTGCTGTCCGATTTTTTCCAGGACCCATTGAAAATGAATGGGTCCAGATCTGGTCCTGATCTGTTCCTGAAAAAACGGAACAGATCAGGAAAGAAAAAACGGACGTGTGAATGGACCCTTACTGGTAGTCTTGGTGCTCTTTCTTCTCCTTTCTTCTGTTTTGACACAGGCCCAAACTGGATACCCACAAGTTTTAAGTGCCCCTCTGAGGTGTATGATTTCCTTCGCCTTGGCCTCTGTGCTGGTGGGGATTTTCTCTGCCCGGTGGTGTAGAGTCTGGATGACTCTCAGTTTGTGGTCTAGAGGATGGTGAGAATCAAATAGCAGGTATTGGTCTGTGTGTGTTGGTTTTCGATAGACCTCTATTCCCAGCTTCCTTCCCTCTTCCACTGTTATAAGACAGTCCAGAAACGCCAGTTTGTTGTTCTGCATATCTTCCTGCGTGAAATTGATGTTATGATCCACTGAGTTGATGTGGTCGGTGAAAGCCTGTAACTCTTGTTTATGAATTTTAACCCAAGTGTCATCCACATATCTGAACCAGTGACTCAGTGTAATTCCCTTGAAAGTGGTCAGGGCTTTCCTTTCTACTTCCTCCATATACAGGTTCGCTACAATAGGTGAGACTGGTGATCCCATAGCACAGCCATGTTTTTGCTTGTAGAACTTGTCCTTATACCTGAAGTAGATGGTACTCAGACAAAGGTCCAGTAAGGCACACACTTGGTCTGGGCTAAGTTCTGTTCTACAGCCTAAGGTGTTGTCTTATACACGCCACAAGGGCGTTAGAACATATAACTAAACCGCTGAACGGCAAATAATATATTTTTTTTTGCTACTAATACACGCTAAAATGGGTTTTAGAACATATAACTGCACCGCTGAATGGCAAATACAGTATATATTTTTTTGCCACTAATACATGCCAAAAAGGATTGTAATTTTCTCACTTCACCACACAACGGAAAATACTTTTTTTGTGCCACTAATACACGCAAAAAAGTGCTTTAGAACATATAACTACACTGCTGAATGGCAAATTATATATTTTTTCCATTAATACACACCACACAACGGCTAATAAGACCATTTTTCCCCCACTCATACATGCCAAAAAATGCTTTAGAACATATAACTGCACAAGGGCAAATAAGACATAGAAATATTTCCTTGTAATAAACCCTGTTAATGGCTGTGTCAAACAGCACTTGCACCTGAATAACAAGAACGGTTTGCTGTAATTACAGAGCTGTGTAATTGCAATTTGGATACGCAGTAAGCGCAGCAAAGTGTAATAGGATTGTTCCTATTACTAAGGCTGTAAACTCCCCTACTGAGCCCTGTTCTGCTTCAATACTGTGTAATTATTCCTCCCTATCCTTTCCTTGAACTTCTATACAGCAAAATAAAAGTTTTAAAGTCTTTTCTACCACTGTCCCTAGCACCTGCTGATGTCTCTCCCTCTGTACACTAGAAAATGGCTGAATCTAAGGGGGCTGAGGCTATTGTTAGGGCTGTGACATCACAGGGCTCGCTGGCTGCTGATTGGCTGCATGCATGGCATTGTGGGTGATCCCTCGTTCCCAGAGTTTCTTTGCTTCATGTCCAAACACAAGCAGCAGCCATTTTAGGAAAAAAATGCGATTTGTTACCACGAGGCATGAGGAAATTCAGATTTGGCACAAATCAAATTATTCCTGAAATTCGGATCGAATTCCACTTCGTCAACTTCGATTCCCTCATCTCTAATTACCACCATCGTAGCCAATACTACTGTTCCCAGCCTCGCCTCCCCTCCGAGTCGCTGCACTTACTCTGGCTAATTGATGGTACAGTTCTCCTGGGAGCTTATTGGCTGATCCTGATGACACTTCGTTAGTACTGTGATAATGTGTTTGGTGCTAAGAGCAGGGGTGCACCTAGCCTTTCTGCTGCCTGAAGCGAAAAAACTGAAACGGCGCCCCCCCAATGCCAATTTCTTAACCTAACCCCTTTGCCACAATGAAAGCGCTCATTCCCCATGGCCCTTTCGCCTTCTCCCTCTTGCCCCTACCTGGTGCCTCACTTGGCCTCATTGGTGGTGCACGCCTGGCTAAGAGTCCTGTATATATCCCTTTTTTGGGCATGGCATGGATATTGACTGCTGGTAAGGATCCCGAAGAAAAGTTTCAGTGATACTTTATTTCAATAAGAAGCCGTCTAAACCAGACAGCCACTTTAATCCCATCTGCACTATGCACCTGCCAGTAGGTTGCATTATACGAAACTTACTTGAACAGCATGGTTGGCTATGTTCAGTCTAATGCTTTGTTTTTGGCCAGCAGGACTTTTTCTTTGTCCAGTAACACTTCTAGAGTTTGCATGGCGTATTATTGTTTAATATGAGTTTAGCCGTTTCTTGTAACATTACCTCTTTCCTCTTTGCTGCTGCGGTTAACATTTTGGCTCTTCAGAAGCAGCAACCTTATCCAAATTATATGTAACATGAATATGAGCATGACATAATCGTTTTTTTTTTTTTACTTTTCTCTTTATTCCTTTTAGCCAAGCCAAGTGAGTCATGCAATCCTATGACTGTCTAGGCATTTTTCCAGTCGCAGACTGCAAACTTTGGACAAAGGAAATATTTGGTTCTTTGCTGAGCATTCAGGTGACGAGAAAGATGTCTGTTTATCCTATTAACAGCCATCATGTTGGGGAAAATAGTTAAGCACAATATGTACCTGAATGACAGTTAATATATCTTCAAATTTTTATAACCAGAGTGTACACGGCTTTCGCTGCCCGGGAGCTTCCATTCTGGATTTATACCGGTTCAGTAATAACAGAAAACAGGACTTAGAAAATATCTTTTGGGCACTAGTATTTATATATTTTAGTGTATTTCAGTATTCCACAGTATTATACCATATGGAAGTCATATAAAGTCCCCTGTAAACCCATAAAAAATAAAGTTTTTTGTAATATACTCATATACCATAAAAGTCTCATTCCCATGTTGCCAGTCTCTGTTGGTCCCAATCGTTCCTAGTTTCGAACGTGACTTAATGATATCTTTCCCATAGCAATATCATCATGTCACTTGACTCCAGCAAATAAACACCTATATAAAAAATATGAATACAATAAATCAATAAATATTCAATATGAATTGGTATTTTGTTGAGTCTTGAGTGCCAAATCCTATTATAATTAACTTTTGATCTAGGCTAAAACTGGAATTATGTCCAGAGGGATGTCCAAGCCATGTCATTTCCCTTTACTGAAATATGGGGAGCATTCTCAGAGGGCAGGTGGCACACAATAAGAAAAAATTCAAAATTAAAATAAAGTGGTATTTACATCACATTGCAACAATCGATATATGAATATTTTATTATTATTTTCATTTTTTTTTACAGTAACAGGGGGATGGATTTCTAGATATAATTTTTTCAAGTCACTCCATGTATTCTACTTCCTGACCTGGCTCTTTAGCTTCCTCTTTGTTGGGACATTTAGCTTGACAAACAGCGTTGCTTAAGTCTCTCAGTCAGACCATTATTGGGCCAGAGTGACCCCCTTGCAGTGCCTCAATTACAGCATTGCACGTTACAGTAATTAATGCAATGTTTTTCTGTTGGCAGCTTTATCTAGGCCTGTGAAGAGAACAATAGAACTGTCATACTGGTATCACAATTCTACACCTGCTGTAATCATGAGGACTACTTTGCTGATATATTCCCCTCACAGCAGCAGTAAACTGACAATGGATTTGCCCTGTGTTCGTCACCCTTGACTGAATTCCGTTAGGACTACTAAAAACTCTTTTGAGTATACTTTATTATTATGATTTTTACATTGCTACATCAGTATTATATGACAGATGAGGATCACCCCAGGAGTGAGCTAAACTGCTGTTTGTTCTATCCTGAACACTCTGTTATGGATTAATTTTGGAGTGATAACTGCGTGCATGGTTTAAAAATGACAAGGAGTGTCAAGTATTCATTTTTAATTGCATTTTGAACACCTGTATATTATGTGGCCTGGGTCCTGCATTGCACTGCATTGCAATGGTCTCCTGGGCCTGCATTGCAATGGTCTCCTGGGCCATAATTAGTGAATTGATGTCCTAGTGGTATATTGCTTTTCCTTTTCATTTTTTTTATATAAAATTTTTATTTCTGCTCTCTCTCTTCTCTTTCTCTATGTGTTTGGTAAACACCAAACAATAAAATAAATCAATAAATATTGGATATGAATCAATATTTTGTGGAGTGTTGAATGCAATATCCTATTATAATTGGCTTTTGATCTAGGCTACAGGTTGAGGCTAAAACTAGAATTTAAGGCTCTGATTTATCAAGAGTGGACAAATTCATTGTTCACATTTGTCTGTTTGTGTAAAGGTAACGGTACATGGGTCAAAATGATGGCACACAACACTTGTTCCGTTTAGCATGGGCAAACTATCACATTCTGACTAGTGTTGGTTGAGCACCAAAGTGCTCGGGTGCTCGAGTAGAACACCTCGGGATGCTTGGGTGCTCTACAGAGCACCCGAGCACAGTGGAAGTCAATGGGAGAACCAGAGCATTAAACCAGGCACCCCCTGCTCTGAAGAGGGGAGGGTGTCTGGTTCACAGGAAAAGGTCAGAAATCGATGGAAACAGCACCAAAATGGTTAAGGAACAGCATGGGGAGGATGTCTGGATGTATCTTGGACTCCCAGGTTGTTGCTCGGAATGATGTTGTCTGAGTAGTATACCACTTTTACAGACTGACAATAATACGCACAAAACCGAAGATAAAATGGATTTTAGAGGAAAAATTGTTAGGAAACATTCTTTCCTATATATTTACTTGTATATAAAGTGCAAGTGCTGCCAAAAATTACAAGGAAGAGGCACTCCGATACACCCTGTATATCACATAATAGAGGGCCTCATTTACATTGTGGTACAATTGTTCATGTAGTGGGACTCCTACACTCATAAAGCCCATGCACTAAGTGAAAGGGCTGCCAAAAATTACAAGGAACCGGCACTACAATACACCCGTTTACACATAAATGAGGGCATGCTACACACCCTTGAAAAATTATGATTGAAGGCCTGCTGGTGACCCTCAAAAATTATTTTAGCAAGGGCCTGCTGATCTGACCATCTAAAACATTAGGGGAGAGGGCCTGCTGCTGACGTGACCATCTAAAACATTAGGAGTGAGGGTCTGCTGCTGAGCTGACCCTCTAAAACATTAGGGACGAGTGCCTGCTGCTGATCTGGCCATCTAAAACATTATGGGCGATGGCCTGCTGGTGACCCTCTAAAACATTATGGGTGAGGGCCTGCTGATGAGCTGACCCTCTAAAACATCAGGAGCAAGGGCACCCTAATAAGCATGTTGATATGATGGAGGAGGATGAGAAAAGGATGATTGAACCATATACCCTTTTTTGTGGTGGAAGGGGTGCATTGGAATACAGTGTATTCAATACACCATAAAAGCCACAATTAAAGTGCCTTTATATTCAGCTGCTTTCCTCTGGTGGAGTAGAGAAGTCAGGGGCAATCCAGGCCTTGTTCATTTTTATAAGAGTCAACCGGTCAGCATTTTCAGCTGACAGGCGAATGCGCTTATCAGTTATTATGGCCCCCGCAGTGCTAAATACACGCTCTGACAAAACGCTAGTGGCAGTGCAGGCCAGCACCTCCAAGGCATAGAGCGCCAGTTCGGACACCCAATAGTTGTAAAGCACAGAGGGATCACTGAGGATACTGACATGGTCTGCTACGTACTCCTTCACCATCTTCCAAAAATTTTCCCTTTTTATGACACTAGGCCGCGCATCAGGTTGAGGCTGCTGGTGCGGTGTCATAAAACTGTCCCAGCCCATGGAGAGTGTTGCCGTGCCTCTGTTGGAGCTGCTGTGTGTTCCCCTCAAATCCCCTCCTTGGTTGGACAAGAAACTACGTACTCTGAAGCCAGTGTTGTCAGCTGGAAATTTTGGGAGCAATCTTTCCACAAGGATCTTCTCGTATTGCACCATTTTGCTCGTCCTCTCCACCACAGGAATGAGAGAAGAAAAGTTATCTTTGTAGCGGGGGTCGAGAAGGGTGAACAACCAGTAATCGGTGTTGGCCAAAATGCGCACAAGACTTCACTGTCCATCAGCAAAATGACTCTCAATCTCCTCATCCTATTCATCCTACCCATCCATGCTGCACAGATGGAATAAAACTTCCATGGGTACTACCCTCTGCAGCTTAATTGTGAGCAGCAAGCATTTGAGTAGACACAGAAGTGGGATGGTTACACTTATAATAGCTTTATCGCCGCTCACCATATGTGTTGATTCCTCAAAGTTGTGTAAAACCTGACAGAGGTCAGACATCTATGCCCACTTGTCATATTTTATTAAATAACATCATAAAAGGCAACAGATATATGAGGTATGAATAAATATATATATATAGCAGCAATGCAGTAAGCGCTGCAAATAAGCAGCTCCCCTGTAGGTACACAAGGTAAAAAATTCCCCCTCGGAAATAATCATTATGACTTAACAGCACATTGCATGAAAATACATAAAAGGACTCCTCAAAGACCAAAGGAGGAAGTCCATTCCAAATGGTACAGGTAAAAACCACAAGGGTTAATTAAGCCAAAAAAGGGTGAAGGAGATAATAGCATGGAGAACCAATTGCATTTAGTACAACCCATATACAGCCAAATAACAAATACCGGATCAATACCTGATAAAGTGGAGTAGGGGGGATGAGCCTAAACCTCTTCGGAGCGCACCCCAATGCGCGTTTTGCTCCGCTTTCTCAAGGGGTGTGAGCGAAAGCAGAGCGAAACGCGCGTCGAGGTGCGCTCCCTAGAGGTTTTGGCAAGGGAGATTGCCGCAAGGTGGTGCTCCGGGGAACAGTTGTGGGCCTGCTTGGTGTGACCCGCCTTCTCTCTTTCGCCACTCCACTGCTTCTTCCAGGCTGTTAGGGTGCTGCGGATCCCCCACCCTCTGTACTGTTATCCTCGCTCGGCTTGACTTCACAGGTTGGGTCAGTGACTTCATTGTTCACCACTTCCACTTCCTTACTCTGGTTATCCTCCTGACTTGTTGACCTAACAACAACCTCACTTATTGACAACTGTGTCTCATCCTTATCATGAACCTCTTGAGACACTAATTGCGGTTGACTTATTGGCAAGTGTGTCTCATCATCATCATCCACCTAGTGAAACACTAATTGCCGTTCCCCACCGTCATCTTCTTGCGACTGTGGATGCTCAAGAGTTTGGGAATCAAGGCACAATCTCTCTTCATGTCCCTCTTTAAGCAGGCTTGTCGAGAGGCCCAAATCAAGGAATGGCGATGAAATGAACTCCTCGGAATATCCGAGTGTGAGGTTACTTGTTTGCCAAGACTCTCCATGGTGGGAGGAAGGAATATCAGAGTAAGGATTCTGTTGACCAGACTCTTGGCTACTTTGTGGAAGACAGGGTGGTGCTTAACCAACTAGGAGCATTATCTGCTGCAATCCAACTGGGCACCTAGTCGCACTGGTGGGACTTTGAGAGTGTTGTCCTGCACCGTCCTGCAAACTGAGACATGAAGCTAGGTATCGTGGATGAGTGTTTTTTTTTGCTCTGGCAGCAGGCACAATTTCACCGCACCCAGGGCCACGGCCTCTGCGTGCACCATCAGCAGCATGGCCACTTCCTCGTCCCTTACTGCTCGCCTTGCGCATATTAAATGGTATATATGCTTGCAAGTATGTCACACGTACAGTATCGCAGGTTTTGTAAGTGTATGCGCAAATAAAGTACACAGAATGTCACAGATATTTTTAGGATGCGCACATGTTAATCAGGAGGTATAGCGCGAGTAATGTTGCTGTCACCAGCGGCTAATAAAAAATTACACTGACTTAATGTCTTTAGTATTTAGGATGCGCAAACATTATACAGGAGGTATAGCACAAGTAATGTTGCTGTCACCAGCGGCTAATAAAAAATTACACTGATTTAATGTCACTGATATTTAGGATGCGCAAACGTTACACAGGAGATGTAGCGCTGGTAATGACGCTGTCACCAGCGGACAAACAATTGTGCTGAATGTCACAGATATTTAGGCTGCGCAAATGTAAAATAAAAGATGTAGCAGAGGTTGTGTCACTATCAGAAGCGGCACTAACAATTGCACGCAATTTAGCGCAGGTTGCGCTTATAATATACTGTATATTGCAGCCAGATACAACTATAGTCCTTAAAAGGACTTTTGGGTCTCTCGAACAATTTCATGCAATTTAGCGCAAGTTGCGCTAATATTTATATTGCTGCCAGATACAACAATAGTCCTTAAAAGGACTTTTGGGTCTCTAACAAGTTTTTTTCACAAAAATATTACTATTTCACTCCCTACACTATCTGTCCCTTCTTCAGCACAGCTCTCCCTGGCTAAGACTGAGCCGAACACGTGTCATCGGGTGCTATTTAGCACCCGATGACGCGTTCCGGCCAGCCAATCACTGTAATGCCAGTAGCCAACATGTCTACGGCATTACAGCGAGTGCCAGTACCTCTGCGCACATTTATTGGCTGCGTAACACACGGGGTGTTCAGCCAAACACGCGATGTGCCGAGCATCGCAATGGTCTAGTAAAATTAGAGTTCGGCAGAGCATGCTCGCCCAACACTAATTCTGACTTATTGTCAGCTACCACAGCTCTAACGAGTCAGGAGTGGAGTGCAGTTGAGACCATGTTTTAAGACTTTTCCTATGATATATAAGGCCAAAAACCAATGTCCTCCATAGAAGCGAACACACGAAATTGACTTAACAGGCGCAAAAATTATCTTTGGCTTGACATACACTATTGATAACTCTCACGGTGAAAACAAGAGAAAAGTCTCAATTTACTCCAAAATAAAGGCGAAACCAGTTTGATAATTCAGGGCAAAAGTTTTTGCTAAACTTAGGGTTAATCTCGTAAAAGACCTTCAATTATTGTAGTGCCATGGTGCAAAGATCTTAGGAGATCTGTCCTACTTCAGATTAATCATGATAACCTAGGGGCTTGTATTTTGTTAGGTACAAATTGTTCCTTGTGTTCATTAGAACAGCAGCTTGTACAAGAGCAAGTACAATGGGGAAATATAAATCATGTTATATCAGCCAGTCACATGGCCAGTATCTGTGCCAACTGCCAACACATATGTAATGTTTGATCTAAAGAGAGTAGCGAGACAAAATAAAAAGGACGAGAGAGACAAGTGAAAAGATAACATAAATAGGTCTGTTTGAAGTTTGTAAGTTGCTCACGGCTTGTGGTCGTAAATACTGTATATTACATATAAGACCTCCCATACAAACTCTGTATTCTAATTCTTTCTAATGGTTGTACAAACCATACATTTTCAAAAAAAAATTCAAGCGTGTTGGCACCATTTTTATTTTTTTTTAACATTTTAAACAAGAATTTATCTGATGTGTTAAGAGAAGTCTCCGGGAAAAACTAGAAACTCTAGTAAAAAAAATCCATGCAGCATCCTGCAGTTTGAAAACAACACTACTGTCCCTAAAATTGCCACAATATCACCACATACCAAATCATTTTTATGCCCTTTTTAATATTTTGCTAAAGACTTTAAAGTATATTGTGACCACTGTATTTTTATCTTAAAAATGTGTTGATGACCAGCTATGAATATGACATAATAAAAAAAAAAAAGTAAAAAGTAGCAGTCTAATAATTATGAGAAATAATAAGCATGGGAAGAGTGGGTGAGGGTGCCTGCTGATTTATACACCTTTAACGTTGTAAACAAAATAAAAAAATTGTTTGCAACGGGAAGGGGATGAAACCTTGAGTGTTAATGGTTAGTCTAGTGACCAAATGGCAATGTATTACAGATTATAGGTTAAGCACGTGAGTTTCTTCCTGATAAGAAGAAAGGGCTGTGTTAGGTCAGTGGCGTGCATATAAGAGAAAGAGCTGCATAGGAAATACTGAAAGGTCTCATCATTTGTTTCCCCCTGTTAAAAGTCTTCTGGAGTTCCGGCAGCTGAATCCACTGTGAATGATGTATGAAGAGATCTGGTGATCGTAGGCATAAGACTCCATCTCGGTTTACTCCTGGGAACATCAGACTCAAGGTATCCGTGTATAGGCTGGCACCCTGTTTCACCGGTTCTTTTGAGGTGCTTAAACAGTTGCATCTTCCTGCGTCTTTATGCATTCCTGATTCTTTTACTCTTTCCCTCCTAAAGTCATTTCTGTTCAACCATTATTCCAGATATTCTGTTCTTGCTCCTATTCCTGTTTGCTCAGGAGACGAGTACAAGGTCAGTGATATTCTAGACATGAGGAAAGTCAGAGGTAAGACCTTTTCCTGTTGGATTAGAGAGGTTTGGATCCAGAGGAGAAATTTTGGGAGCCTGTTGAAATCATTAATGCATTGGTTCTTCTGGGCCAAAGTAGAGAGGACGTAAGGGGGGGGGGGGGCACTTTTTCAGTGGTGGCCTGTGACTACTGCTTCTCTACTTACCCACTCTGGGCTATAGCAACATAGCAACACAGACCTGCAAGCCTCTCTCCCCTACTTTGTGGTGGCCCGGCCACCAAAGTAGCAGGTCCTGTGGGAATAGTTTCTAGTATGCTAATGTCCTGCAAAGATGGGCTGTTCTATGTTCATCTACCCATGTGCTGACTTCTGCCTGTTTCCTGGATTTCACCATTCCCTGCTTGACCTGACCTCTTCCAGATCTCCTTTCTGACCCTGGGATGCTGCTCTGACCTCAAACTATTTATCAGATCACACAAAATCTGCCTGATTTGATCTTGTCCTGCCTGATTTGACCTTGTCCTGTTTTCACCAGTGTCTCTCGACCCTTGTGGGTCAGCTGTCACTTAAACAGAGACTTTTCTAAGAGGTAGTTGCCTGGTGGTTCCCCTGCAGGGAAGTACAGATCCCTGTGCAGGGGTTAAAGAGTGAGTAGTAAACAATATAAAGTAATATCCACCTTTTTGCAATTCACACACCAGATCCTATCATGTGTTCACAAACCCATAAACTGAGGAAAAAGTATTAAATTCAGCATGTAACAACATTTTCCATTTATTTCCACATACCGTATTTTTCGCCCCATAAGACGCACTTTTTCTTCCCCCAAAATGGGGGAGAAATGCCCCTGCGTCTTATGGGGCGAATGCTGCCACTTTTACATCGCTGGCAGCGATGTATGAGCAGAGCGGGGACTCGGGGAGGGACTGGGAGGAGCTGGGGGCCGGCAATAGCGGCGGGGCGGTGCAGTCAGTGTAGTATAGCACCGCCCCGCCGCTCCGGTATGCTAATATATGATCTCATATTGAAGTAATAGTTATTAAACATGCCCCCCAACTGCTATTACTACCTTACCTCCTAATCGCTGCTGTAGAATTCAGGCCAGGCGGGCGGGCGGCAGCGTAACTCGTGTCACGTGCCTGCGCCGCCTACTTTATGAATTAAGTAGGCGGCGCAGGCAAGTGACGTCAGTGAGACGCGCCGTCCGGCCGTCCGGCCGTCCTGCCTGCCTGATTTCTACAGCAGCGATTAGGATGAAAGGTAGTAATAGGAGTTGGGGGGCATGTTTAATAACTATTAATTCAATATGACAACTTATATTTTGTGCGGCGGGCGGGCGGGAGGAGGGGGGGCGGTTCGGATTGCGATCTGTGGATGGCACTGTTACAGGGGGGGGCATCTGTGAATGGCACTGTTATGGCCTGGGGGGGGTCTGTGCATGGCACTGTTATGGGCTGGGGGGTCTGTGGATGGCACATATATAACAGTGCCACCCACAGACCCCCCCCCCAGCCCATAACAGTGCCATGCACAGACCCCCCCCAGGCCATAACAGTGCCATTCACAGATCCCCCCCCCTGTAACAGTGCAAGCCACAGATCCCCCCCCATAGCAGTGTCAGTTATCCACAGATCCTCCCATAACAGTGTCAGTCATCCACAGATCCCCCCATAACAGTGTCCGTCATCCACAGATCCCCCCCCATAACAGTGTCCGTCATCCACAGATCCCCCCATAACAGTGTCCGTCATCCACAGATCCCCCCATAACAGTGTCCGTCATCCACAGATCCCCCCATAACAGTGTCCGTCATCCACAGATCCCCCCATAACAGTGTCCGTCATCCACAGATCCCCCCATAACAGTGTCAGTCATCCACAGATCCCCCCATAACAGTGTCCGTCATCCACAGATCCCCCCATAACAGTGTCCGTCATCCACAGATCCCCCCATAACAGTGTCCGTCATCCACAGATCCCCCCATAACAGTGTCCGTCATCCACAGATCCCCCCATAACAGTGTCCGTCATCCACAGATCCCCCCATAACAGTGTCCGTCATCCACAGATCCCCCCATAACAGTGTCCGTCATCCACAGATCCCCCCATAACAGTGTCCGTCATCCACAGATCCCCCCATAACAGTGTCCGTCATCCACAGATCCCCCCATAACAGTGTCCGTCATCCACAGATCCCCCATAACAGTGTCCGTCATCCACAGATCCCCCCATAACAGTGTTCGTCATCCACAGATCCCCCCCATAACAGTGTCCGTCATCCACAGATCCCCCATAACAGTGTCCGTCATCCACAGATCCCCAGTAATAGTGCCATCCACAGACCACCATTAGTTCCAAACCCACCAAACACACAGCACACCTTTTGGTTAAAAATTTTTTTTTTCTTATTTTCCTCCCCAAAAACCTAGGTGCGTCTTATGGGCCGGTGCGTCTTATAGGGCGAAAAATACGGTACTAAAATCCAAATAGAGATCCACACCTGCAGTACTCCAGAGCAGACATGTTTCAACTGCTCCTTGTGGTCTTACTCATGCGGTTGAAACACGTCGGCTCTGGAGTACTGCAGGTGTGGACCTCTATTTGGATTTTAGTATGTGGAAATAAATAGATTTTATTACATGCTGAATTCAACACTTTTTCTTCAGTTAAAGGGTGAATACCAAAGGGGTCACTTAGATAACTACCTTCGGAGTAGCCCCAAGCCAAATCTGTTTAAGTGTCACAGCGGATCCACATCAGCATCTTAACCACCTCAGCCCCCCTAGCTTAAACACCCTTAATGACCAGACCACTTTTTACAATTCTGCACTACAATACTTTCACCGTTTATTGCTCGGTCATGCAACTTACCACCCAAATGAATTTTATTTCCTTTTCTTCTCACTAATAGAGCTTTCATTTGGTGGTATTTAATTGCTGCTGACAGTTTTACTTTCTTTGGTATTAATCGAAATTTTACAAAATTTTTGCAAAAAAAATGACATTTTTCACTTTCAGCTGTAAAATTTTTCAAAAAAAAACAACATCTATGTATACATTTTTCTCTAAATTTATTGTTCTACATGTCTTTGATAAAAAAAAAATGTTTGGGTAAAAAAAAAATGGTTTGGGTAAAAGTTATAGCGTTTACAAACTATGGTACAAAAATGTGAATTTCCGCTTTTTGAAGCAGCTCTGACTTTCTGAGCACCTGTCATGTTTCCTGAGGTTCTACAATGCCCAGACAGTAGAAAAACCCCACAAATGACCCCATTTCGGAAAGTAGACACTAAGGTATTCGCTGATGGGCATAGTGAGTTCATAGAACTTTTTATTTTTTGTCACAAGTTAGCGGAAAATGATGAATTTTTTTTTTCCTTACAAAGTCTCATATTCCACTAACTTGTGACAAAAAATAAAAACTCACTATGCCCATCATGAAATACCTTGGGGTGTCTTCTTTCCAAAATGGGGTCACTTGTGGGGTAGTTATACTGCCCTGGCATTTTAGGGTCCCAAATGCGTGCGAAGTAGTTTGAAATTAAAATGTGTAAAAAATGGCCTGTGAAATCCGAAAGGTGCTCTTTGGAATGTGGGCCCCTTTTCCCACCTAGGCTGCAAATAAGTGTCACATATGTGGTATCGTTGTACTCAGGAGAAGTTGGGGAATGTGTTTTGGGGTGTATTTTTACATATACCCATGCTGGGTGAGATAAATATCTTGGTCAAAACACAACTTTTCCCATTTTTTTTATACAAAGTTGGCATTTGACCAAGATATTTATCTCACCCAGCATGGGTATATGTAAAATAACACCCCAAAACACATTCCCCAACTTCTCCTGAGTACGGCGATACCACATGTGTGACACTTTTTTGCAGCCTAGGTGGGCAAAGGGGCCCACATTCCAAAGAGCACCTTTCGGATTTCACAGGCCATTTTTTACAGATTTTGATTTCAAACTACTTTGCACGCATTTGGGCCCCTAAAATGCCAGGGCAGTATAACTACCCCACAAGTGACCCCATTTTGGAAAGAAGACACCCCAAGGTATTTCATGATGGGCATAGTGAGTTCATGGAAGTTTTTATTTTTTGTCACAAGTTAGTGGAATATGAGACTTTGTAAGAAAAAAACAAAAAGAAAAAAAAATCATCCTTTTCCGCTAACTTGTGACAAAAAAATAAAAAATTCTAGGAATTCGCCATGCCCCTCACGGAATACCTTGGGGTGTCTTCTTTCCAAAATGGGGTCACTTGTGGGGTAGTTATACTGCCCTGGCATTTTAGGTGCCCTAATGCGTGCAAAGTAGTTTGAAATCAAAATCTGTAAAAAATGGCCTGTGAAATCCGAAAGGTGCTCTTTGGAATGTGTGCCCCTTTGCGCATCTAGGCTGCAAAAAAGTGTCACATATGTGGTATCGCCGTACTCAGGAGAAGTTGGGGATTGTGTTTTGGGGTGTCAGTTTACATATACCCATGCTGGGTGAGATAAATATCTCGGCAAAAGACAACTTTTCCTATTTTTTTATACAAAGTTGCCATTTGACCAAGATATTTATCTCACCCAGCATGGGTATATGTAAAATGACACCCCAAAACACATTCCCCAACTTCTCCTGAGTACGGCGATACCACATGTGTGACACTTTTTTGCAGCCTAGATGCGCAAAGGGGCCCACATTCCTTTTAGGAGGGCATTTTTAGACATTTGGATCCCAGACTTCTTCTCACGCTTTAGGGCCACTAAAATGCCAGGGCAGTATAAATACCCCATGTGAGGAATATGGATTAATATTTACTGTCAGCCATGTCCTCACACCCCCCATTTGCTGACAGGATTTCCCTGCTTCAAAGCCCCCAGCCCTGATTGTAATTTTATGCACCTCTTGGCATGACTCAGTTGGCCAGGAAGACACCCCTCAGGGGGTCCAAGCTTCAAGGAGAAGTTCACACCTCTGTGCAGCAGTTGGGAGCCACCTGAATCTGCAGGAAAAACCCCCAGCAGGGGGTATCTGCTTTGGCCTGGATCAATGAGATTTCCTAGACATATTGGCACCTACCTCTCATAAGGAATTATGAATCACCTGGCCACCGCAGACGCAAACCGGATACATATTTGTGTCCCGGTGGCCACGAGGTACGGTCCCATGGTCTTTGTTTACTCGTACCCAGTCGGGGTAGGGAGATACCCATATCTCCCCATAGAAGCCACCTACCGGTACCAGGTTTGGGCTCTAATTGTAGCCTGAACCCAGGCAGGTCCATTAGTCCCAGAACCATCTCCCTGTGACCCTCTGGTCTGGAGCTATGACCCCTAAAGGGTTTTGTGGGTCATTCACCTGTCAGCCCAGAAGAGGGGGAGTTGACCCCTCCCTGAGGCAGGGAGGGGGTGGGCCAGCTCCAGGTTAAAAGCCTGGTGCCAGCAAGTAGGGGGCGTCTTTTTCTGAAGAGGGGTCACATGCTACACATGTGTTTAGAGGGACCCAGGAAATAGCAGGAGAACACAGCCCCTCGGGTGGCCTCCTGCTCAGGACATCGCCAAGGAACTTTCATCATACTTGGTAACTTACTTTCACCCTGCTTAATCCTATTGTAACCATATACCCTGTAATCTGTAACCTCAGACCACTGTATATATATTGTCTGTGTATAGTGTGTTATATCTAGTGTGCTCTTATAGCGATTAAATCTATAATTTAATCTTGTGCTATCTTGTATCTCGATCACGAATCCCCACGTCCGTGTTTTGGCCTAGTTATAAGCTACCGCGGGTTGGTTTCTGACCCTATATAATCCCGTTAGCGGACCGGGCTTATATCAAACGAGAAACTGGTGGCAGTTACCCGGGCTGAGTGTGGGCTGTTTTCACTGCGGCAGTGAAAAGGCCCTTCCAGCTTGTTGCCTCTCTGTGCCCGCGTGGACAGGAGGTGTATGTGTAAACTATACCAGCCTGACCTTACGTGCTCCTCTGGAGGGCGTAACTTCACGTTTTTGGTAAACCCCGTGATCATACCAGGTCTCGTGAGCTCGACGTGGTTGACGTCAGCGGACACGAGGGGTGGTATTCATCACATATTGGTGGCAGCAAAGTGGGATCGAGATACTAGTGTGTGTGAGTGTGAGACCCATACTCCCAGACACTAAAGACGACCAGCAGTAGCTCTTGCTGCTGGAGTCTTAAGATCAGCTTCAACACTAGACTGTCTGAGGGCAGATACAATAAGGTGTGTGTGCATCAGGTTGCAGTGGTGTCAGTGACCATCCCGTTGCAATGACGGCCAGTATCACAAGGAGCAAATCGAAGGAGATGGCCGATGCTTTAAATGGGGGCGGAGAGGAGGTGGAAGGCGAGGGGGAGCACAACCAAAGCTCCCCAAGGAGCCAGTCGCCAGAGGTGAGGTCCGCGGCGGGCCTCGCTCCACCTGCCCCTCCCCCCAGCCAAGCTGGCTCAGCTGCTCTCCTACAAGCTGCCATGGACCGTCTCCAGGCTGGAGACCAGGCAGCCTCTGAGCTCCTACTGGCGGCTGCAGAGCGTCGCGAGCAAGCAGAGGCTGCAGAGCGTCGCGAGCGAGCAGAGGCTGCAGAGCGTCGCGAGCAAGCAGAGGCTGCAGAGCGTCGCGAGCGGGCCGAGCGTGAGCACCAGCTACAGATGCTCCAGCTAAAGCTCCAATTCCAGCAGCCATCCCCAGCCCAATGTGAGTCTCCAGAGGTCCGGATTCCCAAACTGCGGGCGGAGGACTTTCCCCTACTGGACAAAGATGGGGACCTGGACACCTTTTTGTTGGCATTTGAGACAGCCTGCCATCAATACCAGCTGCCAGAGGACCAGTGGGTCAGATTCCTCACGCCACGGCTCAGGGGAAAAGCCCTTGAAATCTTCGGGTACCTGCCCAGCGAGACCATCCTGAGCTATGAGGACATCAAACAGGCTCTGGTCAGGCAGTATAACTTAACCCCTGAGTCGTACCGGAAAAGGCTCAGGAATTTGCACCGGGGTTCTACCCAGAGCTGGGCCGATCACATGCGGGCCTTGCTGAGAGCGGTCGACCAATGGACCACAGGATTGGAGCTCTCCACCGTCCAGCAGCTGAAGGAGCTCATCGCCACAGAACAGTTCTTGTGGAACTGCCCAGAGGATCTCCAGCAGTACCTCCGTGACCGGAAGCCAAAGGGGGCCTCCGCAACCGCAGCCCTGGCCGATGAATACACCAACAACAGGACTTCAGAGGCCCGGAAACCTGTCGGCTGGAGAGGGGGTAAGACGCACGCTGCACCTGCTACCCCTGCCCCTAGGCCCAAGTGGGCACCGGCCCCTGCTGCACTTTCCACGTCGGTGGGGGAACCCCGACTTTGTCACCTGTGTAAGCAGCCAGGACACTTCCAAGCCATGTGTCCCCAGCGCCCGAGGGATCCGTCCCAGTCATCAACCCGGAAACCGTCCACGGTGTTGTGTGTGGGTGGGGGTGGTGGGAGGTCCCTTGACAATGTTCAACCGGTCACCGTGGGCCAGGCCGTGGCCATGGGACTTAGAGACACCGGCGCTGAAATGACACTGGTACGGCCTGAACTGGTGACACCCTATGATTTACTGCCCGGGAGATCCCTCACTGTCTCCGGGATTGGAGGAGTGGAACCGGCGCTGCCCGTCGCCAAGGTCTATCTGGACTGGGGCGCCGGTCGAGGGGTAAGGGAGGTGGGGGTATCCGCAAATATCCCCGCCAGTGTTTTGCTGGGGACGGACCTGGGGCGGCTTGTGTCTAAGTATGTGGCCGCTGACGCCCCAAGGGTCCGATTCCCCAGAATGTGATGCAATGTCCCCCCCTGATAATACTGTGAATGTACCTATTATGCATGTTGATGGGGATGTGGGGGATGTAATGTGTGCCTCTCCCCTCAGTGGGGAGGGGGTCATTCCTGTCAGCTGGGCTGAAGCCCCAGGATGTAGCCAGCAAGCATGCTGGGACCTGTTGTCCTCCAGTGTGGTGACTGGGGGGACAAGCAGGGGGCAGACAGCTGCAGGGGGGGAGGATGCAAATGAGGTCAGGGCTGTCCCAGGAGAAGTGGGACTGCCAGGTGAAGCCTCAGTGCAGTGTTCCTCCACCACTGGGATGTCAGAGGGGCCAGGTTAGTCCGCCTGGACTGGCGACTTGGTCGGGAGTTGAGGGGAAGCAGGCACTACCAGCGGTGGCAGCGGCTGTCACGCGCAGTGGGAGTGCTGGGGCCCTAGGGGCCCCTCAGGGGTCTGATGGCTTTCCCCCTTCCGACCAAGTGTCTGCCAAGTCAGATGGAGGCCCAGAGACAGGTCCCAGGGACCTGACAGAGGACGTGGCAGTCTCATCTATTCTGACCACGTCCAGTCAGGGGTTTCAGGTGGCGTTAGTGGCTGACGCCAGCCTGAACGCTCTCAGGGAGCAAGCGGCGCTGCCTCCCTCGGACTCAGACCTCAAGCAGGTGGTCTGGGACCAAGGAAGGCTGTGCCGGGTCACGGTCCAGCAGGGCTCACCGGAGGAGTGGCCTAGGGACCAGCAGTTAGTAGAACTGGCAGGGGACGTGGCAGTCTCATCCATTCTGACCACGTCCCACCAGGGGTTTCAGGGGGCGTTAGGGGCTAGCGCCAGCTTGAAAGCTCTCACAGAGCATATGGCACGGCCTCCCTTGGATTCAGACCTCCAGAGGGCGGTCTGGGACCAAGGTCGGTTGTGCCAGGAAACGGTCCCACAGGGCTCACCAGGGGCGTGGCCTAGGGACCGACCATTTGTGGTATCCTATCCGTACAGGGCAGAATTTCTGTGGGACTGTGCATGAGACTCCGGTAACCAGATACCCAGGGGCCGCTAAGGCAGAGGCTTGGAGTGGAGACCTAGCCACCCCTGGGGCGTCGGTCATCGAGTGTGTCATGCGCTTCCAGGAAAAAGCGCCGGCCTTGTCGCGGTTGGTGCACGACAGTATGGGGCAGGCCCAGACCGTCCAGAAGCAGGGGTACGACCAGTTAGCTTGTGAGAGGACCCATCACGTGGGTCCGCAAGCATGGATACTGGTTTCGGTACCTCAGACTAAGCTTCAGGCGGCCTGGGAGGGACCGTACCTCGCACACCAGCAGCTCAATGCCAGGATGCACCTGGTCACCCTGGACCACGCCCGGGGAAGGCAGAAGGCACGGGAGGCAGGTGCCCTCCCAGAAGGCCACCCCTTCCGGGAAATGTTAGCAAACAAGCATGGAAGGGCTGCGTACCTGGAGGTCATTGCCGTCTTCGGTCCTACATGGGAGGATCCCCGAGAGCATCTGGCGCAGATGCTCGGGCAGATCGGCCAGGCAGGCTTGACCCTTACGCCAGGAAAGTGCCAGCTGGGCATAAGTGAGGGGCCCCGGGTAGGCAGGGAAGCCTCGGAACCGGAACCTGGGAGAAGGGATGCCAGCTCATCCTGGATCACCCTCCGGGACAAGCACCAGGCGATATCCTTCCTGGGCTCCGCCGGGTACTATAGGGAGTTCGCACCCCACTATAGTAGCCTGGCGAGGCCCCTGACGGACCGCACCAGGAAGAAGCTGCCCTCCGCAGTCGATTTGACCAACGACTGCGAGACGGCCTTCCAGGCGCTGGAGCATGCCCTTTCCAGCTTCCCGGTACTACAGGCAGCCGACTGCGTGCGGCCGTTTATGGTACCGTCTGAGGCCAGCCATTGTGGCCTCAGGGTCAGGCTCAATCCAGGTGACCACCTGGGTCAGGAACGAATGGGAGGTTGGTACGCAGGAGCCTGGCTCTCCGGCCGTACCACTTTGCCATTAACCACCAGGGAGGGCGCGGATGGGCGCACGGGGGAGCACAGGAATGTGCTGCCCCCTGGCGCCCTCTAAAAGGGGGAGGTGTGAGGAATATGGATTAATATTTACTGTCAGCCATGTCCTCACACCCCCCATTTGCTGACAGGATTTCCCTGCTTCAAAGCCCCCAGCCCTGATTGTAATTTTATGCACCTCTTGGCATGACTCAGTTGGCCAGGAAGACACCCCTCAGGGGGTCCAAGCTTCAAGGAGAAGTTCACACCTCTGTGCAGCAGTTGGGAGCCACCTGAATCTGCAGGAAAACCCCCCAGCAGGGGGTATCTGCTTTGGCCTGGATCAATGAGATTTCCTAGACATATTGGCACCTACCTCTCATAAGGAATTATGAATCACCTGGCCACCGCAGACGCAAACCGGATACATATTTGTGTCCCGGTGGCCACGAGGTACGGTCCCATGGTCTTTGTTTACTCGTACCCAGTCGGGGTAGGGAGATACCCATATCTCCCCATAGAAGCCACCTACCGGTACCAGGTTTGGGCTCTAATTGTAGCCTGAACCCAGGCAGGTCCATTAGTCCCAGAACCATCTCCCTGTGACCCTCTGGTCTGGAGCTATGACCCCTAAAGTGTTTTGTGGGTCATTCACTGTCAGCCCAGAAGAGGGGGAGTTGACCCCTCCCTGAGGCAGGGAGGGGGTGGGCCAGCTGCAGGTTAAAAGCCTGGTGCCAGCAAGTAGGGGGCGTCTTTTTCTGAAGAGGGGTCACATGCTACACATGTGTTTAGAGGGACCCAGGAAATAGCAGGAGAACACAGCCCCTCGGGTGGCCTCCTGCTCAGGACATCGCCAAGGAACTCTCATCATACTTGGTAACTTACTTTCACACTGCTTAATCCTATTGTAACCATATACCCTGTAATCTGTAACCTCAGACCACTGTATATATATTGTCTGTGTATAGTGTGTTATATCTAGTGTGCTCTTATAGCGATTAAATCTATAATTTAATCTTGTGCTATCTTGTATCTCGATCACGAATCCCCACGTCCGTGTTTTGGCCTAGTTATAAGCTACCGCGGGTTGGTTTCTGACCCTATATAATCCCGTTAGCGGACCGGGCTTATATCAAACGAGAAACTGGTGGCAGTTACCCGGGCTGAGTGTGGGCTGTTTTCACTGCGGCAGTGAAAAGGCCCTTCCAGCTTGTTGCCTCTCTGTGCCCGCGTGGACAGGGGGTGTATGTGTAAACTATACCAGCCTGACCTTACGTGCTCCTCTGGAGGGCGTAACTTCACGTTTTTGGTAAACCCCGTGATCATACCAGGTCTCGTGAGCTCGACGTGGTTGACGTCAGCGGACACGAGGGGTGGTATTCATCACACCCCACATGTGACCCCATTTTGGAAATAAGACACCCCAAGGTATTCAATGAGGGGCATGGCGAGTTCATAGAAAAAACATTTTTTGGGCACAATTTAGCAGAAATTGTTTTTTTCTTTTTTTTTTCTCACAAAGTCTCCCTTTCCGTTAACTTGGGACAAAAATTTCAATCTTTCATGGACTCAATATGCCCCTCAGCGAATACCTTGGGGTGTTTTCTTTCCAAAATGGGGTCATTTGTGGGGTGTTTGTACTGCCCTGGCATTTGAGGGTCTCCGCAATCATTACATGCATGGCCAGCATCACAGGTAATGAGATATTTTTTTTCCGCTCAGCCTCTGGGCTGAAAGAAAAAATGAACGGCACAGATTTCTTCATTCGCATCGATCAATGTGGATAAAAAAAATTCTGCCAAAATAAAAAGGAGGGGAAAGGCGTCTGCCAGGACATAGGAGCTCCGCCCAACATCCATACCCACTTAGCTCGTATGCCCTGGCAAACCCGATTGCTCCATTCACATCAATGTGGATGAATGGATGAATAAATCATTGCCGGGATTTTTATATATTTTTTTATATATACAAAGTGTTTGCCAAAGCATATGAACACCGCCGCCCCATCAGCTCATATGCCTTGGCAAACGTATCTTTTACTGCAGAGGGGAAATCTCGTCTTGCAGCGCCGCATACACCGACTTTTGTGTAATCTGACAGCAGCTAGTCGATCGGTTGGTCCACCTGGAAGGTAAAAAAAACAAAACAAAAAAGAAAAAACCAGGCCGCAACGCAATAAATTTATTAACTTTATAATAACATTTGAACATAACATATAAACTTTATTTAACTTTTTGAACAGAACGTTAACTTTTTTGCTTACTGGTGATTTTTTTTTTTTTACCCTTATAGGACAAACCTCTCCTTCCCCATGGGACAATGTGCAAAACGCAATCGCCCAAAGATGTGGCGAAGTACATTATGCACTTTGTCCCAGGTGAAAGGAGAGGTTTGCAGCAGCTCTGTGTGAATGGGCCCTAATAGCCCTGTGTGCCTGTCCTGTGAGATGCAATGCCTATGCTAAGTGTACCTGTGTGTGGTACTTCCGGAAACACTCCCCTAAGCATAGGGCAGGGTGGTCAGGGCAGTCAGGACAGAAATAGCGGGTGTCACGCCTTATTCCACTCCTGCTACAGACACAACATTTTTTTTCAGGGTGGCGGTCGGTTTGAGGTACCAGCAACGACACTGGGGAAATGTCGCTCATGTAGACGGCTCACTACACTGGTGGATGGGGCCACGGAACCTCCTGGATACAGGAGGTTCTCGATGATCTCCTCCTGAAATTTGAGGAAGGATCCTGTTCTCCCAGACTTACTGTAGAGAGCAAAACTATTAAATACAGCCAATTGAATTAAATATACAGACACCTTCTTATACCAGCGTCTGCTCCTGTGGGAAAGTAGATAAGGAGCCAACATCTGGTCATTGAAGTACACCCCTCCCATGAGCGAATTATAGTCGTGGACACAGAGGGGCGTTTTAATGACACCGGTTGCTCGTTCAATTTGGATTGTCGTGTCTGCGTGAATGGAGGAGAGCATGTAAACGTCACGCTTGTCTCTCCATTTCACCGCGAGCAGTTCTTGGTTACACAAGGCAGCCCTCTCCCCCCTTGCAAGATGGGTGGTAACGAGCCGTTGGGGGAAGCCCCGGCGACTAGGTCGCGCGGTGCCACAGCAGCCAATCTGTTCTAGGAACAAATGCCTGAAGAGGGGCACACTTGTGAAGAAATTGTCCACATAAAGATGGTACCCCTTGCCAAATAAGGGTGACACCAAGTCCCAGACTGTCTTCCCACTGCTCCCCAGGTAGTCAGGGCAACCGACCGGCTCCAGGGTCTGATCTTTACCCTCATAGATCCGAAATTTGTGGGTATAGCCTGTGGCCCTTTCACAGAGCTTATACAATTTTACCCAATACCAGGCGCGCTTGCTTGGGATGTATTGTTTGAAGCCAAGGTGCCCGGTAAAATGTATAAGGGACTCGTCTACGCAGAATTTTTTCTCAGGGGTATACAAATCTGAAAATTTGTTGTTGAAGTGGTCTATGAGGGGCCGAATTTTGTGGAACCGGTCAAAAGCTAGGTGGCCTCTGGGACGGGAGGTGCTGTTGTCGCTAAAGTGCAGGAAACGCAGGATGGTCTCAAATTGTGTCCTGGACATGGCAGCAGAGAACATGGGCATGTGATGAATTCGGTTCGTGGACCAATATGACCGCAATTCATGCTTTTTGGTTAAGCCCATGTTGAGGAGAAGGCCCAGAAAAATTTTTAATTCGGAAACTTGGACGGGTTTCCACCGGAAAGACTGGGCATAATAGCTTCCCGGGTTGGCGGCTATAAATTCAGTGGCATATCGGTTTGTTTCTGCCACAACTAAGTCCAAGAGCTCCACAGTCAAGAGCAGCTCAAAAAACCCCAGTGCCGAACCGATCTGAGCTGTCTCAACCCGAACTCCAGAATGGGCGGTGAAAGGGGGAACTACTGGTGCGGCTGAAGTTGGGGGCTGCCAATCAGGGTTTACCAACACCTCAGGGACTCTAGGGGCTCTACGGGCCTGTCTGTGCGGTGGCTGCGACGGGTGAACTAATGCACGTGCCACCGTACCAGCTTCAACTGCCCTTCTGGTGCTCGCCACTTCACCATGTTGTACGGCAGTGCTGGTACTAGGTCCAGGATGGGCTGCGCTGCTGGTGTATGCCTCACCACGTAATCTGACAGCGCCAGCCCCACTCTGCTGCCCTTGAAGCGGATCCTGCGCAACCTGTGGTCTAGCAACACGGGACCGGGTACGCCTGGTGCTATCAGGGACCTCAACCTCCTCGTCCGAACTTTGGGTCAGACTGCCACTGCTTTCTACAGGTTCATATTTTGACCCTCCTGGATTCGTCAGATGAGGGTCCCCATTCCTCATCCGACTGGGTCATAAGCCTGTAGGCCTCTTCAGAAGAATACCCCTTGTTTGCCATTTGGTCAACTAAATTTAGGGGGTATTCCCTGAGACTACCCAAGAAAAAAAAGCAAGCCTGTCTTACAAATGGGAGGCTAGCGAAGTACCGGAGGCCGCTGCGATTGATAAAAAATATCAAAACTGATTTTTTTTTTATCGCCGCAGCGCCTGTAAAGTGATTGTGCAGTGATCAAAAATAAATAATTTTTCTGTCACTGCGGCGGGGCGGGCATGGGTGAACGCACGTGTGAGCGACCGATCAGGCCTGATCGGGCAAACACTGCGTTTTGGGTGGAGGGTGAGCTAAGGTAACACTAATACTATTATAGATCTGACTGTGATCAGTTCTGATCACTTACAGATACTATAAAAGTACAAATGCTGATTAGCGATACGCTAATCAGCGAATCAGTGACTGCGGTGCGGTTGGCTGGGCACTAAACGATCGCTAACTACCTAACCAAGGGGCCTAAACGATCCTAAAACTATCAGTCAATACCAGTGGGGAAAAAAAGTGACAGTTTACACTGATCACTTTTTTCCCTTTCACTAGGTGATTGACAGGGGCGATCAAGGGGTTAATTGGGGTGATGGAGAGTGATCTGGGGGCTAAGTGTGGTGTTTGGTGTACTCACTGTGAACTGTGCTCCTCTGCTGGAACCAACCGACCAAAAGGACCAGCAGAGGAGCAGAGAAGCCATTTAACACCTTATATTTATAAATATAAAGTGTTAACTGGCTTCTGATTCGATTTTTTAAAAATCATCAGCCTGCCAGCCACGATCATTGGCTGGCAGGCTGATGACGAAATACTCCTCTAACTTTTGCCGGGGTCTCGCGAGATGACGCACCGGCGCGTCCACCCGGAATAACAGGGCCGCCGCAAAGACGCAATTCTGCGTACGGCGGTCCTGTAGTGGTTAACACCCCTATACCCATCCTTGTCCAATGAACCAATTCACAAACAATCCCTCTTTACTGACAGTGCAGATTCTCTGGATAGAAGAGTCTTACACAAGTTTCTGTGCCAGAAGGCTTTCCCTCCAAAAGGGCTCATAGCAGTCTTACGGTTTGCCACCATGGTAAATGTGCCCTTGTGAAAAGGGTGAATGATAGCCATAGACCAATGGATTACAGAACCTGCTAAATTGGTCGACAAGGATGAGAGGATAGCTTTTGAGAAGTCAAGGCAAAAAAAATGAAAAAAATTATAAGAGAAGATATTGCTGTAACATTGTCAGTACGGAGACAAAGGCAATTCCGGAAGGTATTCGGAAAGTGAAGGTGACACAATTTCCTTTTATTTAATAAAGGGGTTTCAGACTTTTACATTAATAGACTATCCTTAGGATAGGCAATTAACGTGGAACTGATTGGAGTCTTATCCTGGGATCTCCAGTAATCAGCCTACCTGACACAACAGCATCCAGGGGCGTAGCTATAGGGGAAGCAGGGGAACTGGCTGCTTTGGGGCCCTGACCCAGAAGGGGCCCATCCAGGAGAAGGAGGATTAAAAGATTTTGTCAGGGCCCCCTCAAAAGTATTACACAATTAAATTATATACAATAACAGTATAGACAGTGTAGAAAACGGATGGAACAGCTGCCGGGCCTGGTCTGAGAGAACGATCTATACTAGCCACAGGAATGGGGGTGGCATGAAAGGAAGGGGTTGTGAAAAAATTACTGGGGCAAGGGGGCCCCATTCAAAAATGTGCTGTGGGGCCCAGTCATTTCTAGCTACCCCACTGACAGCATCCATGTGCCGTTTGTCTTATAATGCAGCTTAAATGGGTTATCCCATGATTATTGTAAAAAATTAAAATCTGAAATTATATAGTATAATACACCCTCTTTCTAACAAAGCTATAACCAGCCCTGTACCGCACCTGGATCCAGAGATCTCCCCATTCATTGCTCCAATTGTTCTGCTATATTTATTTCGCTGTCAGTTTAGGGGTGTGTCCTTTCTCAGGAGTGTGGCCTTTCTGCTAAAGCTGGTGGCAGTTGAAGGACAGAACTGAGCATGTGCTTCCATAACCATGAACAGAACAGAGAAATTTAAAAAAGAGCAAACAGCAGGTGGCGCTATACAGATAGATTTAATTGAATAACTCAGTGGTTATACAACATTTGTAGTTACATCCAACTACAAAACTGCTGGTTTGAAATATGTAGAATATTTTCATGGGACAACCCATTTAACATGATTTGCTTGAATTGCCATGGCTGTCCATATCAAGCACACATTGATGGCCAACCATAAAGATAGCTATCAATGCAAATTCCATGTAAATCCCTTTGTTATATACAGAATAAAAGACAGATTTGAATTTAACACAATAAGACAGTGGCGCTGTGGTTTTGGAAATGTACACAAATGGAAATACCAGGGTCAGTCCGGTTAGAAGATTGCGAAAACATATGGAAACATCTGGACAGATGCACATGCAGGTGTTTCTCTGGAAAGCATGAAAATTTGCACAAGGAAGCGGACAGTTGGGTGTTTTCAGCAGAGAGATGGAAACTAAACCTGTTGATAGCCTTCCCATATTTCACGATCCAGCAGATTATTTATTTATTTTTAGGACAAGGTAGTTATCCAGATCTGCAGGAAGCAACTCAGAAGAACGTCCTTTCAGATCATTTCAGGACACCAAGTGAGTAACATTTTAATGAGTGGGCACTGACAATGTACATTCAGATTTTGCCTTTAAAGGGATTGTGTCTCATAATAAGCTGTTCTGTAAAGATCACTTTTTAGCAGTGATCGTATTATCACAAGCAGGGTTACAATGGGAGATAATATCTATATATATAAAAAAAAAAAAAGGATCTACCATTCACAGTAGATGATGATCACAGCTTACCTCCTCCCCCTCTCTGCAGAGTGACCTTTGCACAGGTTATAGAGCATGCCCACAACACACTCCCATAAAAGTAATATGGCAGCTGTAAAGCGGATCTCTGAATGCTGTGAACAGCAAGTCAGGAAAGATGTCTGCCCCCATAATCATGAACATGAAATGAAATTTAAAAAATCTACCATCATAAAATAAAAACATGTGGGGGGTTCAGTCCGCACAACCCTATGCAGGTGCACATTGCTATGGCGAAATACAGATACAAACGCAAAAACACAAATGCAATCGCACTCTGCAAACCAGCACTCTGCCCTGCCTTTATGCTGGATGTTGAATGAGGCATTGGTGTACATTTTGGCCAAAGCGTAATAAGCCACTCACCACGTCAAGGTCGCCTCCATGAGTGGTCCATAACACTAGTTCCTACCTGTTATGGGCCATGACAGCCACACAAAGTCCAGGGAGCGCAGGTACAGCATGCACGCCAAGCACACTCCGCTTTTAACCCCGTCCTGGATCCGATGAAAGCTGTAATGGCAGCGGACGGGGTTAAAAGCGGAGTGTGCTTGGCGTGCATGCTGTACCTGCGCTCCCTGGACTTTGTGTGGCTGTCATGGCCCATAACAGGTAGGAACTAGTGTTATGGACCACTCATGGAGGCGACCTTGACGTGGTGAGTGGCTTATTACGCTTTGGCCAAAATGTACACCAATGCCTCATTCAACATCCAGCATAGAGGCAGGGCAGAGTGCTGGTTTGCAGAGTGCGATTGCATTTGTGTTTTTGCATTTATAAAATAAAAACAGATTGGAAATAAAGATAATGAGAAGAATTTATCATGAGGTTAATATCTGAAGTCCCTTTTGCTTGACTATGCACTGGCGTACATTGCAACAAATTTATCAAATGGCGCATAGTGATTGTTAAATTTGGAGCATCTTTGAACCTAAGACTTTTGTCTGGAAATGCTACAGTACTCCAATTTTCCTTTCATCAACCCCTTTACTGGATTCAGTTTGTGACTTTTTAAAAAGACTTATTTGATTACTACGCCCACTTTCCCACCCACTTTTCAAAACTGGAGTGAGTGGTGTAAAAATGCAAAAAGTCACAAAATTCTTGTACTTGACCAAAAAAATTCGTAAAACCCCTATTTTGCTATTTTTGAAGACAAAATTCCTAAGTCCAAGGCTTCATATATTTGCCCTTATGTGTCCATGTCTGGTTTCAATATAGGTGATGCATTCCCTTTAAGCCATACTGATTTCTGTGTGCAATGTGTACAATATGTTGGCTCTATATAAGGAAGGGGAAATGGATGGGCTTTATTTCTTGGCTGATATTCTATTTTCAGAAAATGCTTAGGATTCAGAACAGCTACTCAATTAAAATTGTTGGCTATGAATATCCTATTTACAGTTATCCTAGCTTTTTGTCAGGATCGACCAACATTCTAATGTGAATGAGGATGCCTCCACAAGCAATGACATAGCTACATGGGTTGCAGTGTTCACAGTTGACCCTGGGTCTCTAAGCTAGGGGGCCCACGGGCCACGAGCCAACGTGAAGATACTAACTGTAATATACAGGGGGTGTGGACCCTCTGTGCCAACTAACCAGTTTGACTTTGGGCTAAATCTAAGGGCATTGTCCTGGTGGTTCCCTTGTATTCAACCTTTACCCCTTGTGAGGAATATGGGGAGATATTATTCCATCTGGCATAGCAAATAGGCTCCAGAGGTGGCCTAGCCTCAAAGCCTCACAGTGATAACTAGTGTTGGGCACGAATATTCGAATCTAGAATATCGGCACTTCAAGAATTCGCAAATATTTAGAAGTCCTATAGTGCTATATATTCGTATTCGAGAATATTCATAATTTTCTTTTTCATCTGGACACATGATCCCTCTCTGTTTCTTGCTTGTGGGCCAATAAGAAGGCTGCATTGTCTTTGTCTGAGCTTAGCAACATCCCTAGCAACCAATAGGAAAGTTGACTACTCCTTACTACTCAACGCCTGATATAATCGTGTTAATGGACCGGGCTTATATCTAACAAGGAACTGGTAGCAGTCTACAGGGCTGGCAGGGCCCTGTTTCACTGGGGCAGTGAAAGGGCTCTCTCCGCCTGCCAGAGTTGCGAGTGTTGTGTTACGCGGTGGGTTGCATGGGCCGACTTTCTCACTTCCCATGTGGACAGGGGATGTCTGTGTAAAACTGTGCCAATCTGACCTTATGTACTCCCAGGGAGTGCGGAACTTCATGATCCCAATGTAGTGTAACGCCAGGCAGGGCTGCGAGGTTTGGTTTGTTACACCCCTATACAGGGATCTGGACTTTACTGCTGGGAATCAGCCAGGCTGCTACCTCCTAGAGTAGCCCTGGTTTAGTTTGTTGCTGACCCACGGGAGTCAGAGACACTGGTGCAAAGCACCAAGGACTCATGCAAAATGCATAGTCTGAACACAGTCCAAAGTCAGGACAAGCTGAGAACTTGCATATTCCAAATAACAATTCCAAGTTCGATGCAGGTGGTAAGAAGAAAAATTGGTAGACCAACAAGGTACAGTACATTGGTAGGTGAATCCACAGCCCAGCTAAATAAGGAGACTGATCAGAAACTTAACCAGCACCTGGACAGGGCCAGACATAAAGATTAAAGGGGCGGTTTCACTTCAGAAAATGCATTCATCATGTAGATAAAGTTAATGCAAGGCAATTACTAATGTGTTGTGATTCATATTGTCTCCTTTGTTGGATGGATTAATTTTTCCATCTCATCATACACTGCTTGTTTCCATGGTTATAACCACCTTGCAGTGCAGCAGTGGTGGTCGTGCTTGCTGAAGTGAGAAAACCTCTTTACCTCTCGTAGTGCTAAAGAAAAGTTCACAAAGCACTAGTCCCAATTCACACAGGGAGAGTAGAGCGACATCCGCACCTGCCCTAAACAACAAGACAACGGCCGGCACGGACCGTCGGCGTGACACTAACGCTTATTGGGCAGAGCACTCCTGAATCATCCTGCTGGGTCATAGAGAGTGTATTGTAGCCATGCAGTTAGAGCTGCATGGTCCTATCAATTCCTTCCCTCCACTTACTGTATCTTTACATAGACCAATTATTGTGTTTGTAGTCATACAAATCTTGGTTCCTAATAATTGGCCATATGAAATAAACATTTACAAGAATAGGTGCACTACTGTGGTGGATGCAATCAACAAAATCTGACTAAACCCTCACACTCGTGTTAAAATGAGACTTTAGCCAATATATCCTTATATTAAGGACATACCGGAGCCAGCGTACCCCGTCAAGGTATCTCAAGTGGCACGGGACCTACCTACCTGTACCCTATGTGCAGTACCAGGGAACAGTGGGGGAATTACAGGAGTATAAGGTCCGACTCACAGCAAACAGCTCCCGGTTGCCTCCAGTGTGAAACCACACATACAATGGGAGGAGGGATGAGGCTGTGAGTCCCACCCATGCCTGACTAATATAATGCAGGCCTCACAGGTGCACCTAAATGTTGCCTATGGATGAAAATCAAGGCACATTCAAATTTGGAGTTTATACACCTCCAGGCATACATATACAAACTTCATGACAAAATAACGTGGTCTTAAGAGTGCTCAACCCCATATGCAGTTGAGCATCTATACCCGGGGGAGCAAATCCTGCACATGTGGTCTGTTGCTAATGGCGATCCTCAGCAAAAAATGCTTGCAATAGAGGATGCCCGCAGCGGACCACAGGTACCACAAAGACATCCTACACCAGATAGCAAAATGTGTGGATGTAATTGGCTATATGAAATAAACATTTACAAGAATAGGTGCACTGCTGTGGTGGATGCAATCAACAAAAGACGACTAAACCCTCACACTGATATTAAAATGAGACTTTAGCCAATATATCCTTATATTAAGGACATAGCGGAGCCCACGCACCACGTCAAGGTATCTCAAGTGGCACCTGTGCCGTATGGGCAGTACCAGGGGCCAGTGGGCGAATTACAGAAGCGTAAAGTCCAACTCACAACAAACAGCTCCCAGTTGCCTCCAGTGTGAAACGACACATAATAATTTGCCCCATCCTCGGCTCGTAATAAAGGGCCTTAAATCTGAGAACAGGAGAAGCTCTATTGACTCTAGGTGTTGGTGAGAATTTTTCCTGAGCATTAACAGCTCCTTGCCTTGAGTGCATAAGCTTGTAGATCTTCAACTCCTTAAGAGTCACAGTTTATCTATTACAGTCCTGGTGTGAAAAGTTGTACACACCCAACATTTTATTTTCATCTTTTCCAATTGTCTGTTATGTTCAGAATCTGACTCCATAAGATCCAGTCAATCAATCACAATGAAAGGTGCTTGTACAACAAAGGAGGCAGAGCTCAATTATCTAGAGCAAATTCCGCTGACACCGAACGAGACAGAGATTTGCAACTGCTCTGTTCTTAAATCCTAGCACATATCCCAATAACGAAAGCAACATAATCGCTCCCTAGGACTGGCAGCGCTTGGATCCCTGAATCATCACATTTCATGTTTGCAAGTGGTATCCTGTGTAGTGGATTCTACAGAAATTTACAGCTGTAAAACCTGTGGAAGCTACATTCTCTATTTCTATGAATTTCACACTCATTTTTTTCATGTGTCACTTTGTACTTATCCAGAAATTAGTACAGAATACACATTAGGCATTCTATGACATAACATTATGTTTGTTAGGGCTCCGTCTTTTGGTAGTCCTGCCGTTCCAGAGAACAAGGGAGCAGAAGACCATTTGACTTTCTTCTTGCTGCACTGCAACACCCCTTGGCCACAGACCACCAGGGAACAGCAGCACAATACATTTTGAAAAAGTTGGCCGTTGGATGTCCACAAATGATATATTTGCTAAAAAAAAGTTCTAACTTAAAGGCCTCAAAATTCTACAATCGGGCCACTTCCACTTGGTCATTATGTGGTCAGTATTTTTCATCATTATTTTTAAGCCAAAACCAGGATTGGTTCCAAAACAAAGAAGAGGCACATGTCTTTCCATAATGTGTTTTCTTTCACTGTATGTTCCGCTCCTGGTTTTGGCTTATAAATATTGATACAAAATACTGACCATATGCTGTCATGTTCCATATCTTCATGGTTTTGTATATATTATAGTTGTACTTGCATTGTTTTTGCTTGAGAAGTTTGTCCTGCAATCTCCCTGTAGCCAGACTCAGTCCCTCCCTTCTAGTTCAAACTATAGAATTGTTCACATGTCCTGTTAAACCCTGGCAAAGGATCACCTTTTCACCTTTGGGTAGATTTATAAGAATTCAGTCTGGAAATAAACCTCATCTGATCAGTGGAGAAGACATTGTCCGACAAGATAAGCTGAAATTGATCAATACAGACAAGCATAGCCATATTGTTTCATGAGCTCACATTTCAGCCTAGGTATTTTAACTTCTGAACACTGGCCATGTGATAATGGCCTTAGGGTGGATTCACACATACATTTTGTGGATTTTTTTTATAGTGTATGTGGCTGTTATTTGAGCCAAAGCCAGAAGTGGATCTCAAAGGAAGGAGAAGCATAGTTCCTTCCTTTATCATTTTCATTCTCTTTCAACCCATTTCTTGCTTTGTTTCAATAAACTGTCACAGAAACCTGTGTGTGAATCCATCTTTAAGTTGAAAAGCTGCAAGATGATTAGGCAGTTGCAAATTTTCACATGAAGTCACTCTTCATTAGGTTGAGTCAAGTACTGACTAACCTTAGGGGAAAGTTATTTAAAGCTTTCTGTTAAAAGAATGAAAATGGCTCTTCTCCAAGAGGGAGATGAACCACTCTGACCACTGATGAGAAGAATCTTTTCTTTAACAGAAGCCTGAGTCATGTTCTAAGATTTCTTACTGAATGGCCTGTTCACATAAATGGCACCAATGTAAATTGCATCTGTGGGAGGACTCCTACTGTACCTTTTAAAGCTTTTATGAGAAGCTTTTGTGAGATCAGGTCTACTGGCAAAGAATTTATGTCAATGGCCCTCATATAAAAACTTTCCTAAAACTTGATGGGTGCCGAATACAGTGGACCCTCAAGTTACAAAATTAGTTAGTTCCTGGATGACCATTGTATGTTGAAACCATTGTTACTTGAGTTTATAACTCTATGGAAAACCAGTAATTGGTTCCAAAGCCTAAAAATGTCATCCCAAGATAAGAAAATTGAAGTTTTAACAAAAATAAGCAGATAACCTAAGACGGATAAAGCAAGTTCCTACGTAAAACAGACAGAAATAGATGCTGGAAGCTATAAATCACTTTCTGTAGCGAGGGCAGGAACTTCTTCAGGGTCTTGCATGGTGCATACATAAAGTAAAATGAAACTGCAGTTCACCTGGTGTCCAAAAGAGAAGCTTAGCCTGGCACAGACAAGAGGCAGTACAGAACACTGTATAGACAACTAATAACTGTGTTTTACCAGATAAATGGTCTTGTTGATTGGTTTGATCTGAGTCTGAGGCATTGCTTGTTGAGTCCAGTTTCCACTTATGATGGCCCACAAAAGTCCATTGTATGTTGAAAATATTGTATCCGGAGGCCATTGTATCTTGAGGGATCACTGTACTTTTATTTACTCTATATACACATTTTTTTACATTGTAAGGCCCTATTCACACGTCAGTTATTTATGTCCATATGTTCTTCAGGGAAGCACACGGATCAGTTGTATATGTGTATTAAGATATTCGTTTTTTCCCAGGCAACTGTTGGTCTACAGGAAAAGCACATGTACTTCTTTGGTCCATTTTTCAAAAAGAATACGTCCATTCTATTTAGTGGGTCTGGGAAAACTGTGGACAGCACACGTATACTACCTGTGTGTGATCTGTTATTCATTGATCCATTGTATAGAAAATTGACAAAAAGTGTGCAAAAAGTTTTCTTTTTTTATGTGGATGCAAAAACAAGTCAACCTCCGAGTAAAAAACACACACATCCTGAAAATGGACACTGATATGTGAATGAGGCCTAAGCAACAGCAGACGTTATATAAAGTGACAAACCAGGCTGCTTTAATCCTTGAGAAAAATCTAAAACTTTTTGAATAATTATTCAAAATTATATTTCTTTTAAGGCGGACTGGTCCTTTAACACTGCTGCCTGTTGAGTGCAAACAATTGTCTGTGTATTTACTGAGATCATTACAGACTCTGTCAGCTGATTCCAACTCATCATCCAGCATTAGTCACCGAGTTTTATAAATAACCAACACGTCAGCTGAAACTGTATATGTCTGTGTATATTATTATCTGCTACAAATTTCCATCAATTGACAAAGCGCAATTGACAAAGCGCTTCCAGACTGCAGCTAGGAGGAAGGGCGACCATCATGTAGATTTAACTTTTTGTGCAATTACAGTAGGAACCCTAAGAATTTCAGGGAAAAAAAAACACTGATAGATTTAGCAGCTTGCCTAAAGAATAAAAAGTCTAATCTTGTTTATTGGCAGGGTGGTTTGAGCCTAGACGTGAGTCACTGGGCTTGTGTTCTGGTTTTCATACCCTGTGCAAGTTATTTGAACTAAAAGAGTCAAATGATACAGAATCACAGGACCCACAGTTCTCCAAAGGTCTCCTGTATGTATATACACTGCTGCTTAGTCTTTCAAAACCTGTTTGTGACATCGCCTGAAGCAATTCCCATGAAATGTCTGCACTGTGGCTGTATACATCATACATTGCATCATATACGATTAGAGGTTTACACATAAAATGAAATTTTTTTATTTAGAAATGCATATATACAAACTACATTTATGGCAGAATGAAGTAAATGAGTCTGAAATAAAAGTGAGCTTTCAGTTGAATCAAAAAACGTTCACATTAACTGGGGAATGATTCAGAACACTCTACATAGTGACCATTCATTCATCTTTTCAGTTGCAGATCCGCTAATTCTCAGGCTCCTCCTCAATCCAAGATGGCTGCTTCACTTCTCAGACTGCCTGATGTACACTGTGCATTGGTAGCTCAAGACACTTCCTACTTGTCCCGCCCTGCTCTTGGATTGGCCAGCGGTGTTCACATCAGCAATGTTGGCCAATTGAAGGGCAGTAGGAAGTGTCTATGGCTAGCAAATACACAGTGCGCATCAGGTAGTCTGAGAAGCGGTGCAGTCCTCTTGGAAGGCAGAAGAACAGCTTGGGAATTGGCAGATCTTCATCTGACAAGGATGAAAAAGGAGAACACCATGTAAGTGTTCTGTTCCTTCCCAGGTTAATGTGATATATTTTTTTTAGAACCAAAGGATCACTTTAAATAGGTTCTAATATTTTAACAACTACATAGGGATGAGCGAACCTGAACATTACGGGTTTGGTGTTTGGGCAGTGGAGAAATCCCGTTTTGGATTCCATTATTATGGTATATAACGGAATTCTATGACGGAATCCAAAACAGAAGCCTTTAAGACGCATTCCATTTTGATTCGTCATAATAAAAGTCTACGTCCTGTATAACAGAAACGAGACAGATCCGTTATGCTTGGCCATAGACTTCTATTATGACAGATCAAAATGGAATGCCTCTTAAAGGCTTCCGGTTTTTTATTCCGTCATAGAATTCCATTATATTGCGTTATAACGGAATCCATAACAAGATTCCTCCACTGCTCGAACGCCGTACCCTAACCTGTAAAGTTTGGGTTGTCACCTAGTATTGAGTCAACCATTATGCATTATGTAAACTAGAAAAATAATGGTGTAACTGGCTTAAATAATGACTGAAATCTACAGGCAGCTCCAAACTGGAGTAGATTTCAGACTGGCACATAGAGAGCCAGAGGAGACATGTCATTTATGACAAGGCTTGTGCTTTGTCATAAATTACATGCCTCCTCTTGCAGCCTATAAAGACTGGTGTAGCAATTTAACCCAGATAAGTGGAGTGATGCAGTGATGCTTGATTTTCTAGAAGTGTCTCCCATCTGCACACAGGATCTTTGGGGCTCAGACAGAATGATCATTGGATTCTTGGTCATCTCTATAACCAAGGCCCTTCCCCCATGATTAGTTTGGATGGTCAACCACCTTTAGGAAGAGGTGAAATTCTATTTCAGAATTATAGAGGCCACTGTGCATAATTTTCTGTACCCTTCTCCAGATCTGTGCCTCCTCAAAATCCTATCTCAGAGCTCTACAGTCAGTTAGTTCCTCCTTTCCTTGGTTTTTGCTCTGATATGCATTATCACATCAAAGATGATAGAGAGTAATAGGAGACCCCTGGAGCTAAATTTTTATATGTTATAGCAAAGTATCTGAATACTTATGAGATGAGCGAATCGAAGCTGACGAAGTAAAATTCAATCAGAATTTCAGGATAAATTCGATTCGCAACGCATTTGCATTTTCCTAAAATGTTGGCTACACGTGTGAGGACTGAGGACATGGGACAAGGAACTCTGGAAAGCTGGGATGACCCAGATTGACATGCCTGCATGCAGCCAATCAGCAGCCAGCCCTGTGATGTCACAGCCCTATAAATATGGCAGCCACTTTAGATTCTGCCATTTTCCATCGTTCTAAGTGCATGGACAGATGTGTGAAGGCGTTAGGGACAGCAGTTGGAAAAACCTCATTGTGAACAAAAAATTTTTTAAAAAAAGAGTTAGAAGTACAGGGAAAGGATAGGGAGGAATCATTTCACAGCATCTCAGTGCAGGGAGAGACATCAGAAGGCACTAGGGACATTGATAGGAAAGTGATTTACAAGTGCAGGGAAAGATTATTTGGGGGTCCAAATAGCAATTATACAGCTTTGTCATTCCAGCTATTTGTTCTTGGGGTGCAAGTGCTATGTTGAAAAGCATTTAGTGGCTTATATCTGTGGAAAAAGAAAAATATATACGCACTTCACTGGTGCACATACAGTATTTGTAGCAAAAGCGTTTAGTGGCCTATTTCTGTATAGAAAGACAAAAATATACACACTTCACTGGTGCATTTATTTCTGCTAAAAGCGTTTACTATTTCAGTACAAAAAGAAAAATATATTCTCAGTTCACATCTGCAGTTACAGTATATGTGTTGAAAGCATTTAGTGGCCTATGTCAGTACAGAAAGAAAAACATATAGACACTTCACTGGTGCAGTTATTTGTGGCAAAAGCGTTTAGTGGCCTATGTCAGTACAGAAAGAAAAATATATACGTACTTTACTGGTGCATTTATTTCTGCTAAAAACATTTACTGGCTTATTTCAGTACAAAAAGAAAAAAATATTCTCAGTTTACTTCTGCAGTTATATGGTGAAAGCGTCAGTGTCCTATTTCAGTACAAAAAGGAGAAAAATGTACGCACTTCACTGTTGCATTTATTTGTGATGAAAGAGTTTAAGTGGCTTATTTTAGTACAAAACTAAAAATATATACGCATTTCACTTCAGCAGTTATTATTATTTCAGTACAAAAACTAAATATATTCAGCGTTCACTTTTGCAGTTATATGTGGTAAAAATGTTATTGACGTATTTCGGTGGAAAAACTAAATTTATTCAGCGTTCAGCCCTGCAGTTATATGTGCTAAAACCTTTAGTGACGTATTTCGGTAGAAAAAACATATTCAGCGTTCACTGTTGCAGGTATATGTGGCAAAACCTTTAGTGACGTATTCTGGTGGAAAAACAAATTTTATTCAGCGTTCAGCGCTGCAGTTATATGTGGTAAAATCTTTATTGACGCATTTGAGTCGAAGAACAAAATTAATTTAGTGGTCAGCGCTGCGGTTATATGTGGTAAAAACTTTATTTAAGTATTTCGGTCGAAAAACAAAATTATTCAGTGGTCAGCTCTGTGGTTATATGTGTTAAAATCTTTATTGAAGTATTTCGGTCGAAAAACAACATTTTTTCAATGGTCAGCGCTGCGGTTATATGCGGTAAAATGTTTAGTGATGGATCTTGATGACTCTTCCGGGCTGAAAGCTATCTTGACGCTTTGTTTTCTCATTGTCTGTAGCTACTAGAGGCCTGTTCATGCCAGGCAGGTTCCCCCAAAAGTATCTTGGTCGATCGACACTCTGTCATTGTGCCATGCCTTGGCTTCCTAATGCTGCTGCCACCTCCAGACTCGCTCATGCCACTTTGTGGCCTACTCATGCTGCTGCTACCTCCAGACTCTATCATTGTGCCACTCTGTGGCCTCCTCCAGATGCTGCTGCTGCTGCCACCTCCAGACTCTGTCATTGTGCCACTCAGTGGCCTCCTCATACTGCTGCCAACCCCAGACTCTGTCATTGTGCCACTTAGTGGCCTTCTCATGCTGCTTCCACCTCCAGACTCTGTCATTGGGCCACTCTGTGGTCTCCTCATGCTGCTTCCAACTCACCACTATGTCATCATAGGTCCACTCTGTGAACTTCTCGTGCTGTTCCCACCCTCCCCACTTCATGACTGGTCCACTATTTTGGCTTTCGGCCTGGCTGACATCATAATTTATTTGACCCTTCTTCTGATCAGTGCAACGGATCCTGTCTGCGTAGCATCTTTAAGGCCTGTATGGTCCTATCATAATTGGCTTATGATTTGGTAGCCAAAAGCAGGAGTGGGTACAAAACACAGAAGACATGCAAATATTCCATTCACGTGTCATCTCGGTTTTCTTTGGCATTAGCAATACTGAGGGATTATTGAGCAAATGCTGACCGAGTGAAGGCGTATGCTCCACAGACAGGATTTGTTTTTTGTGGGTTATTGTTCTGACGGATCAGAGAATAAGTAAAATTAATCAGTGACGTCAACACAAACTTACTGCTGACACCCTCTCCACTCTGTCAGGGGAGCTCTACTTGTATAAGCGTTTAATAGAAAAGGTTCTGTAGACATCTACAGGTCCTTCTCAAAAAATTTGCATATTGTGATAAAGTTCATTATTTTCTGTAATGTACTGATAAACATTAGACTTTCATATATTTTAGATTCATTACACACCAACTGAAGTAGCTCAAGCCTTTTATTGTTTTAATATTGATGATTTTGGCATACAGCTCATGAAAACCCAAATTTCCTATCTCAAAAAATTAGCATATTTAATCCGACCAATATAAGAAAAGTGTTTTTAATACAAAAAAAGTCAACCTTCAAATAATTATGTTCAGTTATGCACTCAATACTTGGTCGGGAATCCTTTTGCAGAAATGACTGCTTCAATGCGGCGTGGCATGGAGGCAATCAGCCTGTGGCACTGCTGAGGTGTTATGGAGGCCCAGGATGCTTCGATAGCGGCCTTAAGCTCATCCAGAGTGTTGGGTCTTGCGTCTCTCAACTTTCTCTTCCCAATATCCCACAGATTTTCTATGGGGTTCAGGTCAGGAGAGTTGGCAGGCCAATTGAGCACAGTAATACCATGGTCAGTAAACCATTTACCAGTGGTTTTGGCACTGTGAGCAGGTGCCAGGTCGTGCTGAAAAATGAAATCTTCATCTCCATGAAGCTTTTCAGCAGATGGAAGCATGAAGTGCTCCAAAATCTCCTGATAGCTAGCTGCATTGACCCTGCCCTTGATAAAACACAGTGGACCAACACCAGCAGCTGACATGGCACCCCAGACCATCACTGACTGTGGGTACTTGACACTGGACTTCAGGCATTTTGGCATTTACCTCTCCCCAGTCTTCCTCCAGACTCTGGCACCTTGATTTCCGAATGACATGAAACAGTCCAGTGCTGCTTCTCTGTAGCCCAGGTCAGGCGCTTCTGCCGCTGTTTCTGGTTCAAAAGTGGCTTGACCTGGGGAATGCGGCGCCTGTAGCCCATTTCCTGCACACGCCTGTACACGGTGGCTCTGGATGTTTCTACTCCAGACTAAGTCCACTGCTTAAGCAGGTCCCCCAAGGTCTGAAATCGGTCCTTCTCCACAATCTTCCTCAGGGTCCGGTCACCTCTTCTCGTTGTGTAGCGTTTTCTGCCACACTTTTTCCTTCCCACAGACTTCTCACTGAGGTGCCCTGATACAACACTCTGGGAACAGCCTATTCGTTCAGAAATTTCTTTCTGTCTCTTACCCTCTTGCTTGAGGGTGTCAATGATGGCCTTCTGGACAGCAGTCAGGTCAGCAGTCTTACCCATGATTGCGGTTTTGAGTAATGAACCAGGCTGGGAGTTTTTAAAAGCCTCAGGAATCTTTGGCAGATGTTTAGAGTTAATTAGTTGATTCAGATGATTAGGTTAATAGCTCGTTTAGAGAACCTTTTCATGATATGCTAATTTTTTTAGATAGGAATTTGGGGTTTTCATGAGCTGTATGCCAAAATCATCAATATTAAAACAATAAAAGGCTTGAACTACTTCAGTTGGTGTGTAATGAATCTAAAATATATGAAAGTCTAATGTTTATCAGTACATTACAGAAAATAATGAACTTTATCACAATATGCTAATTTTTTTAGAAGGACCTGTATGTGGAATCAGCTGACGACTGAGTAAAAGGAGTGCGCTTCTTCTTGACGCTAACAGATACCTGTATTGATACTTTAGTTATTTGGTCAGTTTTGGCCCCATGACTGCCCAAATAAGTGAAGTATGCAGTGATTCTAAGAGCGACCCCTGTCATCTGCATGTCATACTGACTCACAGTATTATTTCACTATCACAGCAGACTCCCTATGCGTGTTACTGAAAGGCACAGTGTTCTACACCCCTATACAGGCTCTCTGCAGCCCAGAAATAGCAGTTTTTTTTTATGTAATTTGCCGCAAATAAATTTGGATCAAAGCAAATTTTCCCCAAAAATTCGGCGAAACAGCCGAATCAAATTTTTAAAAAATTCGCTCATCTCTACTTATGTCCATGCATTTTTTAGTTTTTCCTTTTTAATAAAGTTGCACAGATTTCAAACATTCTGTTTTCACTTTGTCATTATGGGGTATTGAGTGCAGATTGATGGGGGGAAAACATAAATGTATTTATTAACAGGCAGTTCGTTGTGTTGAGGGATATGGTGGTACTCCATTCAACTGTCACACTGACATATGGCAGTATTCCGAAATATTTCTCAGTTTGTTCTCCTGATAGGGACCATTTACTGAAGAATGACTGTTAGGTCAGCATAGACACCCTCTTGTTTTCTGACGGGGAATATGTCTTTGGCAGCCATTATGAAGATACATGATTGGGTTAAAGGGATTAACTCTCATTCTTTCAGTTTATTTGCCAGCATGAATAATAACTGATGGATCTTAATAATGGGTATTTCCAGCAGATGAGAATTTGTGGTTTGTAGATTATGGTTACTGCATTTTATATGTTCATGAATCATTATGAGTTCATAATTCTGAGCTGTATTCAGGCACAGAATAAATATAACTAGTCTAGATCTGCTGAATACACTGCCCCTCACACCATGGTTTTCTAAGTGCAGGCTAGTCAACTTTAATAATAATTATCATTATTTAAATATTATTTAATTCCAGGTTAAAGTAAAAAATTAGGGATGAGTGAATTGAATCCCACGAAGTGGAATTCGATCCGAATTTCAGGATAAATTTGATTCGCCTAGAAGCCGAATTTCCTCTTGCTTCGTGTCAGTAAATTAATTTAACCTAAAATAGTATAAAAAACCTAAAAAATCAAACTTACCTCCTCCATTTGCTCAGCCACACCAGATTTTGGCCAAGATCTTCAAGCAAGATGGCGGCGGCCGGCCAGTTGCGAGCAAATGGAGGAGGTAAGTTTAATTTAATAGTTTTTTTTATTGTTAATTTTACACTCAGATGCCCCGATAATGTAGGAACGCAGCATCTGAGGGGTACAATGACAGGGGTGATGCTATCACAGCTCCCTCTCATTGCACCCGCAACTTACAAAATAATGCGCTTTGTGACGAAGAAATTTATCACAAAGCAAATATTTTTGTGAAATTCAGCAAATCAGCCGAATCGAACTTTTAAGAAATTTGGTCATCTCTATAAATAATATGGAAAAAAAGTACAATAAGCATCAGCTAAATAAAGAGGAGAAAATCCTGCTGCAAGAATTTATAATCTACAAGGAAATGGGAAAGGAGAGGATAGGTGAGGGTAGAAGCTGCTCATATGGTAGTATAATGTCAGCAGGGGTAATATAGGTTGTAGGCTTTCTTTAAGTGGTGAGTTTTCAGGTTTCTTTTGAAAGTTTGGATGGTGGTGAGAGTCTGATATGTTCAAGTAGCAAGGTCCAGATTATGGGGGTACCACAGCAGAAATCTTTGACACAATTGCATTAGGAGCAGACAAGAGGAGATCCAAGAAGGTCAACTGGAGATTAGATAGATAGAATATAAATAAGTATGAGATAGACAGACAGATAGATCGATAGATAGATAGATAAATGATTACCACAGTGACAGTTGTTGTCTCCATAATTCAGGCAGTATATTCCTTGTTAGTCATGTAGCATTACAGATGGTTGCCCATTTATCATGTGTTTCTATCATGCTGAAAATGAATCCCATGACAAATGATTTATTACCGACTAGTTGCAGAAATTAGTTCCCCACCTGCACATCTGCAGCAATTTCCTTGCAGTGTCATAACAAAAATTTCTTAACAATGGCGCTTGAATTTAGTCTTGTGCAAATTTGCTCTGCAATGGTCTTTGTTCTTTTATTAATACAAAATTGTTTTAATATGAGGTTTCAGGTTTAAGAACTTTCATTACCCCCCACTCTCATTACTAAGCCATGTTCTGATGAGGACACGTAATCTGATGTAGTAGTGACTCGTCATGACCCCTCTCTTAATGTTTCTACATTTCACCTGGGAGATTAGGATATAACTGTCTCAGACACTTCATATCTCCGATCAATGTACCCCACCTTTCTTTCCACCCACCTCTGCACCTACCCTGAACTTACTAAACAAACTAATGAGTTCTTTATTGGTATGTACAAAGGTCTCAACATTACTCATTCCCACTTGGTGTCTGACTTCAGATGTTACTGTATTTAACAACTTTTATCCTACTTTTTCAAGGGCTACGTGATGGTGTTCTGCTTTACTTTCATAGAGAGTATGCAAGAACTTGATTCAATAAATCATTTAGCTTTACTTTATGGCCTGTAATTAAAGAGCTGGACAATGATAAGACAACTATTGTGGGTGGTAGAGGTGCCCATTCTAGTCCTAAAGTGTTTGATAGAGAAATTCCTAGGTTTTTGTCAGGCCTCTCTTTTAGCAATTAACCTCTTATTTCTTGTAGAAAATCTGCAGAGAATGCATATTCCTGATTCTATCCATTTTCATCCAGAAGGACCTCTGCAGCAACCAGTTGCCTTACAGTCAGAAACAAGTCTGAAGTTGAGAAGTGCATAATGTCCTGGGACACATAGCTAACAATTCCTTATGGATTTCTCCAAGTTTTGATTGCAATATCCAACAGGAGAGGATCAAGCATGCCTCCCAAATGTCCCTTTTTCTTGAAGGGACAGTCCCTCTTTTTGACTCAAGTCCCTCTGTCCCTTTTTGATCCTTAAATGCCCCTCTGTTTGACCTGTATAAATAAATTTACTAAATTGCTTCTTACTAAACTATTAACCTGTATATTAGACCATAAAAATGTAATTTGGACCTTAAAATATCTATAATCAGATGATTTATGTGCTAAAATATAAATGGATATCAAAGCTCCAAAAAAAAAAAAATTGTCCCAGGGCCTCCACATGCTGTAAAAAAATAAAGGAACTTAAACTCACCTAACCGATCCCCAGATGCTGTAGTTCTGACAGAGTCAGTAATTATGCTTTGGGTGGAGTTAGAGGCATGGCCTAGTATGAAAACAATTGCTGCCATGCGTGTCGGCATATATTGTCCCTGCGATTTTCAAAAGTTGTGAGGTATGGATCAAGGGACAGGAGTAGTATTGATCAAGCACCATAGTGCTCGGGCCAAACACATCGGGATGCTCGGGTGCTCTACAGAGCACCCGAGCACAATGGAAGTCAAAGGGAGAACCCGAGCATTAAACCAGGCACTCTCTGCTCTGAAGAGGGGAGGGTGCCTGGTTCATAGGAAAAGGTCAGAAATTAATGGAAACACCACCAAAATGGTTCAGGAACAGCATGGGAAGGATGTCTGGATGCATCTTGGACTCCAAGGTTGCTGCCAGGAACGATGTTGTCCGAGTAGTACGCCACTTTTACAGACTGACAATAATACGCACAAAACCGAAGCTAAAATCGATCTCACACCCCCACATACCTCTCAGACCTCGCCGCCACATCCACAGCTCCTCATGCACTTGCGATGGTTTCGCGTAGGACTGAGTACAGACGGTTGGTCACTGGCAATGCATTTGTGCCAGTGTAGGAAATGTATGAATCTAAATGTCTGTGTATTAAAAAAGATGTTAAATTGTACAGGGGGCATCCGGGCCTGCGTCTTGGACAGAGGATTGGCCAGCATGTAACACAGGGAAAGAGGAGGCAGTAGTGTGACCCGCAGACACAGATTGTAGACCCAGGTGTTCGGCCCACTTATTACGGTACTTTGATGCCATGTGGTGGATCATGCTGGTAGTGGTGAGGTACGGCACAGGTTGCAAATTACAATGATTTTGTCGTCCGCACTTTCCTAAAAAAAAACGCCAGACTGCAGAACACCTACCCCTTGGCAAGGGATATTTCCGCAAGGGTGTGCTCCGGGGAACAGTTGTGGGACTGTTTGGTGTACCCCGCCTTCTCCCTTTTGCCACCCCACTGCCTATTTCAGCCTGTTGCAGTTCAGCAGATCAATCCCCCTCTGTACTGCTGTGCTCATTTGGCTTTCCACTTTCCAAGGTTGGGTCAGTGATTTAATCGTCCACCACCTCCTCTTCCACTTCCTCACTCTGCTCATCCTCCTGACTTTTTGACCTAACCACTACCTCAGTGATTGTGTCTTATCCTCTTCATCAACCTCTATACCTTATACCTCTTCATCAAGACAGTAATTGCCATTGAGTTATTAACAACTGTGTCTCATCATTATCCACCTAATTAAACAGTAATTGATGTTCCCCACAGTCATCTTCTTTTGATTGTGGATGCTCAAGAGTTTGGGAATCAGGGCACAAGATCTGTCCTTCTTCAAGCGTGCTTGGCAAGAGGGCCAAGTCAAGGAATGGTGCTGAAAGGAGCTCCTCGGAATATCCAAGTGTGGGATCACTTGTTTGCCCAGACACTCCATGGTGGGAGGAAAGAGGATCAGGGTGAGGATTGGGTTGAGCAGACTCTTGATGGAAGACAGGGTGGTGCTTAAGCGACTGGAAGCATTATCTGCTGCAATCCAACCGACCACCTGGTCGCACTGGTCTGACTTCGAGAGTGGTGTCCTGCGCCGCCCTGCAAACTGGGACATGAAGCAAGGTATCGTGGATGATTGTTTTTCTTGTGCTCTGGCAGCAGGAATAGTTTCACCGCGCCCAGGGCCACGGCCTCTGCGTGCACCATCAGCATCACGGCCACTGCCCCGTACTTTACTGCTCGCCTTTTTCATATTTAATGTTATATATGATTGAAAGTATGTCACACGTACAGTAGCGTACGATTTGGAAGTGTATGCACAAACAAATTTAAAAAGGTATTTAAGATGTGGAAGCGTCACATAGGAGATATCCCGCAGATAATGTCAATGCTGTCACCAGCAGCTAATGAAAAATTACGCAGAATGTCACAGGTATTTGGGATGAGGAACGTTATACAGGAGAGGTACCACCGGTAATGTCACTGTCCGCAGCATCTATGCAAAAAAGGACACTGTATGTCACAGATATATTTTTTCAGCGCGCACGTTTCACTGCAAATATGGCCCTGGTAATGTCACTGTCAGAAGCAGACATTTTTCTATTGAAAAAGTACACTAGATGTCACAGATAATTTTGGGATGCGCACACTTTACACTGGATATGTGGCGCAGCTAATGTCACTGTCCGCAGCGTACACCGTCTATTGAAAAAGTACACTGGATGTCACAGATATGTTTTAGATGCGCACACTTTACACTGCAGATGTGGCACTGGTTATGTCACTGTCTGCAGCGGACACCATCTATTGAAAAAGTACACTGGATGTCACAGATAAATTTTGGGATGCGCACACCTTACACAGGAGATGTGGCGCAGCTAATGTAACTGTCCGCAGCAGACACCGTCTTTGGAAAAAGTACACTGGATGTCAGATATTTTTTGGATGCCCACACTTTACACTGGAGATGTGGTGCAGCTAATGTCACTGTCGGCACTGGCTATGGTATGGGGCTGATGGCGCTGGCTGGGGGACATGGATAATTGCTAAAGATTTCTTGAAAAGTTTTGTAATTTGTATACATACAGAAGAAAATAATATATCACGATATATCATTATATCACACATGCTTCAAATTATATTGAATTTTAGGCCATAGCGGCCAGCCCTAATATCTACCTTACATCTCAGCTTTCTTTTGTTTTTGGAAAGAGAGATAATTTGCCCAGCTGGTGAATACATGTACTATTTCAACAGGGAGAATGACATACATTGCTGTCAGGTTACCAAATTGGATGAAACATGAAAATTGCAAGATCAACTGGTCAAATATTTGTTTTCCTCAAAGACATCAGTGAAATATTGTCCAGTCTTTCTAGAAATCAAATTTTGGTGGACTCCTTTTAAAATTTTATTAGAAAAATAGTGTTGGGCGAATCGAAGCCAAACGAATTGGCTTCAATGCGAATTTCAAGAAAAAAAATTGATTTGATGTGAAGCCAAATTTTCTTGTGCTTCGTGGTAACAAATCTATTTTTCCTGATTGAAGATACCACGCAAAATCACATCATCACGTCACTGTGCAAGATTTCATGTGGTGTCTTCAATCAGAACGGCCGTGACTGCTGTGAGCAAATGTATAAGGTATGTTTTTTTTTTTAACATAGTAACATAAGACATTTGTCCATCCAGTTCGGCCTGTTATCCTGCAAATGATCCAGAGGAAGGCAAAAAAAAAAACAACTGTTAAGTTAAAGCCAATTTTCCTTCCCGACTCCAATCAGGCATCAGAATAACTCCCTGGATCAACGACCCCTCTCTAGTAGCTATAGCCTGTAATATTATTACGCTCCAGAAATACATCCAGGCCTCTCTTGAACTCCTTTATTGTACTCACCATCACCACCTCCTCAGGCAGAGAGTTCCATAGTCTCACTGCTCTTACCGTAAATAATCCTCTTCTATGTTCTTGTACAAACCTTCTTTCCTCCAGATTCAGAGGATGTCCCCTCGTCACAGTCACAGTCCTGGGGATAAATAGATGATGGGGGGGATAAACCTAATTAACCCCTTAAAGACCTCAATTGTAGCATCATCTGAGGGGTTCAATGACAGGGGCGTTGTGATCACAGGCATTGTGCCCACTACATACAAAGGAATGTGCTTTGTGACAAAGTAATTTGTCGCAAATCGAAGCAGTAGAATTTCATTTTTCATAACTTCGCTCATCACTAGAGACAACCTTCAGATTTCATTTTATGATAGGTTATCTTATCTAGCTGTTCTCTGGCCATCTACTCTTTACTCCACATGTGTTTACTACACCCACTCCAGGCATTTACATGAGCATCAGTAATAAACAGAATTCATTGTACTCATTTATTAATGTATTTTATTTATTTTACTCACAGATAGCGCTGACATATTTCGCAGTACTTTATAGACATTACCATCATCCACTGTCCCCTTACAATCTAGATTCCCTATCAGTACATCTTTGAAATGAATTTCTGGCTCTTCTCCTTAACACATTATGCCATTTACACTTAATATTTAGCTCCAAATATTTATTTCTTCCTCAAGTTCTCTCTCAACTCCAGTCTGTGCTCATTTCAAAGCCTAGAAGATATGGAAATTTGCTCAACCAAATGTAATGCAGAAAACTAATCACTTCACCATCTCTACTGCACTGGAATCTGGATAAGACATTCTGCAATTTCTCTATCAAATGGACCACGTACTTATCATGCAATGAAGGACATTATTATTGTTGATTACATCCCATTGTTAATATAGCACCAACTTGTTCTGCAGTCACCATTCACACCAGTCCCTGTCAATCAATGGAGCTCACAACATCATTTTGCCATCACACACGACTTTTCAGTGCATCTACATTTTACGCTAGTGATAGTGGAGTGAGGACATTGTAAGGGCAAGGCCACCGGCCCCCGCTAATTCATCATTATTTACACCAGAAACTAGTGTACAAAATGACGAGCTGCCGTAGATTTAATTCCAGTGCATGGAGAGCCGGGGAGGCCTGTGCCTCGTCATAAATTACATGCCTCCTCTGGCAGCTCAGGCCCTATCAAGGCTGTCTAAGCAAACGCCGGCCTTGATAAATCAGGGCCTGGAGGATAATCCATTTTCAGTCTGAAGTTACATAAAACTGTGATTTGGACGGATCGGACTTTCCTCTTGTTCAACTCTGGAAAATTTTTTTTTTACCTTTATTAAATTTCTACCAACAAAGTCAGAATGGCCTATGACAGGAATGGCCAACCAGCAGCTCTCCAGCTGTTGTAAAACTACAACTCCCAACATACCCACTCTGCCTACAGCTACCAGCCTACAGCAGGACATGGTGGTAGTTGTAGTTTTGCAACAGCTGGAGAGCCGCAGGTTGGCCATCCCTGTCATAGGCCATTCTGATTTAGTTGTTAGTAGATGTTGGGATCAGTGGGTATGTGAATGCATGCGCACACAGGAAACAGGCTCTGAATGCCCAGATAGACCAACAGTAGAGAGAATAATTTGATCCGCCGACAAACACGAGCAGCATAGAGCAGGGCATGGTGGGGGTTGTAGTTTTAGAACAGATGGAGAGCCGAAGGTTGGCCAGCCCTAGCCTATGAGGTGACCAATTAATCGAAATGACCATCCTGCTTTTCTCAATTCAATGATGCGACTCCTCTCAAAGTCTGTCAACTGGGCAAAATGTATTTGAGTACATCATAGAGGCATGTCTAGCAGTCAATGATTTCTTACCAAGAGACACACTACCCAAAAGTAGCCTCTGAGAGCCTTTTTGCTAGGGTAGGGGAAAGCATTTTTATGCCTTCTGGTCACAAGACCCGGTGTCTAATCAGACCACACCTGTTTTCTATATATATATAAAGAAGGACGTATATATGTATGTATGTATGTTCCGCGATCACTCAAAAACGCAACCATCGATTTGAAAGAAACTTGGTAAACATATCCCTTGCTACCTGTGGGGGTTACAGCTCTCTAGAACATACCGTTCCTGAGATATTCCCAAAAAATGCAAATATGGCACATCACATGACTTACATTAGCTAATAGAAGCCTGCAGGTCATTCTCTTCATATTCCAACTGCCATACACGGTCACATGTCCCTTATCAGCCAACAGAAACTTACAAGTCCTTAGTCTCCACATACACACAGGTTTACACCAGGTTTCCATAACAACCCAGCCATTTTTCTTCACTCCTGCAGGTCAGCTTTTAAGAGGTAGGGCGCTGTGGATGACACTGTTAAGGGAGCGGAGTGCTGTGGAGGTAACAGTTCAGGTGGTAGGTAGGGTGGCCATTCAAGCCACCCTCAAACAACTGACTTAAAAACCCCGTCCCCAGGTCCCACTAAGCCACGCTCCCTCCTACTCCGCAGCCAACCTGGATTGAAAAAATTAAGGTAAAAATCAACTTCTGTCAGCTGCAGGGGTGGGAGGGACGGTGACTTTCTCCCTGCATCTCACTGTTAAAGGAGCAGGCTGCTGTAGAGGTCACTGTTAAGGGGGCGATATGCTGTCGAGGTCACTGTTAAAGGGGCAGGCTGCTGTGGAGGTCACTGATAAGGGGGCGGGATGCTGTGGAGGTCACTGTTAAAGGGGGAGGTCTCTGTTAAGGGGACAGGGAACTGTGGATGTCACAGTTAAGGGGGCGGTCGGCTATGGAGGTCAGTGTTAACGGGCAGGGTGCTGTACAGGTCACTGTTAAGGGGGCGGGGTGTTGTGGAGGTCATATTTTATGGGAACAGAGCTCTGTAGAGGTCACTATTAAGGGGGTGGGTTATTGTGGAAATCATTGTTAACGAGACGGGATACTGTGGAGGTCACTAATAAAGGAACAGCTGCTGTGGCGGTCACTGTTAAAGGGGAGACCGCTGTAAAGGGCACTGTTAAAGGGGCGGGGTACTGTAGACGTCACTGTTATAGTGGATACTGTCTATCTTTTAATGAAATACACAAACATTAAATGAAATAGATGAAATATACCCATGTCATTTTGTCACCAGCTTGCCTGTCCGAACTCCAGCGCTGCAGTCTGGGGCTCGGACATTGCAGCGCGGTGCCAGACGCGCTGTCATGCCAAGCCCCTTGGTGAGTCGACGTTTAGGCCACGGCCTCTCAATGATGTTTAGGTCATGCCCCCTCTCGACCGCTCAATTTGGTCACTCCCTGATGATGTCACCTGAGCTATTTAAGGCAGCTACTGGCAATCATCTTTGCCAGTTATAGGTTTTCCTTGCTGTGCTCTGCTGATGGTGTGTTAATTGAACTGTTGCTTTTGGACTTGACTTTGACTATACCTAGACCTCTCTCTCTACTTAGCGATTCTGTACTTTCTTCCTGTCCGGTATTGACCCTTGGCTTGTTATTGCTTCCTCCTTCCGCTTAGTGATTGTGTTGGTATTGATCTCCTGGTTTGACTGTAGCACGACTTCCCTTGACGTTTGTTTGTCTGGTCCTGTGTGTGAACAAGTACCTACGGTTTCCGCGGGCACTTGGATTGTATCTCTGCACTTTCCAGTATAGGGACCCTCGACCAGTTGTAGACTTGTCACCTAGGACTTGTTCTGCAAGTAGGCAGGGTCAGAGTTAGGGCTCACTGTGTGAGTGCATGTCCCTGCCTACAGTCGTGACACATTTATATATCTTCCTGAGACATAACTGCATGTCGACTTTTGCAGCAATCCAACATTTCTGTCTGGGTGTGTAATTTTTTTAGTCAATCAATGTATCTTAAAAGAAATATGCCAACAGAAAATGACTTATTCAATAAATCTCACTGTGTGACTCACAAGCTTCTATGCCTAACTTAAAACGGTGCAGTGGTAGCTCAGCAGTACCACCCCTTCTGCAAGAGAAATGTCAAACACACCGATATAAATTAGTGCTACTACGCTAGCTGGTTATATGAGTAAAACACACTACCTTCAGTTCCCCCTACAGTTCCCCCTACATATTACCAGTGTACTTGGGGTTAACCAGATACAGTAACCTGCCAATACAATCTTCCTACCAATAATCTTGAATGCTATGTTCTGGTTTTCTTCCCCGTTCATCCTACTCTGACTAGTAATACAGTATTGTGGTGGTGCAGGGTGGTGATTAATCATCCATTGTACTCCCTAATGTTTACTCTGTATATACTGTATCATACTTGTATACTCTAATCTAAGTTTGCTTTGGCCGGTAGCACTACTCCTTTTTCTTGTATCCTTGCTAGAAACGAGTTCTCAGTGACATCACTTCTTGAGTTACAGATACCTGTGTGCATTATATATATATATATATTTTTTATGCTTAGCATAGGCCATTATTATCACATCTGATATCAACCACTAAACACTCCATCCCCTACCTTACATACTAGGTGCATTTGGTAGTGGCTGTGTCTGGTATGGCAGCTCAGTTCTACTGCTTTGACAAGCAATGTGCCGAGTCTCAGGACAGGATATCAAATCTATAATTCTGGAAAACCTATTTAAAGTATAACTGTTTCAGGTAGGTTTTGAGAATAAGCTGCCATGTGTGTGTACATGCGGATAAACACTATTTCTAGCCATTATGTGATTTTTTTTTCTGAGCTGTTGGGTCACGTCTGCGCATACACAAGACATGGATAAACAGGGTCATCTGTGTCTAACTCTCTGTAGCACAGCCTTAGAAGCGGCAGCAGTTTTGGGGGGAATTATGCAGCAGTACTGAGCAGTTTAGATGTGACTCCAACAATGAAGTAAATCACTTACAAATCAGCAGCAGTCTCTGTCTCTGCCTATCTGCAGATGCCCCTCCCTTCTCCTCCCTCTCCTCTCCTCTCCATAGATTTTAATGTAATCTGACCCTTCAGTGAGCAGACTAGGTCAAGTTAACTGAAGACAAATCTCAGTAGTGAATTGAGAGTTAGTGAAGAGGAGGGGGAGAAGGAGAGAGGCCTGATAAGAAGAGAAGGAAGCATCTTTGTTGGATAAGATATAATACAAAGTTTCTTATATTCACCTCAACTACTCATTTATGGAAAAGGAAACAACAACAGTTACTCTTTGATTACCAACCACCGGGTGAATTAAATCCTGCCAATAAGATACATGTAAAGCTGGCTACACACTAGAAATTTTAGATGTCCTTTTAGATGGCCATTTAAATCAGTTAAATCAACACATTGCCGATCAATCTCTAAATGACTCTCTACATAACTGGTCTGAATTTCTATTGATGAGGTTTACACCTGCTGTTTGGCATGAACAACTTTACAAGGAAAAATACACTGAACAACAAGGGAAATATATAATGAATCTGGTATTTTCAGACATCTGCCTTTGGTCGGGGGTTTGATAGTTTTTAGTATCACAGAAACCAACTTATCCAGAACCTATGACCCCTTGACAGAAACTGGGGATTTTCACTCAGTCTTAGTTATACATCCTTGCACCATATGCTGCATAAATGGAGCTGTATGCCATCAACATTACTATGAAGAAAATGCTAGTTGGTTGATATTTCTTGGAGTTGTGGAAATATCATGAATCCCTGTGGGAAAAAGTCTGGAATGACCTTGTGACAATCGCAAATCTGACATCTGGATTGCTTGTGATGGTTGGAAAGTAGATTTATTTTCCTTAGAAAAACATTGAAGCCAAAATACTAGTAATCCTACAAAATTACACTGAAATTCATGTACAGTTGCATACTTCTGGGTACCATAAAAAGTTGTTGGTTGACCAACATGGATTTTGTGTAATCATGATGAAAATTTTAATTAATCAGAAAATCCAGTAATAATAAACTACAAAGTAATTGAGGGCTTTAGTATTATATATAGATCCTTAAAAACACTATGGAGGAAAATTATCACAAGGAGAATTTTTTGCAGTTTTACGGGAGTCTGCATGGCTATAATTTGTGCCAAATTTATGAAGTGTTTAAAGGGGTTGTCCCATGACATAGGACCACAGAATAGTGGATGTGTCTGATGTGGGGGAGGGTCCGATTAATGAGGCCCACATTGATCATTTCGGCATGTTTGCCGCTATGATCACTATGGGGTTGCTGGAGCTAGCTGACTACAAGCGCTTGGCTATCTCCAACAGGGCCATAGCGGTGGACACTTTAAATAAGCCCTTAAAGTATTCCATAGTCAGAATTCTGGAGTGCCGGGCTTGATAAATTCCCCCAGTGACTATTTTCATTTACTTGTGTTTGGAAAGCAATATACGCTACATTTGTAACATAATTCAAATGGAATTGAATTTAGCTGTATATGCCTATTACAATGCGCCTTCTGTGAATATATGGGCGAGATGCAACAGCGTGTTGCAATTTATTTCCATACAATTTAAATATTTATGCAGATGCAAAGCAGGAAATTGAATGCTGAATTTGCACTAAATGGTTATGATAATCACAGGCATTATGTCTCAATCTACGAGCAGTAGAGGGCTACTGAAGTGCAATTTAATACCTCACATTTTCCTTTTAAACACATTGGATACTGCGTGTGCATCACTGTAATTCTTACTCTATTAACCTTTCTGATTCCTCTGATTCTGCGATTACTGTGGTAATGTTACCGCCACCAGCATTACATTAGCAGTCTCTGCTGAGGACGCCTGAGTTTTATCTTCCCTCTTTGCGTGAGATTATCTGATGTAGATGTGCTGTCATTTTGGGTGAAAATATTCTTTGTAATGTAATAAGGTATGAAAATACTCACTTATTAGATTTTACAAGTGAATGGTAAAACATCAGATTCCTGATGCTTGTAAATGACTTGACAGCAGTAAATCCATCTATTTTGTTATGCGGGTGGTCCATGGATGGAAATGAGTGCTGGTACTGTTCCAGCAGTCTGGTCCAGCCGCCAGAGTTCTGTGTGTCCTTCTCTGGCAGGCTTAAGTCATGCATGCATACTCCTTCTGGCTCTTAAATGGTCAGCGCGCATGTTCAATATCTTCTCCAGCCTATGGCTGTCCACCTCTGGGTACTTAAGGCACCTTCCCCTGTGTGAAGATGCCTTATTAATAGGTTAATCTAGCTTTCGAGTTGCTGTGAAAGTGTTCTGTTCCTCTTGTCTACCTGAGTACCAACTTCTGCCTGATTTCTGACTCTAATTCTCCTCTGCCTGACCTGACCTGTGCCTGATTATCATATTGACCCTTGTCTGGCTGCCCTGAGCTTTGGACTGTTTCACAGATTTCCAAGTACTCTCCCTACCCTGACCTGTTGGTGTTTACTCCAATACTGACAGGAGTAACTTTTGAAGTTATCATTGTAAAGCCACAACACACTTCAGTATTTTGCATCCATATTTTTAAGCCAAAACCAGGAATGATACTTAAGCAGATAAAAGGATAATGGAAACATTTCCACCTCTTCCAAATTTTTGATTGTGTTTTTGGCTTACTAATTCCGATGCAAAACACTGCCATGTGAAAGTGGCTTAACACCACACGAAGAACGGATCAATCAGAGAGGCATTTTTATATTACATTACTGCTTTATCAATAAATATATATCATATCTCAATTACAGTGGTCCGCTGATGGTCCATGTTTCCCTTTTTTTACTTTCCCTGTGTCATTGTTATTTAAAGGGGTTGTCCGGGTTCAGAGTTTAACCCGGATATATCTCTGTTTTCACCCAGGCAGCCCCTATGACAGAGCATTTCATGCTCCGATTCTCTCCTTTGAGGTCCAGTGACGTACTGGGCTCTCCATCGGTAAAGCTAGGCGGAGGCTTCTGCCTAGCAGTGAGCCCCGTGACATCACTGGCACTAATGGATTGGCATTAGCGCTGCCCTATCCTCTAAAAAAGCTAGGGCAGCGCTAAAGCCCACCCATCAGTGCTGGTGACCAGGAACACTTCTAGGGGGAAGCCTCTGCCGAGCAGTGTAAAAAATATAAACAAACAGCCATTGCCACTGATATAGCGCAGGGCAAGGGAGAGCATCGAAGCATGAAATTTTTCGATGCTCATGTCAGAGGGGTTGTCTGGGTGAAAATGGGGATATGTCTGGGCTCAGCTCTGAACCCAGACAACCCTTTTAAGTGTGTATTGCTAGGCTCAAAAAAGGGTTTCCAGAGCATTTCCTACCAATGGTCCATGAAAACCACTGTCTATTAACCACTGTCTACTAACCACTGTCTTCAGACTCTCTAACTTTTTTCACATTGTGTTATGTTGCAGCCTTATGCATAAATGAAAAAAAAAATCCCCATCAATCTGCATTCAATACCCCATAATGAGAAAGTGAGAATAGATTTTTTTTTATTATTACTAATTTATTAAAAAGGGAAAAAAGGGAGACTGATCAGGGTTGAGGGAATTGAGCTAAATGGAGCAATGTACAGAGATATTCTGGGGTGCCTTGAACTTCAGACTGGGCCAAAGTTTCATCTTCCAACAATGCAATGCCCCTAAGTATACAGCCAAGATAAAACAGGAGCGGCTAAAAGACATCTCTGTGAATGTCCTTGAGTTGCCCAGCCATAAGAGACCTGAAAATGGCTGTAATTGACATCCCCATCCAACCTGACAGAGCTTGAGAGGATCTGCAGAGAAGAATGGCAGAACATTTGAAAAAAGTGAAAGGATCTGAAGACATTCCAAATGCATTGTGTAACGGGAGAATATTAATTACCAATATTTATGCAAATATCAATAATTAATATTCATAAATAGGGGGAGTCGTCTAGTGATGACTCTTCCTATTTATACCTTTATATTAATAACACTCTACTTTCACCTTGCCTTACGCTAATCACTAAGCTAGCTGCAAGCGCCTAACTGAGCTAGCTACCGCTCGCTAATAACAACACATTACACAGTATTTATTAACCTACAGTACACAACTTACGCAAAGCACTGACAATACAGTACTAACAATACAGTACTAACAATACAGCACTAAATATACAGTATTAAACTACACTACACAATCCCAAACACCCACAAACTAACTATACAATACACTTACACACACACACATTAGCAGCCCACCCAACCTAGATTAAAAACTTTCCCTAAGAACGAATGGTTTACAGTAGTGCTGCAAGGGTAACTGCAGGCCACAGACACAGGGTTGCAAGGATTAACCCAGAATAGGGAGCGGAGATGCTCCTATTGGGTTAGGGTGGGGGATTGGTGGTCCAGGAGTTAAGGGTAGAGGTGCAGGTGACAGGGATAAGGGTATAACAGGGGTAATAGGGGTAGGTAGGGGCCACATGTATAGGGTAGGTATTCATTGATGGGATAGGGTGGTTAGGGGTTAATGATACTTCTTGTTTTCCACGGGGGATGCTCATCTCTAGGGGGGTCCTTCTGGTCCGGGCTGCAGGTTTCTTCTCCAGGGGCACGTCATGGAGCTGCTCTCTCCCATGTGTCTCTCCTTGTAGTCCAGTTCAAAGACCCCTGTTCCTGGCTTGGGGCTCATATATCAGCCTCAGAAACAGCCCACCTCCCCCCTCCTCAGGCATGTGACATCATAGTGTGACTGTGACGTATGCCTGCATTCGGGACAGCCAATTGGCCCCCTGAGGCTAGCAGCACCACAGACCCAGCCATGTCACAAACACAAGGTGGGGCAGAGCATAGTAACTAGGCTGATAAACTCAACAAAAGGCCTCAAATCTATTGATCCCTTAGCCTTTGAAGTCACCAGCCACCTGGAGACATATCCACCCCACTGCAGGAACTGGAATTTAGGAGGGGGTTGGTTAGGAAACAAAAACCGCCCCACCTCCTGGCTCTAAACGCTGTCCCTATGGGGGGCATTTAAGTATATATATATATATGTATATATATACTTGGGGCACATCTATATACACATATATAGAAAACTAAAGAAAACTCTTTGAATGAGAAGGTGTGTCCAAACTTTTGGACTGTACTGTATGTATATATATATATATATATATATATATATACATATACACATATTAAAAACCTGGGGAATACATGGGCAGTTATAGGCCCATATATATATATATATATATATATATATATATACAGTACAGTCCAAAAGTTTGGACACACCTTCTCATTCAAAGAGTTTTCTTTATTTTCATGACTATGAAGGCATCAAAACTATGAATTAACACATGTGGAATTATATACAAAACAAACAAGTGTGAAACAACTGAAAATATGTCATATTCTATGTTCTTCAAAGTAGCCACCTTTTGCTTTGATTACTGCTTTGCACACTGTTGGCATTCTCTTGATGAGCTTCAAGAGGTAGTCACCTGAAATGGTCTTCCAACAGTCTTGAAGGAGTTCCCAGAGATGCTTAGCACTTGTTGGCCCTTTTGCCTTCACTCTGCGGTCCAGCTCAACCCAAACCATCTCGATTGGGTTCAGGTCCGGTGACTGTGGAGTCATCTGGCGCAGCACCCCATCACTCTCCTTCATGGTCAAATAGCTGTTACTTTCAAAGTTTTCCCAATTTTACGGCTGACTGACTGACCTTCATTTCTTAAAGTAATGATGGCCACTCGTTTTTCTTTACTTAGCTGCTTTTCTTTACTTAGCTGTGTATCCACCTGACTTCTCCTGATGGTCCCAACCCCATTTATAAGGCAAGAAATCCCACTTATTGAACCTGACAGGGCACATCTGTGAAGTGAAAACCATATTAGGGGACTACCTCTTGAAACTCATCAAGAGAATGCCAAGAGTGTGCAAAGCAGTAATCAAAGCAAAAGGTGGCTACTTTGAAGAACCTAGAATATGACATATTTTCAGTTGTTTCACACTTGTTTGCTATGTATATAATTCCACATGTGTTAATTCATAGTTTTGATGCCTTCAGTGTGAATCTACAATTTCCATAGTCATGAAAAGAAAGAAAACTCTGAATGAGAAGGTGTGTCCAAACTTTTGGTCTGTAATGTATATATATATGTACCTGGGGGAGAGCCATGGCAGATACACATATACAGATGTATGCACTGCATACACACATCCTCATATATATATATATATATACAGTTGCAATAAAAAGTATGTGAACCCTTTGGAATAATATGGATTTCTGCACAAATTGGTCATAAAATGTGATCTGATCTTCATCTAAGTCACAACAATAGACAATCACAGTCTGCTTAAACTAAAAACACACAAATAATTAAATGTTACCATGTTTTTATTGAACACACCATGTAAATATTCACAGTGCAGGTGGAAAAAGTATGTGAACCCCTAGACTAATGACATCTCCAAGAGCTAATTGGAGTGAGGTGTCAGCCAACTGGAGTCCAATCAATGAGATGAGATTGGAGGTGTTAGTTACAGCTGACCTGCCCTATAAAAAACACACACCAGTTCTCGGTTTGCTTTTCGCAAGAAGCATTGCCTGATGTGAATGATGCCTGCACAAAAGAGCTCCCAGAAGACCTACAATTAAGAATTGCTGACTTGCATAAAGCTGGAAAGAGTTATAAAAGTTTCTCCAAAAGTCTTGCTGTTCATCACTCCACGGTAAGACAAATTGTCTATAAATGGAGAAAGTTCAGCACTGCTGCTACTCTCCCTAGGAGTGGCCGTCCTGTAAAGATGACTGCAAGAGCACGGCGCAGACTGCTCAATGAGGTAAAGAAGAATCATAGAGTGTCAGCTAAAGACTTACAAAAGTCTCTGGCATATGCTAACATCCCTGATAGCGAATCTACGATACGTAAAATACTAAACAAGAATGGATTTCATGGGAGGATACCACAGACGAAGCCACTGATGTCCAAAAAAAAAACATTGCTGCACGTTTACAGTTTGCACAAGAGCACCTGGATGTTCCACAGCAGTACTGGCAAAATTTTCTGTGGACAGATTAAACCAAAGTTGAGTTGTTTGGAAGAAACACACAACACTATGTGTGGAGAAAAAGAGGCACAGCACACCAACATCAAAACCTCATCCCAACTGTGAAGTATGGTGGTGGGGGCATCATGGTTTGGGGATGCTTTGCTGTGTCAGGGCCTGGACGGATTGCTATCATCAAAGGAAAAATTAATTCCCAAGTTTATCAAGACATTTTGCAGGAGAACTTAAGGCCATCTGTCCACCAGCTGAAGCTCAACAGAAGATGGGTGCTACAACAGGACAACGACCCAAAGCATAGAATTAAATCAACAACAGAATGTCTTAAACAGAAGAAAATACGCCTTCTGGAGTGGCCCAGTCAGAGTCCTGACCTCAACTCGATTGAGATGCTGTGGCATGACCTCAAGAAAGCGATTCACACCAGACATCCCAAGAATATTGCTGAACTGAAACAGTTTTGTAAAGAGGAATGGTCAAGAATTACTCCTGACCGTTGTGCTCATCTGATCTGCAACTATAGGAAACATTTGGTTGAAATCATTGCTGCCAAAGTAGGTTCAACCAGTTATTAAATCCAAGGGTTCACATACTTTTTCCACCTGCACTGTGAATGTTTACATGGTGTGTTCAATAAAAACATGGTAACATTTAATTCTTTGTGTGTTATTAGTTTAAACAGACTGTGATTGTCTATTGTTGTGACTTAGATGAAGATCAGATCACATTTTATGACCAATTCGTGCAGAAATCCATATCATTCCAAAGGGTTCACATACTTTTTCATGCAACTGTGTATGGGTTGGGACTCTTTAGAGCAGCTTTTGAAAGGTTTTGGGGGCCAAACTGAGACTTCATAGAGAGGAGCATGTACTCCTTATATTTTCCCAGTCAAGACATCTACCTTGTGGGCCCCATAGCAACCGAGTGATCTCCCTGAGTTGACAGTTTGTAACTGCCCATGGACATGAGTGGCACTGTTTCTGGGGAAAAATAAGGCCTCTTTCACACAAGCAAGTTTTCCTTTAGGATGCAATGCATGTAGCAAACACATAGCATCTGGACTGAATCCTGACCTATTTATTTCAATTGGTCTGGGTTTCACGCATCATTTCTACGTTCATGAAAAACTGCAGCATGTTCTATATTGTGCGTTTTTCACGCAGCTCTGGTTCCATAGAAATGAATGGGGCTTCAGTGAAAAACAGATTGCATCCAGATGCAATGCGTTTTAAACTGATGGTCGCTAGTAGGTGCAGATTGTTATTCTTCAGTTTCTTTAAAAACTGATTGCACCCACGTGGAAAAAGCTGAAATACTGAACATAATCACAGACAAAACTTGCTTGCAAAACCATCTGTTTTTCTGAACAGATCCTGAGAGAATCCGTAATGTCCGTGTGAAAGAGACCTTAGACTTCTCTGATACAAGTTCTGTAATCCCTGGCTCTAAAGGCCATGTGCCGTACTTACTGACATTGCTATTAATTGGCTGTAGTGGTAACGTACCAGAGTGCCATCCAGGAATGTAAGGAAAGACTTGCAGGGGATGACCAAATCATTGGTGCTGGAGCAGGATAGGTGGGTTACTAATATCAAACTAGTGAGGGGTAAGACACCTGGGACCTCCATAAATCAAATAGTGGACGGTAGGCTCCATCGACTGTGTGGTTTCTGTCACTGGCGTACTGCAGCTCAGCTTCCATTCACTTGGATTAATGAATTGAAATGAATTCCCTGAGCTGTCCATCAACACAGCAATATACATTTTGTTCTTGATGGCCCAGAAACTGACTAAAGTCATAGAGACAATAAGTTGGATTGTTTTTAGAGGTCACCAGAGATATTTACAGAACTATGAAGCATGACATCATTTTTAAGCTGCAAATACCTTAGATACTGTACAGAAAAAGATCTATGTGTTTGCCTCAAACATGAGGGATGCAGATGGCTTGGGAGGAGACGGTGAGTCTTGAATGAGGCTAGTGTCTGTTGAACTCTGTCTTGACATTATAGTTACTTAAGTACATCGTCAAGGCAGGGTGGATGGAGAAGACACATCTATCAAGAGCAGCCTATATGAGGTACTACAAAGTAGGTTACAGTAGTTGGGAGGTAGAAAAGACTCAAGCTCTACAGCAGATTGAAGAATTAGTAATGAGTAATAAGTATCGGACAGATTACTCTCCCAAACATCATATAAAATACAACAGCACAATCCCTTGGACTCACCCTGAAATATTGACACCAGCTGCAATGCCAACTGTATAGCTGAATGGAATGAGTAAGATGTCAGCTGTGAAAACATGAATGAACACCCCACCTTCCATACACCAGTGTATGGCTTAAGCTGCTTATTATTTTGTCAGACTGCCCTGTCCAACCTCACAATTTTTTAAACCTCCACCATCCAGTACCTCCAGCCCTTCCCACACACTCCCAGCAACAAGACACATGAGTTTTTAAATATTTAAACAGAGTCCTAACCCCTCTTTTAAATTACAAGTGTAAGTAACTAGTATATGTATGTCTCAAGACATCATTAAAGGGATTCTGTCGTGAGATTTGAGCCCTAAAGGCTTAACATATGGCCATGTTTGTACTAATATGCGCATGCGCACTTCGCTCAACGAAGCCGCTGCCAGGAGTCCGCGGCGCATCAGGCTGAGCCTAGTGCGCAGGCGCCGGATCTGGGAGAGGGACGGGAGGATTGTGGAGGCGGCGCTGAGGTGAAGAAGGCGGCGCTGGGCACCAGACGGCGAGGGGTGCGGGAGGGCACCCTGGATTAACGTAAAACCCCTTGGACACCTTAGGTAGGTGAGTGACAGCTTATAAAAACCTGTTTTTTGGGCTAATAGAGCCACAAGCAGGTTTAATAAGTGCAGTTTAGGATTCATGTTATTAGTACGGACATGGCCATATGTTTAGCTTATAGGGGTCAAATCTCATTACAGAATCCCTTTAAGCTGTTATAGGAACTGACTAAACCCTCTTAAGTTACAGGCTATATATACATAAAAATAAATACTAATGTATAATTTAAGGGAATTGTCTAGATATCAAATAATAATAGACAATTTTCTAATATTATTAACAATTATAATTCATATGCTGTCCACAATAATAAAATATTACCATTGGGATCTAATATAAAGACTATTAATATGTAATACTTTATTTTTTGCTTTATAAGATGCACCCAATGATAAGACACACCCAAGGTTTTAGAGGAGAAAAATAAGGAAAAAAAAAATCAGACCTCATATCAGATCCTCAGAACTTTGGATTAGACCCCCATATCATTAAAACCAGATCAGACCCCCATATCAGGACATCACATCGGACCCCCATATCAGACCTTAGATCACCCCCCCATGTCAGAACCCCATCAGTCCTCCATGTCAGACCCCATCAGTCCTCAGATTAGCCCTCAATGTCAGAACCCATCAGCCCTTCATGTCAGACCCCTATTAGACTCTATATCAGCCCTCAATGTCAGACCCCATCAGACCTTAAATCAGACCACAATGTCAGACCACATCAGACCTTATATCAGTCCTTTATGTCAGACCCCCATCAGACTTCAGATCAGCCCTCAATGTCAGACCCCCATCAGACCTTAAATCAGCCCTTTATATCAGACCCACATCAGTCCTCAGATCAGCCCACAACGTAAGACCCCCATCAGACTTTATATCAACTCTTTATTTCAGGTCCACATCAGACCTTAGATCAGCATTCACTGTCAGACCTCTGGTTGGGGTAATCAAAGTTTCTTGCTAGAACACCATCAGACCTCAGATCAGATTAAAATAAAAAACTCCTCTTAGGCTACTTTCACACCTGCGTTTAGGTGCGGATCCGTCTGGTGTCTGCTCAGATGGATCCGCACCTATAATGCAAACGCTTAGATCCGTTCAGAACGGATCCGTTTGCATTACCAAGCAGCGTTCGGGTGTCCGCCTGCTGAGCGGAGCGGAGACAAAGAGTGCCAGACTGATGCATTCTGAGCGGATCCGCATCCACTCAGAATGCATTAGGGCAGTACGGATCCGTTCGGGGCCGCTTGTGAGAGCCTTCAAACGGAACTCACAAGCGGAGCCCCGAACGCTAGTGTGAAAGTAGCCTTACTTACCTCTCCTTTGCCGTGGCTCCTCTCCACCTTCGGCAAAAGTCGCAGTCATCTGTCTTCTCTGGCCCATGCTGCACTGTCACCTAACTAGGTAATTCGTCAGGTCATAGTGCACGCACTATGTCCTGAAGCTGTACGTGGTCTGGGGTTTCACGCTGGTAGACAGGATTAGCGGACGCAGTATAAAGGCAATAACAAGTTCTTTGGATCAAACAGTTCAGTGTTTTATTCACATTTTAGGCAAGTGACAAAACAAGCAGTCATAATCAAACAAAAAGTCACCTTGCGGTGTTGGTGGTAATTCACACCATGCGGCAATTCTGTATCAAAGAGTCCTTGACCATAGCAGCACCAACCTGTTTTCACGCCAAACAGGAGGCATGCCTTCATCCAGACACAAGGCTCCCAGATCCCAACACAGATACACGGCTTCTGAGCCCAGCTGCCTATTCAAGGACAGCCAGGTGCTGCCAAAACCCAGACCGCACTTAAAATCCGGTCTGGTATTTGACCTGAATCAGCCCAGCAGCACATGCTGGGTGGAAAATACCTGTTTTCCCAGACAAAACCTCTCACTGTGTGACAGTATCACATACCCCCCCCCCTTTGTTTAACCCTGAGGGCGTGAATACACGCCAGACAGTGTACCCGGGGCAGGGCATCCGAATTTCCCTGTAACCGGCCTGCCCTGTGCTCCACCGAAAACTTAAAGTTTTGCAGGAAGAGAAACCATCGGGTGACCCAGGCATTTCTGTCCTTGTCCTGGCTCATACACTTGAGAGGGGAGTGGTCAGTCAGCAGGCGGAATTTTCTCCTCAATAAATAATAGCGGAGAGACTAGAGTTCGGGTTCGTACCGAATTTTGGGGTGTCCGTGACACGGACCCGAACATTTTCTTAAAAGTCCGGGTTCGGTGTTCGGCGCTTTCTTGCCGCTTTTTGAAAGGCTGCAAAGCAGCCAATCAACAAGCATCATACTACTTGCCCCAAGAGGCCATCACAGCCATGCCTACTATTGGCATGGCTGTGATTGGCCAGTGCAGCATGTGACCCAGCCTCTATTTAAGCTGGAGTCACGTAGCGCCGCACGACACTCTGCTCTGATCAGTGTAGGGAGAGGTTGCAGCTGCTGCTGCTAGGGCGAGATTAGGCAGGGATTTAGTCTTCAAAAACAATTACTGAAGTGATCGATGTACAGCTGTGTATCATTCAACCTCTGCTATTTAATTGCTCACTGTTTGAAGGCTGCCCAGAGCGTTTTTCTGTCACTTTTTTCTGGGGTGATCGGCGGCCATTTTGTGTCTTGTGGTGCACCAGCACAAGCTGCCACCAAGTACGTTTAACCATCAGTAGTGTGTTTTTTTTTTTGCTATATCCTACATCAGGTGCTTGACTGTGCTTGCTATTTTATTGAGGGGTGAAAAACAATTGCCAAAATATCAGTACCCTAAAACTGGTGTTTCAGCTGTGGCTAGCCAATTGTAATACAGTCTGCTGTCTGGCAAAGGATATATTTTTGTTCTGGGTTGAAATACAATTCCCAACTTAGCAATTCCCTAAATCAGTGGTTTCTGCTGTATCAGGCCAAGTTTAAATCTATCCATAAAAGGGTATATTAGATTGAAGGTGCAGATAGGGTCATTCTCAATAACTTCACACTCTACCGTGCATTTCCAAGTCTAATTCTGTCCGTAAAGGGGATACCTGTCATCCATCCAGGGCCTAAATACTAGGCCTACAATTTATATTCAGCTAAATCTGTGGTTACTGCTGTGCCTGTATTAGTGTAATACAGTACCTAAATAGATAGCCAGATAGTGTTAGGTGCCTGTAAAAAAAGGCCTGAATTTGAATTCAATACATTGGGACAAATAATTTTTTTCTTATTGTGGTGAACGGTAACAATTTGGAAAACATCTAGTAAGGGACGCAGATGCGGACATGGTCGTGGTGGTGTTAGTGGACCCTCTGGTGCTGGCTAAATATCTGACAATGGCCTGTTCCAGTAGTGGGTGACGTAAAGCCTGATTCTCTGCTATGACATGAAGCCTGATTCTCTGCTATGACATGAAGCCTGATTTTCTGCTATGGGACCTCTCTCCTCTGTCTGGGTGCCGGGGCCTAAATATCTGACAATGGCCTGTTCCAGTGGTGGGTGACGTGAAGCCTAAGTTCTCTGCTATGACATGAAGCCTGATTCTCTGCAATGGGACCTCTCCTCTGTCTGGGTGCCGGGTCCTAAATATCTGACAATGGCCTGTTCCAGTGGTGGGGGACGTGAGGCCTGATTCTCTGCTATGGGACCTCTCTCCTCTGTCTGGGTGCCGGGGCCTAAATATCTGACAGTGGCCTGTTCCAGTAGTGGGTTTACATGAAGCCTGATTCTCTGCAATGGGACCTCTCTCCTCTGTCTGGGTGCTGGGGCCTAAATATCTGACAGTGGCCTGTTCCAGTGGTGGGTGACGTGAAGCCTGATTCTCTGCTATGACATGAAGACTGATTCTCTGCTATGGGACCTCTCTCCTCTGTCTGGGTGCCGGGGCCTAAATATCTGACAGTGGCCTGTTCCAGTAGTGGGTGACATGAAGACTTATTCTCTGCAATGGGACCTCTCTCCTCTGTCTGGGTGCCGGGGCCTAAATATCTGACAATGGCCTGTTCCAGTGGTGGGTGACGTGAAGCCTGATTCTCTGCTATGACATGAATCCTGATTCTCTGCTATGGGACCTCTCTCCTCAGTTAGGGTGCCGGGGCCTAAATATCTGACAGTGGCCTGTTCCAGTAGTGGGTGACATGAAGCCTGATTCTCTGCTATGGGACCTCTCTCCTCTGTCTGGGTGCCGGGGCCTAAATATCTGACAGTGGCCTGTTCCCGTGGTGGGTGACATGAAGCCTGATTCTCTGCAATGGGACCTCTCTCCTCTGTCTGGGTGCCGGGGCCTAAATATCTGACAATGGCCTGTTCCAGTGGTGGGTGACGTGAAGCCTGATTCTCTGCTATGACATGAAGCCTGATTCTCTGCTATGGGACCTCTCTCCTCAGTTAGGGTGCCGGGGCCTAAATATCTGACAGTGGCCTGTTCCAGTAGTGGGTGACATGAAACCTGATTCTCTGCTATGGGACCTCTCTCCAATTGATATTGGTTATTTTTTTTTTCTTTCTTTTAATTCATTTCCCTATCCACATTTATTTGCAGGGGATTTACCTACATTTTGCTGCCTTTTACAGCCCTCTAGCCCTTTCCTGTTCCCTTTAGTGCCGAAAAGTTTGGGTCCCTATTGACTTCAATGGGGTTCGGGGCGAAGTTCGGGTCCAGTTCAGATCCCGAACCCGAACATTTCTGGGATGTTCGGCCGAACTTCTTGAACCCGAACATCCAGGCGTTCACTCAACTCTACTCACTACGCCACGCGCCTGCGCCGCCTGCTTCATTCATAAAGTGGGAGGAGCAGGCACGTGATGTAATGAGTTACACCGCCGCCACCCGGCCTCCTGCCTGCTACGGGAGTTTAGTAAGTGCTACATGCTGGATTTCAGACAATTTCTATACTTTAACATTGCCTACGCGTTAGATATGATTACTACAGTGAGCAGGGCCCGGTGTAATAGAATACAGTGACTGCACTGGGCAGGCACTGCTGCCATTACAGCACCAGATGCCTAACTATTTTTGAACGTTTACATTTTTTTTTTACTTTTTATTTCGATGGGGTGGGGTTGATAAGTTAACTTTACCCTCCCGCCCACTAAAAATATTTACAGTTCCACAGTGAGAGGTGGGTGCCTCTCCCTGCAGTCTTCCGGCACCTACCTAACTGTCCTCTCTCCTTCTTCATGCTCACTAACATGAGAGGTCACTGAAGGGGTGGCTAGTTTATAACAGCTATAGATGTGAGCCAAATGTGAGGTTTTCATTTAAAGAAAACAATCTATGCTTTAAAACCTGTAGAATCAAATCCCGGACTTAGTTCCTGTCCCTGACTCAGCTCTATCTTCAGATTTATTGCAGCTCTAGCTAGACTTGGTTGGAGTGTATATGCTTATCTTCAAAACAAGACCTCACTCACATCTCTAGCTGCTATACCACCTGAGATAGAGGTATTAGAAGCAAGGAGGGATCTCATAAACCCTTGGCTACTAAAGAAGCTTCAGATTTCTTTCTTTGAATGATAGTGCTCAAACATGTTTCATACTCTATCAGAATGTCCCATGAAAATTATAATATCTGTTCAACCATATACAAAACTGACAACCACTTCCTGTTTATGCAGAAATACGACGGTATTCAGGAAGAACAAGCTAACTCAACTCTGACAATGAGGGTCAAGTGCAGCCTGAATTTTGCCACAATGTGATTTCCTTGGGGGTATGGTTTGAGGTTGTCAGGTCCTCTGGAGAACATTCATTAAGGCTCCATTCACACGTCGGTATAATGGGTTCGCATCCGTTCCGCAAATTGCGGAATGGGTGCGGACCCATTCATTCTCTATAGGGACGGAATGGATGCGGAGATCACACTATGTGCTCTCCGCATCCACTTTTCCAGAGCGCGCCCCCGATCTTCTGTTCCACGGTTACTGAAAATAATAGAACATGTCCTATTCTTGTCCGCAATTGCGGACAATAATAGGCAGTTCTATGGGGGTGTTGGCCGGTTGTATTGCGGATCCGCAATGCACTGCAGACGTCTAAATGGACCCTTTTTCTTATTCATTTTGCCTAAAGCTAGCCATACAAAAAATTGCTGTTGGCCTTAAATATTCACGATCAGCTTAGAGACATGATAGCCATAATGCAACACTGGAGTAGATCATGATGAAAAAAAGAAAATATTTGGGGACAACTTGTCATATCTCATGTATCACAGATCAGGCAAGTTATATTTTTACCTGTTTGATCATTTCCGTACATCAGACTAAATAGTATTAGAGGTGCTTAGCAGCTGCCTATTTCTCCGGCCATAGATGTAATTATACTGTTCAGCCAAGCTGGAGGGGAGAGGAGAAGGACTCCCTCTCCATATGGCATGCATGATAGGGGGTTGTCTAATGAAACAACTATTTTAATTCTAGATCAACTAGGAATAAAAGTTAGGCTGCCATTGGGCAGTCGCAATGCGTTGCACCAATCTGTCCACCCATAGTGGCCATTGGCTGCATGAATTTAATCTCTCTGTTAATCCACAGATTTGTGCACTTTGGCACTGGCATTAAGGTCAGCCCATGGAAGCCGAGCCTAATTGACCTTACTTATAAAACAAAGACAGGCTGAGGTGGAGTGGCCAGAGGATTGCTGGGGCAGTATTTTGGGCTGCACTACAATATTGCTGTCCCTACCTACTTATATTGGCCCTGCCTTCTGTCAATTTTGACCCGCCTACAAGATGGGGCCACTTTTTAGGCTTTTTCCAGGGCCACTGGAGACAGGTATGGTATGGTTTACACCAGCCACTAGACAAATGATCACTGGAGTTCTGACTGGGTACTATAGACAATTCCTGAAATTTCCCCTTATGCAATTTTAAAGCTAGAATGTTCATAACTAAGCTCATTAAAGACCCGGAATATGAATATGAAAGTAGATTTCTAAAAGGTCAGCACCAACGCAATGAACTGTGGAAACTTTAAATCAAAATTATAATTTAAAATCCTCTAACTGTATAACCCCCTCTAAGCTGCGGTAATATTATACCAAGAGAGTAGGAGTTCACTAACTTCTTGGTTTAACACACTGGAGAACTAGGAAAAAAATATTAGTGTGTGAATTAGGGGAATTTTTTTGTGTTAATGGTACATAAGGCTGTGTTTATTTGGAGATCGAAAGAATCTTGAAACTTTTCAGAATAGGAACTAAGTCAAGTGAAAGAAATTCTAGGGAACTGACTAAAGCACACATAAATTCTATCTATCTATCTATCTATCTATCTATCTATCTATCTATCTACAGTGAACCCCTAATGAGATGGTGCAGAGAATGGGAGTGGTAGTAGTCCTAATAAGATGTTGTGTCATGGTGTACTCCTCCAGGCTGAATCTCCCTGGGGATTGGTGCAGTGGAAAGGTGGTTTGAAGAATCAGGCCAGAATTAATCGTATAGCAGTCTCTCTTTACATTCAAAATATAACTTGTAGTACATGCAGCAGTATTAAGTACAAAGTGCAGTTTCTGGCACCAGATAATGAAGTATTGTGGCTGGATCTATGTCAATTAAATGGCACTTGCAAGAACTTATAGAGATAGATGTCCACTTACTGTGTGGCCTGGGCAGAGTTAGACTGGCCTAAAAATAGTCCAGTTGGTGTCAGAACTGTAGTCCCTCACATGCAGCTATGGTTTTACTGCTCACTCTGCTGACTAACATGCTGTGGCATTTATAATAGAAGCAATCTTAGTTCTAGGAATCTCTCTGGAGTGGTGGTCTCAAAGGAGAACTGGATTAGGTCCATTGAATAAGGAGCACAAGCATGTGCTTCCTTCTTCTTCTCTGTCTGGCCTTGAACATCCCCTTCTGGTAGGAAGTAGGACCAGCCCTCTTCTACCAAGAGGCCAGAAACAGAGTGGTTAAGGCCCCATTCACGTGACTGTATTTTTGGTCAGCATCCAATATGCATTTTTTGCAGATCCCACAGGGACCCGTTCATTTTTAGAGCTTCCAAAAAGTTGGACATGTCTGCATCTATATGTCCATTCCACAAAAAAAAAAGATAAAACATGTCCTATTCTTGTCCGCTTTGCAGACAGAATTAGGCATTGTTACAATGGGTCCACACAAAAAAAAAAAAAAAAACGCAACACGGAAGTCACACAGACGTAATCTGTATTTTTTGTGGACAACAAAACCCTGTTGCTGCTAACCATAAGAACTAAGTCAAGCGGTAGAAAATCTAGGGAACTGACGACAGCAGAAATAAATTCTATCTATCTATGACCTTCCTGTCTTCCTACATATGTATGTACAAATAAAAAATTGAGCAGAGCTTCATACTTCTGTCAGACATGGCCAGAAATACAGTAATAGCTTAGGGATGTTCTGGTATTAATAAGGTTAGAGATGTGAAATAGTACAATGAATGTTGAACCAGACAGGATACCACTCTGTCTTAATATCATGCCATCGAGTGTGGCCTGTATGCTTCTTACTTTTTTTTTATGATGCAAAATGACAATGATGGGAAGCATCCTTCTAAGCAATGCAAAATCCACTTGGTAAAGAGACAGAGAGCTGGAGCATTGTTTGTAATGGACTACTGTACATAAAGCATTATCTTATCTGAGATGTTTCCTACCTTCGTCTGTGAAGAAGTTTTGAAATTGCAAGTTGACATGATCAAAACTAGTAGCATTTGCATAGTTGTAACTCTGTTAATGTAATAATGAAAAGGACCATGCAGAACCTGAATTATTCTTTTTAAAAATATCTTGTCAATGTTGGACATTTTGGTGGTCATTTATTGAACAGAAATACGCCTATGTTAGGCATATTTCCAGCGCATAATGCAATGCAAAGGACCTTTGCGCCACAATCTGCGACTTTTCCCTGCTCATGGCAGGTCTAAAAAAGTGGTTGCGGTGTGGGCGGGGAAGTGGATCAGCCAGGAGGCCTGTCTCTTTTACCATTTTCTACGAATGTTTTAGGCATAGATGGTCTAAATGTAAGACAGCAAAGAAGCACTGGATATGCCGAAGTTATGTAGAGGCTGGCTCCTCTTCATAACTTCAGTGGATCCACTGCCAGTGCAGTATGCCCCTGTCTTTTTTTGAGAAAGTTTTCCTAAAAATAAGCTAACTGCTGGATATTCAGCTATTAAGACCCCCAAAGATCTATAATCTACTCGCAAACCTTGTTGTAAGTGTGGAATATCATTGCCTCACCACCACAGGAGAAATAAAGCATCAAGCAAACCAGTGGACAACCAGTTGTTCTGGATGCTACAGGTCCTCCAGAGACAGAGATGGTCTTTGTAACTCTCCAGTCTTTCAAGGAGGGACCAGAATAAGGAACTCTCCATTAGTAGATTCTTACAAGCATATTTGAATATTGGTTTTCTATCCCCTGTAGGGATTTGCTCTGGTAGGCAGGGTAAGCGGATGCAATACAGAGGCAAAACCACGGTTGAAAAGCAAAGAAGGCAGAAAAGAAACACAATACTTGGCAGGGCCCTGGTGTTAATTCACACTGCAGGAACCCTTGTGTTAATTCACACAGCAAAAGTCCACAAAACTCAAAAACACGTCACCTGGCAAACCACAGCAGGCTTTAGGGTGCCTGGCTTCCAGCTGGCAGCTCTCATGCAGCTCTCAGCCTTGCAGTATGGCAGAACTCCGCAGCTCCCAAAACACAGAGCTCCACTATCTCCTGGAGGTTCATTCCACACCCAGCTGAGCTGCTGGCTGGGTTTTTAAACCCCAACCCAAAACCTGGCCTGGACATGGGGAACAGCCACCCACCCTGCTCTTTGGCTGCTCCCAATAAGAACCGGCCCGGCCACACTAAATAAAACTGTGTCAGCGAGCACTAGCTGCCACTGACACACAAAATTACCAGTTCTTATCTCACCGAGGCCAGGAACCTCAGTGACACGCACCTTCCATCAATGACGGACCCCTGCACCTTCCTACATACCTCCCCCCTTTGTTCAACCCTGAGGGGGTGAACACACGCCAGACAGTGTACTCGGGACAGGGCATCCGTGTTTCCCTGTAACCGGCCTGCCCTGTGTTCTACTGTGAACGTAAAGTTTTTCAGAGACAAGAACCACCTGGTGACCCGAGCATTCTTCTCTTTGGCCTGGCTCATCCACTTGAGAGGGGGGTGATCGGTCACCAGACAAAAATTCTTCCCCAACAGATAATAGCGGAGAGACCCGAGTGCCCACTTGATAGCCAGGGACTCTCTCTCCACTATACTGTACCGGGTCTCCGCTGGAGTGAGCTTACGGCTGAGTAAGACAACGGGATGCTCCTCCCCGTTGACTTCCTGAGACAGTACCGCACCGAGGCCTACTTCGGAGGCATCAGTCTGTACCACAAATTCCCTCTTGAAGTCGGGCGTCACCAAAACCGGGGACCCACACAGGGCCAAATTCAAAACAGAGAAAGCCTCTTCCACCTGGTCATTCCAGCGGACTATCACGGACTTCCATCCCTTTAAGAGCCCTGTCAACGGAGCTCCTAATGTGGAAAAATGGGGGCCCAACCTCATGTAATAGCCCACCATTCCCAGAAACTACTTTACTTGTCTAGAGGCGGCAGGTCATGGCAAATTCTGTATCGCCTCTATTTTGCTTACTTGGGGTTTAATAACTCCATACCCAATGACATACCCAAGGTATTTAGTCTCCTCTAACCCTATCGCACATTTCTTTGGGTTAGCTGTTAGTCCCACCTTTCGAAGGGAGTCCACTACGGCCTGTACTTTGGGCAGGTGACTTTCCCAGTTGGTACTGTGAATGATAATATTGTCCAGGTAAGCCGAGGCGTACCGCTGATGTGGACGAAGTATGATATCCATTAGACGTTGGAAAGTGGTGGGGGCGCCATGCATGCAGGTGTGGTTCACCTTATACTGGTACAGCCCCTCTGGTGTAATGAAGGCAGTTTTCTCTTTGGCAGCCTTCATCAAGTGTACCTGACAATACCCTTTGGCTCAAAACAGAAAAATACCTGGCTTGGCCTAATTTCTCAATTAGTCCATCTACCCGAGGCATTGGATATGCATCGAACTTTGATATTTAATTGAATTTCTGAAAATCGTTACAAAATCGTAATGTCCCATCTGGCTTGGGAATTAAGACTATAGGACTGGCCCACTCACTTTTAGACTCCTCAATGACGTCCAGCCGCAACATGAGCTACACGTCCTCCGAGATGGCTTTTTGCCGAGCCTCGGGTACTCGGTATGGCTTTAACCGGATTTTTGCCTGAGGCTCAGTGACAATGTCATGTTGGATTATGAAAGTGCGTCCAGGGAGGTCTGAGAACACATCCATGTTCCGACTGATGAACTCCCTGGTTTCCTGAGCCTGTTTAGAGGAGAGGCTGTCAGCAATTTTTATTGTGGCAGCCACTTCCCTTGCATCAGATATAGGAGCCGGAATCTCTTGTCCAAGAAAGCCCGGCCGCGGGCTGTCTTCTGTACAGGTTTCCAGATCCTTCCAAGGTTCTAGTAAATTAACATGGTAAACCTGCTCTGGCTTTCGCCTCCACGGCTGGTGTACCTTGTAATTTACCTCTCCAATTTTTTCACATACCTCGTAGGGCCCCTGCCACCTGGCTAGGAACTTACTGTCCATGGCCGGCACCAGAACCAAAATCCGATCACCTGGGTTAAAGTTCCGGACCCGAGCCTGCCGATTATAGATCCGACTCTGGGCTCACTGAGCGGCCTCCATATGTTCCCTGACAAGAGGAAAAACGGTCTCTATCCGCTGTTGCATCTTGGTCACATATTCAAGGACGCTTTTATGCGGAGTGGGTTGTTGTTCCCACGCCTCTTTGGCTACGTCCAACAAGCCACAAGGATGTCTGCCATATAGCAATTCGAAGGGCGAGAACCCAGTAGAGGGGCACCTCTCGCACTGCGAACATGAGATAGAGCAGAAGAAGGTCCCAATCCTTTCCATTTTTGGTCACCACTCTTTTTAACATAGTTTTTAGAGTTTTGTTAAACCTTTTAACGTCTTTAACTGTTTAATACGCAGCAACTTACAGAGTTCCCTCATGACCTTGGACATAAAAGGGGTCCCCTGGTCAGTCAGGACCTCTTTAGGTAGCCCCACTAGGAAAAACATCTCCATTAGCTCTTTAGCTATATATGTTTCGCCAATGTATGTCACAGTGGCACTGCCTCCGGGTACCGAGTAGCATAATCAAGGACAACCAAAATGTGTTGGTGTCCCCTAGCGGACTTCGGTACAGGACCTACCAGGTCCATTACGATTCACTCAAACGGTACCTCGATGATCGGGAGGAGTACCAAGGGACTGCGAAAAAGGTGCTGGCAGGTCAAGCAAGACTTACAGAACTCGTCCATCTCTTTAAACACACTGGGCCAGTAAAACCGTTGTAGTATCAGGTTCTGTGTTTTCTGCATTCCCAGATGACTCCCAACAACATGTTGGTGGGCTAACTGTAACACGAGTGTGCGATAAGCCTGGGGCACCACCAACTGTTCAACTGATTCACCTCGCAGCTGATTTACCCTATACAACATATCCTGATGAACCACAAAACAGGGGAACACCGACTTGGCCCCTGGCTGTTGTGGTTCACCATCTATTATTAGTACATTTTCCCAGGCTCCGCAGTACCAAAATTATCCCCGGAGACATTGTGGTCTGCCAGCTCAGGCTCCGACGGCAAGTCCTCCATGTCTCCCACCATTACACTCAGCGGGGTTGTCTCCTCCTCTTCCACCGAAGTGGCGGTCGCCCCTACCGTTGGCCCTTCGGACTCAGGTTCCCAGGGTTCTGGTCTCTCCCCTGAGCCGGGCCACTCTCTCAGACATCGCCAGGTAGGTCTTGACGTCATCTGCGGGGGTCATTTTAGGAATCGCTGCACTGACTGCTTTCCGGGCATCGTGTACGCTTGGGGTTGCTCCTGCTGTCTGCAAAGCCATTATGTGTTGTAGCAGCAACTGGTTGGTCTCCTGTTGCTGCTTATTACCCTCGCTTTGCTGCAGGTTAGCCTCCACGAGGACCTTCATAACAGCCTCCATTTGGTCACGTGACATTGGTTTGAATCCAGCCGGTTTAATAAATGACATACAACCATGTGCACTCCAGCCTTGCCCGCTCCAAGCCACCAATTGTAGGGATTTGCTCTGGTAGGCAGGGTAAGCGGACTCAATACAGAGGCAAAACCATAGTTGAAAAGCAAAAGTCAGTGTTTATTCACACAAAAAAGGCAGAAAAAAACACAATACTTTGCAGGGCCCTGGTGTTAATTCACACCGCAGGAACCCTTGTGTTAATTCACACAGCAAAAGGGCTCCTGGCTTCCAGCTGGCAGCTCTCATGCAGCTCTCAGTCTTGCAGTATGGCAGAACTCCGCAGCTCCCAAAAAACAGAGCTCCACTATCTCCTGGAGGTTCATTCCACACCCAGCTGAGCTGCTGGCTGGGTTTTTAAACGCCAACCCAAAACCTGGCCTGGACGTGGGGAACAGCCACCCACCCTGCTCTTTGGCTGCTCCCAATAAGAACCGGTCCGGATCAGCTTTACAGCCACACTAAGTAAAACAGTGTTAGCAAGCAGTAGCTGCCGTTGACACACAAAATTACCGGTTCTTATCTCACCGAGGCCAGGAACCTCGATGACACGTACCTTCAGTCAATGACGGACCTCTACGCCTTCCTACACCCCTTTAAGATATACATTTTATTGGAGCAGAGATAAAAAAAAAATCCATCTCTAAAGGGTTAATATACATATCTTAACGGCCCTAAATTTTGCTTTCTTTCTCAGAAGTCATGCTTTAGACTATGGAAATATATTACACAGCAATGCTTTGTTCCTCATGCTCTGGTAATTCCACAATGTTACATCTGAAACAAGGGAGAAGTCAAAATGACCAAACCTTTTAGTTTTATTGCAGTGATACTTTAACGAACATGTTGAAGTGGAACATAATAGATCCTATTCTTCTCAGTGCATTTACTTAGACTTTAATTGACGGTGTGGTGTAGTCTCCTCTCAGGTAGCATGGCTCATTGGATGACCAACGTGCAGTCCCGCTACAAGAGCAGTTATATTGACTTGGTGACATCATGTTAGTAAGACACATTGTACAAACACGCATTATTTGTCTTATGGGAAGCCAGCTGTGGAAAGTAAACGCATGGAAAATTATCTGGGAGAATTCCAGTTTACTTACTAGGCTATCATATAAACCAGTGGCTTAGCAACTGTGAAGTTCATGCTTGAGAAAACCTGTTTACCATACTAACATAATATTTGCTAAAAATCCTTTTTTCTCTGGAGACAATTTAGTAAATAGATTTTAATACAACTTTTTGTCATGCATAAGCTTCCAATATACAGCACTGTGCAAGAGGTAGGTGTGGAAAAATGCTGCAAAGTAAGAATGCTTTCAAAAATAGGAGCAGTTAACAGTGTATTTTTCATAATTTAACAAAACCCAAAGAGAATCAAAAGAGAAATCTAAATCAAATCAATATTTGGTGTGACCACCCTTTGCCTTCAAAAGAGCATCAGTTCTTCTAGGTCAATGGTGGTAAACCTATGGCATGCGTGCTACAGGAGGCACTCAGATCCTTCTCTTTGGGAACATGTGGAGCGGAAAAAGTCTAAGGTGTATCAATATGCCTTGGACTTTTTCTGCCATTCATCATCCCACGGCGCTCTATGAATGGCATAAGCAGCGCACCAATGCTGCTGTTGCCTGAAACAACCAATAACAAAGCTCCGTACAGAAAGGAGCTTTGTTCTTGGTCGCTTTGAGCGGGCTACCGGAGCATTTGGTGCACCACTTTCAAAATGTGGAGGGGGGAGGCTCCTGCAGTGGCACACGATCTTCACCCAGAGGCACCCAGCAGGGTAAGCGGCCTTTCTGGGCAGTGGGATCCCTGATGTTGCAGTGATGGGCTGTAGTGAAGAGAGCCTCTGTATAAAGTCTAAGGGACATCTTCACCATCCTGTTCAGCAGTGAGGAAAAGCAGCACTGGGACACCTGCTATCAACATTTTTGATATGCATATCAACAGTTTCAAAAAAGTGTAGTAAACGTATAATGTTGGATAGGAGGCCTGCCTCTGGGTTCTGGAGGATATTATAGCTAAATAATAAAGTACGTGGAAAATATACTATATTGAACTGTGGTATTCAGGTTAAATTGCTGTGTTGGCACTTTGGGATAAATAAGTGGGTTTTTAGGTTGCAGTTTGGGCACTCAGTCTCTAAAAGGTTTGCTTTCACTGTTCTAGGTACATTTGTACACCGTTATTGGAGGAACTCAGAAGGGAGGTGGTTTCAAACATCTCGGAAAACTATGTATGAAATTACCCAGCCACACCACCGTGATATTTGACAGGCCACTCTGAACTTGAACTATTTTCATCTGGCCATAGGCCACTGCTGGACAAGTGTCTATCACAACCAGAGGATTTCATCAGGAAGGACATTATCTCACACCAGGATGCACCTTATGTGCTTTAAAGGATACTGATAATTACCCACAGATTGTGGTCCCCAGTGCTTGTTTATCTGCGGTTTTATTCTTATATACTGTTATATGTACATCACCGCTTGAAGCGCGGCTGCACCAGCATTGCTTCGTGTGAAGTACCAGCCGATGAGGAGCCTCCATACTTCACATATTATGTATGTATAACAGACATACTATGTATAATCGAGCATTCATCTTATATCATTTTGGTAAAAACCCTGTCAGTGGTGGAAGTCCGCTAAGAGATAGAAGGGATAGTATTGAGAAATTTGGTCAAGCCTTTATGTTGAGTTAGAGTCAGTGGAATATATCAAAAAATGAAATAAATCACGCTAATGGTTAAAATGGCTGAGATTGCTCTATAGATATAGATGGTTTGTCATTAGGCATTCATAATATAAGGAGTGTGGACGACACACCTGCGAGATGAAGGGAGAAAATAGTTAAGTCTCCTTGCTATCGTGCAATAGAATGAGATTATAACTTAATTAAAGATTTGATCTTAATTTTATGTGAAACTTAATATGTGGGAATAATAATTATTATTGGTGGTGCTCACATTTCTATATATTTGACCATCATTTTATTCATTATAGGGTTTTAATTTTATGTCTGTATTTTATATATGAATAAATTATCATCTTGATTGATCCCACATATTGGAGTGCCAGCCTTCTACTTGCTTTATAAATTACCTTTTGACTGACTGGGTGATCAGTCTTTGGGCTAGAGCACCAGTTCCGTCTGGTAGAGGCGGTGAGCTATCCACTGTTTGCTCCATATATTTTTCATTTCACCCACTTGTGGATTTAGCTCCTCCCTCTTCCAGTATGGATATGTGGAATCATATTGAATTGAAAAAATTGAAAGTAGATTCCTTCACATTTGAAGCATCGGAGATGTCGACTACTGAGGCCAGCTCAACCAATGAGCTATTCAGGGAATTAGAAAACCTTGTATTAAAACAGCTTAGACAATATTGGGAAATCAGGTCACTACGCCAATACTTGATACAAAATAAAATCCCCAAGGGCCTCAAACTATATAAAACCCCAGCACAGGACCTGCATGGAGAAGAGTTCAACCTAGAATGGGAGAACCTCCTCCATGCACAGTCCTGTGCTCTTATAGAACTCATTATTAAGAGGAGAATGCAAATTCTGGGATCCCTTACAGAAAGCATTACCCAAATGAAAATCAAAATAGATAAATTACCGAAAGATAGCATATTTAATATATGGCAAGATCGTATCTGTAAGAGCCTTGATAAAACTGAATCTGAAATTATTTCCAAAAAAACTAACAAATATACTAACTCAACTAAAACATATAACAGAAATGATAATCATTTAGAGAGAAATGAGGTATCCACTGAGATTCCCATAGAATATATAGGACCCAATATACCTACTAGGAACAGATTCGAAACACTTGCACAGCAACCTTTTTTAGACAGGACTTCCCCACATCACTCACCACGGGTCAAACACAGACAATCACGGTCTCTAAATCACGGCAGGAGAGCACGAACTCCAACACGACACCCATACAATTTGAGACACAACAATCCACAAATCAATCAAGAGACACATCAGCAACATTCTCCAACACGTACACGTCCCCTCAGACAGGTGAATTACCCCACAACTCCGTTAATACACAAACCGAGAGAGATTCAGAACACGTCATATCACAACCACTAAATAGGAGTAAGAAGACACGAAGGGGAAGAAAGAAGAAGGAACCACCGATAATTACATCAGACACTGATCACGATAATAATATTATCAATTTGAGTAATACGATTTTAACACCATCACAAACTTCTCTGCTAAATAAAGGTTTAAAATTTGCTCCCAGTGCCCATTTGGATAAATTTAGTACTTACATAGGGATCCAAAAGTTCATTAAGAATATTTGTTTGAAAAAATATTTTATTAAAAATCCAATAATGATGAGTACTCAAGTAACAGACAAATTTAGACACACCTCTTTAAAGAACAAGTCAAATAAATTTCCCCGTAATGAGATAGGCCCAGAAATTAGTAGTTTCCAGAAGAACGTGGAAACTGACCTTAGAAAAATAAAAGATAAAACATTTTATAGGAAAAATTTATCAAATAAAGAAATAGTGGCTATAAAAGAACTACAGAAAAACGAAGATATAACGATTCACCCCGCAGACAAAGGCGGAGCAATCGTAATTCTCGAGACCACGAAATATATAGAAGAATGTATAAGACAGCTCTCCGATGCTTCAACGTATAGGAAATTGGCATCTGATCCGACTTCGAGATTTTGTGAGAATTTGCGCAAATACTGCGATAAGGGGTCACAGATAGGGATCCTGTCGAACCAAGAACACAGTTTTATTATGGGGAAGCCCGGACGGCTCCCAGTCTTTTATTGCCTTCCCAAGGTTCATAAGGACATGGGGAGCCCTCCGGGCCGCCCCATAGTATCTGGTATAGGCTCCCTGACATCGAATCTCTCGAGATATATAGACACCTGGCTACAACCCCTAGTGAAAACTACAATGTCCTATTTAAAAGATACAACACAAATTATCGATATCTTAGAAAACCTTACTGTTGAATCAAATTGGATAATGGCCACACTTGATATCCAATCGCTGTACACGGTCATAGATCATGATCAAGGGATAGATGCGATAGGTAGACAAATACAGAAGGATAATTCAATGAAGTTGGAACAATTAGAGTACATATTGGAAGGCATCAGACATATTTTACAACACAATTATTTTTATTTTGAGAAGGATTTTTATTTACAGATAAGAGGAACTGCCATGGGCACCAGGTTCGCCCCCAGTTATGCAAACCTGTTCCTGGCACAATGGGAACAGGATGCTATTGACCCATACCGTGGGGGCGACCTGGTGCTCTGGCAACGTTATATAGATGACGTGATTTTAATTTGGAAAGGAGAAGAAGCAACTTTACGTTCATTTATAGCTACATTGAATGATAACGTTTTTAATTTGGTTTTTACTGTTAATGTTAGATTGGAAAATACGGAGTTCCTGGACATGTTAATTACTAAAAAGGTTAATAAATATATCTGCCAGACATATCAAAAACCTACAGCAAGAAACGCTTTCATCTTACATTCAAGTTGCCATTTACCGAATTGGCTATTAAATGTCCCATTCGGACAGTTCCGACGATTGAAACGGAACTGTACCGAAAATTCACAATTCAAAATAGAAGCCTTAGAGATGAGGAAGAGATTTGCTTCCAAACAATATCCAAGTGCGACACTAGATGACGCACTGGAGAATGTTAGGAAAATATCTAGAAGCAGTCTCTTAACTAACAAGCCTCCTCAAGAATTGCAACAAGAACCACAATTTCGCATAATACTCCCCTATAATACACAACATAGGAAAATCAAAGAGATAATTGGGAAACATTGGCCTCACTTATTACAAGACAAGACTTTGGGCACACTTATCCCAGTGAGACCACAAATTACCTTCACAAGGGCAGCAAACCTGGGAATCAAAATAGCCCCGTCAATAAAAAACAGTCTAAAAAAATCCCCAAATGCTGGAAATTGGATGCATTTAAAAGGATTTTATAGATGCGGCCAATGTGCTGGCTGTAAAGTGACCAAAGCCCCAAAAAGTATTAAAAATATTAGTTCAACATACAACAGCTTTCTATGGGAGATTAAAGACTTCCTAACTTGCAACTCGACTAGCGTAATATATCTCATCCAGTGTCCCTGTTCCCGACAGTATATTGGAAGGACAAAAAGGACTTTGAAGGTGAGGATTTCAGAACACGTATCTAACATCAGAAAGGGTTATCTGAAGCACTCACTTTCAAAGCATTTTAAAGAAGCCCATAATCAAGACCCCAAAGGACTGATATTTATGGCCCTGGAAAAAATAGATATACATTGGAGAGGTGGGAAACATGTAGAACGAATGTCCCGGGCAGAATCCCGACATATATACGACTTCGGTAGTCTGATTCCGGCAGGCTTAAATGCCGAACTCGAGATCTTCGGCTTTCTATAGATCCAGGTTTGTGTGCCTCTCATCTAATGGGGGATGACATGTCAGGCCGTCTATCGGCGCTGTGATCCCCCCTTGGAGAGAGGCTCACATACCCATTACTCTATCAACGAATATATTAAGAACATGAGTGCTATGGATCCAATGGATACCAGTCAATACATATGTTATTTGGTCATTTGTTATTTGGTTATTTGGTCCTCTACATATCTTTCTCATGTTATTTTTATACCAAAATGGAATTTGTATTTATATTCTAATGTGGCTGTGTATATGTATATTTATATATTACCGCATTAATATTGTTTTTACATAAGATGATAATAGATATCTGCTCTGCTAGACATATTTTTTGGGTATGTTTTCAAGTTTTTTTATTTTTTACAGTGTTAGAAATGTTGTGGAAGTGTTTATTTTTAATATATGAGAATATTATAATGAAAAGAAAAAATTAGAGCAAAAAACGCACATACTTAGGAATTACCGCATGAGAAACGCATGGATGCCGCAAACAGCCAAAACCGGAGTTTGATCCGGAATTTGGAAGCTACCAAGCGGACTATAAAAGGAAGTGACACTACAATGGGGGTAGAGCCACTGAGGAAGGGGAGAGACGTCCCCGAAACGCGTCTGGCGAGTTCACCCCCACAAAGAAGGATCCAGAGTCATCAATAAAGTCTTTCAGATATCGGAGCGCTCCATAGAAATCTGACTTGAAATCACCCTGAGAAGAAACAGACCGGACCTCCTAACAGGCAAATCCCGCAAGACTAATATCACGTGACCATTGTCTCGAGCGAGGACGCCAAACAACGCACATGGAAGCTGACATGGCGTGGTGAGTAGCGGTGAGAAGGAGAGACTTCCTAATGACCGGACCCGAATTGAAGGGTAAGATAGATCCGGCCCCGTTGTAAATCCAACCTGCAGCATTGTATCCATTTTGTGCTTCATCCTGTGATACATTCGTATCAGTTTGAACTATATATTTCTCTCTGGATTACTATTTTCATCTGGCCATAGGCCACTGCTGGACAAGTGTCTATCACAACCAGAGGATTTCATCAGGAAGGACATTATCTCACACCAGGATGCACCTTATGCGCTTTAAAGGATACTGATAATTACCCACAGATTGTGGTCCCCAGTGCTTGTTTATCTGCGGTTTTATTCTTATATACTGTTATATGTACATCGCTCACATTTCTATATATTTGACCATCATTTTATTCATTATAGGGTTTTAATTTTATGTCTGTTTTTTATATATGAATAAATTATCATCTTGATTGATCCCACATATTGGAGTGCCAGCCTTCTACTTGCTTTATAAATTACCTTTTGACTGACTGGGTGATCAGTCTTTGGGCTAGAGCACCAGTTCCGTCTGGTAGAGGCGGTGAGCTATCCACTGTTTGCTCCATGAACTTGAACTTAGCCTGGCTTGTTGTTGCCTGGGGTACGTCTGAACTGGTAAGGATGTTCCGTTTTATCTTGAGCAAATTTCTCTCACTGGGGAGTTTTTTTGTTTGTATTTTTCACACTTTGTGGTGCTTCTATCATATTTTACTAATTAGAAGTAAAAGTTAAGTTTTAGCTCCCTTTGCCACTCCCTTTCGGCACCTCATGTTTATTGTCTTTACTTCGGGAGAATTATTACTATTGTTTTTCAGTTTAGCAGCAAAACTAACCACAGATCTTCTGTGGATGTAGGCTTGCTAAGATATTTCTCTCTTCATTTAATGCCAGAGAGACTAGATGAGGTCAAGGCTATGTGGAGGCCATATCATCACTTCCAGGACTCCTTCTTCTTCTTTACAATGGAGATAGTTTTTCATAACATTGGTTGTGTGTTTGAGGTCTATGTTCTGCTGCAGAATAAATTTGAAGCCTCCCTGATGGTGCTGCATGATGGATAAGTATCTACCTACCGCCTACCTACAAGCTACTTAGTAGCTGCGCAGTGCAGGGTATTGCAGCCTCTCTTGGGACAAAGCTCCAGTACCCTGCACTGCCACTACTACATATACCGTGAAGTTAGACAGACCAAGGTAAGCAATGACAAGGCCTCTGCGCTTGCACTAGTGCTGAGACTGCTTCAAACAGCTGATAAGTGGTGGTAATGAGGGTCAGACTTCCACCTTTAAGCCTCTAAATTTTTTCTCTGACGGGTTGGATGGCCATATTCTTTATCACATGATATCCCTGCCAGCTCCGCTGCAAGATTCATTGTGGTGGCAGCTGGAGAGGGGAGAAGATGGCACTATGTTACATCTCCACCTGCTGTGTGAGATTGTTGTAGGCTGTAATGTCTCTTCACTCCTCCCTTTCTCCCTGCTGGTTCTTCTCAGTCTCTGTGTACAGTGTGCTTAATAATATCAGAGCGAGGAAACAGCTACTGGATAAATCTCATATAACAACAGCCCCAACAGAACAGCTTGCAAGTAGATTCTACTGACCTGACTACAAAGGAGACTGTTTGTAGTCAGGGTCTCCAAAGTTTTGTAGCAAATAAAACATCCAAAATTGAAACAAGAGTAACGAAGCAACATAGGTAATGAAGGAATATGTGATATGAATTTGCACGTTAAATGCTTTTATATTTCTTTCCATTGCTTTATAACACTGTAGCTTACAGACTTTTCAAATAAACCCCCTGCCTTGAACTAAGATCTAATGTTTTCAGTGGCGGCACCAGCTGGTGTCTACCTGTTCCTAAGCAACCACCCAAGCTTATTCAAGTACTGCAAAGCTCTTACAAAAAGTTAATTCATTATGAAATTGTATATAACTATATTTAATGGTTGCCCATCCCATAACTGTTATTTTATATTATCAGTCCCAGATTTAGTTTTTCTGTCTATGTTGAAACATGATTAAATAAAGAGTTAAAAAAAAAATTGTGGTTACACATTATATTTTATTGTCTCCTGCAGATGAACTTAGATGTTATCTTTAATGTGGCAGTTTTATGCTTTCTTTAACATTAAGAGAAATACAATTATTGCATGTTTTGATCTTACTTAATCTACTCTTACCCAGAGGCGGCTTGAACACATGGGAAGGAAATGTCCTACATTTGTTTAATGTTACCCAGAACCAAAATCTACTTTCGAATCCCAAACTTGCCAAAACACACTGTGAAGGCCTGATCTGAAAGTAACTGTGTTGTGTGCCTTGTAGGTGAGAGAGGACCAGCAGTGGTAATCTTACTCCCACTTTCTGTCTGTGAAGTGGTAAAAGGCTTCAGCTCAGCTGTTCCACCGGAAAGCAATTATGCACGGATCCTGTCTGACTCTGGACCACTGAAACACCAAGGAGTAGATCTGGCACAGATTTAAAATCCAGTTATATATTTACTCTCAGCAATCCACACGTATGGGGAGACAGCACCGTGATACTCTGTTGACGCGTTTTGGACAAGTTAGAAGTTCTACTCCTTAGGCCTCTTTCACATGGGCGTCACGGATTTGGGCCGGATAAGTGCGGGTGTCGCGGGAAAATGCTAAATTTTCAGCGCGAGTGGAAAATATTTTAATACTTTTGGCACGCACATGAGAAAAATCGGCATGTTTGGTACCCAAATCCGAACCCGGACTTCCTCACAGAAGTTCGGGTTTTGGTTAGGTGTTGTGTAGATTTTATTATTTTCCCTTATAACATGGTTATAAGGGAAAATAATAGCATTCTCAATACAGAATGCTAAGTAAAATAGTGATGGAGGGGTTAAAAAAATAAAAAAATAATTTAACTCACCTGAATTCACTTGTTTGCTCAGCCCGGCTTCTCTTCTTTCTTCTTCTTTGAGGAAAAGGACCTGTGGTGACGTCACTGCGCTCATCACATGGTCCGTCACATGATCCATCACCATGTCCAAAACGTGTCAACAGAGTACCAGGGTGCTGTCTCCCCATATGTGTGTATAGCTGTGAGTATTCAATAAAGATTCAATTGGATTTTAAATCTGTGCTGGATCTATTCCCTGGTGTTTGTCAGTATGCAGCATTTTCTGTATGCTCTTGTCCATACAGTCCTTTGTCCAAATTTGGCAGAGACACAAATATTGATTTTCTTCCAGGTATCACTGCCCTTTGGAGGAGTCTCTAGTTTGGTTGAAGTCCATAGCCATGTTTCAAGACTCTGTAACTGGTCAGGAAATTCCACCAATCTTCCAGGTGAGGCAACCCCTTGAACACAATAAAGCCATGTTTAACGGAAAAAGGAGATGTTTTACATGTTTTAATTTTTTTATTTTATTAAACCTTTTTTCCCCACATACTCCCCATGAACTTTGTACAATAGAAGTGCCCGCACTATCACTATAATACCCATGTACAGGATCCGAAAGAAGCTCCTCTCCCTAACATCAGAAATGTTTCTCCAGCTTCCAGCAGCTCTTTTACATGTCAGGATTAACTTTATCTGTATTGGTTTTCTGCTTATTTGCTTTAATTTTCATTTGTTGTTATTTAGTGATGAAATTTTGGGGATTTGAAACGGATTACTAATGCACCATAGAGTATAGTAGACCCAGTGCAAATGAATATGGTAACTTGAGGGACCACTTGTATATGCATTTACTTATAGAGAATCTTTTATTCCCTTCCAACAACTGCAGCTCTCTTCACCTGGATATATATTTCAGAAGAAGGCAGTGCAGGTCCCAGTTTGGGACAAAAGCAGGGTGGAAACATAGCATTGGAGTATTTACCTGGATATAAGCACTTCTCCACAGATTCTAGCCTAAAGCCTTGCCCCATTCCCAAACAATCTGTGCCATGAAAGGAATTATGCCATAATTGATGTAAAAAATTAAAATCAGACATCGCATAGTACATGACATGACAATACACTTGGATCTAGAGATCTCCCCATTCATTTCTCCTATTGCTCTGGTAGATTATCTTCAACCTGGCAACTCAGGGGATGTGTCCTTTCTGCTGCAGCTCTCTCCCTGTAACTGCCACAGCGTCTAACAAACATATGGTTGGTGGCAGTTGAAGATTAAAACTGAGCACGTTCGACCAGCTCAGTGAGATGGACCAAAAATAAAGAAAAGAACAAACAGCAGGTGGCGCTATACAGATCAATTTTATTGAATGGCTCACTGGCTATACGGAAGTTTTAGTTACATGCAATTGCAAAGTGTTCAGATCCAGGTGCTGGTTTGAAAAATGTAGAATGTGCTTTGTGACACAACCCCATTAATTTTGGCTCTCAATATGCTTAGCAAGACTTGTACTGTCAATTGATAATCTGTCTGTCATTAAAAGGCCACATACGGGTATTGGGGCTCTGAAACTGATGGCACCCATTGCTCGGGAACAGGAGGAGGGGGTGCAGCATCCCACTCAGGACACGTGGGAACTGCAAAATTACTGTAAAACTGCATTACTGGGTTGCATGTCATTCTGCATTACATCACCTGTTGTATCCCTGTTCATAGGCTGGTTAGGTGTGTTTTATATATCCAACCACTAGAGGGGGATAGCGCTTAGTCTATATAAATACCTTAGTCAGGCCTAGTCTGTAGGTTAGTTGTTTTGGTGGTTAGTGGAGTGATTCAGTTCAGGTAAGACTTCACATCACGGAGTAGTGAGTGGAGTCAGAAGCAGCAATGTGGTAGTCAGTGGTGTATCTTGGTTTTGTGCTGCCCTAGGCGAGACTAAACTCGGGCACCCCCCTAATATAAATTTGACCCACCCCTTCCTGTCAAGGCCAAACCCCTTTCTCTCTAAACCCCACCCCTTCCTATGTGCCATCCACAGATCCCCCCTAAAGAGTGCCATCCACGGATCCCCCTCCCCTAAATAGTGCCATCCACGGATCCCCCTCCCCTAAACGGTGCCATCCACAGATCCCCCTCCTCTAAACGGTGCCATCCACGGATCCCCCTCCCCTAAACGGTGCCATCCACAGATCCCCCTCCCCTAAAAAAAGTGCCATCCACGGATCCCCCTCCCCTAAACAGTGCCATCCACGGATCCCCCTCCCCTAAACAGTGCCATCCACGGATCCCCCTCCCCTAAATAGTGCCATCCACAGATCCCCCTCCCCTAATCAGTGCCATCCACAGATCCCCCTTCCCTAAATAGTGCCATCCACAGATCCCCCTCCCCTAAATGGTGCCATCCACAGATCCCCCCCCCTCCCCTGAACGGTGCCATCCACAGATCCCCCCCTCCTCCCCTAAACGGTGCCATCCACAGATCCCCCCTCCTCCCCTAAACGGTGCCATCCACAGATCCCCCCCTCCTCCCCTAAACGGTGCCATCGACAAATCCCCCCTCCTCCCCTAAACGGTGCCATCCACAGATCCCCCCTCCTCCCCTAAACTGTGCCATCCACAGATCCCCCCCTCCTCCCCTAAACGGTGCCATCCACAGATCCCCCCCCCTCCCCTAAACGGTGCCATCCACAGATCCCCCCCCTCCCCTAAACTGTGCCATCCACAGACTCCCCCCCTCCCCTAAACGGTGCCATCCACAGATTCCCCCCCTCCCCTAAACGGTGCCATCCACAGATCCCCCCCCTCCCCTAAACGGTGCCATCCACAGATTCCCCCCCTCCCCTAAACGGTGCCATCCACAGACCCCCCCCTCCCCTAAACGGTGCCATCCACAGACCCTCCCCTAAACTGTGCCATCCACAGACCCTCCCCTAAACGGTGCCATCCACAGATTCCCCCCCTCCCCTAAACGGTGCCATCCACAGATTCCCCCCCCCCCCTAAACGGTGCCATCCACAGATTCCCCCCCCTCCCCTAAACAGTGCCATCCACAGATTCCCCCCCTCCCCTAAACAATGCCATCCACAGATTCCCCCCCTCCCCTAAACGGTGCCATCCACAGATTCCTCCTCCCCCTGACGCTCACAGGAAAACATTTAAAAACAAATCAGTAACCTAAACTTTATTCATTAGTGATGTCTTTACTGTATACCTTACTCTGTCTTTCAGCTCGGTAACAGCAGGCAGTGCGGGCGGGCGGCGCTCACTCACTGACGTCACGCGCCTGCTCCTCCCACTAGGCGGCGCAGGCGCGTGACGTCAGTGAGTGAGCGCCGCCCGCCCGCACTGCCTGCTGTTACCGGAGCTGAAAGACAGAGTAAGGTATACAGTAAGACATCACTAATGAATAAAGTTTAGGTTACTGATTCGTTTTTAAATGTTTTCCTGTGAGCGGCGGGGCCCTGTATATTCTAACCCCCAGGCAAGCGTCCCTGTCACCATGGGAACGCCTGGGGGTTAGAATATACCATCGGATTTGTGTTTTCAAGCTCTCACTGAGAGCGTGAAAACTCAGATCAGATGGTATATTCTAACCCCCAGGCAAGCGTCCCCGTCACCATGGGAACGCCTGGGGGTTAGAATATACCATCGGATCTTCTGAATATACCGGAGGCAGATGAGACTGATGGGACAAGGGGCAAACAAGGCATTTTGCCGCCCCATTGGCAAGTGCCGCCCTAGGCAAATGCCTTGTTTGCCTCGTGATAGATACGCCCCTGGTGGTAGTGCCAAGGTATGAATTGCAGGAGAGCGTTTTCCTCCTGTGGTCCTCTTAGTTCCTTTCATCCTACAACCAGAGGATAGAGTTTCGTCCCTGGAAGAAAACTAAGCAAAGAGACATTGGTGATAACAGCCACTACCTAAGGCTTAATGGGCACCTTTGCACATGGTGGAGGACAATCTAGCTACAGGCGGCCTCACCATAAAGTATAGAAGACAGATTAGCTACCTGTTCAAAGGCTTGGAAGATACAGAAATTATAAGACTAAGCATACCCGAAAAGAGTACTACTGAACCACAGCCTGAGTAAGGACCTAGCCAAAACCTATTAACAGTGGATCAACAGAATTCCTCTATATACCCAGAGACTGTATTCTGTCTGGATGTTTATGCTGCAACTAAAACCAGCTACAGTAAAAGTTGTGAGTTGTATCCTACCACTGTCTACCTCATTGTTCAATACTACCACTACAACTGGTTGTACCACCATAAACGGTATTGGCGAATGGCGTCACGACAAATATCACCAATGGACCCAGCCGCCACAAGCACCCTAAATACCGCCGTCATCAAGGGAACCTCAACCTCCATCTTGGCTGGTGCTCCCCTACCACAGAGTGCGCCCCGGAAGGTTTCGTGCTGTCTTCCTCATCACTGTGCTGCCGGTCCAGTGAGGCTTTCTGCTACCCGTGAGTAAACCAATGAACTGTATTACTGCTCCCCCTCATCGGCCCACCGTGCACCTCACGTGTCGCCCCTGCGGTTCTGGCACGCCACAGGGGTCTAGAAAAATAAACTGCCAAAATGTGAGAAGTATGGCTACATTCAGGTAAAAGAAGCTGCTGTTATTGGGACAGGTCCTCTTTCAGTGCTTGGAATATACTAAAAAAGAGGACCACTCTCGAAAGCACTTCTTGCTACTGTGGTTATGCAGCTCTGAGTTTTCATAGGGACCAGTGGCGTTCCTAGAAATGACTGGGCCCCACAGCAAAATTTTGAATGGGCCTCCTACCACCTCGGTCCCCTTACTGCAGATCTCTGATCAAGCCCAAAAAAATACTCACCTCTCTTCTCCTTTTGCCCAAACCTCCTCTCTTCGTGCAGCACTTTGTCTAGGCATGCATTACGCTGTGACCAGATGTCACACAGCGTTAAGTCATGGCGCGTTCCTGTGCATGCTAAGTCCCGTACTGAAGCCATGTGCTGCCAGGACTTAGTGCAGAGCAGGTGCCCAGAGAATAAGACCAGGAAGTGGCGAGTAATACCAGAGCTAGGACTAGAAGGACCATGCTCACCACTCCCTTGGACTGGAAAATAAATCCATTTGTCTTCCTCCTGGGCCCTTTCCTGAGTTTGGGCCCTGTAGCAGCTGCTTCCCCTGCTTCCATCTTAGCTACGCCCCTGATGATGAGACTAGAAGCACCATGCTCACCATTCCCTTGGACTCGAAAATACATCCATTTGTCCTCCTCCTGGGTCCCTTCCTGAGTTTTGGCCCTGTAGCCGCTGCTTTCCGTGCTTCCATCTTAGCTACCCCTCTGATAGGGACTCAGAACCTCCTGGTCTCCTCACAGTCATTTATAGCACAGATCAGGATTGCCCTATGATAGCAGGGCTAGTAAAGGCTGTGGTAGCATCACCCTCTGATAACAGTGCATAAAAAAGTGTTTTTTGTTTCTTTTTTTTTTTTTTTTTACTATTTGCTTTAATCTAATTTTTAGAAGACTTGTAGAATTCATTTTTAAACCGAACAGGTCTACTTTACAGGATGTACAGTATATTGAGGATGGAAATTGCTGGTTTCTTCTGTTAGACATTCTTAGAATTCTGCGCTTCGCCTCTGCTTAGTCATTTCCATTCGTTGCAGCCGTATCTAACTTTGCGGCTGTTCCCATGGAAACCAGCATAGCAGCATACATAAACGCGCCCGCGCTACTATATCTTATCACACAAACTGAGAACAGAAGAAAACACATTTCCTGGCGTGAATTTCAATGCTCGATTTTAATTGTACTTTGTAAAATCGCTCGGATCCGGCTAATAGTTATTTATCTCTGTAATACGGTGTCTGCTGCTTAAGACAGTCTAACCGGAGCTACGCGCTGAACGTCGTTTATGTCATTGTCATTTTTGTAGGGCAATTTAGAAAATGAAAGCATCTGTCGGAAACTTTGATGTGGTTATGAACACAGCTTTTGCAGAGTTTCTTGTGCCTCAGGTTTTTTTTTTTTTCTTCATATTTAGGGCTTGAGAATAACGTCTGTGTCAGGGGTCGATATAGAATTGCCAGGAAGGATAGAGGAAGAGGTCAACCAGACTGCTACGGCTTTGCATTATAATTTCTAAGAACACTTTGAAGCTGGACATTAGATATATTGTTCTGTTTCTATCAATATCAGGCAATTTATCTGATATCACAAAATTGGTAGTAAATTGCTCCTCTGTCTATCTCCTAAGTGTATCACACAAGGTCCCTAAAAGATGTCTGGTTCAGAAGGGTTCTCCTGCAAATCCTGTCCATACTTAACTCCTTAGTGACCAGCCTGTTTAGGATCTTACTGACCAAGTGATTTTCTTTCTTATTTCATCCTTCCAAGAGCCATAACTTTATTTTTCCTAAGTTTTACTAAGTTTTAGTTTTTAATGGTGCCATTTTGGGGTACACATAACTTTCTGATTATCTTTTATTAACTCTTTCTAAGGCTACTTTCACACTGGCGTTTCTGGGTCCGCTTGTGAGATCCGTTTCAGGGCTCTCACAAGCGGCCCAAAACGGATCAGTTCAGCCCCAATGCATTCTGAATGGATAAGGATCCGCTCAGAATGCATCAATTTGGCTGCGTTTGGTCTCCATTCCGCTTTAGAGGCAGACACTAAAACGCTGCTTGCAGCGTTTTGGTGTCCGCCTGACGATGCGGAGCCGAACGGATCCGTCCTGACTTATAATGTAAGTCAATGGGGACGAATCCGTTTTGAAAATTGACTTTCAATGTAAGTCAGGACGGATCCGTTTTGACTTAGACTTTTTTTCTAAAGAATAATACAAACGGATCCGTTCTGAACGGATACAAGCGTTTGCATTATCGGTGCGGTTCCGACTGTGCAGATACAAGACGGATCCGCACCGAACACTGGTGTGAAAGAGGGAAATGAGAAAAAATAGCAATACCACCAATGCCACTGCGTTTTTATGTTATACATTTTGTGGCGTTCATTTTGGAGCATAAGTAACATAATATCTTTATTCTCTGGGACAGTACAATTACAGCGATACCAAATATATATAGTTTTTTTTTTTTACTGTTTTACTACTTTTGTGCAATAAAACCACTTTTTTATTTAAAAAAAAGTCTCTGCATCCCAAGACCCGTAACTTTTTTTATTTTTATTTATATGGAGTTGTATGAGGGCTTGATTTTTGCACGGTGAAGTTTAGTTTTCATTGATATAAAGTTTTGATCGCTTGTTATTACATTTTTTTGGAGGCTATTAAGATTAAATTAGAAATTCTGACTTTTTTATTTTTTTCACCGTATGGGATCATTTACATAATATTTGTGTAGTGCAGGTCATTACGGATGCAGCAATACTAAACATATGCGGAAGATTTTAGTTTTGCTATTTTTTTTATTGAAAAGCATATTTTCAATAACAAAGTGCATTTTTTATTGGAATTTTTTTTATTTAATATATGTTTTTTTTTTTGTTAGTTTTTTTAACCACTTAGTAGTCCCAAAGATGGCAATCTTCTGATACATTGCACTATCCCTATAGTGCATTGCATTTTAATGTCAGTGCTATACCGACATTGACCAGCAGGCTGTGCCAGAGAGGTACAGGCTGTTGGGAAACACTCAAGGCAGGCCTGGGGCCTACACCAGGTCCCAGCCAGCCTTTACACACATCAGCATCCTGTGATGATAGACAGAGGGATTCTGCTCCCTCTGTCACCCCTTACATGCAGCAGGCATCATTGCCCACAGCATGTAAGAGGTTAAACAGCCCAGATCAGCGCTCCTGACGGTCCAGGCTGTTAGATCAGGAACACGGCTTTCATGTGAGAAGCGAGCCCCCGCTTTCCGCTACACAGGTCCCCCCTGTGAAAAGGCCCCTTAGTGGTCACTGTGTCATTGTGTATAAATTGAAGTTATAATATAGCGCATGCTATAAATGAGTTACTGTAAATGTGTCTGGAGAAGAGTCCAGCAGCATCCGGTGCATGCGCAGTGATGCAAGTTGTTCCAGCCTCAGTTTCATCTGCGCAGATGATGCTGGTTGCTTCTCCAGATTATTTTCTGATGTTCTCACTTTTAATGCTATAATAGAGAATACTGGCAATAATATTTGAAGGTGGCACCGTTTTTATGGTACCAGTATTTTCGGGAGGAGTATCTGATTCATGCAGCAACCAAGTGGGGAGGCGGAGATGGTAGAAGTAGTAGTGCAGATGGTACTTGTAGTAATAGTGCTCTCCTTAAGCTCCCTAAGGTGGTGCAATGATATGATGATGCAAATGGTAGTGCAGTGTGGTACAATGATGAGTCTAGGTGCAATAAGTCCACTGTACTTTACTGAAGCAATTCAGTAGATGGTTCACACAAACCTGTACACGTTAAATGCAGTCTTTACAGTTGGCATACGCAATTCTCAAGACTATGTATAGCAGGCAGTGCGTTAACCCTCTTTCGTAGAATCTGCTCAATCTTTCTTAGCTCATCTAAGGAATGCAACTTGTTCCTCTCTCACAATATTGGTATTTCCTGAATACAGAACAGTCTCTAAACAGGTGATCAGGCTGTTCTTTTAGTATGATGGGGAACTTGAAGCTCATTAGATCCCAAAACATGCAGGAATATTGTAGTGCCCTGGAGCACAGGTACTTTGAAGTCTAGACATTAGTGGACGTTTGCCCCTGTTTCCTCTAGGCCACGTTGTAAAAATTATTCAACAACGGTTTGAGGAACATGACAAGAGTTCAAGCTGTTGTCTAAGACTCCAAATTGCCCAGATCTCAATCCGATCGAACATCTGCAAGGCTCAGCCAAGACTGGGACTAACACAAGGGGTTACTATTCATTTGCAGCACTGTATGGAGTGTGGTGATATTACAAATATACTGCAAATAACCTGGATGAGAAATGAACGTATAACTGCGATCTTGTAATGTACATTATTTGGCAAATCGAAACGTGTCAATTCCAATTCCCTTCCTTTTGAACTTGACATTCACTTGGTATCTGGCCATAAACATTACTGGATTATTTTCCTTTACCTTGGGGTGTTGGAGAATGACTGAACAATCATAATATCAGGCTGCTGATTAGTAAAACAGCCCCACGCCGTATATATACATACATATTTTTCCTTCTATAGTCAACTGTGTTCAGATAAGTCTGTGCACTGTTCAAACAAATGATGTCTTTTTTTCCAGAGGAATTTATAGGATAGCTGTGAATGTTTCCACCATGGCTGTGTTTTACTTCAGGCCTTGGGGATACAGGATCCTTTACTCAATTTTCCCTTATGTTCCCATGCAGTCCAATCAGAGGGCACAGCTATGTGACCACAATTCTTCTTAGCTGTTCGCTGCCGTTAATACATTTTCCTCACAGCGTGTCATTGTAACACTTACGGCTTAGCTCTTCTCTTGAGGGGAAACTGTCTCTTTCAAATCACAGTGAGATACATACTGTTGAGATACATACTGTTGAGATACATACTGTTGCAATTTACCTGTGAGGAACGCACTCGCTAAAATCTGTTCAGTTACTTTTAACATCTTGCAAATGTGAAATATGCAAGAGTAAAGAAGCTAAAGAAATTTTCACATACAGGAATGCATTAATCTCAGTTAAAGAGGACCTGTCACCTCTCCTGCCTTGTCTATTTTAGTAAATACTTGTCTTCTCCACTAAACAATAATTTGGGAACATCTTTGCCTTGTGCCATTCCTCTAGTATTGCTTTTAGAATTGTATTAATTAATTGCCCGACCGAATGGAGAAAAAGGAAATTAAGACTGAAGAAATAAGACAAATGGCTTTTATGAAAGTCTACCCTTTTACTCTAAATTTCAAATAGTTACTTTTTATATTTATAGGGGTTTTCCAGGATAGGTCTCAGGATTAGAGTTGAGGGAACACCTGGATGTTCGGGTTCGAAAAGTTCACTAAAAAGGCTGTAAAACAGCCCAGGAAAGGGCTAGAGGGCTGCAAAAGGCAGCAAAATGTAGTTGAATCCCCTGCAAACAAATGTGGATAGGGAAATGAATAAAAATAAAATAAATAAAAATTAACCAATATCAATTGGAGAAAGGTCCCATAGCAGAGAATCTGGCTTCATGTCACCCACCACTGGAACAGGCCACTGTCAGATATTTAGACCCCGGCACCCAGGCAGAGGAGAGAGGTCCCATAACAGAGATTCAGGCTTCATGTCATAGCAGAGAATCAGGCTTCACGTCAGCCAAAACTGGAACAGTCCATTGTCATATATTTAGGCCCCGGCACCCAGACAGAGGAGAGAGGTCCCATAACAGAGATTCAGGCTGCATGTCATAGCAGATAATCATGCTTCACGTCACCCAAAACTGGAACAGGCCACTGTCAGATATTTTTAGGCCCCGGCACCCAGACAGAGGGGAGGTTCATTCAACTTTGAGTTGCCCCGCAATATAATGGTAAAATGAAAATAAAAATAGGATTGAATGAGGAAGTGCCCTGGAGTACAATAATATATGGTTAAGGGGAGGTAGTTAATGTCTAATCTGCACAAGGGATAGACAGGTCCTGTGGGATCCATGCCTGGTTCATTTTTATGAACGTCAGCTTGTCCACATTGGCTGTAGACAGGCGGCTGCGTTTGTCTGTAATGACGCCCCCTGCCGTGCTGAATACACGTTCAGACAAAACGCTGGCCGCCGGGCAGGCCAGCACCTCCAAGGCATAAAAGGCTAGCTCTGGCCATGTGGACAATTTGAAGACCCAGAAGTTGAATGGGGCCGAAGCATCAGTCAGTACGTAGAGGGGTGTGCACACGTACAGTTCCACCATGTTAGTGAAAAGTTGCCTCCTGCTAACACGTTCCGTATCAGGTGGTGGTGCAGTTAGCTGTGGCGTGTTGACAAAACTTTTCAACATCTCTGCCATGCTAACCCTGCCCTCAGACACAGCTGCGTTGGCAACCTCTTGCTCCTCCTCTGCCTTCGCCTTGGGCTTCCACTTGTTCCCCTGTACATTTGGGAATGCTCTCAGTAGCGCGTCTACCAATTTGCGCTTGTACTTGCGCATCTTCCTATCACGCTCCAGTGCAGAAAGTAAGGTGGGCACATTGTCTTTGTACCGGAGATCCAGCAGGGTGGCAACCCAGTAGTCCGCACACGTTAAAATGTGGGCAACTCTGCTGTCATTGCGCAGGTACTGCAGCATGCAGTCGCTCATGTGTGCCAGGCTGCCCAGAGGTAAGGACAAGCTGTCCTCTGTGGGAGGCATATCGTCATCGTCCTGCGTTTCCCCCCAGCCACGCACCAGTGATGGGCCTGAGCTGCGTTGGGTGCCACCCCGCTGTGACCATGCTTCATCCTCATCCTCCTCCACCTCCTCCTCATCCTCGTCCTCCACTAGTGGGCCCTGGCTGGCCACATTTGTACCTGGCCTCTGCTGTTGCAAAAAACCTCCCTCTGAGTCACTTCTAAGAGACTGGCCTGAAAGTGCTAAAAATGACCCCTCTTCCTCCTCCTCCTCCTCCTCCTCCTGGGCCACCTCCTCTTCCATCATCGCCCTAAGTGTTTTCTCAAGGAGACATAGAAGTGGATTTGTATCGCTGATAACGGCGTCATCACCACTGGCCATGTTGGTGGAGTACTCGAAACAGCGCAACAGGGCACACAGGTCTCGCATGGAGGCCCAGTCATTGGTGGTAAAGTGGTGCTGTTCCGCAGTGCGACTGACCCGTGCGTGCTGCAGCTGAAACTCCATTATGGCCTGCTGCTGCTCGCACAGTCTGTCCAGCATGTGCAAGGTGGAGTTCCACCTGGTGGGTACGTCGCATATGAGGCGGTGAGCGGGAAGGCCGAAGTTACACTGTAGCGCAGACAGGCGAGCAGCAGCAGGAGGTGAATGCCGGAAGCGTGAACAGACGGCCCGCACTTTATGCAGCAGCTCTGACATGTCTGGGTAGTTGTGAATGAACTTCTGCACCACCAAATTCAGCACATGCGCCAGGCAAGGGATGTGCGTCAAACCGGCTAGTCCCAGAGCTGCAACGAGATTTCGCCCATTATCGCACACCACCAGGCCGGGCTTAAGGCCCACCGGCAGCAACCACTCGTCGGTCTGTTGTTCTATACCCCGCCACAACTCCTGTGCGGTGTGGGGCCTGTCCCCCAAACATATGAGTTTCAGAATGGCCTGCTGACGTTTACCCCGGGCTGTGCTGAAGTTGGTGGTGAAGGTGTGTGGCTGACTGGATGAGCAGGTGGAAGAAAAGGAGGAGGAAGCCGAGTAGGAGGAGGAGGCAACAGGAGGCAAAGAATGTTGCCCTGCGATCCTTGGTGGACGTGCGCCAAACAGCTGGTTAGGTGGACCTTGCCACAGATGGCGTTGCGCAGTGCACACTTGATTTTATCGGATACTTGGTTGTGCAGGGAAGGCACGGCTCTCTTGGAGAAGTAGTGGCTGCTGGGAACAACATACTGTGGGACAGCAAGCGACATGAGCTGTTTGAAGCTGTATGTGTCCACCAGCCTGAATGACAGCATTTCATAGGCCAGTAGTTTAGAAATGCTGGCATTCAGGGCCAGGGATCGAGGGTGGCTAGGTGGGAATTTACGCTTTCTCTCAAATGTTTGTGAGATGGAGAGCTGAACGCTGCCGTTTGACATGGTTGAGACGCTTGGTGACAGAGGTAGTGGTGTTGGTAGTACATCCCCTGTTTGCTGGGCGGCAGGTGCCAACGGTCCTCCAGAGGCGGAGGAAGAGGCCGAGGCGGCAGCAGCAGCAGAAGAGGCCGAGGCGGCAGCAGCAGAAGAGGTAGCAGGGGGAGCCTGAGTGACTTCCTTGTTTTTAAGGTGTTTACTCCACTGCAGTTCATGCTTTGCATGCAGGTGCCTGGTCATGCAGGGTGTGCTAAGGTTCAGAACGTTAATGCCTCGCTTCAGGCTCTGATGGCACAGCGTGCAAACCACTCAGGTCTTGTCGTCAGCACATTGTTTGAAGAAGTGCCATGCCAGGGAACTCCTTGAAGCTGCCTTTGGGGTGCTCGGTCCCACATGGCGGCGGTCAGTAGCAGGCGGAGTCTCTTGGCGGCGGGTGTTCTGCTTTTGCCCACTGCTCCCTCTTTTGCTACGCTGTTGGCTCGGTCTCACCACTGCCTCTTCCTCCGAAGTGTGAAAGTCAGTGGCACGACCTTCATTCCATGTGGAGTCTAGGACCTCATCGTCCCCTGCATCGTCTTCCACCCAGTCTTCCTCCCTGACCTCCTGTTCAGTCTGCACACTGCAGAAAGACGCAGGAGTTGGCACCTGTGTTTCGTCATCATCAGAGACGTGCTGAGGTGGTATTCCCATGTCCTCATCATCAGGAAACATAAGTGGTTGTGCATCAGTGCATTCTATGTCTTCCACCGCTGGGGAAGGGCTAGGTGGATGCCCTTGGGGAACCCTGCCAGCAGAGTCTTCAAACAGCATAAGAGACTGCTGCATAACTTGAGGCTCAGACAGTTTCCCTGATATGCATGGAGGTGATGTGACAGACTGATGGGGTTGGTTTTCAGGCGCCATCTGTGCGCTTTCTGCAGAAGACTGGGTGGGAGATAATGTGAACGTTCTGGATCCACTGTCGTCCACCCAATTGACTAATGCCTGTACCTGCTCAGGCCTTACCATCCTTAGAACAGCATTGGGCCCCACCAAATATTGCTGTAAATTCTGGCGGCTACTGGGACCTGAGGTAGTTGGTTCACTACGACATGTGGCTGTGGCAGAACGGCCACGTCCTCTCCCAGCACCAGAGGGTCCACTAACACCACCACGACCATGTCCGCGTCCACGTCCCTTACTAGATGTTTTCCTCATTGTTACTGTTCACCAACAATAAGAAAAAAAAATTTGGCCCAATGTATTGAATTCAAATTCAGGCCTTTTTTTTACAGACACCTAACACTATCTGGCTATCTATTTAGGTACCGTATTACACTAATACAGGCACAACAGTAACAACAGATTTAGCTGAATATAAATTGTAGGCCTAGTATTTAGGCCCTGGATGACAGGTATACGTTTACGGACAGAATTAGACTTGGAAATGCATGGTAGCGTGTGAAGTTATTGTGGATGACCCTATCCGCACCTTCAATCTAATATACCCTTTTATGGATAGATTTAAAGTAGGCCTGATACTGCAGAAACCACTAATTTAGGGAATTGCTAAGTTGGGAATTGTATTTCAACCCAGAACAAAAACTGTGCTTTGGCGGACACTAAATGAATTGACCAGCCTCAGCAATAAACACAGATTTAGCTGAATATAAATTTTAGGACTATTATTTAGGCGCTAGGTGACAGGTATACGTTTACGGACAGAATTAGATTTGGAGATGCACAGTAGCGGGTGTGTGTGAAGTTATTGAGAATGACCCTATCCGCACCTTCAATCTAATATACCCTTTTATGGATAGATTTAAACTTGGCCTGATACAGCAGAAACAACAGATTTAGGGAATTGCTAAGTTGGGAATTGTATTTCAACCCAGAACAAAAATATATCCTTTGCCAGACAGCAGACAGTATTACAATTGGCTGGCCACAGCTGAAACACCAGATTTAGGGTACTGCTATTTTGGCAATTGTATTTCACCCCTCAATAAAATAGCAAGCACAGCCAAGCCCCTGATGTAGGATATAGCAAAAAAATAACCACACTATTGATGGTTAAATTGACTTGGTGGCAGCTTGTGCTGGCGCACCACAAGACACAAAATGGCCGCCGATCACCCCAGAAAAAAGTGACTGAAAAACGCTCTGGGCAACCTAAAAACAGTGAGCAATTAAATAGCAGCAGTTCAATGATCCACAGCTGTAGATCGATCACTTCAGTAATTGTTTTTGATGAGTTAATCACTGCCTAATCTCGCCCTAACAGCAGCAGCTGCAACCTCTCCCTACACTGATCAGAGCAGAGTGACGGGCGGCGCTACGTGACTCCAGCTTAAATAGAGGCTGGGTCACATGGTGCTCTGGCCAATCACAGCCATGCCAATAGTAGGCATGGCTGTGACGGCCTCTTGGGGCAAGTAGTACGACACTTGTTGATTGGCTGCTTTTCAGCCTTTCAAAAAGCGCCAAGAAAGCGACGAACACCGAACCCGGACTTTTACGAAAATGTTCGGGTTCGGGTCCGTGTCACGGACACTCCAAAATTCGGTACGAACCCGAACTATACAGTTCAGGTTCGCTCATCCCTACTCAGGATAGGTCATGGTGAGACCCAGGACCCCTCTGGTCAGCTATTTGAGAAGGCACCGGTACTCCTGTGAGTGCCATGGCCTTCTCTGTGCTTACCAAGCATAACGCCGTCTATTCTATAGCGGATGTGCTTGATATTACACTCAACCTCATAGAAGTGAATCAAAATTCTGGAAAAACCCTTTAATCCTTTTTGTATTTTAGGTTGCCAAATACTGGTTTTACATTCAGTGGCACATTTTTGCATATATTAATAATATGTTATGTATTTTATTATTTCCTCACAATAGCATATATGTTATATTCAATATTTTATGTACATATTTATTTATTAAAATAGACAAGTCACGGGGGGCGGAGCCTGCACCGGAGCTGTATGGCAGCAGGAAGTGAAGCTCTGCTGTTATAGTATCCCTCACAGCCTTATTCAGTGGCACTTAAACTACTAGAATGGTCAAGATCGGCAGCCCCAGACCCACTGATGCTCAAGGCCCAGCCAGAACACAGATAAATAACGAATCCATGGAGAAGTTTATCAAGAAAGTCGCTCAGACACATGTGGCCAGAGAAATCAAGATGGCGCCCGGAACACTGAAAGCCTCAGGGAGCTCAGAAAGGCAATGCAGCTGCAGACAGGGTAAGAGAGGTCTCCCCTGGGCCTGATACCCTGCCTATCTCACGATCATTCCTGAAAGACACGCTACTAGAAGCTCTAGAGCCCCTCAGGTCAGATCTCACCTCCATTAAAGAGGATGTTCGCCATATTGGGAGACGGGTCGAGTCGCTGGAAGATAATCAATCAGCGATTATAACTCACCAGAGCGCTGTCACCTCCACCCTGACCCTGCACCAGTCGCACCTGAACTCCTTGTATACGCTCCTGGAAGACCAGGAGAACAGGAGTTGACGCAATAATCTGCGTTTTAGGGGCATACCTGAGTCTATAGGCCCTGCTGACATACCGGAGGCTGTCATGAACATCTGCCTACAACTACTTGGCCCTGATTCTGCCCATGAGATCACCATAGAGAGGGCACACAGGGCCCTGAGACCCAAACCCCAACCTGCTGAACCCCCAAGGGACGTTATTTGTAAGTGTCTACACTATCCAGTTAAAGATGCGATCCTTAGCAAAGCAAGAAACTTCCCTCAGCTATCTCTGGAGGACAGTCCTATTACAGTATTTCAAGATCTAGCTCAATCAACCTTGAAAAAAAGGAGAGCACTAAAACCGCTTACTGACTGGCTCCGCAACAAGAAAATCTTATATAAATGGCTATTCCCTTTCGGGTTATCTTTTCTACATGAGGGTCGACGCTTATCCATCTCTTCCTATATGGATTTACCCAAAATATATGATGCCCTACAAATTGATCAGCTTCCCATTGAGAACTGGGACTATATTCAAAGCAATAATCCGCTTCCGGACCTCCCATCTGCTGATCCTTGGGAGACACCTCGTCCTGGCAAACCCCAAAGAACCAGAAGAGGACGCCACTCAACTCCAAGACGTCTCCCACTCTCTGATTCCTGAATGGATCCAGGACTGAGCCTAAGTTCGATCGCGTATTTGTTCCTCATAAGTATTGCTATGTTTCTCCCAGCTCTGGGGCGTATCCCTGATAATCCATCTAACCCTGCATACCTTACCTTTTTTCTTTTTCTTTTTGTTATGATATGCAGGTCAAGAACTGCCACTTCTCTATTAAGTGCCTATAAGCATAATATTTTGAGGGTACTACAATAAGTCACATTATAATGTGTATTGTATCCCCCATACCTCACTGCTGGAGCAGTATTGCTCTTTTGTTCTACATATATGATCAATGTTTTTGTATGTTCTTACTGTTACTTTTATTTTATCATTGGTTTCATGACAGGTCCCACAGAACATCAACCTTATTCACCAAGGTGGGAGGGAGACTCTTGTGCAGCCTCGTTGCTCCGCCTAGGATTGTTAAGTACAATCAAAGTGCATTAACACACATTTCGCTAACATTTCTCAGCGGTACACACTCAGTAATTTCAGTATCAGATGGCTGACCTGTGTATTGCTACTTTTAACGTTAAGGGTTTTAACGCCCCTTCGAAACATAGCCAAATATTCTCTTATGTTAAAAAAGAAAAATGCTCGATCCTGATGTTACAGGAGACACATTTTAAATTTAATAAATACCCAGATATGTCCCGCTCGATATTTCCACAGTGGTATCATTGTGGTTCAAATTCTGCTGCATCCAGAGGCGTGAGCATAGGGTTCCAGAGGAGTTTGCCTTTCACCTACATTTCACACATTCAAGATGTGGATGGCAGATATATTTTGTTGAAGGGTAAAATAGCTAACCAAACCTATACCTTCGCCAACGTATATGCTCCAAATTTCAACCAGACCTCGTGGCTGATTGAGATAATCACCATTTTGGATTCATTTAAGGAGGGAGTGGTGGTACTTGGGGGTGACTTAAACATTGCAATAAATCCCCTACTAGACTCTTCATCTCATAAGTCAGCAATATCTGCCAAAGCACTTAGACACCTTAGAAATAAACTATATATAGGAGCTCTTTATGATATCTGGCGTCTACATAACCCCTCAAAGCAGGATTACACCTTTTTTTCCCACCCTCATAACTCGTATCAAAGGCTCGACTATTTGTATATGTCGAAAGAGCACCTGCAACTATGTACTCATGCCTACATAGGCAACATACTCCTATCTGATCACGCACCAGTGTTTATTAAAATCAAAACCCCTTCACTAGAACCCAGAGCCTTCAGATGGAGACTTAACGAACAGCTAATTTCCACTGAGGAAAACAAAAAACACACTCAAGAACTTTTAGAGGAATTTTTCTCTATTAATTCCTGTCCTGAAACATCCCCCCATATACTGTGGGACACACATAAGGCCTACATGAGGGGTCAATTTATCAGTCTGGGGTCAAAACTCAAAAAAGAAAGGAAAAGAAAGGTTGATGATCTTCTAGCCCAGATTCATCGATTGGAAACTGTTCATAAAAGCTCCTTACTGGAATCTCACCTAAAAGAGCTTACAGAATTAAAAAAACACCTTAAAAACCCTGCTCAATGCGGCCTCAGCTAAGTATTATCTCCATGCGCAATACAAACACTATGCGCATGGGGATAAGGCTTCTAAGTTTATGATGCAGCGTATTAAGCAGAGGAAATCCCATAATTACATACATAGGATTAGAACCCCCAATAGGGAAGAGGTCTCTACTACTTCAGAAATCGCCAAACAATTCCAAAAGTTCTACCATTCATTATATAATATAAAAGATGAGGATATGAAAGGAGATGTCTCCTCTCTACACCCTCCTAAGGACTCAGTAACTTTCTCAATTCCCTTGCATTGCCAGCACTAACAGATTCCCAAGCCCAAACTTTACAAGCCCCCTTTACGATGGAGGAGCTTGTATATGTAATTAAACAACTCCCTAACGGGAAGAGCCCTGGACCTGATGGCTACCCAGCCCTAAATGTATTACCGCAATTTTTATAAAACTGTGGGGCCCTATCTTCTTTCTATATTCAATAGCTCCCTGTCTGGTGTTCCACTGTCCACAGACATTACAAGGGCACATTTCACACTGATCCCGAAGGAGGGGAAGGACAGCTCCCAATGTTCTAATTACCGCCCAATATCTCTGTTAAACTTAGATCTGAAGCTATTAGCTAAGATGCTGGCCACACATCTGTCCTCCTTCCTTCCATCCCTAATCAAAGAAGATCAGGTTGGCTTTGTCCGTGGTAGGGAGGGCAGAGATAATACCGCCAAAGTGCTAAATGCCATCTATTTTGCAAAAAAACTCAAACGGCCTCTAGTCCTCCTTAGCACGGACGCTGAGAAAGCCTTTGATAGGGTTAGTTGGGAATATATGAAAGAAGTCCTTAAAACAATTAAGTTCCCTGACCCATTTATTAATGCCATCTTTTCCCTGTATACACACGCTTCAGCATCTATCATTATCAACGATACTCTGTCCCCCTCCTTCGGCATCAGGAATGGCACCAGACAGGGATGCCCACTGTCGCCTCTATTATTTGTTTTGGTAATGGAAACATTGCTACAGGCTATTAGGCAAGAGAAGGGGATAGTGGGCATCAAGATAGACCAATGAGAACACAAGGTAGCTGCCTTTGCTGACTGATTTACTAATAATGAACACTAATCCAGCCAAAGCCCTACCATTAATTTATAAGATACTAGAGCAGTTCAGCATCTACTCAAATTTCAAAATTAACATGGGCAAATCCCATATTATCAGCATAGACCTCCCAACCTCAACTAGGAACACATTAAAAGCAAACTCCCCCTTTAACTGGGACACCCCATATATTACATATCTGGGAGTTAAAATTGGCCCTGACCCATCCTCTCTCTTTAGACTAAACTACATCCCTCTCCTTCAATCGATTTCTGATCAGCTAGCTGGATTAAGGAACCCGATGCTATCATGGTTCGGCAGAAAAAATATAGTAACCTCATTAGTCCTACCAAGACTGACTTATTTGCAACAAGTACTACCGATCCCAGTCCCAAAAACGTTTTACACTAAAGTGAAAAGTCTAATTAGCTCATTTATTTGGGCCGGGAAAAGAGCTCGACTAGCTCGCTCTGTACTCTGTAGACCGAAGATTAATGGGGGAATAGGTTTACCTGACCCAGAATTATATGGGAGAGCAGTTTTGATGTCAAGATTGATAGACTGGTTCAAACATCCAAACCAGAAGCCCTGGGTCTCCATGGAACAGAGTGAACTTGGTTCGTTCCCTTCAGGTCTTCTAGTGGGGGTGAAGAATTTCCCAACCCAAGACAGGCCTATCAACCCAATTGTAAAATCGACACTAGAAACATGGAAATGGTTCCAACAATCACAACATGCCATTCCATTACCCTTCGCCGTTGTTACAAGTGAAAGACGTACTAGCCTATGCCCCGCCCAATCTGAGAGAATGTCTCCCAAATTCAGTTAGGAACTCTACACTACCTCTTAGCTCACTTTATGATGATAAAGGTGAAGTACTGAAAAATGAATATTTACTAGACGTATTCCCGGAAAGTAAGAAAGTCCCTTATTTGCTATCTTTTTTACGTACCTTCATTGCAAAAAATATCCCTCTGAAGGACCTATCACGTCCCTTGACCTGGTTTGAGAATTTAATATCAGACCAATCCAAGCACACTAAACTAATCTCTCAAATCTATAAAAAAATACTCTCACCAGTGTCTTTGACTAAACCAGCATTTATAAGGTTGTAGGAACGAGACCTGGGTACTAACTTCTCACAGGAGGAATTACCAAAACTCCTACTCACACCTCATAAAATTTCTAGGTGCGTCCGCATCCAAGAAAATGGATATAAAATAATGACAAGGTGGTACAGGACCCCGGACATTACCTGCCTTTATAACTCGAATAATATAGATACGTGCTGGCGATGTAAAAAAGATAGAGGATCATTCTTCCATATATGGTGGGAATGCCCCCCTCTCCAGAAATGGTGGAAGGATAAATAAAATTTGTGGGATGAATATTCCAATCTCCCCCCAAATAGCGTTACTAAGTCTGTTTCCCACTATGACAAAAAAAAAATCACCAATTAAGCTATTTCATACCATGTTAAGTGCTGCACGCTTTCTAATCCCAAAATTTTGGCTCTCCGAAGAAGTGCCCTCCGTCTCCCTATGGCTGGGGAAAATAGACCAGCTATGCAGATTTGAAGAGTTAGCTGCTTGGGAAAGCCGTAGGATACTTTTTTACAGAGCTCAATGGAAAGAGTGGTTCTTATACAGAAACTTAAACACTTCATCTACTGATCCTCCATCTACTCCACATGATTGAGGATTGTCTATCACAAGTAGATCTTAACAAAACCCTTATAGACATGCTAACTGTTATTATGATTTGTAAATTCTGCTGTACGGTACATCCTGTAGAAATGATGTAAAATGGAACCTGTCCTATTATCTGTTCACTGTTGCTACACATATGTCTTTAATTGATACCAGTATTTATTTCTTCATACTTTATCATATGTAATGATTTTCATTTTCAATAAAAATTATTGAAAAAAACAAAAAAATAAATAAACATTTTGGGCAAAAAATAAAAAAATAGACAAGTCACGAAGGGTGACAAGCTCTCTTTAATTCTACTTCTAAAAACAGCAATGGAGTATTTTAGAGCATTATTGACTCCATACCCTACCTCCCCAGTTACCCTTTATTCATGGTGTACGTGTCACTGAGGTTCCTGGCCTCTGTGAGATAGGAACTGGTAATTTTGTGTGTAAGCGGCAGCTAGTCCTCGCTGACACAGTTTTTTTTTAGTGTGGCTGTAAAGCCGATCCGGGCCAGTTGTTATTGAGAGCAGCCAAAGAGCAGGGTGGGTGGCTGTTCCCCACGTTCCATGCCAGGTTTTGGGCTGGGATTTTTAAAACCCAGCCATTAGCTCAGCTGGGTGTGGAATGATCCTCCAGGTGATAGTGGAGCTTTGGAAGCTCTGTGTTTGGGAGCTGAGGAGTTCCGCCATGCTGCAAGGCTGAGAGCCACCTGCTGGGGGTCAAGCGCCCTAAAGCCTGCTGTGGACTGCCAGGTGACATGTTTTGTTCTGTGGACTCTTGCTGTGTGAATCAACACCAGGATGCTGCAAAGTATTGTTTTTCTTTTCTGCCTTTTTGTGTGAATAAACACTGAACTTTTGCTTTTCAACCGTGGTCTTGCCTACCAGGGCAAATCCCTACAATGGCTATGGGACTTACAAAAGTATCTGAGTGTTCACTTGGCTATTTTTAGAAGGTCTATAGCAGAGAATTGATAGCATGCCATGCATGCAACTTGTGCTCTTGATTCACTTTTAGGGTCCCGTTCTTGATATAGAAGTGAATCCCATAGGTAGGGCCTGCACCTATCTGACATTTATGGCATATCCTATTGATGATGACCCCAGATAGCAAAACCCCTTTAAACCCTGCTATGTCTTTTATATTCTTCTTGTGCACTGGTGTCCAAAACTCTGACTAGATATTTACAAAGTGGTAGGACCTTTGATGTATGTATGATCTTTTAAGGGGACAAAAATTGCCCCAATGGGGGAAGAATGTGACAAAGAATTATTTACCTGTGTAGTGACCCTACATTCAAGCACCGCCAATTCAATTCTTCCCACCAATCTCTGCGTTTTGGACTGCAGCAGTAACATCCCCATATAACTACATAAATGCTGCAGTCAGTCAGTGTCTACAGTAGTCGCATGCCATATACCAGCTGAGACCAGTGATTAGCTGCAGGGATTATGTGGGTATATTGGCCACGTCACTGCAGCTGCCTAGTAAACAAAGACTGGAAGGAGGACCAAAGCAATGTAGCAGGAGTAGTGAGGGATTAAAAAGGATAAATAATGGTCTTTTTCTCTTTGATCACATTTCTCCTCTTGGGCAACTTGGTAAACTCCTTTAACTTGAAAGAATGCATTGGGATATCTTGTCCATGAGCTGCGACTCATTGACTCTGGAGTGATAAATTATGAGCGTGTCAGGCTGGGTCCTTGGGGCACCAGCACAGCTCCAACTGTGCAGTACGATCAATTTTTTACCAAGAGGTTAAAAAAATACAATAATAGGGGCAATTTGTCTTTTTAGACCCAACCAAGCTCCAAATAAAATGGCCACAAAGACTTCAATCGATGGTTTTACTGATCTGTCCAAAAAGTCCTCAATGTCTCCAGCAATAAGTAAGGTAACAAATGGACAGGCTGCTTGGTGCTTCCAAAAGATCAGCTTGTCTCCATACAGGTAATGCTTCTCTTGCTCCTCTTACTCTCCCACACTTTACCCCTCATACCTCTACTACTCAATCGATATCTTCCCTATCTACTTGTCTCACCTACAAACCCTTTGTCATGCCAAACTTCCATACCTTGTTCTCTTTCTACAGTTGTGTTCAAAATGATTCAACCCCCACTGAAATTGAGTGTTTTGGCCAGTTTGACATTGATTTTGATCATTTCAGTCATCTTGTTTACAATTAAATCAAAGAGGCACTTGTAAGTCAGACAAATATAACATAACATTTATAATGAAATAACCACAAATGTCTTTTCTGTGCTCACATTATTATCAGTTTTATTCAACCCCCAAGTGACAGTCAATCTTAGTACTTAGTACAACATCCTTTCCCAGTTATAACAGCTTTTAAATGTGAAGCATAGCTTGACACAAGTGTCTTGCAGCGATCTACGGGTATCTTCGCCCATTCTTCATGGGCAAAAGCCTCCAGTTCAGTCACATTCTTAGGCTTGCGCGCTGCGACTGCTTTCTTTAAGTCCCACCAGAGGTTCTCAATCGGATTTAAGTCTGGTGACTGCGATGGCCACTTCAAAATGTCCCAGCCTTTAATCTGCAACCATGCTCTAGTGGACTTGGAGGTATGCTTGGGATCATTGTCCTGTTGAAAGGTCCAAGTCTCCCAAGCCTCAGGTTTGTGACGGACTGCATCACATTGTCATCCAATATCTCCTGGTACTGACGAGAATTCATGGTATCTTGCACACACTGAAGCTTCCCCGTACCTGTAGAAGCAAAACAGCCCCAAAGCATGATTGACCCCCCCGCCATGCTTCACAGTAGGCAAGGTGTTCTTTTCTTCATAGGCCTTGTTCTTCCTCCTCCAAACATAGCGTTGATCCATGGGCCCAAACAGTTCTAATTTTGTTTCATCAGTCCACAGAACACTATCCCAAAACTTTTGTGGTTTGTCCACATGACTTTTGGCATACTGCAGTTGACTCTTCTTATTCTTCGGAGACAGCAAGGGGGTGCGCCTGGGAGTTCTGGCATGGAGGCCTTCATTACGCAGTGTGCGCCTTATTGTCTGAGCTGAAAATTCAGTACCCACATCTGACAAATCTTTTTTCAGTTCCTCAGCAGTCACACAGGGACTTTTCTCCACTTTGCGCTTCAGGTAGCGCACAGCAGTCAAAGTCAGCATCTTCTTTCTGCCACGACCAAGTAGCGTTTCAACAGTGCCCTTTGCCTTGAATTTGCGAATGATGCTTCCTATGGTGTCTCTTGGTATGTTTAAGATCTTTGCAATCTTCTTATAGCCATTGCCCTTCCTGTGAAGAGAAATCACCTCTTCTCTTGTCTTCCTGGACCATTCTCTTGACTTCACCATGTTTGTAAACACACCAGTAAATCTCTAGAAGGAGCTGAGTATCACAGTCCTTTTAAATCTGCCTAATTGGCGCTTATTATGCTTGATTGCTGATCCTTGACATCCACAGGTGTTTTAAATACCTGATCGAAAACATTTGAATGAACCTCTGTTCTTAAGAGTGGTAGTCTTTAAGGGGTTGAATAATTGTGTCAATAAAGAATTCACAAAAAAACATTTAATACTGTATTACAAAAACAATTGATGTCATTTTAGTTGCATTTGGTTCTTTAAAAAGTCCTTGTAAGATTTCATTCTGAACACAATTACAAATGTACACTAAATTCCCTAAAACCCTTTACAGCATTGGGGGTTGAATAATTTTGAACACAACTGTATATTTATTTGTAATTTTTCTGTGTTATGTAGTGCCATAATATTGTTGGTTTGTGACCTAGAAGCATACACAGCAGATATTAGATTAGATATTTTACTCCTGCAATGATCAGCATTACCAGTCTTAAGAATGACCATTAATAGCATTTTCATATTATCCTTCGTAGTTGCTGGACAAAGCTAGTATAAGGAGGCTAGACTTTTTCAAACAATGTTCAAAAGAAGGTAGAAGACCTGAGGCTGGGGCAATCATATTTGTTTTTCATTAAAAACATCCTGCAACACTTTTTGGTGTCAGACAAACCCCTTTTTTGGACTGCTTCAATGGGAATTACTCCATTGTTTGACCTCAATTCTCCTTTTGACATTAGTTAAATGAGTCAGGGACTCTTAAACTATTGAGACTTTCAATCCTTGTTTGCATGGACATGACACTGTTACCTCTGCCCGCAATTAGAACAATCCACAAAAAGCAACATCACAACTGTACAACTACAAAAAGTGAGCATAACTATGGTTGCTTACTTATATAAAAAATATTTGAAGGGCTTCTGTCATCAGAAACCAAGACCTAAAACCATCTCAGCTGGGATATGAGCCCTTCACAGCTGAAGATCATGGTCTTGGTCCTATTAGCCATCGTTCCCACATTCCCAAGAATATTGCCCTATTGTAATATGCAAAAGAGTCTCTGTGCTCATTTGCATATTGCAATTCACAATAAAGGGATGCAATCTCTATCCCTTTATTGTGCTTGTGTCTAACACGCTCCAGCGAGACATCAGGGACCAGTTTTCATTGCCTGGCCTATCAGTCTTAGCAGTGGGGGAGCGGCATAAAGAGGAGTGAGCGAAGCCTCTGGGAACAGCGCAGCGCAGTGCAATGGCATTGCTCTTTTTGTTCCAACAGGCTCATATGCATTTACAAAAGTGCAATTTTCTCACAAATGTGGGAATAGAGGCTGATGGGATCAAGAAAGTGATCTTCAACTGTCAATGGCTGATGTCTCAGCTGAGATGGTTTTAGGTCTATGTTTCTGATGACAATAGCCTGGCAAGATAATCTTCACAGAAGGTCAATTGGATTGTGTTTAGTTTTCCAATAGATACAAATATTTTCTAAACTATCATCACACTTAAGTGTACTGATTTGACAGATCCACCAAATACAATATATTTATTTCCACCAGTTACTTGCCAGATATTTTCCAGACTAATGCAATTTAGTTAATTTAGAGCCCATTTAGACTGCCGTACGTTGGCTAGTGTTTATTGAGGACCAAAGTGCTCGGGTGCTTGAGTAGAACACTCCGGGATGCTTGGGTGGTCTACCGAGCACCCGAGCACAATGGAAGTCAATGGGAGAACCCAAGCATTAAACCAGGCACCCCCTGCTCTGAAGAGGGGAGGGTGTCTGGATCACATGAAAAAGTCAGAAATTGATGGAAACACCACTGAAATGTTTTGGGAACCGCATGGGGAGGATGTCTGGATGAATCTTGGACTCTCAGGTTGCTGCTGGGAGCGATGTTGTCCGAGTAGTACGCCACTTTTACAGACTGACAAAACCAAAGATAAAATCGATTTTAGAGGAAAAATTGTTAGGAAACATTCTTTCCTGTATATTCATTTGGATATAAAGTGCAAGTGCTGCCAAAAATTAAAGGAAGAGGCACTCCGATACAACCTGTATATCACATAATGTAGGGCCTCATTCACAGTGTAAGACAATTGTTCAGGTAGTAGGGCTCCTACTCTCATAAAGCCTACGCACTAAATGAAAGGGCTGAAATACACCCTTTATTTCACATAAAGGAGGACATCATACACACCCTTGAGAAATTGTGATTGATGGCCTGCTGGTGACCCTCAAAAACATTAGGAGCAAGGGCCTGCTGGTAACCTTCTAAAACATTAGCGCAGAGGCCCTGCTGCTGATCTGACCATCTAAAACATTAGGTGTGAGGGTCTGCTGCTGATCTGACCATGGAAAAAAATATGGGTGAGGGCCTGCTGCTGAGCTGACCATCTAAAAAATTTGGGGTGAGGGTTGGCTGTTGATCTGACCTTCTAAAACAATATGGGTGAGGGCCTGCTGCTGATCTGACCATGGAAAAAATTATGGGTGAGGGCCTGCTGCTGAGCTGACCATCTAAAACATTAGGGTTGAGGGTCTGCTCCTGAGCTGACTCTGTAAAACATTAGGGGCGAGTGCCTGCTGCTGATCTGACCATAAAAAAAAAAAATATGGGCGAGGGCCTGCTGCTAAGCTGACCATCTAAGACATTAGGGGTGAGATTCTGCTGCTAAGCTGACCATCTAAAGCATTAGGGGCGTGTGCCTGCTGCTGAACTGACCATGGAAAAAATAATGGGCCAGGACCTTCTGCTGAGCTGACCATCTAAAAAATTATGGTTGAGGATCTGCTGCTGATCTGACCCTCTAAAACATTAGGAGCGAGGGCAGCCTAAAAAGCATGTTGATATGATGGAGCAGGAGGACGCGAAAAGGAAGATTGAACCATACACCCTTTTTTGTGGTGAAAGGGGGGCATGGGAATACAGTGTATTCAATACATAATTTAAAGTGTCTTTATGTTCAGCTGCTTTCCTCTGGCGGAGTAGAGAAGTCAGGGGCAATCCAGGCCTTGTTTATTTTGATAAGAGTCAACTGGACAGCATTTTCAGCTATTATGCCCCCAGAAGCACTAAATACCCGCTCTGACAAAATGCTGGTGGCAGTGCAGGCCAGCACCTCCAAGGTGTAAAGCGCCAGTTCGTACCACGTTTCCAGCTTGGACACTTAATAGTTGTAAGGCACAGAGGGATCATTGAGGACTCAGACACAGTCTGTTACGTACTCCTTCACCACATTCAAAAATTTTTCACTCCTTGTGACAGTAGGCCACGCATCAGGGTGAGAGTGCTAGCGGGGTGTCATGAAACTGTCCCAGGCCTTGGAGAGTGTTGTCCTGCCTCTGTTGGAACTGCTGTGTGTACCCCTCTTCTCCCCTCCTCGGTTACCCAAGGAACTACGTACTCTGCCGCCAGCGTTGTCAGCTGGAAATTTGTGGAGCAATTTTTTCACAAGGACCCTCTTGTATTGCACCATTTTGCTAGTCCTCTCCACCACAGGAATGAGAGATGAGAAGTTCTCTTTGTAGAGGGGGTCGAGAAGGGTGAACAACCAGTAATCGGTGTTGGCCAAAATGCATATAACGTGAGGGTCATGAGAAAGGCAGCATAACATAAAGTCAGCCATGTGTGTCAGAGTCCCAACAGACAAGATTTCGCTGTCCTCATCAGGAAGATGACTCTCAATCTCCTCATCCTTTTTCCTCCTCTTCTGCCCATCCAAGCTGAACCAATGGAATAAACCTGCTATGGGTACTACCCTCTGTAGCGGAGGCAGCCGTCTCCTGCTCCTCCTCATCCTCAGACAATTTGGGCTGAGAAGACGAACGGAGGGTGGTCTGGCTATCACCCTGTGTAATGTCTTATTTCCCCATTTCCATCTCTTCCACATGCAAAGCGTCCGCCTTTATTGTAAGCAGTGAACGTTTCAGTAGACACAGAAGTGGAATGGTTACGCTGATAATAGCGGCATCGCCGCTCACCATTTGTGTTCATTCCTCAAAGTTGCGTAAAACCTCACAGGGGTCAGACATCCATGCCCATTTGTCGCTTATGAAGAGCGGCAGCTGACTGGAAAGGCGGCGACCATGTTGCAGCTGTTATTCCACTACTGCCCTCTGCTGCTCACAAAGCCTGACCAACATGTGGAACATGCTCACGTCGCACAACAGTCGGTGAGCTGTCAATCGCAAGCGCTGCTGCAGCGCTGCCAGACCGGCGGCAGCTGTATATGACTTTCGGAAATGGGCACACACGTGGCAAACCTCCACCAGTAGCTCAGGCAAATTCAGGTAGGTTTTGAGAAACCGCTGAACCACTAAGTTTAACACGGTGACTAGGCATGGTATGTGTGTGAGCTTGCCAAGCTCCAACGCCGCCACAAAGTTACGGGCATTATCAGGCACAACCATGCCTGGTTGTAGATTGAGTGGCGAGAGTCACAGCTCAGTCTGTTCCCTTATACCCTGCCACAGCTCTGCGGCGGTGTGCTGTTTGTCACCCAAGCAAGTTTTAGCACGGCCTGTTGCCGCTTTCCCACTGCAGTGCTACAATGCTTCCAGCTACTAACTGATGGCTGACTGGTGCTGCAAGATAACAATTCACCCAGTGTGCCGTCAGGGAAATGCCATGTGTCAGTTGTTAAGTGGACCTTCCCAATAACTGCGTTGGTCAGGGAACGGATGATGTTACGGGACGCATGCTGGTGTAAGGCGGGGATGGCACACCGGGCAAAATAGTGGCGGCTGGGGACTGAGTAACGAAGTACGACTGCCGCCATGAGGCTGTGGAAAGCCTTAGTGTCCACAAGCCTAAATGCCAACATTTCAAGGGCCGGAAATTTGGAAAGGTGTGCATTTAGTGCTATGGCCTGTGGGTGGGTTGCTGGGTATTTTCGCTTTCGTTCAAAGGCCTGGGGTATGAACATCTGTACGCTGCGCTGGGATACAGAAGTGGATGTACTAGATGATGGTGCTTGCGAAAGTCCAGATGCAGGGCGTGAGGCATCCAGGCATGCGTCTTGGACAGGGGACTGGTAAACACGTAACACAGGGGAAAAGGGAGCAGTGGTGTGACCTGCAGACACTGATTGGGGACCCCGGCGTTTGGCCCACCTATTAGTAGGGTGCTTTGATGCCATGTGGCAGATCATGCTGGTGGTGAGGTTGCTAGTGTTTACGCTCCTGCTCATTTTGGTACGGCACAGGTTGCAAATGACAATTCTTTTATTGTCCGCACTTTCATCAAAAAAGCGCCAGAGTGCAGAACACCCACCCCTGGGCAAGGGAGATTTCCGCAAGGGGGTGCTCCAGGGAACAGTTGCGGGCCTGTTTGGTGTGGCCCGCCTTCTCCTTTTTGCCACCCCACTGCCTCTTCCAACCTGTTGGGGTGCTGCGGATCCCTCCACTTCTGTACTGCTGTCCTCGCTCGGCTTTCCACCTTCCCACGTTGGGTCAGTGATTTCATCGTCCACCATCTCCTCTTCCACTTCCTCACTCTGGACATGCTCCTGTCTTGACGTAACAAGAACCTCACTTATTGACAACGGTGTCTCATCCTCATCATAAGCCTCTTGAGACACTAATTGTGGTTGACTTATTGGCAACTGTGTCTGATCATCATCATTATCCACCTCGTGAAACACAAATTGCCGTTCCCCACCACCATCTTCTTCTGACTGTGGATGCTCAAGAGTTTGGGATCCAGGACACAAGATCTCATGTCTCTCTTCAAGCGGGCTTGGCGAGAGACCCAAATTATGGAATGGCGCTGAAAAGAGCTCCTCAGAATATCCGAGTGTGGGAAGCATTATCTGCTGCAATCCAACCGACCACCTGATCGCACTGGTATGAGCTCGAGAGTGTTGGCCTGTGCCACCCTGCAAACTGGGACATGAAGCTAGGTATCGTGGATGAGTGTGTTTCTTCTGCTCTGGCAGCAGGCATAGTTTCACAGTACACAGGGCCACGGCCTCTGCATGCACCATCAGCAGCACGGCCACTTCCCCGTCCCTTACTGCTCGCCTTCCGCACATTAAATGGTATATATGCTTGCAAGTATGTCACACGTACATTAGCACAGGTTTTGTAAGTGTATGCGCAAATAAATTAGATTAAATGTCACTGATATTTAGGATGGGCAAACGTTATACAGGAGATGTAGCGCAGTTACTGTCGCTGCCAGAGCAGCGAAAAAATTACACTAAATGTCACTGATATTTTGGATGCACTAACGTTATACTGGAGATGTAGCGCAGGTAATGTCGCTGTCACCAGCGGCGGAAAAATGACACTGAATGTCACTGATATTTCGGATGCGCTAACGTTATACTAGAGATGTAGTGCATGTAAAGTTGTGGCGGTAATGCAGCAGCCAAACAATTGCATGCAATTTAGCTCAGGTTGCCCTAAAAATATATATTGCTGCCAGATACAACAATAGTCCTTAAAAGGACTTTTGCGTCTCTACAATAGCACACAATTTAGCGCAGGTTGCTCTAAAATATATGCAGCGTCCCACATCATCAGTGTGTAAATGGGACACTTTAAACATCTGATTATTTATGTATTTATCTAATATATGGTATTTCACATTATTAGTCCGGCATTCTCATTTCACCCATTCGCCCCTAGGTGGTGCTGGCACCCCACTATATATAGCTTTGGGTGTGTCTAGCTTAGAGGAGAATCGATAACTTGTTTTCCCTTAGTCCTAACAGCAGCACAGATTGGGTTAACCCCCCCCCCATGGACTGGTAGGACCGGACAAATTTTTTATGAGCCCAAGTAATAAAGCAGTAAAACAATTAAGCATCCCCTATAAAGGAGGGAATTGCCCCCAGCCCACTGTGTTATAGCAAGAAGAAAAACTAGCCTTACTAGGGTGGGATACTTGTGTGCTGCTGTTAGGACTAACGGAAAACAAATTATTAGAAATTAACAATTTCCTTACGTCCTACCACCAACACAGATGGGGAGATAGCAAGAAGAACCCCTAGGGAGGGCCCTCATGCTTGGCAGAATCAAGTATAGACTGCCCAAAGGCCGAGTATTCAGCTGATCTGGCATCTAATTTCTAATGGGAGATTAATTTTGATTCAGAGCTCCAGGAGGCAGACTTTCAAATCATGTCGAGAGGAAGAAGACGCCTCTCGGCAAAAGAAGTAGCCACGGCCCTAGTAGAATGGGCCTTTACAAACTCCGAAGGGTCTAGAGATTGGGAAACAAAATATTCCCTAATAGTCTGCTTAATCCATCGACTGATGGATGGTTTAGATGCTTTACGCCCTTGAAATTTACCGGCAAACAGGATTAGAAGATTTTCATCTTTCCTGAACTCCTTTAATCTATCCACATAGATCTGGAGGCATCTCGAGATGTCCAGAGGATGTCTAACAGGTTCCTCGGAGGAGGTAGAAGGTGTAGAAAGAACCGGGAGGGATACTGTATCACCTGGTTGATATTCTGGAACCAAGGAACTTTAGGCCTAAAGTACAGGAGTCATCTTAAAAGGACGGTATAGGGCTCCTGTGCTGAGAGAGCTTGAAGCTCAGAGACCCTCTTGGCCGAAGTCACTACAAGGAGAAAAAAGTTTCCATATGACAAACTTGAAATCCACCATCTCCAAATGCTTAAAAGGGGGAGATGCTAACCCCTTGAGAACTACTGATAAATCCCATTGAGGAACGGGTCTCAGTGCTGTAGGCTTTAATCTTTCAGCTCCTTTAACCCCTTAAGGACTCAGCCCTATTTCACCTTAAGGACTTGGCCATTATTTGCAAATCTGACCAGTGTCACTTTAAGTGCTGATAACTTTAAAACGCTTTGACTTATCCAGGCCATTCTGAGATAGTTTTTTTGTCACATATTGTACTTCATGACACTGGTAAAATTAAGTCAAATTATTTTTTTTTAAATACCAAATTTACAAAACATTTGTAAAAAATTAAAAATTTCCAAGTTTCAATTTCTCTACATCTTCTATAATACATAGTAATGCCTCCAAAAATAATTATTACTTTACATTCCCCTTATGTTTACTTCATGTTTGGATCATTTTGGGAATGATATTTTATTTTTTGGGGATGTTACAAGGCTTAGAAGTTTAGAAGCAAATCTTGAAATTTTTCTGAAATTTTCAAAAACCCAATTTTTAGGGACCAGTTTAGGTCTTAAGTCACTTTGCGAGGTTTACATAATATAAACCACCCAAAAATGACCCCATTATATAAACTACACCCCTCAATGTATTCAAAACTGATTTTACAAACTTTGTTAATCCTTTATGTGTTCCACAAGAATTAATGAAAAATAGAGATACAGATTTTCCATTTTAATAATTTTTTTCCAGTTACAAAGCAAGGGTTAACAGCAAAACAAATATTTATGGCCCTTATTCTGTAGTTTGCAGAAACACCCCATATGTGATCGTAAATCTCTATACGGGCACACGGCAGGGCGCAGAAGGAAAGGAATGCCATACGGTTTTTGGAAGGCAGATTTTGCTGGACAGTTTTTTTTTTACACCATGTCCTATTTGAAGCCCCCCTGATGCACCCCTAGAGTAGAAACTCCCAAAAAGTGGCCCCATTTTAGAAACTACGGGATAGGGTGGCAGTATTGTTGGTACTAGTTTAGGGTACATATGATTTTTGGTTGCTCTATATTACACTTTTTGTGAGGCAAGATAACAAGAAATAGCTGTTTTGGCACCGTTTTTATTTTTTGTTATTTACAACATTCATCTGACAGGTTAGATCATCTGATATTTGGGCACTATTTTGGGGTGTGTGTGACTTTTTGATCGCTCGCTATTACACTTATTGTGATGTAAGGTGACAAAAAATGGTTTATTTAGCAAAGTTTTTATTTAAAACCCTATCTGAGGGGTTAAGTCATGTGATATTTTTATAGAGCCGGTCAATACGGACGCGGCGATACCTAATATGTATACTTTTTTTTTATTTATGTAAGTTTTACACAATAATATCATTTTTGGGCGTTTGTCAATTTCCTTTTTGATCACTCGTTGTTGTACTTTTTGTGATGTAAAGTGACCAAAAAATGAATTATTTAGAACAGTTTTTATTTTTTCACGGTGTTCATCTGATATGTTTATAGAGCCGGTCGATACAGACGCGGAGATACCTAATATGTAAACTTTTCCCCCCCCCCTATTTTTTACCAATTTTTTTTAACTTTATTTGGGGAAAATGACGTTTTTGTTATTTGTACTTGAAACTTTAAATTTTTGGGGGGTTTTAGCCAAGGTTCCGATCACTGATCAGCAGGCACCGGGTTCCGATCACCGCCCGCCGGGCGGCGGTGATCGAAAATACACATGACGTACCGGTACATCATGGGTCCTTAAGGACTCGGGAACCATGCCGTATCGGTACGTCATGGGTCCTTAAGGAGTTAAGGAACTTTTTGATGACCGAGTCCTGAGAAAAAGACCTGTTGAGGGAAGCTGAGATGGCTGAAACTTGAACCCTTAGAGTAGATTGAGCAAGGCCCTTGTCAAGGCCGTCTTGCAGGAACTAAAGGATTGCGGAGAGGGGCGGATTTGCAGACGCCACCTCCTTTGAGGTACACCAGGATGAGAATATCCTCATAATCCGTGAGTAGGCTTTCTTGGTACAGTCCGCTCTTGAATGAGACAGCATTCTCACTCAGGACTGACTCTGAAAGTTCTTCTATTCTGGGAAGGGACTGATCAACCTCCAGGCTGTCAGGTTGAACCTGTGCAGATCTTAGCAGAGGTGAATGTCCCACGACCCCAGGGTCTGCTGAGGGGGGAGCCTGCAATATTGCCCACGACTCATTTGGGTGAGCTGGGTAAATCAGGATCTCTTCAGCCAAAACGTTATTATGGCTATCACCGAGACCTGATCCTGGCAGATTTTCATCAATACTAGTGAAAAGCGGGAGGTGCCATATTCGATTTCGCGATATTTCGCGAATATTCGATTGAATATTCGTAAAATACACATATAGACTGCAATTTAGCTAATATAGTCCTATAATTTTTTTTATAGTCACATTTTTTTTTCTCTTCTGAACTTCAGATTTGGAAAAAATGTACACTATTAAAAAAAATACTATAGCACTATATTAGCTAAATTGCAATTTATATATGTGTATTTTACGAATATTCGCTATATTGCTATATATTCTTGTTTTAGAATATGACAAATAAGTTATAGCAACATAGCGAATATATTCGTTATTTAGAATATTTGTCTTTTTCTTTTCAATCTGTACTGTTATTTCACTTTGGCATACTCCTCCCCGACAATCGTCCCCGTCACCATGGGAACGCCTGTGGGTTAGAATATACCATCGGATCTGAGTTTTCACGATCTCAGGGAAATTAACAGTAAAATTAAGGCCCCTTTCACACGGGCGAATATTCCGCGCGGATGCGATGCGTGAGTTGAACACATTGCACCCGCACTGGGGCTGTTCACATGAGCTGTAATTTTCACGCATCACTTATGCGTTGCATGAAAATCGCAGCATGCTCTATTTTGTGCTTTTTTTAACGTAACACAGGCCCCATAGAAATGAATGGGGTGGCGTGAAAATCGCAAGCATCCGCAAGCAAGTGCAGATGCGGTGCGATTTTCACGCACGGTTGCTAGGAGACGATCGGGATGGAGACCCGATCATTATTATTTTCCCTTATAACATGGTTATAAGGGAAAATAATAGCCTTCTGAATATAGAATGCATAGTAAAATAGCGCTGGAGGGGTTAAAAAAATAAAAAAAATAATTTAACTCACCTTAGTTCACTTGATCGCGCTGCCCAGCATCTCGTCTGTCTCCTTTGCTGAACAGGACCTGTGGTGACGTCACTCCAGTCATCACATGTTCCATCACATCTTTTTTTTTTGATCTTTTATCATGGTGATGGATCATGTGATGGATCATGTGATTACCGGAGTGACGTCACCACAGGTCCTGTTCCTGAAATGAAAGCTCACCACAGGTCCTGTTCAGCAAAGGAGACAGAAGAGATGTCGGGCTACGCGATCAAGTGGACTAAGGTGAGTTAAATTATTATTTTTTTTTTTAACCCCATCAGCGCTATTTTACTATGCATTCTGTATTCAGAATACTATTATTTTCCCTTAGAACCTGCGCAATTTTTCTCACGCGAGTGCAAAACACATTACAATGTTTTGCACTCGCGCGGAAAAATCGTGGGTTTTCCCGCAATACACCCGCACCTTTTCCCGCAATGCCCGTCTGAAAGAGGCCTTACAGTACACATTAAAAATAAAAAATAAAAGAATATTCTAAATAACGAATATATTTGCTATATTGCTATATATTCCTTTTTTAGAATATTCGTAGATATTCCAATAAAAAGAATATATAGCAATATTCAGCCGATCTCTAATAGTTTGATAAATGAAAATTTGGCTAGACCGGCTTAGACGATTACCTCGGTCAGGCAGGCCAAGCAGGAATAAGCACCAGTACGGCAACGGCTGGGTGCAATAATCGAATAATGATTTTGTTTTTGTTTCGAATAATATTAGATTTTTTATATTTATTTATAGTTTATATATTTTTGCCTCTTTAGACACTTACCCCACTTGCACGCGACCGTATGCCCTTCGAGACATACGGTCCATGAGCATACCATATGTCCCGGAGCGGCATACAACATGCGCACGGGAGCGCGCAGCATCATAGGTTACTATGCCAACAATGTATATTAAGTATAAGAAAAATAAAAATAAAAATTTGTATCAATGTAGTTCTTATTCGCATACACGAATATTTAGCAACACTCAATCTACATATAAATAATTTAAATAAAAATACAGTGCTGTAATACAATATTACTTACAGTGAGAATAACTTCTTTTTTAAAGCGAATTCGCACTATTTTCGATCTACGATTTTACTTCAGGCAGACTGCCAAACTCAACTAGTAGCAAAAGCGAAACCGAAACCAGGGCACATGACACGATTACGTTACTCATAAGATCGCGCCCTCACGCGATCATTCATAACGTTCCCGATTTTCGGCTAAAAATCAGGAATTTGAATATAAAGATTGATTTCACCCTGCTTCTTGCTATATAACGAATTATAATAGTGCTATAATCTTCTTTGTCTAATAATTGTTAATTTTTTTCTCTTCTGAACTTCAGATTAAAAAGAAATTAAGACTATATTAGCTAAATTGCTCTATGTTTGTATTTAGCGACTATAAGCTATTACTATATATTCTTCTTTTAGAATATGACAAATATTCTGAAAAACAAATATATAGCAATATAGTTAATATATTCGTTATTTAGAATATTCGTAATTTTTTTTTCCATATGAAAACATGATTCCTTCCTGCTTAAGTTGCTTGTGTGACTCATTGGCCCACAAGCAAGAAGCAAGGAGGAATCATGATTTCAGATGTTAAAAAATTATGAATTATCGATATAGCGAAGATATTGCACTATATTCGAAATATTCGCGAAGTTGCGATATTCGCTAAAAAAATTCGTTATTCGAATATTCGCGCTCAACACTTACCGTGACAGGACTTTCAGGATATGTTTTCCAAAGAGGCCTCGGAAGCAGGGTTGAGCGAACCCGAACTGTAAAGTTCGGGTTCGTACCGAACTTTAGGATTTTTAGACCCCGGACCGGAACCCGAACTTTTCAGTAAAAGTTTGGGTTCGGGTTCGGTATTCAGCGATTTAATGGAGCTTTTTGAAAGGCTGCAGAGCAGCCAATCAACAAGCGTTTAGCTTGTGTGCCCTTAGAAGCCATCACAGCCATGCCTACTAATAGCATGGCTGTGATTGGCCAGTGCAGCATGTGACCCAGCCTTTATATAAGCTGGAGTCATGTAGCACTGCACGTCACTCTGCTCTGATTAGTGTAGGGATAGGATATTGCTGCTGTGAGGAAGAGAATAGGACAGAATCTTTAATCTGAAGTGCTCAGCGATCTACATAGATTTAGTTGTGTGGGTGCAGTGCACAATCTATTTACCCTGCCTGAGCCCAGTGACACAGAAAAATAACTTTTATCCGTCTGTTAGTTAGGTGAGCGGCAACCATTTTATGCAAGTTCAGTGCACCAGCACTGCATATGTACATTTGTGACAGTCAAATAGAAGCTTGAAAAACTGCAATTATATTCTGGGTTTAAAAAAATCACCCATTTTTGGCAAGACCCTACATCTGTGGCCTTTGCAGCATTTGTCAGTGTGCAATTTAAGCTTGAAATACTGCAATAATTTTCTGGATTTAAAAAAAAAACACCCATTTTTGGCTAGAGATGTCGCGAACATTAAATTTTCCATTCGCGAACGGCGAATGCGAATTTCCAGGAATGTTCGTGAACCGCCATAGACTTCAATAGGCAGGTAAATTTTAAAACCCACAGGGACTTTTTCTGGCCACAATAGTGATGGAAAAGTTGTTTCAAGGGGACTAACACCTGGACTGTGGCATGCCGGAGGGGGATCCATTTCAAAACTCCCATGGAAAATTACGTAGTTGACGCAGAGTCGGGTTTTAATCCATAAAGGGCATAAATCACTTAACATTCCTAAATTGTTTGGAATAACGTGCTTTAAAACATCAAGTATGATGTATCGCTCAGGTAGTGCAAGGGTTACGCCCGCTTCACAATGACAGACCAAACTATGACAGACCAAACTCCCCGTTTAATGCACCGCAAACTGTCCATTCGCACAAGGTTGGATACCAAGCTAGCCATGTCCCGTTCCTTGTCCTCACTGACATCATTGAAGGTATCTTAATCCACCCAGCCACGTACAACACCAAGGGTCCCAGAAAGGTGACAACAAGCCCCCTGGGACGCCTGCTGTGGTTGGTCTTCCACCTCCTCAAAGCCACCTTCCTCCTCTGACTCCTCTTCTTCAGACTCCTCTCTCTGCGTTGCCGCAGGTCCAGCAATCAACGACGACAAGGCTGCTTCTGGTGGTGATGGTGACCACAACTCTTCCTCTTCATGCTCATCTATGGCCAGATCCAACACTCTTCACAGGGCACGCTCCAGAAAAAATGCATATGGGATGAGGTCAATGATGTTGCCTTGGGTTTGACTGACCAGGTTTGTCACCTCCGCAAAAGGACGCATGAGCCTTCAGCCATTGTGCATGAGCTTTCAGTAACGCGGCCAAAAAATACCCAGCTCCGCAGAAGCTGTCCTTTTTTTTTTTAATTAAAAAAATCTGTTCTTACCAGTTTAATCTCTGTTTTGTCCCCTATCTGGGGCTGGTGTATGGAATAGATTTTAGGAACCGGGAGATGGAAAAATATGCTTGGTCGGTCCTCTTACTTCCAATTTGGGGCACTGCGCATGCGCCGTGCAATGTACTGTGCTACCCGATCTGAGTGGTATGTTAAGTAGTACTGTTCTTATCAGTTTAATCCCTGTAACGTCCCCTATCAGGGGACGTGTATCAAATAGATTTTAGACAACCGAAAAGAGTTGTCAATAGTTGACACACTCATGACATAAATTGTATTCCTCTATGCGTCAATCTTGGTGTAGTGATGACTGTGCTCGAGCGCACGTTTTGGAGATTGCAGGCGATGGCGGTTTTTCAAAGCCTATGGTCGTGCTGAGGTCGTTCAGTGACAGTTAAGTGATCCAGAAAACAATGATTCTGCAGTGTGGGCCCATTGTTAGCCTAGTAGGCTTTAATGATCACCTTAGATGATCATAAAGAAAATTAATGTTTTTTCTATGCAAAATTATCCAGCCGATCGCTTTTGGTCTGATCACAATGAAGCAGCGACCTTATCATCTGGGGTGTGCCAACATTGCCATTGCCAACACACTCATAGAGGTGATCGCTTCATTGTGATATGCAAGCCCCTTCACCACAACAAGGTAACGATCACGAAGGGGAATTGACACATGTATGTGCCTTTTCTTTTTTTTTTTTTGCAGCCACAGTGCAGCACCAGAGGCCAGAAAAATTAGGCATGTACACATGCCTGAAAAATCTGGTATTGTTGCAGCCGCTGCTGTAGCAGCGGCCGGAAAAATTTATGTTTTCCAGGCAGAAAGTGCACTAAAACATTGCGGCTTGAACCCTAGTTGGTGGCGGAGAAGTCACGCAAGTCATCCGGCATGCAGAGATAAAATACAGCAGCGTGGGGACCATTTTAGCCCAAGGCAGCTCATCTCATCAGGCCTTTTTTAGTCAAATGTATTGCCCCCTGCCAGTCCCTTCGGATCCATGCCTCATTTATCTTAATAAAGGTGAGGTAATCTAGACTTCTTTGACCTAGGCAACTTCTCTTCTCAGTGACAATGCCTCCTGCTGTACTGAAGGTCCTTTCTGACAGGACACTTGAAGCGGGGCAGGCCAGAAGTTCTATCGCAAATTGGGATAGCTCAGGCCACAGGTCAAGCCTGCACACCCAGTAGTCAAGGGGTTCATCGCTCCTCAGAGTGTCGATATCTGCAGTTAAGGCGAGGTAGTCTGCTACCTGTCGGTCGAGTCGTTCTCTGAGGGTGGACCCCGAAGGGCTGTGGCGATGCGTAGCACTTTAAAAGCTCTGCATGTCCTCCATCAACAACACGTCTGTAAAGCGTCCAGGGCACGCTCCAGGAAGAAAACAAATGGGATGATGTCGCTGATGGTGCCTTTGGTGCGACTGACTAGGTTTGTCACCTCCTCAAAAGGACGCATGAGCCTACAGGCATTGCGCATGAGCGTCCAGTAACGTGGGAAAAAAATACCCAGCTCTGCAGACGCTGTCCTAGCACCCTGGTCATACAAGTAGTAGGCAATTAAAGAGTGCCGTGTTTGTGTGAGGGGAGGCGGGGCTTTAATTATTTAAACCTGGCTCTCCTGCCCCCACTTGTCGGTTCGAATGCTTTCGAATCGGCTCGTGGGTTGGTGCCAGAGAAGTGCGTGCGTCACTGGAGAATCGGGTGGTCGGCTGCGTCGGGCTCGTCGCTTCGGTGATTAGGTAGGCAGGGTGGCTGCACACCCGTCTTGCTATGTATAACATGGGGCGCTGCCGAGCGTGCCGCCGGGCCCCAGCCGCGCTGGCGACTGCCCGCACTCCCGATCGCTTCCGGCACCCCGCTCCAGGCACCCCGATACAGGCACCCCGATCCGCTCCAGGCCCTGCGCCAAGCACCCCTGCTCCCACGTGCAGCGTCCCCCAGGCGGGCACCCCTCATCTGTGGCTCAGCAGCGACGGGTCACACGTCCTTCACATACCCAGAGCAGCGGTCACGCCGGCCGTCGGCTCCTCAGTGCAGCTCACTGGCTTGCTGCGCTCCAGCAGGCCCTGGCTTGATAGAGGGCGACACCTACAGGCCCATACTGGTACTGCAGTCCAGGTACAGGGCTCCTTGCTCAGGCACAGTGGCTAGGTACTAAGGCAGGACAAAAAAAAAAAAAAAAAAAAAAAAAAAAATATTATATATTTGGGATATGTTTTAAGGATCAAATATAAAGAGTGCTCCAAAAAGGGGGGCTGACCACGTCACTTTGCGCACGCAGCCGGGCCGCCCGCTAGCCCATACGGCGAGTCAGGGGGTTGGTTCGGGCGCAGTCGCAATAATCCGGTGGACAGCAAAGGAGCGGTGGCAGGAGTGAAGGGTCACCCAGTCACCGTGCGCTCACTCACATGTCTGTCCTTGTTTATTCAGGTCCACAGGTGGTTGGCTAACTTACGATACTGTGGGGTTTGTGGCTGTCATGGCCGCCAGGTGAGTCGGTGGTGGTGCAGGCGTGGGCCAACCCCCTCCTTTTCTCCTGCATAGGCTTCGGGGACGGTGGATGGCGGACTATTATGGCCAGGCCTCTGGCGCATCTCTTACAGGGTGGCGCCTACAGTCGTGGCCTTTGGTGGGGGGGGGGAGAAAAAATAAATAAATAAATAAAAAAAAAATATATAAAAAAAATGGTATAGATAGGAATGTTGCTTTGCCAGGTCTGTCACGACTACAGACTCCTTATAAAGCCCTGCCACGACTGCAGGCATCAGTCTGTCACGACTACAGACCCGCTCTAAAGCCCTGCCACGACTGCAGGCAACAGTCTGTCACGACTACAGACCCGTTATAAAGCCCTGCCACGATTGCAGGCATCAGTCTGTCACGACTACAGACTCGTTATAAAGTCCTGCCACGACTGCAGGCATCAGTCTGTCACGACTACAGACCCGTTATAAAGCCCTGCCACGACTGCAGGCATCAGTCTGTCACGACTACAGACCCGCTCTAAAGCCCTGCCACGACTGCAGGCACAAATCCGTTATGACTACAGACTCGTTATAAAGCCCTGCCACGACTGCAGGCATTAGTCTGTCACGACTACAGACTCGTTTTAAAGCCCTGCCACGACTGCAGGCATTAGTCTCATGTCAACAGACTCGTGAGGTAATACTACCACGTCTACAGGCGATGGTCCGTTACCGCTACTCCCGAGGTAGGGTCCCCTCACGACTACAGGGGCCAGTCGGTCACATCCACAGACTCGGTCGCACTCCCGTTGACTACAGGCACTGGGGGGGCATCTACAGGTAGTTGCGTCACGTCTACGCACGCGGGTCAGCCACGGCCTGGGGGGTCAGCCTTCTCGGTCACAGGTAGGTCCGGTCAGACCTCAGTCTCCCAGCGGGTTCCAGTCACAATAACCAGCCCCTAGGGGGGGCACTCCCGCGCCGGCGCATAATGCCAGGGAGCTATGTGGCTCCCCACGCGGCACACGATTCAAACCGGCGAGGGCCGGGGCTCACGGTAAAGGAAGGGCTCCCTCTGATCCGGTGCACATCGCCAGGGAGCGGCGCTGCTCCCCACGTGGTACGAGTGTCCAGCCGGCGGTGGGTCGGCCCTGGCTGAGGGGGGGGGCTCCCCCGCACTGGTGCACTCTGCCAGGGAGCAGCGTGAGCTCCCCACGCGGCTGGGGGTAAAGGTGCTGGACACCGTTTCCCCGCTCCTCATCTTCAATAAAGTCTGGCACGGGCCGCCGTGCCGTTAGGTAGGCAGGGATCGGGGGAAGGAGTAGCAGGCTCGGTCAGGGGGAGCAGATCATAGGCGGTGGCTGGCTTCCTGCTGCCGGCCGTACAGAAGGTTCCAAGGGGTCATTTAGGCACAGGATGTTAGTTAGTCCGTGCAGGTGACCTGCGTTATACCATGCTCTTCATGCTCGTACTCAGAGCTGTGCCCATACTGGAGCTGCGTAAGTGGTTTATAGTTTAAAAAAATAAATAAAAATTCAAACCACAATTAGAGTCTTTCACGCATGGCTTCTCCGTTTTAGGTGTACACATGTGACTCCACCATTAGAGTCTCTCACACATGGCTTCTCCGTTTTAGGTTTACACATATAGTCCGCCATTAGAGTCTTTCACGCATGGCTTCTCCATTTAGGTTACACATATGACTCCGCCATTAGAGTCTCTCATGCATGGCTTCTCCGTTTTAGGTGCACACATATGACTCCACCATTAGAGTCTCTCACGCATGGCTTCTCCGTTTTAGGTTTACACATACGACTCCTCTATTAGAGTCTCTCACGCATGGCTTCTCCGTTTTAGGTTTACACATATGACTCCGCCGTAAGAGGCTCTCACGCATGGCTTCTCCGTGTTAGTTTTACACATATGACTCCGCCGTAAGAGGCTCTCATGCATGGCTTCTCCGTTTTAGGTTTACACATATGACTCCGCCATTAGAGTCTCTCACGCATGGCTTCTCCGTTTTAGGTTTACACATATGACTCCACCATTAGAGTCTCTCACGCATGGCTTCTCCGTTTAGGTTACACATATGACTCCGCCATTAGAGTCTCTCACGCATGGCTTCTCCGTTTTAGGTTTACGCATATGACTCTGCCATTAGAGTCTCTCACGCATGGCTTCTCCGTTTTAGTTACACATATGACTCCGCCATCTGAGTCTCACGCATGGCTTCTCCGTTTTAGTTTTACACATATGACTCCGCCATTAGTCTCTCGCGCATAGCTCCGCCATTAGTCTATCGCGCATGGCTTCTCTGCTTTAGGTTTACACAGATGACTCTGGCATTAGAGTCTCTCACGCACGACTTCTCCGTTTAGGTTTACACATATGACTCCGCCATTAGTCTCTCATGCATGGCTTCTCCGTTTAGGTTACACATATGACTCTGCCATTAGAGTCTCTCCCGCATGGCTTCTCAGTTTTAGGTTTACACATATGACTCTGCCATTAGAGTCTCACGCATGGCTTCTCCGTTAAAAAAAAAAAAAAAAAAAAAAAAATTTCCACTTTTTCTTTCAGGTTTGTCCAGGGGCAGATCGGTTGCCAATGCCAATTCCTCACCAGGCCCAGCTGCGCTGGGACTAGTCTCTCATCTCACCATAGCTAACAGACTGATGGCCAATTCCTTGGCCAGTAATACCCTGAGGGCTTACAAGACAGCTTGGCGCCTGTTTCAGAAATATGAACACCTACCCGGCTGCTGGCCGGGGGGACTATCACTCACCTATTGGGCTTCGTCAGGTTTTTTGCCACTCTCAATTAAACCTGTCCTATAGCACTGTTAACTATACCTGGCAGGTATTCAGCACATTCGGGTTTAGTTAACAGGTTCAGGGGTCGATCCTCTCTCGATCACAGGACATTCCTTCCACAGGGGCGCAGCAGCTGCGGCGTCCATGCATAAGGTACCAGTACATGTAATCAAACGGTTGGGTCGTTGGAGTTCCGCGTGTTCCATGCGTTATATCCCGGATCCTTAATACAAAATGTCACTGGCTTTCCGAGTTTTGGTTTTGTAGTTTCTGTTATCAAAGTCTTTCAAAACTCCTATGCATGGTTCTTTTGGCCCCTTTAGGCTACCCTTCGATAAGCAGTTCCGGCATAACTCTGCTGCTTCTAGGTAGGGGGGGGGGAATATAGGCTTAGGTAGGGGACCCTCTCGTAATGAGCCGATCCGAGCACAAGTGGTAGGCAATTAAAGAGTGCCGTGTTTGTGTGAGGGGAGGCGGGGCTTTAATTATTTAAACCTGGCTCTCCTGCCCCCACTTGTCGGTTCGAATGCTTTCGACCCACCCAGAAGCCCTCCCTTCTTCTCAGGACTCATCATTGGTGTGGCCCCCTTTAGGCTACCCTTCGATAAGCAGTTCCGGCATAACTCTGCTGCTTCTAGGTAGGGGGGGGGGAATATAGGCTTAGGTAGGGGACCCTCTCGTAATGAGCCGATCCGAGCACAAATACTTGTTGATGGCTTTTTCTTGTTGGAGCAGGTGGTCGAACATTAGGAGTGTTGAGTTCCAACATGTCGGGCTGTCGCAAATCAAGCGCCTCACTGGCATGTTGTTTCGCCGCTGAATATCTGAAAAGTGCGCCATGGCCGTGTAGGAACGCCAGAAATGGCCACACACCTTCCTGGCCTGCTTGAGGACGTCCTGTAAGCCTGGCTACTTATGCACAAAGCGTTGTACGATCAGATTACACACATGTGCCATGCACGGCACATGTGTCAACTTGCCCAAATTCAATGCCGCCAACAAATTGCTTCCATTGTCACACACCACTTTGCCAATCTCCAGTTGGTGCGGAGTCAGCGGTGTCACCAACTCCTCTGCAGAGCCACTCATTCCATGTTTGGCAGCCGTCAGCAGGTTTACCCAATGCGCAGTGTACGTGATATACCTGCATACCTGCCCTGACCGTGCTTTGCAAACCAGGTATCAGTGGTCAGATGGACCCTTGCCCCAACACTGTGTACCAGACATGCCATAACTTTCTTTTCCACAATAGAGTACAGGTTGGGGATTGCCTTTTGTTAAAAAAAATTTGGACGGGTACCTTCCACTGCGGTGTCCCAATAGCTACAAAGGCCTCAGACTCCACCAGCTTATATGGTAAAAGCTGGCGGGCTAAGAGTTCCGACAAGCCAGCTGTCAGACGCCGGGCAAGGGGGTGACTCTGTGACATTGGCTTCTTATGCTCAAACATTTCCTTGACAGACCCCTGACTGTGGGCAGATGAGCAGGAACTGCTCAAGGCGAGAGGCGGAGTGGCGTCTGGTTGAGAGGGGGCAAGGAGGACAGCAGTGGTTGACGTGGCTGAAGATGCTGTACCAGGAGGAGGATGGTGGCTTTGAGTTTGTGTGCTGCTTGTACTCGTCATCATGTGAGATAATATGCCTTCGCAAAGCAGTTGTACCTAGGTGGGTGTTGGACTTCCCACGACTCAGTTTCTTTTGGCACAGGTTGCAAATGGCATCGCTGTTGTCAGAGGCAGACACACAAAAAAAATGCCACACTGCTGAGCTTTGCAATGACGGCATTCTGGTGGTGGCAACAGCATGCGTTGATTGGCGTGCTGTCTGGCTGACCCCGGGTGCCGATACATGCTGTCTGACTGTGCCACTAGCTCCTTGCGACGACCTCCTCCTGCTTCCAACTCGTCTCTTCCTCCTCTCTGTCTCCCCGTCTGAACTTTTCCCTGTTCTTCTTCTCTTCAAGTGGGCACCCACGTGACATCCACGGACACATCGCCATCATCAACCGCTTCACTTGTATCTGACAACTCAGCAAAGGAAGCAGCAGCGGGTACAACATCATCATCATCACACCGTACGTCCATGTGTGTAATGCTTCCTGACTGAGACATATCCCTGTTATCTACATCCTCTGGCAATAATGGTTGCGCATCACTCATTTCTTCCAAATGATGTGTAAATAACTCCTCTGACAGATCAAGTGAAGCGGCTGTGGTGCTAGTGTTGGTGGTGGCGGCAGGCGGGCGAGTGGTAACTTGAGAGGTGCCTGAAGCTGAGCTGGAGGAGGATGGTGCGTCAAGGTTCAGAGCGGAAGCTGTAGAAGATTGGATGTCCTGTGTTAGTTGACTGGCTATGTCCTCAGAACTTTTCGAGTTCAGGGTACGTGGCCTCTGAACACTGGGCATTATTCTAGGGCCAAAGGAAATCACAGCACCAAGACCACGATGGCACCTGCGGGGTGGCCTGCCTCTGCCTGTCATTTTTTTTCCGATTAGTGGTACTATGCGAGCAAGCTACTGTGACACCAGATATGAGTGGTGGCATTGGGCACTGGCAGTAGTGGGCACAGTACACGCTGTGGGCCTGACACACGCTGGCAGGCAACTGAAATTATATTACAATGAAAAAAGTGTTTTACTGTTTTAAATGCAAGCTACTGTAACACCAGATATGAGTGGTGGCACTGGCAGTAGTGGGCACAGTACACGCTGTGGGCCTGACACACACGCTGGCAGGCAACAGCAATTATATTACAGTGAAAAAATAGTTTTACTGTTTTAAATGCAAGCTACTGTGACACCAGATATGAGTGGTGGCACTGGGCACTGGCAGTGGTGGGCACAGTGTGTCACGCTGTGGGCCTGACACACACGCTGGCAGGCAACTGCAATTATATTACAGAGAGAAAAAAAAGCAGACTGATGTACTAGCCCTAAAAAGGGCTTTTTGGGGTGCTGTCAGGACGCTGTCCTTACAGCAGATCAGATGAGTCTTTGAGGAATGAAGTGGACACTGAATACACTGGCCTAGCTATCGATTTCCCTATTAAATCAGCAGCAGCTGCACTGTCCCTGCTCTCACTAACACTGCAGCTTCCGAATGAATCTAAGATGGATGCTGTCCTTGCTTTTGATAGGAGGTGGGAGGGTCTGGGAGGGAGGGTATGCTGCTGGAATGTGTCTGCTGACTGTGAGGTACAGGGTCAAAGTTTGCTCAATGATGACGTATAGGGGGCAGACCGAACATCGCATATGTTCACCCGCCGTGGCGAACGTGAACAAGCAATGTTCGCCGGGAACTGTTCGACGGCGAATAGTTCGGGACATCTCTATTTTTGGCAATACCCTCTATCAGTGTGCAATTTAAGCTTGCAATACTGCAATAATTTTCTGGGTTTTAAACACCCTTTTTGGGCAAAATACAAAATTTTACAGCCCTTGCTGCATCTGTCATTGTGAAATATAAGCATTATATACTGCTGTCATCTTCTGTTATTAAAAAAAAAAAAAAAACATTTTGGGAAAAATACTACATTTGCAGCCTTTGCTGCATCTGTCAGTGTGAAATACATGCATTAGATACTGCTGTTATCTTCTGTTATAAAAAGAAAAACCCATTTTGGGAAAAATACTACATTTGCTGCCTTTTCTGCATCTGTCAGTGTGAAATACACGTGTTAGATACTGCTGTTATCTTCTGTTATTAAAAAAACACCCATTTTGGGAAAAATACAAAAATTTGCAGCCTTTGCTGTTTCTGTCAGTGTGAAATACACGCATTAGATACTGCTGTTATCCTTCTGTTATAAAAAAACAACAACACCCATTTTGGGAAAAATACTAAATTTGCAGCCTTTGCTGGATCTATCAGTGTGAAATACACGCGTTAGATACTGCTGTTATCTTCTGTTATTAAATAAAACACCCATTTTGGGAAAATTACTACATTTGCAGCCTTTGCTGCTTCTGTCAGTGTGAAATACACGCGTTAGATACTGCTGTTATCTTCTGTTAATAAAAAAAACACCCATTATGATTTTGGTATGGGAAAATACAAAATTTGCACAGAATGAGGAGAGCGTTGAATAAGGGACAAGGCCCCGGTCGTGGTGCTGCTGGTGGAGCTCCTGCTGCAGGAAGAGGACGTGGTCGATCTGTGCCAGCTACACGCACAAGTGAAACACCTTCCTCAGGTGCGAGTAGGCGACAGAACCTTCAGCATTATTTGGTCGGGTCTAATGCAGCTCTACGAATGGTGAGGCCAGAACAAGTACAGGCGATAGCGCACTGCAGCACGTCTCGGATGATGACGAAACATAGGAGCCAACTACTGTGGCTTTCTGCAGTGTGCAGACAGACATGGAGGGCAGGGGTGAAGACTGGGTGGAAGATGATGTTGAGGACGATGAGGTCCTCGACCCCACATAGAATCAAGGTCATGCGAGTGACCTGTGTAGTTCGGAGGAAGAGGCGGTGGTCGCACAGAGCCACCAACACAGCAGAAGAGGGAGCAGGGTACAAAAGCAGAGCGGCCGTCCACTAGACAGTACGCCTGCTACTGCCCAACGCAGCAAGGGACGAGCACACCAAATCCAGCTCCAAGGAGTTCCCTGGCGTGGCAGTCGTTCAGACAATGTGCTGACAACAAGACACGAGCCTGAAGCGAGGCATAAACGTTCTCAACCTGAGCACAACCTGCATGGCCAGGCATCTAAGTGCAAAGCACGACCTACAGTGGAGTAGACACCTCAAAAACAAAGAAAGGTCTCTGGCTCCTCCTGCTTCCTCTTCTGCTGCAGTCTCGGCCTCTTCATCCACCTCTGGAGTGACCGTTTCACCTGCCAACCCGCAAACAGAGGATCTGCCAGCAACACCACCACCTGGGTAACAAAGCATCTCCACAATTTCCCACGGAAGCGTTCAGCTCTCCATCTCCAAAATACTGGAGCCGAAGAGGAAGTACCCCCCTACCCACCCGCGATCCCTGGCCCTGAATGCCATAATTTCAAAATTACTGGCCTTTGAAATGCTGTCATTCCGTCTGGTGGAGACAGAGAGTTTTAAAAGCCTTATAGCGGTGGCTGCCCCACAGTATGTTGTTCCCAGTCTCCACTACTTTTCCAGGCGAGTCATCCCTTCCCTGCACAAACAAGTGGGGGACAAAATCAGGTGTGCACTGCTCAACGCCATCTGTGGCAAGCTCCACCTAACTATGGATACGTGGACCAGTAAGCACGGTCAGGGATGTTATATCTCCCTAACAGTACACTGGGTAAATACAGTGGCGGCTGGGCCTGAAGCGGATAGCAGTTTGGCGCATGTCCTTCCACCACAGAGGATTGCAGGGTGCTTCAGTTTGCCTCCTGTTGCTTCCTCCTCCTACTCCGCTTCCTCATCCTCTACTGCCTCCTTATCCGGTCAGCGTAACACCTTCACCACCAACTTCAGCACAGCCAGGGGTAAACGACAGCAAGCAGTTTTAAAACTTATCTGTTAGGGGGATAAACCCCACACCGCGCAGGAGCTGTGGACGGGCATGGAACAACAGACCAATGAGTGGTTGGTGCCAGTGAGCCTCAAGCCCGGCCTTGTGGTGTGCGATAATGGGCGAAATCTCGTAGCAGCTCTGGGACTAGCCGGTTTGACGCACATCCCTTGCCTGGTGTATGTACTGAATTTAGTGTTGCAGAGGTTCCTTAAAAATTACCCCGATATGTCAGAGATGCTGCAGAAAGTGCGGGCCGTCTGTGCGCGCTTTCGGTGTTCTCACCCTGCTGCACCCTGCCTGTCTGCACTGCAGCGTAACTTTGGCCTTCCCGCTCACCGCCTCATATGTGACATGCCCACAAGGTAGAACTCCACCTTGCACATGTTGGCCAGACTGGCGATAGTGGAGTTTCAGCTGCAGCACACACGGGTGAGTTGCTCTGCGAATCAGCACCACTTTACCACCAATGACTAGGCCTCCATGCGAGACCTGTGTTCCTGTTGCGCTGTTTCGAGTACTCCACCAACATGGCCAGTGACGTTCTCAGCGTTACTATCCCATTTCTATGCCTCCTTAAAAAAATGCTTCTGGCGATGATGGAAGAGGATGTGGCACAGGAGGAGGAGGAGGGATCATTCCATAGGGTTTCTGGCCAGTCATTCACAAGTGGCTCCGAGGGTGGGTTCCTGCACCCACAAACGCCAGGTACACAATTGTTCAGCCAGGGCACAGTTCTGGAGGATGATGAGGAGATGGAGGAGGAGGCACCATGTTCACAGCAGGGTGGCACCCAAACCAGCTCATGGCCATTACTGGTGCATGGCTGGGGGATACAGAGGACACAGACTATACACCTCCCACAGAGGACAGCTTGTCATTGCCTCTGGGCAGCCTAGCACACATGAGCGATTACATGCTGCAGTGTCTCCGCAACTACCGCTGAGTTGCCCACATTCTAACTTGTGCTGATTACTGGGTGGCCACGCTGCTGGATCCCTTTTACAAGGACAACGTACCATCCTTAATTCCGCCACTGGAGCGTGATCGTAAGATGCACGAGTACAAGCGCACGATGGTAGACACCTTGCTGGTGGCATTCCCACCTGACAGCGGGGGCACAGTGGAAGCACAAGGCGAAGGCAGAGGAGGAGGAAGAGGTCGTCAACGCAGCTGGGGAACCACCAGCACCTCAGAAGGCAGGGTTAGCATGGCCAAAATGTGGAAAAGATTTGTCAGCACGCCACAACAACCAGCACCACCAGCTGATATGGAACGTCTTAGCAGGAGGCAGCAATTCAGCAACATGGTGGAGCAGTATGTGTGCACACGCCTACATGTACTGAATGACGGGTCTGCCCCCTTCAACTTCTGGGTTTCCTAATTGGGCACATGGCCTGAGCTTGCCCTTTACGCCTTGGAGGTGCTGGCCTGCCCTGCAGCCAGTGTATTATCTGAACGTGTGTTTAGCAGAACAGGGGGCGTTATCACAGTCAAGCGCAGCCGCCTGTCCACAGCCAATGTGGACAAGCTCATGTTTATTAAAATGAACCAGGCATGGATCCCACAGGACTTGTCCGTACCTTTTGCAGAATAGACGTGTATGCCTGCCTTACCCAGCCATTGTTATACTACAGCGAAATTGCTCATTGTTGTATTTTTGATATTTCCCACTCTTTTGGGGTGTACCCTAATAAAAAAAAAAAATGTAAACCAAAAACCAGTGTTGGCTACCTCGTCCTCCTCCACCTACACCGCTACGTCCACCGCCTCCTCAACCTCATACTCCATATGGTACGTATTTTATTTTATGTCATTTCACTAATTTGTCTCTTACATTTTCGGGTGAAATTTACCAATTTTTTGCTGTGATATACCCCTGCTCTACCTTGTAGACAGGTAAACAAATTTCAGTAATTTGTCTGTTACATTCTTGGTTGACATTTTACCATTTTTGCAGTGAATAAACCCCTGCTCTGCATAGGTGACAGGGACTGAAATTTTTAAAAATCATCTGTTCCATTGGTGGGTGACATTAACCCATCTCTGGCGATAAAAAACCCTTGCTCTTCAAAGGTGACAGGGACTTAAATTTCTAAAATTCTCTTTTATTCAATCCTTCTACTTTAATAATTTGTCCCACATTTCAGCTTGATCACATTGCAGCCATTGACCTCCCTTGGATGTGGTCTCCCTTTCTCACTCTCCCTGTCCGGCGTGGAACCCTGATTCGCCACTAAATGTGATCAACATGGTAGGTGCAGAAAAGAACATCGAAAGTTGATAGATCAAATATCCAATTGGATCGTGGACATCATGGGGACGTGCGACATGGTGGAGCAGTATGTGTGGACACGCCTACACATACTGACTGATGGGTCTGCTTCCTTCAATTTCTGGGTCTCCAAATTGGGCATTTGGCCTGAGCTTGCCCTTTACGCCTTGGAGGTGATGGCCTGCCCTGCAGCCAGTGTGTTGTTTGAAAGTTTGTTTAGCACGGCTGGAGGGGGTTATCACAGGTTATATTTCCCAATGTTTTGGGGTGTACCCTAATTTAAACAATAAAAAATAAAACCAAAAAGCAGTGTAGGCTACCTCCTCATCCTCCTTTGCCTCCTCCACCTCCTACTCCATATGAACCTCATCCTCCAAGATCAAGATTGTTATTTTAAGTCATTTCCCTATCCACATTTGTTTGCAGAGCACTTGCCATGCTCTTAACCACATTTTGATGCCATTTGCAGCCCTCTTGTCCTTTCCATTACTTTTTACAGCCATTTTCGTGCTCAAAAGTTTGGGTCCCCATTGACTTCAATGAAGTTCGGGTCAAGTTTGGGTCCCGAACTCAAACTATTTTGTGACGTTTGGCCGAACCCGTCAAACCCGAATATCCAAGTGTCCGCTCAACTCTACTCGAAAGTCTTGCCCCCTCATCATGACTACTATTGCACCATTGAACTTGTGCCAAGTGTAAAACTTACTAGTTGCTGAATTTTTAATCATTTCAGAACTGAAAGACAGCCTATGAAGGATTATATTCAGGATAACCTGGAAAAAGGGCATATTTAACCATCTGTTTTTCCCGTAGGTGCAGGTTTATTCTTTGTGAATAAAAAAGTCAATAGTTTGCGCCCCTGTATTGATTACAGGGAACTTAATAAAATCATATTCGAAACCAGTACCCTCTTCCTTTCATTTCTGATCTGTTTAATTAAATTGTTAGGAACCAGTGGTTCAATAAAATTTAACTCAGAGGAGCCTACAATTTGATCAGAATACGGAAGGGGGATGAATGAAAGACAGCATTTAATACCCCCCCCCCCGAAGGGCATTTTGAATATCTAGTGATGCCCTTTGGGCTATGTAATTCCCCCATATGTGTTCCAAAACCTTGTTAATGATATCTGGGACTTGTTCTATATCTGGACAATATTTAGTTTTTTTCCCTGGATTGATCATTTTATGTTATACATGTGAAGAACGTTCTTCAAAAATCGAGGAAGGATAATTTGTTTGCAAATATGAGTAAATGTGAGTTCGGAGTCAGAGAAGTCTCCTTCCTGGGTTATAACCTATCACCACTTAATTTCTGTGTGGTTCATGCTAAAGTGTGAGCCATAGTTGATTGGGCCAGTCCTACCTCTCTCAAGGCCTTTCCACAATTCCTCAGGTTTGCAAATTATTATAGGAAATTCATTACAAAAGTTTTCAGTTATTTTCAAACCTTTGACTGACTTAACCAGGAATGGGGCGGATCTTTTCCACTGGTCTTCTGAATCTCTGTCTGCCTTTGATGCACTTAAATTCAGGTACCTGTACTCATTCAAACCTTTCATTGTTCAGGTGGATGCTTCTGAGGTAGGAGTAGGTGCCATTGTATCAGATAGAGGTGTCCAGTTTGTCTTGAGATTCTGGAGAGAATTTAGCAACAAGATAGGGATCAACTTTCCTTCTCATCTGTGTTCCATTCTCAGACAAATGGACATGCTCAATGGGTCAAAAAGGTTTTGGAGCACTTTTTGAGATGCTTTGTTTCTGACTGTCAGAATGAGTGGAAGAGGTTTTTGCCCCTAGCAGAGTTTTGTATTAACAACCATGTCTGCTCCTCTAGTGGCATCTCACCTTTTTATTGTAATTATGGATTTAATCCACCGTTTCCTTCAGTCTCTGGGTCAAATTCTATTAAACCTGCGGTGGATGCTATCGTAAATGATCTGTGCACAGTCTGGGCCCAAGCTTGCAAGAGCCTTGACCGGCGTATTGTCGAGTCGCTTACCTCTTAAACTCCACTCCCCCTCCCAATAATGACAGACTCAGCAAGTGGATTATATGGCCACAGCAGCCTTTTATTAATAACATAAATACAAATAAATATCATAAATACATAACTTAACCCTTGGCCTTCCCACCTGAAGGCCCCGCCCTAAAACCTTACCAAGAACCCATGAATGCCAACACGGGGAGGGTCCTTGAAGCCCCATAAATGACGGATAACTGGCCTCGCCCTCAGTTAAATTACCTCTAGCCGATGAACGCCAGCTCAGAGGCAGGAACCGGTAACCAAGGGCAACCAACTTGGGCCGCTACCCGCCATATCACACCTTAAACCAGTACCTGGGGAGTCCAGAGCCTCCTTTGGCTCCCTCCCCACCACGCCAGAGCCACCATAACCACCAACTCCAAGGACCCCCCACCGCCCACGACTCAAGAAGGTGAACACCTCACCTACTTGTGTCCCGCCACACCCGCAGCGCTAATTCAATGCCGTCCTGCAAATCGGAACACCAGAGATCAATCCCCACCCCGTTCAAGTGCACCACATCTCTCCTCCAAAACGCCCCCACACCGGGCTCCAGCTCCCTATGCCTAACAACAATGCCACCGTTACGTGCCACAAACCTACCAACTGCCCTGTTAACCTTGATTCGCGCCTTATTCAACCGCTCCACAGACCTCGCCTCTCTCCAATGCTGGCGCGGCACCATATCCGACCAAACCGTCACCAGTCGCGGATATTGCGCCCACAAACGTAGCAAGTCAAACTTAATGTCCCTCGCTAACTCCCTGAAGGGGCGTGCCCCCAAATCATTCCCCCCGACATGCAACACCAAAACATTAGGAGGCCTATCCAACCGTGCGAATCTGTAAAACTCAGGAAGAACCCGACTCCACAGCATCCCACGCATCCCAATCCAACGAATTACCGCCACCTCTCTCGAAATCGACAACTGCCGCCCGTCCGGCCTGACTACCGCTCGCAACGCTCCCCAGAACACGTAGGAGTGCCCCATAATCCAAACCAAGCACGGTGGAACACCTACAAGAGACAAAGAAAAACGTCAACCAAACACTGCCATCCACCCCCAGCCCCCTTTCCCGCAAGTTCCTCACACCCATGCGGGCCTCACATATGACCGAAATCGAATAGACTCCCAACGGCCAATACGCCGAATAACGTCATCGCCCAACCCCCTCCTGGCAGCCTCCGTGGCCGCCCCGATCCGAAAAGAATGTCCCCCATACAAAGAGGGATCCTTACCCAAGCCCGACAAGCATGATCGCAGAACTGCTATAAACTGGAAACGAGAAAGATAAGACCCGTCCCCATGAACTAATAAAGGGCCCGCTCCCCCTGTCCCATCCCGTCCCCAAAACTCCCTGAGGCATCGAACCGGGCACGCGACCGAACCCTCTACTTGGAACAACACTACCCTACAACCCCGACCCAGCTGGTCCGTTTTTGACCGTCTAATGCAGAATTCCAAACGGTCATCAAATAATTCCACATCCTGCCCACAAAGGCCTCCCGCCCGCCCCCTACTTGGACTAACCAACTCTCCGATCCTCAAGGCCCCAAAAAAGGCGAGCGAAAAAGCCAACCTAAACAGCCCAACCTCCCATTCCGAAATACAAACCCCTTCCAACTGACCCAACAGATCCACCAACAAACTAAAAGAAATCGGACGGCGACTATCCACATCGGATGCACGCCTCCTCCAACCACGCAAAGCTTGCGCAACCCAAAAAGACTTCGACACATCCACCACCCCCCGGCTCCGACAACCAAAGGCCACACCCGCCATAAACTTGACCACCCTGGAATACGACCACCCCTCCTCCCGACAGTGCCCCACCCAAAGCAACATCAACGCGCTATCCTCCAACCCACAACCCTGCAACCGCCGCCTCCAGGCCTCCCACAGGGCCCACGCCCGTTCATACGCCGCCCAGGTTCCCGCCGCCAAAGAACCCCTCACCAGATCCTCAACCGACCGAACGGCAGATTCCACATTTCCGGCGGAAAGCTGGTCCCCTCCGTCTCCGCCTCCGGTGCCAAAGCGCGAAAACGATCCCACTGGAAACGAGACAAAGCATCCGCAATTGAGTTACTAACCCCCGGTACATGAGACGCCACCACCCACGCGTTTAAAGACAGGCAACCCAACGTCAAATACTGAAGCAACCGCACAACCGGTGGCGACGAAGCTGAATTGCGATTAATGGCCTCCACCACCCCCATATTATCGCAATGAAAACAGACCTTCCGATCCCGAAAGATTCCACCCCAAATGGACACTGCCACCACAATGGGGAAAAGTTCCAACAACACCAAGTTTGTCAACAAGCCCTCCTCCTTCCATACATCCGGCCATTCCCCCACACACCAACGGCCCCCCAGATACGCCCCAAAACCCCGGCCCCCAGCCGCATCCGTAAACAAATCCAAATCTGCTGCCGACACTCCGTCCGCCATCCACAAGGACCGCCCATTGTACGTTTCCAAAAAAGACGCCCACACCGTCAAGTCATCCTGCAACTCACGGGTAACCCGAACAAAATGGTGGGGAGACCGCACTCCCGCCGTTGCCCTAGCCAATTTCCTACAAAAAATTCGCCCCATGGGCATTATGCGACACGCAAAATTAAGCTTGCCCAATAGGGACTGCAACTCGCGGAGCCGCATTTTCCGTTTTCCGCAAGCCGCAGACACCTCCCGCCGCAAATCCACAAGCTTATCCTCAGGCAACCTGCATTCCATAGCCACCGTGTCAATGACTATCCCCAAAAAACTCAATCGCGTCGTCGGGCCCTCCGTCTTTCCAGACGCCAAAGGAACACCGAAAAGGCGAGACATGGCTTCAAAAGAATGCAACATCACCGAGCAGCCATTAGAACATGGCGGCCCGATAAACAAAAAATCATCCAAATAATGAATGATAGAACCCCAACCTGACCGCTCACGTACCACCCACTCCAAAAAAGTACTGAACTTCTCAAAATAAGCGCACGAAACCGAACAACCCATTGGCAAACACTGGTCAACAAAATACCCCCCATCCCAGAAACACCCCAACAAGTGCTGACACTCCGGGTGCACCGGCAAAAGACGAAATGCCGCCTCAATATCAACCTTGGCCAACAGCGCCCCCTGCCCATACAACCGGACCCAACGAACCGCCTCATCAAACGACGTATATACAACCGAACACAATTCCGGCGCGATCCCATCATTAACGGAGTTCCCTTTTGGGAAAGAAAGGTGATGTATAAGGCGGAATTTATTCTGCTCCCTCTTAGGTACGACCCCCAACGGAGACACCCGCAAATCCTGCATCGGCAATTCCCGAAAGGGCCCTGCCATGCGACCTAACTCCACCTCTTTGCGCAGTTTCTCTGTCACCACTCCAGGAAGTTCCGTCGCAGAACGCAAATTTTTCACCCCCGACCCCCCAACCCCTTCAACATACGGAATCCGAAAACCCTCCCGAAAACCAGCAAGCAAAAATTCCGCCGCCTCCACATCAGGGTATTCATTTAGAAAACGCTCCATCTCTGCCACTCGTATTGGCGTCCGCCCCTTTTCCAGCCGCATCTCCCCCACTCTTACCCCTGCGCCCCCTGAAGCAACGCTGCGCCCCGTGGTTTCCCCCGCAAAAGGAACACTCGTGCTTGAACTTGCACTTGTCCCCGTACTTGCATCCCCCCTCATTGAACGAAAAACAGAGTCCCTTAACTGAGGCCGCCGAGCGCTCCGATTGCCCCGAACCCCCGGCTCCCCCCGGAAAGGGCTGCCCAGCCCTGGCCGGAGTCATAACCCGCATCCACAGGCCAATGTCTTTATGGTCCCAGCGCATACTATGCCTGAACTGCTCGTCATACCTCAACCACCCCAAACCCCCATATACTCGGTACGCCTCGCCTATTGCATCCAGATAACAGAAAAGTGCTGAACAATTATCTGGCGCCTTCTCCCCGATAACACTGGCTAAGATCACAAAAGCCTGTAACCAGTTTGAAAAAGTCTGCGGAATCAAACGAGAACGCCGCTTATCCTCTTCCTCCTTTTTCCTATCATCCCGCCTATCCCGGTCCAAATTAAAGCGCTCCAGGGGAAGCAGCGAAAATAAATCCACGTACTCCCCTTTCCAAATTCTCTCCCTAACCTCCTGCTTCAAGTGCGCCCCCAGCGGCCCCTCAAAGCACACATAAACCTCCCCTTTCGCAGCGTCATCCAAACGCGGCTCCTCACCATCCTTCTCCCTGGCCCCGTCCCTTCCTTTATCGCCCTCCTTATCCGCCACTCCCTGGTGCGCTGCCCCAACCATACCTCCAGCGCCTGAACAGCCCTCCCCAGCACCCGCCCCACCAAGACCCCCGGCCGCACTCACACCCAGCAATCCCGGACGTTGCACCCCCCATGCCGTCAAAGGGGACCCCGCCACCATCCCCGTACCTACCAACCCCGTCACCAAATCACGCAACCCCAACAACAACTCCCCCAACCCACCGGCAACGGACACCCCGGAGACTCCCACCACCCCCGAGGCTCCCCCACTATTAGCAACCACTAAAGAGGAATCCCCGCTTATCTCACCTGGCTGCGCGGACGCTGTGACTCCACCAGCCGGAACGTGAGGCACCGAAACTTGACTGGCGACGAACTCCCGTCCAGACGCCCGCATCTGTTCCGTAACATCTCTGGAATCCGTAGACCCTGCAGCCTGCAAACCTGCAGCTGCGCCACTAGATGTCTCCCTCACAGCACTTGTAGATCCCAAGGCCTGCAGTACCTCAGCCTCGCCACCAGATGTCACCCTCGTCCCGCTTGGAGCTCCAAGAGCCTGCAGATCTGCAGCTCTGCCACCAGATGTCGCCCTTCCTTCATCCTCCAGAGTCGACCTGAAGCCAGCGCTGCGCTGCTCCGGTGAGTAAACAAGCTCAGGGCCACACACAGGACCCCGCCGACCAGCAGATGCAGCCTGCCTTCCTGTCACACGCCGGGCAGAGAGACCAGGGCCCGATCCCCCTGCCGAACCAGCTCCGGATCCCACGCTGCCTGCATCAGAGGAGAGGGGGAGGTCCCGCACCCCCCTCCTAGGGTCCCGCCGTACCACAGGATTCCTCCCAGCACGCGACTACCTGGAAGAACGGGTACTCACCGCAGCGCGTGCTGGAGGGGCCACAGAGGGGCTCCTTAACCGGCGCCGGACCCTCGGGGTCACTTCTGGACTTAGGCGCGCCGGAGGCCTTGTCCTCCGCGGCCGGCTGGAGGGGAGAGCCGAAGCAGTAGCCTCCCCAGACCCCGGGAGCAGATTTTGAACGGTAGCCTGCAGCCATCCAGATCCCCTGCTTTCTGCTGCCGCACGGAGCTGTGCCAGGAGCGCTTCCACCTCGGACATCGTGGGACAGGAACACCAAAAGAGGTACTGCAGCAGCTCAGACACGGGCTGCTGCCACACTGCTGTCCTCACAAAATGGCCCCTTTTCCCGCCCCTGCTAACCCTTTTAACCCCTTAGCCACACCTCCATCCCTTACGTCACTATCCTTCCTCCTTAACCCTTTGTAACCCCGAATCCTCTCCCTCCAAGCCCCAGTCATGCCAGGCCTCCATCCAGCCTTGCAGCCCTGCTTCCGGCCTGCACTGGACAAAGCTCAAAGCATCCAATTTAAACAAGCTAATAAAAAGTGTTCTTTCCTTCAGTACTTTTACTTCGCATTGGAAGAACTCGTCTGGGTTTCTACAAAAAATTTGCATCTCAAAATACCATCTGGTAAAATAAAATCACATCTGTTATAAACCCGGTATCTTTTCACCTTCAATTATCATCCTCGCTCAAGATATGCTGTTTTTCATAAATCATTGCTTAAGAAGTACATTCTTCCTGTTATTCTTTTACCTAAACCTCCTGATCCAGTGGTAATTCTAGACAAGGTTTAGTATGAGATGGAGAAAATGTTTGACTCTGGGAGAGTCCAGGGAGAGTCCAAGGAGAACATTAGTGCCGACTTGGGATGCTCCTCATTTAATAAGAAAGTTTCCTGACAAATTTCACTCAAAACCTGCTCCCATGTTAAGGTTCTGGTGGCCCCTCTCAAGACGGGCTGGGGGGTTATGTTGTAAGCCGTGTACCGGGGTGGGCTCCCCAAGATACAGCGAAGTCACAGACAAGGAAAGCGACACTGACACTAGCTTAATATGCAAGAACAGAAACTTTACTTAGGCAAAAAGTAATAACACAGGCATAACCAAAACAATACAAATACGCATAGAAAACGCTATATCCCAGACCCACAGTCAATGTCCCTGCCTACTGGACAGGCCTAGCCGATGGCAGACACAGCAGAACCTGCAAGTCGTGCTGTGCCGCTACAGAGGACTGACCTAGCCGATGGCGGACACAGCAGAGCCTGTAATGTCAATACTGCGCCGCAGAACAGTCCCGAACAACCTGGCAATAACACAACCCTAACTAGCTATCTAGTTTCAGGACTAGGCTTAGTCTCTGTTTTTCAGACGCCACTAGTGTAAAGCATGGAGTAAATGGGTATACTGACCTTCGTCCGTTCTGGGCCCTAGGATGCCGCTTTCCCGGGATGGCCACCAAGCTCTCAGCAACCGTGCGGCCTTGCTTGATGATGAGGCTTTCTGTCGACACACTGAAACTGGTCTTCCTGGGACAAACTCTTTTTCAAAGAGCTGGATTCAGTAAGGAGACAACAGCTACTCTCCTTCTTTTGAGTGTCCATTCACTGCCGGACATCTGCAAGCCAGGATAGAATCTGATTCAGTCACAATCCTTCCACCATGTCAGATCAACACTTCCTGGTTCACTCACAAGCAGCAGCATGAGTCATCACCTACTTTACATATGCAAATCCCAGAGTGTGCTGGTTGTAGCTGCAAAACAGTGGTCTCTAGTGCCCGGAATGCCAAATGACCGTTTAAGTACACTTTAAACATAAACCTTATACAGGCAGAACTTATTCACCAACTCACCTGTCCAGGCTAAAGTGGCACGATCTCCAGCTTCGGCGTGGCCGTGCTAGGAGAGATGCGCTGCTAAGCCACGACCCCTGGTGATGGGAGATCATTCTTAGCAACAGGATGCAATGCTCTGTTTCTACCCACAATGGGCATGTGCTGGAGGAGATTAGCAGTGGGCTGATTGCTAAGCTGCTCTATTCCTATGTGCTTGTGTTTTTGACTAGTGGAGCACTGAATTCTGATCTTGGAACTTGGTGCTCTATTTAAATCCCTTCCTGGCCATCAGTGCCAGTGATAGTCTCTGACTCACTAGCTGTGTTCCTGGTTTCTGGTTCCTGTGCTTATTGAATTACTCGTTTCATTAACCCTGGCTTGTCTTCTGACAACTCTATCTCTCATTTGAAACTGCATAACCTGTCTGGTTCTGACTAGAGATGAGCAAATCAAATCCACCGAAGTGGAATTCGATCTGAATTTCAGGATAAATTCGATTCACCGTGAAGCAGAATTTTCTCGTGCTTCGTGGTAGCGAATCTATTAAACCTGAAATAGTGTAAAAAAATTAAAAAATCATATTTTTACCTCCTCCATTATCTCGCGACAGGCCGGCCGCCACCATCTTGATTGAAGATCTTGACAAAAATCTCGTTTATGGTGACGTTTTTTTACACCATTTGAAGCCCCCCTGATGCACCCCTAGAGTAGAAACTCCATAAAAGTGACCCCATCTAAGAAACTACACCCCTCAAAGTATTCAAAACTGATTTTACAAACGTCGTTAACCCTTTAGGTGTTCCACAAGAATTAATGGAAAATAGAGATACGATTTCAAAATTTCACTTTTTTGCCAGATTTTCCATTTTAATCAATTTTTCCCAGTAACAAAGCAAGGGTTAACAGCCAAACAAAACTCAATATTTATGGCCCTGATTCTTTAGTTTACAGAAACACCCCATATGTGGTCGTAAACTACTGTATGGGCACACAGCAGGGCGCAGAACGAAAGGAATGCCATACTGTTTTTGGAAGCCAGATTTTGCTGGACTGTTTTTTTTTTTTACACCATGTCCCATTTGAAGCCCCCCTGATGCGCCCCTAGAGTAGAAACTCCAAAAAAGTGACCCCAATTTAGAAAATATGGGATAGTGTGGCAGTATTGTTGGTACTAGTTTAGGGTACATATGATTTTTGGTTGCTCTATATTACACTTTTTGTGAGGCAAGGTAACAAGAAATAGCTGTTTTGGCACCGTTTTTATTTTTTGTTATTTACAACATTCATCTGAGGGGTTAGGTCATGTGATATTTTTATAGAGCAAGTTATTACGGACGCTGCGATACCTAATATGTATACCTTTTTTTATTTATGTAAGTTTTACAATCATGTTTTAGTGTTTCCATAGTCTGAGAATCATAATTTTTTCAGTTTTTGGGCGATTACCTTGGGTAGGGTATGATTTTTGCGGGATGAGATGACGGTTTTATTGGCACTATTTTGGGGTGCGTGTGACTTTTTGATCGCTTGCTATTACACTTTTTGTGATGTAAGGTGACAAAAAATTGTTTATTTAGTACAGTTTTTATTTTAAATTTTTTACGGTGTTCATCTGAGGGGTTAGGTCATGTGATACTTTTATAGAGCCAGTCGATACAGACGTGGCGATACCTAATATATATACTTTTTATTTATTTATTTTTTAACAAATTTTTTTAACTTTATTTGGGCAAAATGACGTTTTTGTTTATTTTTACTTGAAATTTTTTTGGGGGAAACTTTTTTTGTTCAACTTTTCTTTTACTTTATTTTTTGTCCCACTTTGGGACTTCAACTTTTGGGGGTCTAATCCCTTTTACAATGCATTCAAATACTTCTGTATTGGAATGCATTGTCTGTATGAGTAATACAGTGTGTATTACTCATACAGCTTCCGACCTGTGAGATCCATGGGGCTGGATCTCACAGGCTCGTCACCGGAAGGCAGCGCAGATGCCTAAGGAAGGCATTGCGCTGCCTTCCATGCCATCGGGTCCCCCCTACAGCTGCATTGGGGGACCCGATGGCATTACCGCCTGCCGCCCGCCGGATAAGGTAAAACCGCAAACCGCAGGTCTGAATTGACCTGCGGTTTGCAGCGATTGCCGATGCAGGGGGGGGTTACATGACCCCCCCGACGTTGTGACAGGATGCCCGCTGAATGATTTCAGCAGACATCCTGTTCCGATTAACCCCCGCCGCGCCGCAATGTAATTTTAAACTTAGGACGAACCGGTACGCCCTGGGTCCTTAAGGACTCGGCAAACATGGCGTACCGGTACGTCCTAAGTCCTTAAGGGGTTAAATTCTGGTTAAAAGTACATAGGTAAGACTTCACCACCCTCCACCACGGTTCTTTTAACCGGAATTGAAATAAAGACAACTCTGATTTTTTCGGATGCTGGAGACTCCAGAATTTGTTCAATTATCCAAAGGTGAGCTGGAACTTTTTTACTTATGAGCATAACTTTCGCACTAGCGTTTTTGCTAAATCCAGCAGGGTTCAGCAAAACGCTTCCGTTACTGATAATACAACCATCTGCATCCGTTATGAATGGATCCGGTTGTATTATCTTTAACATAGCCAAGATGGCTCCGTCATGAACTCCATTGAAAGTTAATGAGGGACGGATCCATTTTCGATTGTGTCAGAGAAAGCAGATCTGTCCTCATTGACTTGCATTGTGGGTCATGACGGATCCGTCTTTCTCCGCATCCCAGGACGGAAATCAAACTGCAGCATGCTGCGGTTTTCTCTCCGGTATGAGAACAGAACGGAATGCATTTTGGAGCGCTCCGTTCTGTTCAGTTGCATTTTGTCCCCATTGACAATGAATGGGGACAAAACATATTTTTTTTTCCGGGTATTGAGACCCTATGACGGATCTCAATACCGGAAAATATTAATGCTAGTGTGAAAGTAGCCTCAGTAATGCAAGGCTGTCAACCAGTTGCGGTCTTGCTACCTAGAGCTTGTACTGCAAGTATGTAGGAAAAGCGGGCTGGATTGTGGGTCATGGCTCACTGTCCGTGTGTTCCTTCCTACAGGCGTTACACCTGTCCCTACGTTTTAATAAAAATAAATTGAATTGACACTTTTGTATATCATGCAGTCTACATGTTTTAACTATGGCAGGCAAAGAGAAATTATTGCCTCTTTATGCCTATACATTGTGTAGGAAAGCGCAAGGGGCCGTCATTGACGGAAGATATGTGTTACTGATGTTCCTGGGCTCGGTGAGGTAAGAGCTGGAAATTTTAAGTGTAAGCGGCAGCTAGTGCTGACTGACGCTATGTATTATTTAGTGTGGCTGTAAAGCCGATCCAGGCCGACTCTTACTGGGACAGCTGTTCCCCACGTTCCAGGACGGGTTTTGGTTTGGGATAAAAACCCAGCCAGCAGTCTCAGCTAGGTGGATTATCCTCCTTCTGATAGTGGAGCTTTGTCAGTCTGGGTGTTTGAGCCTGAGAGTTTGGGCCGGGACTAAGGCCTGCTATATTGTTTGGGAAAAAGCATGTGGATTTCTGCTTCGCCCAAGGACTCATGTGCTGCAGCCTGGTGTTAACAAACACCAGACTCAAGGCAGTTTTCCCTGAAACAGCTTTTTTTTAAAGTCACTTTACGTATGTGTGAATAAAGCACTGCACTGTTTAAGTTAAAGACGTTGTCCTTGTTAATGGAGATGTTTTCTCAAGTGGGTCTGCCTAAGGAGGATCTATAATCGGCAGGCTCGGGTCCGGAACTTTAACCCAGGTGATCGAGTATTGGTGCTGGTACCAACCGTGGACAGTAAGTTCCTAGCTAGGTGGCAGGGGCACTACAAGGTACTTGAAAAAATTGGAGAGGTAGATTACAAGGTATATCAGCCGGGGAGGCGAAAGTCGGAGCAGGTGTACCATGTGAATCTGCTCAAACCCTGGAAAGATCGAGAAACCTGTATGGAAGACAGCCCACATCCAGGGTTTCTAAGGGAAGCGGACTTGATCCCTCTGTCTGAAGCAAAGGAAGCGGATGCCACAGTAAAAATTGCTGACAGCCTCTCCTCTAAAAAAGCCTCAGTAGGCCAGGGAGTTCACTAGTCGGAACACGGATGTGTTCTCGGACCTTCCTGTACGCACTTCCATAATCCAACATGACATTATCACTGAGCTTCAGCCAAAAGTCTGGTTAAAACCGTACTGGGTACCCGAGGCTCGGCGACAAGCCATCGCGGAGGAAGTGCAGCTGATGCTGCAGTTAGGTGTCATCGAGGAGTCAAAAATTGAAGAGCTCAGTCCGATAGTCTTAATACTCAAGCCGGACAGGACATTGCGCTTCTGTAACGACTTCTGCAAACTTAAGGAGGTGTCTAAATTTGACGCATATCCCATGCCCCGAGTAGATGAGCTTATTGAGAAGTTAGGCCAAGCCTGGTATTTTTATGTGTTGGACCTCACCAAAGGGTACTGGCAGGTACCCTTAACAGAGGCTGCCAAGGAAAAAATGGCTTTCATCACTCCAGAGGGGTTGTATCAGTGCAAGGTATTACCCTTTGGTCTACATGGCGCTCCCGGCACGTTTCAAAGGCTAATGGACATTGTACTCTGTCCACATCGTCGGTACGTTTCGGCATACTTGGACGATATCGTTATCCTCAGCACCAACTGGGAAAGTCACCTACCTAAAGTACAGGCTGTTTGCGACTCCCTTAAGAAGGCTGGCTTAACCGCTAACCCGAAAAAGTGCGCAATAGGGTTAGAAGAGACCAAGTACTTGGAGTATGTATTAGGGCGTGGAATTATTAAACCTCAGGTAAGTAAAGTCGGCAAGTAAAGTCATTCCTGGGAATGGTGGGATACCATATGAGGTTTGTCCCTCACTTTGCTACAGTCGCTGCACCATTGACAGGCCTTTTGAAGGGACGCAAGTCAGTGACGGTTCAGTGAAATAATCAAGTCAGCCCTGGGTGGGTCCCTGGTGTTGGTTACGCCCGACTTCAAGAGGGAGTTTGTGCTACAGACAGATGCCTTTCAAGTAGGCCTCGGAGCTGTACTCTCTCAGGACATCACTGGGGAGGAGCATCCCGTTGTTTTCCTGAGCCGCAAACTTACCCCAGCCGAGACTAGGTACAGTATAGTGGAGAGAGAGTGCCTAGCCATCAAGTGGGCACTCGAGTCTCTCCGCTATTACCTGTTGGGAAGAAAGTTCTGTCTGGTAACCGACCACTCCCCTCTCAAGTGGATGAGCCAAGCCAAAGAGAGGAATGCTCGGGTCACCAGGTGGTTTTTGTCTCTACAGAACTTTAAGTTTTCCGTGGAACATAGGGCAGACAGGTTACAGGGTAATGCAGATAGCCTGTCCCGGATACACTGTCTGGCGGTTGTTCACTTTCTCAGGGTTGACTAAAGGAGGGAGGTATGTAGGAAAGCGCAAGAGTTCAGAAAGTAAGTCGCAGCGAGATTCCTGGCCTCGGTGAGGTAAGAGCCAGGAATTTTAAGTGGCAGTGGCAGCTAGTGCTGACTGACACTATTGATTATTTAGTGTGGCTGTAAAGCCGATCCGGGCCGACTCTTGCCAGGAGTAGCCAAAGTGCAGGGTGGGTGGCAGTTCCCCACTTTCCAGGACGGGTTTTAGTTTGGGATAAAAACCCAGCCAGCAGTCTCAGCTGGGTGGATTTTCCTCTGATAGTGGAGCTTTGTCAGTCTGGGTGTTGGAGCCTGAGAGTTTGGGCCGGGACTAAGGCCTGCTATATTGTTTGGGAAAAAGCAAGTGTATATTGTTGTCACTTTACGTGTGTGGGGATAAAACACTGCAATGTTTAAGTTAAAAACTTTGTCATTGCCTCTGTACTGCATCCGCAAGCCTGTCTACCAGAGCAAATACCCACAATTGTCATACATTGGAATCTTCCGTCAGAAGTATACATTAGGAAATACTCCTGATGTATGCCTCTGATGCATGGCAAAAGTAAAATATTAACAAGTTCTGTAACCTGAGGCCAGTGTTCCTTGCAGAACCTCTGCATATAGAGTGCTATGCTAACAGTTGCTTCATAAGACAAAGTTAACTGAGGAGCTTTTAAAGGTGCTACCAAAAGTCCTGGGTTCTTAAAAGACTTTCTTCATTAGCATGTTAAAAGATTCTGAAATGGCCGTGTTGTCAGTGACTTTTTATCATCTATTTACTTTGTCATCTGGTTCTGTACCTTTCCACTCCACCTTTCCTTTTGTTATTTAGTTTAATCCCTCTTGTTTTGTACTCCGTCATAGTTTTTCCCTTTTAGTAAAGATTTATTTTATTCTCTTGTATATAACCCCCCCCCATAAAATATGGTTTTACTAAAATATTAATATTCAAAAGTGGCCGATATTTGAAAAACAAGATTTGGAATTGGCCAGTTGTAAATATCTCTGTTTAATTCTGAAATGTTTTTAATTATGGAGATAAAATAATAGCTTAACTGATCTATGATTTAATAAATGTGTAATTGTAAAAATCATCAAGGAAAAGACTCAATGTTAAAAAAGAAAATATTCTCTCTTGTCCCCCTGTGATGACAAGCATTTAGCACAGTGATCACACTTTCCAGGGCGAGAAAAGCATGGTTTGACCTGGTGTGCTGAGAGCATCGGCGAAGTACAGCTGCGTTCACCTTGGACTGTTGTGTACTGTTTTTGCTGGATTCTTTTTCTGATATATTTACATTTCAATGCACATGTCTCCTAAAAGTCATTTTGGTTGCATGTAGGGTTGAGCGAACCTGAACTGTAAGGTTCGGGTTAGTACCAAACTTTAGGATTTTTGGACCCCGGACCCGAACTTTTATCCGTCTGTTAGTTAGGTGGGTGTCGGCAGCCATTTTATTCAAGTTCATATGTGCATTTGTGACAGTCAAATACAAGCTTGAAATACTGCAATTATATTCTGGGTTTAAAAAACACCCATTTTTGGCAATACCCTACATCATGGGGCCTCTGTTGCATTTGTCAGTGTGAAATACAAGCTTGAAATACTGCAATAATATTCTGTTATAAAATGAAAACACCATTTTGGGCAATACCCTACATCTGGGGCCTTTGTTGCATTTAGCTTGAAATACTGCAAAAATATTCTGGGTTTAAAAAAACACCCATTTTTGGCAATACCCTACATCTGGGCCTTTGCTGCCTTTTTTCAGTGTGAAATACAAGCATTAGATACTGCTGTTATATTCTGTTATTAAAAAACAACCATTTTGGGCAAAATACTAAATTTGCGGCCTTTGCTGCATTTGTCAGTGTGAAATACAAGCTTTAAATACTGCAATAATATTCTGGGTTTAATAAACACCTATTTTTGGTAATACCCTTCATCTGGGGCCTCTGCTGCATTTGTCAGTGTGAAATACAAGCTTGAAATACTGCAATAATATTCTGTTATAATAAAAAAAACACCCATTTTGGGCAATACCCTACAACTGGAGCCTTTGTTGCATTTAGCTTGAAATACTGCAAAAATATTCTGGGTTTAAAAAAACACCCTTTTTGGCAATACCCTACATCTGGGCCTTTGCTGCATTTTTCAGTGTAAAATACAAGCGTTAGATACTGCTGTTATATTCTGTTATTAAAAAAAACACCCACTTTGGGCAAGATCCTAAAATTGCGGAGAATATAAAGAATGTCAAATAAGGGATGTGGCCCGGGTCATGGTGCTGCTGGTGGAGCTCCTGTTGCAGGGAGAGGACGTGGTCGATTTGCGCCAGCTACACGCACAAGTGAAACACCTTCCTAAGGTGCGAGTAGGCGACAGAACCTTCAGCGTTATTTGGTTGGGGGCCTAATGCGGCTCTACGAATGGTGAGGCCAGAACAAGTACAGACGATAGTAGATTGGGTTGCTGACAGTGCCTCCAGTTCCTTCACATTGTCTCCCACCCAGTTTCCGCTGAAAGATCAGAGTTGGCATCTACAGCCGATGTCCATCAGTCTTTCGCCTCACCCCCTTGCAAATCAGTCAAGCAGTCTGAGCCTCAAGTCATGCAGCAGTTTATTCTGCTTTTTGATGACTCGGCTAGCAGGGTTTCCCAGGGCCATCCACATAGCCCTGCCCAGAAGTGGAAGAGTATGTTTGAAGATGAGTACATGGGAGGACCACTACAGCACATCTCGGATGATGACAAAACATAGGTGCCAACTGGTGTGGCTTTTCGAAAGTGTGCAGACAGACAAGGAGGGCAGGGGTGAAGACTGGGTGGAAGATGATGTGGAGGACGATGAGGTCCTCGACCCCACATGGAATCAAGGTCATGCGAGTGACCTGTGTAGTTCGGAGGAAGAGGCGGTGGTCGCACAGAGCCACCAACACAGCAGAAGAGGGAGCAGGGTGCAAAGCGGAGTGGCTGTCCCCTAGACAGTACGCCTGCTACTGTCCAATGCAGCAAAGAACCGTTGACACCAAAGCCAGCTCCAAGGAGTTCCCTGGCGTGGCAGTTCTTCAGACAATGTCCTGACAACAAGACACGAGTGGTTTACACGCTGTGCAATCAGAGTCTGAAGTGAGGCATAAACGATCTGAACCTGAGCAAATCTGCATGACCAGGCATCTAAGTGCAAAGCACGAGCTGCAGTGGAGTTGACACCTCAAAAACAAAGTAAGGTCTCTGGCTCCTCCTGTTTCCTCTTCTGCTGCAGTCTCGGCCTCTTCATCCACCTCTGGAGTGACAGTGCCACCTGCCACCCTGCAAACAGAGGATCTGCCAGCAACACCACCACCTGGGTCACCAAGCATCTCCACAATGTCCCATGGAAGCGTTCAGCTCTCTATCTCCCAAACACTGGAGCTGAAGAGGAAGTACCCCCCCAACCCACCCACGGTCCCTGGCCCTGAATGCCAGCATTTCAAAATTACTGTCCATTGAAATTCTGTCATTCCATCTGGTGGAGACGGAAAGTTTTAAAAGCCTTATGGCGGTGGCTGTCCTACAGTATGTTGTGCCCAGCCGCCACTACTTTTCCAGAAGAGCCATCCCTTCCCTGCACAACCAAATGGGGGACAAAATTAGGTGTGCACTGTGCAACACCATCTTTGGCAAGGTCCCCCTAACTACATATATGTGGACCAGTAAGCACAGTCAGGGACGTTATATCTCCCTAACAGAACACTGGGTAAATGCAGTGGCGGCTCGGCCTGAGGAGGATAGCAGTTTGGTGCATGTTCTTCCACCACTGAGGATTGCAGAGCGCTTCAGTTTGCCTGCTGTTGCTTCCTCCTCCTACTCCGCTTCCTCATACTCTACCGCCTCCTCATCCGGTCAGCGTAACACCTTCACCACCAACTTCAGCACAGCCAGGGTAAACGACAGCAGGCAGTTTTAAAACGTATCTGTTAGGGGGACAAACCCCACACCGCGCAGGAGCTATAGACGGGCATGGAACAACAGACCAGTGAGTGGTTGGTGCCAGTGAGCCTCAAGCCCGGCCTGGTGGTGTGCGATATTGGGCGAAATCTCATAGCAGCTCTGGGACTAGCCGGTATGATGCACATCCCTTGCCTGGCGCATGTGCTGAATTTGATGGTGCAGAGGTTCCTTAAAAATGACCCTGATATGTCAGAACTGCTGCAGAAAGTGCATATGCTAGCCAGACTGTGCGAGCAGCAGCAGGCGATAGTGAAGTTTCAGCTGCAGCACGCACGGGTCAGTCACTCTGCGGAACAGCACCACTTCACTACCAATGACTGGTCCTCCATGCGAGACCTGTATGCCTTGTTGCGCTGTTTCGAGTACTCCACCAACATGGCCAGTGCCGATGACGACGTTCTCAGCATAACTATCCCACTTTTATGCTTTCTTGAAAAAACACTTCTGGCGATGATGAAAGAGGATGTGGCACAGGAGGAGGAGGAGGTAGAGGGATCATTTCATAAGGTTTCAGGCCAGTCATTCACAAGTGGCTCTGAGGGTGGGTTCCTGCACCTACAAATGCCAGGTACACAAATGTCCAGCCAGGGCACAGTTCTTAAGGAGGTGGAGGATATGGAGGAGGAGGAACCGTGCTCACAGCAGGGTGGCACCCAAACCAGCTCATGGCCATTACTGGTGCGTGGCTGGGGGATACAGAGGACACAGACTATACACCTCCCACAGAGGACAGCTTTTCTTTGCCTCTGGGTAGCCTGGCACACATGAGCGATTACATGCTGCAGTGTCTCAGCATCGGCCGCCGAGTTGCCCACATTCTAACCAGTGCTGATTACTGGGTGGCCACGCTGCTGGATCCCCGTTACAAGGACAACGGTCCTTAATTCTGTCACTGGAGCGTGATCGTAAGATGCGCGAGTACAAGCGCACGCTGGTAGATGCGCTGCTGGTGGCATTCCCACCTGAGAGCAGGGGCACACTGGAAGCACAATGCGAAGGCAGAGAAGGAGGAAGAGTTCACTAACGCAGCTGGGGCACCACCAGTACCTCAGAAGGCAGGGTTAGCATGGCCAAAATGTGGAAAAGCTTTGTCAGCACGCCACAAAAACCAGCACCACCAGCTGATATGGACAGTCTTAGCAGGAGGCAGCATTTCAGCAACATGGTGGAGCAGTATGTGTGCACACGCCTACACGTACTGAATGATGGGTCTGCCCCCTTTAACTTCTGGGTCTCCAACTTGGACACATGGCCTGAGCTTGCCCTTTACACCTTGGAGGTGCTGACCTGCTCTGCAGCCAGTGTATTTGTTGAAAGTGTGTTTAGCACGGTAGGGTGCGCCAATGTGGATAAGCCCACGTTCATTAAAATGAACCAGGCATGGATCCCACAGGACTTGTCCGTACCTTTTGCAGAATAGACATGTATACTGGCCTTTCCCAGCCATTGTTATACTACAGCATAATTGCAGCGTAATTGCTCATTGTTGTATTTTTGATATTTCCCACTCTTTTGGGGTGTACCCTAATAAAAAAAATAAACGTAAACCAAAAACCAGTGTTTGCTACCTCGTCCTCCTCCACCTCCGCTTCTACCTACACTGCTACGTCCTCCTCAACCTCCCACTCCATATGGACCTCCATCTCATACATCAAGATTATTTTTTGTTAATTTTTACGTAATTTTTTTATTTTAAGTTATTTCACTCATTTGTCTGATACATTGTTGGGTTACATATCCCAAAATTTTGGCTTTGATATACCCCTCTACCTAGTGGACAGGTTAATAAATTTCACTAATTTGTCTGTTACATTGTCGGTTAAATTTACCAATTTTTGGCTGTGATATACCCCTGCTCTATCTAGTAGAAAGGTTAATAAATTTCACAAATTTTTCTGTTACATAGTTGGGTGACATTTACCAACTTTTGGCTGTGATATACCCCTGCTCTACTTGGTAGACAGGTTAATACATTTTACAAATTTTTCTTTTACATAGTTGGGTGACATTCACCAATTGTTGGCTGTGATATACCCCTGCTCTACCTATTGGACAGGTCAATAAATTTCACTAATTTGTCTGTTATATTGTCGGGTGACATTCACCAATTTTTGGCTGTGATATACCCTGCTCTACCTAGTAGACAGGTTAATAAATTTCACTAATTTTTCTGTTACTTTATTGGTTGACATTCACCAATTTTTGGCTGTGATATACCCCTGCTTTACCTAGTGGACAGGTTAATACATTTCACAATTTTTTCTGTTATATAGTTGGGTGACATACACCAATTTTTGGCTGTGATATACCCCTGCTCTACCTAGTGGACAGGTTAATAAATTTGAAAAAAATTTCTGTTACATTGTCGGGTGAAATTCACCAATTTTTGGATATGTGATATACCCCTGCTCTACCTAGTGGACAAGGAGATACATTTCACTTATTCGTCTGTTACTTTATTGGGTGACATTTTACCATTTTTGCTGTGAATAAACCCCTGCTCTGCATAGGTGACTGGGACATAAATTTCAAAAAATCGTCAGTTACATTGTCAGGTGACATTTTACCAATATTGCCGTATACAAACCCCTGCTCTGTATATGTGACAGGGACCTAATATTTGTAAAATCGTCTGTTCAATTGCTGTAATTGACGCGCGCCCCTTCCTTTCATTCGATGCTTCAAATTTAACAACTTGTCCCACATTTCTGCTCCATCACATTGGGGCCATTGACCTCCCTTGGATGTGGTATCTCTTTCTCACGCTTTCTCTCCGGCGTGGAACCCTGATTAGCCGTTAACCGTGATCAATATGGTAGGCGCATAAAAGAACATCGAAAGTTGATAGAGAAGATATCCAAATGGATCGTGGACGTCACAGGGACGTGCGATCAGGAAGAAGTTATCTAGAGTCAGCAAAGCGGTAGCAGGGCGTCTCCTGTCTAAAGTTTCCAAGTCCAAAATACCCCAGTACATTCCCTATAACTTTTTTATTAATCATTCCAATAACAGGGCATCTTAAGAGTCCTTTATTGTTATTTATTGTCACTACCTCCCCGAGTCGGGAGTGGGTAATTGCCATGCGCCCCCTCCTTTACTTGGAAGCTTCGGCTTCAATAATGTTTCCCACATTTCCGCTTGATCACATTTAATTTTATACATTGACCTCCCTTGGATGTGGTATCCCTTTCTCACGCTCCCTCTCCGGCGTGGAACCCTGATTCGCCGCTAACCGTGATCAACATGGTAGGCGCAGAAAAAAACATTGAAAGTTGCTAGAGCAGATATCCAATTGGATCGTCGACATCACCGGGACGTGCGACATGGTGGAGCAGTATGTGTGCACATGCCTACACGTACTGACTGATGGGTCTGCCCTCTTCAACTTCTGTGTCTCCAAATTGGGCACATGGCCTGAGGTTTCCCTTTACGCCTTGCAGCCAGTATATTGTCTGAACGTTTTTTAGCATGGCTGGAGGGGGTTATCACAGGTTATATTTTCCAATGTTTTGGGGTGTACCCTAATTTAAACAAACAAAAAAATTAAATTAAAAAATAAAAACAAAAAGCAGTGCAGGCTACCTCCTCCACCGCCGTTTCCACCTACACCGCCACATCCACCACCACATCCACTGCCTCCTCAACCCCTTACTTCATATGGACCTCGTCCTCCAAGATCAAGATTATTCTTTTTCATTTTTACGTATTTTATGTTATTTTAAGTCATTTCCCTATCAACATTTAACCACATTTTGCTGCTATTTGCAGCCTTCTAGCCCTTTCAATGACTTTTTTAGAGCCATTTTAGTGCTCCAAAGTTTGGGTCCTCATTGACTTCAATGGGGTTCGGGTTCGGGGTCAAGTTTGGGTCCCGAGCTCAAACTTTTTTGTTAACTTTGGCCGAACCCATCGAACCCGAACATCCAGGTGTCCGCTCAACTCTAGTTGCATGGAGAGGATAAAGAGACCGAAACACACCATCTATGGTTTAAAAGTTCAATTAAAAACTGTATAGAGAAAACTATATTTATAATCAGTACTGAGAGCCTTTGGAATGAAAATACATGGAAATATTTTCCAGCTTATGTATAGACTGAAACATTGTCTTTTACCATACAACTGGCCAAAAAGAGATCAATATTTAAGTATAAGTTGAAGGGTCAAGGGCTTTGTTTCCTTAACACCTACGTAAGGGGCTGGCCTATCTTGAGCCGTAGAACAGTTTTCCCTTCTTTATATATTGATGAACTGCTGTAAAAAGAAGTATTAGTGGTCACTAAGAGGTTAATATTTGAGAATTTATTGTAATTAGTTTTAGATCAAATTCTAATGAATAGGTCAGCAAATTCGATTTACGTACAAATATTCCAAAAGTCTTCTTATTGGACTAAAAACTGGTGTATGACACATGGTGCGAGATGTCTCTATAATTTATTTTTAAATTATTTTTGTAAATAATGTCAGCATTATATATGTCAGTGTGTCATATATAGCTATGGGTAAATGCATGGTTTATAATGTTAACAAACAGCCTGTTAAAAATCACACTGTGTCATCAGATTTGTCATGCTTTTTAACATAAAAAGAAAGTTCCAAAATTGTCCCTTATTGGAGTCAGATTTCTGCATTTGTTTATACACACAGTAGTATCGAAATAAGCAGTGGCTTGTTCTGAACAAGCATCTAAAAATTATGTCTTAACAAGGGCAGATGACTGCCCATGTTTATATACACCTGGTAGTGTCGGCAGACACAGTGATTTGTTCTGAAAAATCTGTTAAAAAATTATGCATTAACAGGGGCAGATGCCTGCATGTGTTTATACACCCACAAATTAGTTTTTGAACAAGCGTCATAAATAATCTCCCTTTTTGGGAGTAGCAGTAGCATGTGAATCTAGAACTTCACTGACAAGGCAGGACATCTGCCACTGTGGTGGGTTAATATAATTCACAGCAGTAGCAGCACAGTGTGCAGCTTGACAAGCAAGGCAGAAAATGTGTGGCTGTGTAGTAGGGCTGGGTAGTAGTAGTGGCAGTAACAGCCACTGTGGCAGTAGCAGTACAGTATGGAACCTGACAGATGTGCAGCTATGGTAGGGTATTAGTAGTGGCAGTAGAAGCAATACAGTATAGAACATGATGGACAGGCAGACAGAGACATCATCAGCGGCATCATTAGGCTCGCGATAAATAGCCACTGTCAGCATCTACAGATGTATTAATTGGCCTCAGTCGGAAGTGTGTGAAAATCCTCATGGATCCATTCCTCATCCATTTTGACAAATGTGACATTTTATACATGTGCAGGGGACAATTTGTCTGCTTAGGTGTGATGATGTCACCTGCCGCAGTGACTACCCTTTCCAACAGTACACTGGAGAGACAGCACACCAATAGCAAACTAAGCCAGTTCTGGCCACTGTTCCAGAACTGTGGACTGCTGCTGCTACTACTACTACTGGTCAGACAGCTAGTATCGACTGTGCCTGTACTGCAGTGGGCACTACTGCAGCCACCCACATTATGACTTGTGAATGACAAGATTTGTTATTTTGAAGCCTATTTAAACAATGAGAAGTCATAGGTTGGGAACTCTTACTATTATAATGAGGAATATTTGCAACAGATTTCATGAAACAAAGGTGCTATTGGACAACCACCCGGCAAAAATATACTTTGCTGTTAACACACTCAAATATGTTTATTGCAATGCTCACTTATAAACTGTAGAAGTGTTGTAACAGGTTTTTTAGGGAAAAAAAGTTGGTTCTTGCACATAAAAAAGTAATGTCTCTAAAAACTAATGTCTTCTACGGTGCGACACATGAAGTTATGAACAACAAAAACTTCAGATAAGTTTGGAAAGAATTTTTGTGAATCCAATTTGTTGATTATCGATTTGCTCACCTCTAGTTGAAGAGGACCTTTCACCACTCCTGACATTCCTATTTTAATAGGCTTATGCATCCCCCACGTACTAACAATTCTGGAGCATCTATTCTTATGTCTCTATGATGTGCCATTCCTTTATTATTTGCAAAATAAGTTATGAATGAATTGCTATTAGCCTTCAGTAAAGGTAACCAGTTGGGGGGGGGGGGGGGTACCTGCATAGTCTAAAAATGGCAGCACTGATTGGATAGAGTGAGTCTGTGCAGGTTCATGCCCCCAACTGGTCACCTCCCCTCTGTACCCTTACTGAAGGCTAATAGCAATTCATTCATAACTTCTAGTGCAAATAATAAAGGAATGGCACAACATAGAGACAAAAGAATATATGCTCCAGAATTGTTAGTATGTGGAGAATGCATGTAGCTATTAAAACAGGAATGGAAGGAGTGGTGAAAGGGCCTCTTTAACACCAAAAAATTGCTGCTCATAATTGATGTTTGTAAGCAATGTGTATGGGCACAGCTTGGCTATCCCCACAAACTCCCACTGTGTGGTTAAAAATAGGTGTAGATGAATGCTATTGACAATAATGGACGTATTTTCCTTCAAATATGATTTTTATTCTAGGTTCAACCAAAAAATGTTTTTATTTTCCCTGTGGTTTTTCTGCATTGCCTGTAACAGTTTTAGTGGGATCCAACTTTATAGGTTGTCCCTTTAGATATGCATGTGCTTTTTGCATAATGACTACAAACCTAAAAATAAGTTTTTTCCTGCTGTTTTGATATCTTGCATTTAACAGCCTTAATGGAATCCATTTATTTCAAAGACAAGATGTCCTTGTATCATTCTACTGGAAGCAAATGTTGGGAACTATGAAAATAAATGTCAAGGGTTTTGCTTTAGGCAACACTCTTGAGTATTTGCAGAATGGAGTTGCACTAGTTTATTAACTTATCTTATGCAGTTTTGGTTGTTATATGATTGGCCTTCTTCAACATATCTGCTAGTGTTGATTGAGCAGCAAAGTGCTCAGGTGCTCGGATCGAACAATGGAAGTCATTGGGAAAACCCGAGCATTAAACCAGGCACCCCCTGCTCTGTAGAGGGGAGGGTGTCTGGTTTATAGGAAAAGGTCAGAAATTGCTGGAAACATCACTGAAATGGTTCGGGAACAGCATGGGGAGGATGTCTGGAATTCTGGATGCATCTTGGACTCCCAGGTCGCTGCTGGGAACGATATTGTCCGAGTAGTACGCCACTTTTACAGACTGACAATAATAAGCACAAAACAGAAGATAAAATCGATTTTAGAGAAAAAATTGTTAGGGAACATTATTTTCTGTATATTTACTTGTATATAAAATGCAAATGCTGCCAACAATTACAAGGAAGAGGCACTCCGATACAACCTGTATATCACATAAAGGAGGGCATCATACAACCTTAAAAAATTATGATTGATAGCCTGCTGGTGACCCTCAAAAGCATTAGGAGCAAGGGCCTGCTGGTGATCCTCTAAAACTATACGGGTGAGGGCCTGCTGGAGAGCTGACTCTCTAAAACATAAGGGGCGAGTGCAAGCTGCTGATCTGAGCATCGAAAAAATTATAGGCGAATGCCTGCTGCTGAGCTGACCATTGAAAAAAATAGGGGGGAGGGCCCGCTGGTGAGCTGACCCTCAAAAACATTATGGTTGAGGGCCAGGTGGTAGGCTGACCCTCAAAAACATTATATGCGAGGGCCTACAGGTGAGCTGACCCTCTAAAAGATTGTAGGTGAGGGCCTGCTGGTGAGTTGACTCTCTAAAATATTATATGCAAGGGCCTGCAGCTGAGCTGACCCTCTGAAAGATTGTAGGTTGTCAGGAAGTAATAATTCAATTAAGAATTATTAACCATAAAAAAAAAAAGAAAATCTAAAATTTGTCATAAATTCTTAAAATCATGACCTGGTGAATTGGAGACAACCTAATTGTTACAATTCACATCTGAGGCCGACTATTTCCTCAGATAAATAAATTCTTTTGACGTGAGATGATGTTAATGATAAACATGTAGTTCTGAATTATACAATAATACACAGGTTTATTGGTTACAAGATTATAAACATATATAAGTAAATAAACACAATGATACATGCAAATGAATATATATAGCGTTAATATAAAGCATTACAAGTAGGGATGAGCGAACTCGAACTGTATAGTTCGGGTTCGTACCGAATTTTGGGGTGTCCGTGACACGGACCCGAACCCGGACATTTTCGTAAAAGTCCGGGTTCGGGTTCGGTGTTCGTCGCTTTCTTGGCACGTTTGTGACGCTTTCTTGGCGCTTTTTGAAAGGCTGCAAAGCAGCCAATCAACAAGCGTCATACTACTTGCCCTACTATTGGCATGGCTGTGATTGGCCAGAGCACCATGTGACCCAGCCTCTATTTAAGCTGGAGTCACAAAGCGCCGCCCGTCACTCTGCTCTGATTAGCGTAGGGAGAGGTTGCGGCTGCGACAGTAGGGCGAGATTAGGCAGATTAACTTCTCCAAAGGACTTGATTAATCGATCGATCTGCAGCTGTGCATCATTGAGCTGCTGAAATTCAATTGCTCACTGTTTTTAGGCTGCCCAGACCGTTTGTCAGTCACTTTTTTCTGGGGTGATCGGCGGCCATTTTGTGTCTTGTGGTGCGCCAGCACAAGCTGCGACCAAGTGCATTTAACCCTCAATGGTGTGGTTGTTTTTTGGCTAAAGCCTACATCAGGGTGAAGCTGTCACACCAAGTGCATTTAACCAGCAATAGTCTGTTAATTTTTTGGCCATATACTAAATCAGGGGCAAGCTGCGCCCGTCACCAAGTGCATTTAACCAGCAATAGTCTGTTCATTTTTTGGCCATATACTACATCAGGGGCAAGCTGCGCCCGTCACCAAGTGCATTTAACCCTCAGTAGTGTGGTTGGTCAAGCTGTCACACCAAGTGCATTTAACCAGCAATAGTCTGTTCATTTTTTGGCCATATACTACATCAGGGGCAAGCTGCGCCTGTCACCAAGTGCATTTAACCCTCAATGGTGTGGTTGTTTTTTGGCTAAAGCCTACATCAGGGTGAAGCTGTCACACCAAGTGCATTTAACCAGCAATAGTCTGTTCATTTTTTGGCCATATACTAAATCAGGGGCAAGCTGCGCCCGTCACCAAGTGCATTTAACCAGCAATAGTCTGTTCATTTTTTGGCCATATACTACATCAGGGGCAAGCTGCGCCCGTCACCAAGTGCATTTAACCCTCAGTAGTGTGGTTGGTCAAGCTGTCACACCAAGTGCATTTAAACAGCAATAGTCTGTTCATTTTTTGGCCATATACTACATCAGGGGCAAGCTGCGCCTGTCACCAAGTGCATTTAACCCTCAATGGTGTGGTTGTTTTTTGGCTAAAGCCTACATCGGGGTGAAGCTGTCACACCAAGTGCATTTAACCAGCAATAGTCTGTTCATTTTTTGGCCATATACTACATCAGGGGCAAGCTGCGCCCGTCACCAAGTGCATTTAACCCTCAGTAGTGAGGTTGGTCAAGCTGTCACACCAAGTGCATTTAACCAGCAATAGTGTGGTTATTTTTTGGCCATATCCCAGTCTAATTCTGTCACTAAATCCATACCGGTCACCCAGCGCCTAAATACTAGGCCTCAAATTTATATCCCGCTAAATCTGTCGTTACCGCTGTCCTGTTGTGGATGGGCAAGTTATTTAGTGTCCGCCAAAGCACATTTTTTGTTCTGGGTTGAAATACAATTCCCAATTTAGCAATTTCATAATTTAGTGGTTTCTGCTATATCAGAGCTATTTGAAATCTATCCCTAAAAGGGTATATAATATTCAAGGTGCACATAGGGTCATTCAGAATAACTTCACACACACGCTACTGTGCATTTCCAAGTCTAATTCTGTTAGTAAATCCATACCGGTCACCCAGCGCCTAAATACTAGGCCTCAAATTTATATCCCGCTAAATCTGTCGTTACCGCTGTCCTGTTGTGGATGGGCAAGTTATTTAGTGTCCGCCAAAGCACATTTTTTGTTCTGGGTTGAAATACAATTCCCAATTTAGCAATTTCATAATTTAGTGGTTTCTGCTATATCAGAGCTATTTGAAATCTATCCCTAAAAGGGTATATAATATTCAAGGTGCACATAGGGTCATTCAGAATAACTTCACACACACGCTACTGTGCATTTCCAAGTCTAATTCTGTTAGTAAATCCATACCGGTCACCCAGCGCCTAAATACTAGGCCTCAAATTTATATCCCGCAAAATCTGTCGTTACCGCTGTACTGTTGTGGCTGGGCAAGTTATTTAGTGTCCGTTAAAGCACATTTTTTGTTCAGGGTTGAAATACAATTCCCAATTTAGCAATTTCATAATTTAGTGGTTTCTGCTATATCAGAGCTATTTGAAATCTATCCCTAAAAGGGTATATAATATTCAAGGTGCACATAGGGTCATTCAGAATAACTTCACACACACGCTACTGTGCATTTCCAAGTCTAATTCTGTCACTAAATCCATACCGGTCACCCAGCGCCTAAATACTAGGCCTCAAATTTATATCCCGCTAAATCTGTCGTTACCACTGTACTGTTGTGGATGGGCAAGTTATTTAGTGTCCGTTAAAGCACATTTTTTGTTCAGGGTTGAAATACAATTCCCAATTTAGCAATTTCATAATTTAGTGGTTTCTGCTATATCAGAGCTATTTGAAATCTATCCCTAAAAGGGTATATAATATTCAAGGTGCACATAGGGTCATTCAGAATAACTTCACACACACGCTACTGTGCATTTCCAAGTCTAATTCTGTCACTAAATCCATACCGGTCCCCCAGCGCCTAAATACTAGGACTCAAATTTATATCCCGCTAAATCTGTCGTTACCGCTGTCCTGTTGTGGATGGGCAAGTTATTTAGTGTCCGCCAAAGCACATTTTTTGTTCAGGGTTGAAATACAATTCCCAATTTAGCAATTTCATAATTTAGTGGTTTCTGCTATATCAGAGCTATTTGAAATCTATCCCTAAAAGGGTATATAATATTCAAGGTGCACATAGGGTCATTCAGAATAACTTCACACACACGCTACTGTGCATTTCCAAGTCTAATTCTGTCACTAAATCCTTACCGGTCACCCAGCGCCTAAATACTAGGCCTCAAATTTATATCCCGCTAAATCTGTCGTTACCACTGTACTGTTGTGGATGGGCAAGTTATTTAGTGTCCGTTAAAGCACATTTTTTGTTCAGGGTTGAAATACAATTCCCAATTTAGCAATTTCATAATTTAGTGGTTTCTGCTATATCAGAGCTATTTGAAATCTATCCCTAAAAGGGTATATAATATTCAAGGTGCACATAGGGTCATTCAGAATAACTTCACACACACGCTACTGTGCATTTCCAAGTCTAATTCTGTCACTAAATCCATACCGGTCACCCAGCGCCTAAATACTAGGCCTCAAATTTATATCCCGCTAAATCTGTCGTTACCGCTGTCCTGTTGTGGATGGGCAAGTTATTTAGTGTCCGCCAAAGCACATTTTTTGTTCTGGGTTGAAATACAATTCCCAATTTAGCAATTTCATAATTTAGTGGTTTCTGCTATATCAGAGCTATTTGAAATCTATCCCTAAAAGGGTATATAATATTCAAGGTGCACATAGGGTTATTCAGAATAACTTCACACACACGCTACTGTGCATTTCCAAGTCTAATTCTGTCACTAAATCCATACCGGTCACCCAGCGCCTAAATACTAGGCCTAAAATTTATATCCCGCTAAATCTGTCGTTACCGCTGTCCTGGTGTGGATGGGCAAGTTATTTAGTGTCCGCCAAAGCACATTTTTTGTTCTGGGTTGAAATACAATTCCCAATTTAGCAATTTCATAATTTAGTGGTTTCTGCTATATCAGAGCTATTTGAAATCTATCCCTAAAAGGGTATATAATATTCAAGGTGCACATAGGGTCATTCAGAATAACTTCACACACACGCTACTGTGCATTTCCAAGTCTAATTCTGTCACTAAATCCTTACCGGTCACCCAGCGCCTAAATACTAGGCCTCAAATTTATATCCCGCTAAATCTGTCGTTACCACTGTACTGTTGTGGATGGGCAAGTTATTTAGTGTCCGTTAAAGCACATTTTTTGTTCAGGGTTGAAATACAATTCCCAATTTAGCAATTTCATAATTTAGTGGTTTCTGCTATATCAGAGCTATTTGAAATCTATCCCTAAAAGGGTATATAATATTCAAGGTGCACATAGGGTCATTCAGAATAACTTCACACACACGCTACTGTGCATTTCCAAGTCTAATTCTGTCACTAAATCCATACCGGTCACCCAGCGCCTAAATACTAGGCCTCAAATTTATATCCCGCTAAATCTGTCGTTACCGCTGTCCTGTTGTGGATGGGCAAGTTATTTAGTGTCCGCCAAAGCACATTTTTTGTTCTGGGTTGAAATACAATTCCCAATTTAGCAATTTCATAATTTAGTGGTTTCTGCTATATCAGAGCTATTTGAAATCTATCCCTAAAAGGGTATATAATATTCAAGGTGCACATAGGGTTATTCAGAATAACTTCACACACACGCTACTGTGCATTTCCAAGTCTAATTCTGTCACTAAATCCATACCGGTCACCCAGCGCCTAAATACTAGGCCTAAAATTTATATCCCGCTAAATCTGTCGTTACCGCTGTCCTGGTGTGGATGGGCAAGTTATTTAGTGTCCGCCAAAGCACATTTTTTGTTCTGGGTTGAAATACAATTCCCAATTTAGCAATTTCATAATTTAGTGGTTTCTGCTATATCAGAGCTATTTGAAATCTATCCCTAAAAGGGTATATAATATTCAAGGTGCACATAGGGTCATTCAGAATAACTTCACACACACGCTACTGTGCATTTCCAAGTCTAATTCTGTCACTAAATCCTTACCGGTCACCCAGCGCCTAAATACTAGGCCTCAAATTTATATCCCGCTGAATTTGAATACAATACATTGGGCCAAATAATATTTTTGTTGTTGTGGTGAACCATAACAATGAGAAAAACATCTAGTAAGGGACGCGGACGTGGACATGGTCGTGGTGGTGTTAGTGGACCCTCTGGTGCTGGGAGAGGACGTGGCCGTTCTGCCACATCCACACGTCCTAGTGTACCAACTACCTCAGGTCCCAGTAGCCGCCAGAATTTACAGCGATATATGGTGGTGCCCAATGCCGTTCTAAGGATGGTAAGGCCTGAGCAGGTACAGGCATTAGTCAATTGGGTGGCCGACAGTGGATCCAGCACGTTCACATTATCTCCCACCCAGTCTTCTGCAGAAAGCGCACAGATGGCGCCTGAAAACCAACCCCATCAGTCTGTCACATCACCCCCATGCATACCAGGGAAACTGTCTCATCCTCAAGTTATGCAGCAGTCTCTTATGCTGTTTGAAGACTCCGCTGGCAGGGTTTCCCAAGGGCATCCACCTAGCCCTTCCCCAGCGGTGAAAGACATAGAATGCACTGACGCACAACCACTTATGTTTCCTGATGATGAGGACATGGGAATACCACCTCAGCATGTCTCTGATGATGACGAAACACAGGTGCCAACTGCTGCGTCTTTCTGCAGTGTGCAGACTGAACAGGAGGTCAGGGATCAAGACTGGGTGGAAGACGATGCAGGGGACGATGAGGTCCTAGACCCCACATGGAATGAAGGTCGTGCCACTGACTTTCACAGTTCGGAGGAAGAGGCAGTGGTGAGACCGAGCCAACAGCGTAGCAAAAGATGGAGCAGTGGGCAAAAGCAGAACACCCGCCGCCAAGAGACTCCGCCTGCTACTGACCGCCGCCATCTGGGACCGAGCACCCCAAAGGCAGCTTCAAGGAGTTCCCTGGCATGGCACTTCTTCAAACAATGTGCTGACGACAAGACCCGAGTGGTTTGCACGCTGTGCCATCAGAGCCTGAAGCGAGGCATTAACGTTCTGAACCTGAGCACAACCTGCATGACCAGGCACTTGCATGCAAAGCATGAACTGCAGTGGAGTAAACACCTTAAAAACAAGGAAGACACTCAGGCTCCCCCTGCTACCTCTTCTGCTGCTGCCGCCTCGGCCTCTTCCTCTGCCTCTGGAGGAACGTTGGCACCTGCCGCCCAGCAAACAGGGGATGTACCACCAACACCACCACCACCTCCGTCACCAAGCGTCTCAACCATGTCACACGGCAGCGTTCAGCTCTCCATCTCACAAACATTTGAGAGAAAGCGTAAATTCCCACCTAGCCACCCTCGATCCCTGGCCCTGAATGCCAGCATTTCTAAACTACTGGCCTATGAAATGCTGTCATTTAGGCTGGTGGACACAGACAGCTTCAAACAGCTCATGTCGCTTGCTGTCCCACAGTATGTTGTTCCCAGCCGCCACTACTTCTCCAAGATAGCCGTGCCTTCCCTGCACAACCAAGTATCCGATAAAATCAAGTGTGCACTGTGCAACGCCATCTGTAGCAAGGTCCACCTAACCACAGATACGTGGACCAGTAAGCACGGCCAGGGACGCTATATCTCCCTAACTGCACACTGGGTAAATGTAGTGGCAGCTGGGCCCTAGGCGGAGAGCTGTTTAGCGCACGTCCTTCTGCCGCCAAGGATCGCAGGGCAACATTCTTTGCCTCCTGTTGCCACCTCCTCCTTCTCGGCTTCCTCCTCCTCTTCTTCCACCTGCTCATCCAGTCAGCCACACACCTTCACCACCAACTTCAGCACAGCCCTGGGTAAACGTCAGCAGGCCATTCTGAAACTCATATGTTTGGGGGACAGGCCCCACACCGCACAGGAGTTGCTTGGCGCATGTGCTGAATTTGGTGGTGCAGAAGTTCATTCACAACTACCCCGACATTTCAGAGCTGCTGCATAAAGTGCGGGCCGTCTGTTCGTGCTTCCGGCGTTCACATCCTGCTGCTGCTCGCCTGTCTGCGCTACAGCGTAATTTTGGCCTTCCGGCTCACCGCCTCATATGCGACGTGCCCACCAGGTGGAACTCCACCTTGCACATGCTGGACAGACTGTGAGAGCAGCAGCAGGCCATAGTGGAGTTTCAGCTGCAGCACGCACGGGTCAGTCGCACTACAGAACAGCACCACTTCACCACCAATGACTGGGCCTCCATGAGAGACCTGTGTGCCCTGTTGCGCTGTTTCGAGTACTCCACCAACATGGCCAGTGGCGATGACGCCGTTATCAGCGTTACAATACCACTTCTATGTCTCCTTGAGAAAACACTTAGGGCGATGATGCAAGAGGAGGTGGCCCAGGAGGAGGAGGAGGAGGAGGAAGAGGGGTCATTTTTAGCACTTTCAGGCCAGTCTCTTCGAAGTGACTCAGAGGGAGGTTTTTTGCAACAGCAGAGGCCAGGTACAAATGTGGCCAGACAGGGCCCACTACTGGAGGACGAGGAGGACGAGGATGAGGAGGAGGTGGAGGAGGATGAGGATGAAGCATGGTCACAGCGGGGTGGCACCCAACGCAGCTCGGGTCCATCACTGGTGCGTGGCTGGGGGGAAAGGCAGGACAATGACGATACGCCTCCCACAGAGGACAGCTTGTTCTTACCCCTAGGCAGCCTGGCACACATGAGCGACTACATGCTGCAGTGCCTGCGCAACGACAGCAGAGTTGCCCACATTTTAACCTGTGCGGACTACTGGGTTGCCACCCTGCTGGATCCACGCTACAAAGACAATGTGCCCACCTTACTTCCTGCACTGGAGCGTGATAGGAAGATGCGCGAGTACAAGCGCACGTTGGTAGATGCGCTACTGAGAGCATTCCCAAATGTCACAGGGGAACAAGTGGAAGCCCAAGGCCAAGGCAGAGGAGGAGCAAGAGGTCGCCAAGGCAGCTGTGTCACGGCCAGCTCCTCTGAGGGCAGGGTTAGCATGGCAGAGATGTGGAAAACTTTTGTCAACACGCCACAGCTAACTGCACCACCACCTGATACGCAACGTGTTAGCAGGAGGCAACATTTCACTAACATGGTGGAACAGTACGTGTGCACACCCCTCCACGTACTGACTGATGGTTCGGCCCCATTCAACTTCTGGGTCTCTAAATTGTCCACGTGGCCAGAGCTAGCCTTTTATGCCTTGGAGGTGCTGGCCTGCCCGGCGGACAGCGTTTTGTCTGAACGTGTATTCAGCACGGCAGGGGGCGTCATTACAGACAAACGCAGCCGCCTGTCTACAGCCAATGTGGACAAGCTGACGTTCATAAAAATGAACCAGGCATGGATCCCAGAGGACCTGTCCGTCCCTTGTCCAGATTAGACATTAACTACCTTCCCTTAACCATATATTATTGGACTCCAGGGCACTTCCTCATTCAATCCTATTTTTATTTTCATTTTACCATTATATTGCAAAGCTACCCAAAGTTGAATGAACCTCTCCTCTGTCTGGGTGCCGGGGCCTAAATATATGCCAATGGACTGTTCCAATGTTGGGTGACGTGAAGCCTGATTCTCTGCTATGACATGCAGACTAATTCTTTGCTGACATGAAGACAGATCCTCTGTTACGGGACCTCTCTCCTCTGCCTGGGTGCTGGGCCTAAATATCTGACAATGGACTGTTGCAGTGGTGGCTGACGTGAAGCCTGATTTTCTGCTATGACATGCAGACTGATTCTCTGCTGACATGAAGCCAGATCCTCTGTTACGGGACCTCTCTCCTCTGCCTGTGTGCTGGGCCTAAATATATGCCAATGGACTGTTGCAGTGGTGGCTGACGTGAAGCCTCATTCTCTGCTATGACATGCAGACTAATTCTCTGCTGACATGAAGCCAGATTGTCTGTTACGGGACCTCTCTCCTCTGCCTGGGTGCTGGGCCTAAATTTATGAAAATGGACTCTTACAGTGCTGGTTGACGTGAAGCCTGATTTTCTGCTATGACATGCAGACTGATTCTCTGCTGACATGAAGCCAGATCCTCTGTTACGGGACCTCTCTCCTCTGCCTGTGTGCTGGGCCTAAATATATGCCAATGGACTGTTGCAGTGGTGGCTGATGTGAAGCCTCATTCTCTGCTATGACATGCAGACTAATTCTCTGCTGACATGAAGCCAGATTGTCTGTTACGGGACCTCTCTCCTCTGCCTGGGTGCTGGGCCTAAATTTATGAAAATTGACTCTTACAGTGGTGGCTGACGTGAAGCCTGATTTTCTGCTATGACATGCAGACTGATTCTCTGCTGACATGAAGCCAGATCCTCTGTTACGGGACCTTTCTCCTCTGCCTGGGTGCTGGGCCTAAATATCTGACAATGGACTGTTGCATTGGTGGCTGACGTGAAGCCTCATTCTCTGCTATGACATGCAGACTAATTCTCTGCTGACATGAAGCCAGATTGTCTGTTACCGGACCTCTCTCCTCTGCCTGGGTGCTGGGCCTAAATTTATGAAAATGGACTGTTGCAGTGGTGGGTGACGTGAAGCCTGATTCTCTGCTATGACATGAAGACTGATTCTCTGCTGACATGAAGCCAGATTGTCTGTTACGGGACCTCTCTCCTCTGCCTGGGTGCCGGGGCCTAAATATCTGAGAATGGACTGTTCCAGTGGTGGGTGACGGGAAGCCAGATTCTCTGCTATGGGACCTCTCTCCAATTGATTTTGGTTAATTTTTATTTATTTAATTTTTATTTTTATTCATTTCCCTATCCACATTTCTTTGCAGGGGATTTACCTACATGTTGCTGCCTTTTGCAGCCCTCTAGCCCTTTCCTGGGCTGTTTTACAGCCGTTTTAGTGCCGAAAAGTTTGGGTCCCCATTGACTTCAATGGGGTTCGGGTTCGGGACGAAGTTCGGATCGGGTTCGGATCCCGAACCCGAACATTTTCGGGAAGTTCGGCCGAACTTCTCGAACCCGAACATCCAGGTGTTCGCTCAACTCTAATTACAAGCTTAACAATACATGTGAGTGGAAATACCTTGTCACATTATAACCAAGCTATTATTAGGTTAGGATATCAAAATATGAACATAATTTATATACATCACTACTGTTCAGAGAAAACTTCATGATATCAGGATGGGCATGTCTAATCCTAGACATCAATATGGAATGCTAAATACATTCCACCCCCCTCTAACCAACTACACATCACACGACTTCAAGATGGGCAAATCCATCCAAGGATATAACTTAGAAGAGATAACTGTATCCTTCCACCCCATTCCAGATTATTTTCACACATATGACTTTGCTAAGACTATTAAGACAAATAACAGGGATCTAGGATCTGTGCTAGACCATATCTTAAATGGAAAGGATTTGAAACAAGTATTTCCTTTATTTATTCGCCAATCTAGATGGTATAATTTCACCCACACTATCAAAATAGTCTTAATAAAAGGAAATATAATTTTCTGTGTCTCTTACCAAGTCCTAGTAGGAACCTCACTTCTGCTCCTAGGAAAGCTGGGTGGTCCATCATAGCGCATCTCACCATTGCTTTCATCTTGATAGACCCCTCTAGAGAGCTCAACTTCCTCTCTTTCCCTACTTTTTTTTTTCTCTTTTTCTACCTTCTGTGTATGGTTTATGATCACAAACTTATCAGTTAGACACACCTTCCTAGTTTGGAACTTTCCAATCATTGTTGGATGGGCGGGCCATTGATAAAAAATTTGACATCATAACCCTACCCAGAATGCACTTTTGCTACTGTTGTAATGACACCTACTCATACCTAGGTGGCACTGCTGTGTAAGCAATTTGCATCATAGTATAAAGGGTTAACTTATGTAAGTCTGAATAAAGCGTATTCTATACATTTGACCTTAGAAGCTTTAATTCAAAGCTATAAGGATTAATTCTGACACTTGTAGCAATTAGAGACAGACCTCTAGGTGTCTCTCTGAATGTTTCTCACACTGTTGATTTATGTATCATAATAGTATGAATGGCCTTGTTTTCTCACAGAGATATCAGTACCTCCTGTCATACCAAAGATATGATTCATTGTTACAAAATACACATCTTTACAGACACTCTTTTAGAGACAAATATTCTCCTAATGAGAAATATATATAATATACTGGATACATGTTGTCTTCATAGCATATAACAATATAATATATATATACAGTGGGATGCGAAAGTTTGGGCAACCTTGTTAATTGTCATGATTTTCCTGTATAAATCGTTGGTTGTTACGATAAAAAATGTCAGTTAAATATATCATATAGGAGACACACACAGTGATATTTGAGAAGTGAAATTAAGTTTCTTGGATTTACAGAAAGTGTGCTATACACTACGTGCAGAATTATTAGGCAAATGAGTATTTTGACCACATCATCCTCTTTATGCATGTTGTCTTACTCCAAGCTGTATAGGCTCGAAAGCCTACTACCAATTAAGCATATTAGGTGATGTGCATCTCTGTAATGAGAAGGGGTGTGGTCTAATGACATCAACACCCTATATCAGGTGTGCATAATTATTAGGCAACTTCCTTTCCTTTGGCAAAATGGGTCAAAAGAAGGACTTGACAGGCTCAGAAAAGTCAAAAATAGTGAGATATCTTGCAGAGGGATGCAGCACTCTTAAAATTGCAAAGCTTCTGAAGCGTGATCATCGAACAATCAAGCGTTTCATTCAAAATAGTCAACAGGGTCGCAAGAAGCGTGTGGAAAAACCAAGGCGCAAAATAACTGCCCATGAACTGAGAAAAGTCAAGCGTGCAGCTGCCAAGATGCCACTTGCCACCAGTTTGGCCATATTTCAGAGCTGCAACATCACTGGAGTGCCCAAAAGCACAAGGTGTGCAATACTCAGAGACATGGCCAAGGTAAGAAAGGCTGAAAGACGACCACCACTGAACAAGACACACAAGCTAAAAAGTCAATACTGGGCCAAGAAATATCTCAAGACTGATTTTTCTAAGGTTTTATGGACTGATGAAATGAGAGTGAGTCTTGATGGGCCAGATGGCTGGATTGGTAAAGGGCAGAGAGCTCCAGTCCGACTCAGACGCCAGCAAGGTGGAGGTGGAGTACTGGTTTGGGCTGGTATCATCAAAGATGAGCTTGTGGGGCCTTTTTGGGTTGAGGATGGAGTCAAGCTCAACTCCCAGTCCTACTGCCAGTTTCTGGAAGACACCTTCTTCAAGCAGTGGTACAGGAAGAAGTCTGCAAGGTAAGAAAAACATGATTTTCATGCAGGACAATGCTCCATCACACGCATCCAAGTACTCCACAACGTGGCTGGCAAGAAAGGGTATAAAAGAAGAAAATCTAATGACATGGCCTCCTTGTTCACCTCATCTGAACCCCATTGAGAACCTGTGGTCCATCATCAAATGTGAGATTTACAAGGAGGGAAAACAGTACACCTCTCTGAACAGTGTCTGGGAGGCTGTGGTTGCTGCTGCACGCAATGTTGATGGTGAACAGATCAAAACACTGACAGAATCCATGGATGGCAGGCTTTTGAGTGTCCTTGCAAAGAAAGGTGGCTATATTGGTCACTGATTTGTTTTTGTTTTGTTTTTGAAGGTCAGAAATGTATGTTTGTGAATGTTGAGATGTTATATTGGTTTCACTGGTAAAAAGAAATAATTGAAATGGGTATATATTAGTTTTTTGTTAAGTTGCCTAATAATTATGTACAGTAATAGTCACCTGCACACACAGATATCCCCCTAAAATAGCTAAAACTAAAAACAAACTAAAAACTACTTCCAAAAATATTCAGCTTTGATATTAATGAGTTTTTTGGGTTCATTGAGAACATGGTTGTTGTTCAATAATAAAATTAATTCTCAAAAATACAACTTGCCTAATAATTCTGCACTCCCTGTAATTGTTTAAACAAAATTAGGCACGTGCATAAATTTGGGCACCACAAATGTCATTTTATTGATTCCAAAACCTTTAGAACTAATTATTGGAACTAAAATTGCCCTGGTAAGCTCAGTGACCCTTGACCTACATACACAGGTGAATCCAATTATGAGAAAGAGTATTTAAAGGGGTTCTGCACTTTCATTTAACTGATGATCTATCCTCTGGATAGATCATCAGCTTCTGATCGGCGGGGGTCCGACACCTGGTACCCCCGACGATCAGCTGTTTGAGAAGGCAGCGGCGCTCCAGCAGTGCCTCGGCCTTCTCACTGTTTACCGCCGGGCCGCCCGCCCACTGATGTTACGACTTGTATCAACTAGAGTGGGCGCGGCTAAGCTCTGTTCACTTCAATGGAGCTTAGCCGCGCCCACTCTAGTTGATACAAGTCGTGACGTCAGTGGGCGGGCAGCCCGGTGGTAAACAGTGAGAAGGCCGCGGCGCTGCTGGAGCGCCACTGCCTTCTCAAACAGCTGATCCGCTGGGGTCCCAGGTGTCGGACCCCCGCCGATCAGAAGCTGATGATCTATCCAGAGGATAGATCATCAGTTAAATGAAAGTGCAGAACCCCTTTAAGGAGGTCAATTGTAAGTTTTCTGAAGAGTAGCAACATAAGGGTCTCAAAACAACTCTCAAATGGTCTGAAGACAAAGATTGTTCACCATCATGGTTTAGGGGAAGGATACAGAAAGCTGTCTCAGAGATTTCAGCTGTCTGTTTCCACAGTTAGGAACATATTGAGGAAATGGAAGACCACAGGCTCAGTTCAAGTTAAGGCTTAAAGTGGCAGACCAAGAAAAATCTCGGATAGACAGAAGCGACAAATGGTGAGAACAGTCAGAGTCAACCCACAGACCAGCACCAAAGACTTACAACATCATCTTGCTGCAGATGGAGTCACTGTGCATCGTTCAACCATTCGGCACACTTTACACAAGGAGAGGCTGTATGCGAGTGATGCAGAGGAAGCCTTTTCTCTGCCCACAGCACAAAAAGTGCCGCTTGAGGTGGGCTAAAGCACATTTGGACAAGCCAGCTTCATTTTGGAATAAGGTGATGTGGACTGATGAAACTATAATTTAGGTATTTGGCCATAACAAGAGGCGTTATGCATGGAGGAAAAAAAACACAGCATTCCAAGAAAAACACCTGCTACCTACAGTAAAATATGGCGGTGGTTCCATCATGTTGTGGGGCTGTGTGGTCAGTGCAGGGACTGGGAATCTTGTCAAAGTTGAGGGACGCATGGATTCCACTCAGTATCAGCAGATTCTGGAGACCAATGTCCAGGAATCAGTGACAAAACTGAAGATGTGCCGAGGCTGGATCTTTCAACAAGACAACGACCCTAAACACTGCTCAAAATCCACTAAGGCATTTATGCAGAGGAACAAGTACAACTTTCTGGAATGGCCATCTCAGTGCCCAGACCTGAATATAATTGAAAATCTATGGTGTGACTTAAAGAGAGCTGTCCATGCTCGGAAGCCATCAAACCTGAATGAACTAAAATACAGATATAACAAGAGGTCAGTCCTGTGTCCCAACACGGACAATTACTTGCGCTGCTGCTGGTCCCGGAATTGTGTGGTAGGTTTCACACTTGCAAAGTCAGGTCAATAAGTTTTGGAACCGCGCTGCTGGACACTATGTATTCCGGTCATAAGTGGATGGTACAAGGGTGTCAGCCCCTCTCCTCAATACCAAGGAATACGATCCTCCCAGATCTCCTCCTCTACAGGATTTAAGGGGATAGGCAAAATAGTGAAGCACCCTTGAGAATCTTATCTTAAAAGGTTTTATTCTACTTACAACAGATCAGTAGACAAAAGGCATAAAATACAAAATGATCGTCACATTCCTGCCCGACCCGGGTTTCGCTGCCTCACTTCTTCAGGGGCAATGACTGAGCATGCTCACCCTCGAGCCCTTTAAATAGCCCAGCTGTCTCATTATTCAAGTGGGTGTGGTTCCGATCAGTATAATATACTTTCAAAATTCACAGTTTTAAATCGTATACCATAAAATTACAATCATTGGTTCATTAGGTACAGTCACCTTTACAATATATAAATAAAGGTAAAAATAAAACACACACGGGGGCAACTTCTTACTCCCTGTTATCAGGTCAAACCCTTTCAGGTGCCCGCTAATATCCGTATTCTATATATACATTCAGCCTACTTATAGAGATCAATCCCCCAAATGGTTTTCTTATATCCTAACTGTTGGGCCACACTGGCGTGGAGGGAACTCGCTGGAACAAATCAATAAAAAAGAGGTGGAGTGGATTTACCAGCTAGGGACCCTACAACCCAGTGGGCTCAACACTTATAAATTTATAAGTAGACAAGGAGGATTCTTCTCAGACTGGTACATTCATGAGAAGAATAACACTAAAAAGTAGAAACCTTTGTACGACCTTACTTTGGCCTACTCAAGAGATACAAAATTGTAAATATAGTCGAGCATGGCTTTTAAAGGCAATGAACATCTATCTTGACTAGAATGATTTTGATATCAATGCATTTACCTATGAAAAGGCACAACAAGGTGAGGGCCTGCTGGTGAGCTGACCCTCTAGAACATTATATGCGAGGGCCTACGGGTGAGCTGACCCTCTAAAAGATTGTAGGTGAGGGCCTGCTGGTGAGCTGACCCTCAAAACTTTATATGAGAGGGCCTGGAGGTGAGCTAACCCTCTAAAAGATTGTAGGTGAGGGACTGCTGGTGAGCTGACTCTCTAAAACATTATATGCAAGGGCCTGCAGGTGAGATGACCCTCTGAAAGATCATAGGTAAGGGCCTGCTGGGGAGCTAACCCTATAAAACATTATATGCGAGGGCCTGCAGGTGAGCTGACCCTCTACAACATTATGAGCGAGGGCAGACTAATAAGCATGTTGATATGATGGAAGAGGAAGAGGACGAGAAAAGGAAAATTGAACCATATACCCTTTTTTGTGGTGGAAGGGGTGCATGGGAATACAGTGTATTCAGTACATTATAAAAAAAACACATTTAAAGTGCCTTTAAGTTCAAGCCGCTTTCCGCTGGTGGAGTAGAGAGGTCAGGGGCAATCCAGGCCTTGTTGATTTTTTTAAGAGTCAACCGGTCAGCATTTTCAGTTGACAGGTGGATGTGCTTATCAGTTGTCATGCCCCCAGCAACACTAAATACCCGCTCTTACAAAACGCTGGCGGCAGGGCAGGCCAGCACCTCCAAGGCGTAGACCGCCAGTTCGTGCCACGTGTCCAGCTTGGACACCCAGTAGTTGTAAGGCACAGAGGGATCATTGCGGACACTGACACGGTCTGCTACGTACTTCTTCACCATCTTCCAAAATTTTTCCCTCCTTGTGACACTAAGCCACGCATCAGGGTGACAGTGCTGGTGGGGTGTCATAAAACTGTCCCAGGCTTTGGAGAGTGTTGCCCTGCCTCTGTTGGAACTGCTGTGTGTTCCCCTCGTCTCCCCTCCTCGGTTGCCCAAGGAACTATGTACTCTGCTGCCAGCGTTGTCAGCTAGAAATATTTTGAGCAATTTTTGCACAAGGACCTTCTGGTATTGCACCATTTTGCTCATCCTCTCCACCACATGAATGAGAGATGAGAAGTTCTCTTTGTACAGGGGGTTGAGAAGGGTGAACAACCAGTAATCGGTGTTGTCCAAAATGCATAAAACGTGTGGGTCATGGGAAAGGCAGCCTAACATAAAGTCAGCCATGTGTGCCAGAGTCCCAACAGGCAAGACTTCGCTGTCGTCATCAGGAGGATGACTCATAATCTCCTCATTCTCTTCCTCCACTTCTGCCCATCCATGCTGAACAGATTGAATTAAACTTCCATGGGTACTACCCTCTGTCGCGGAGGCAACCGTCTCCTGCTCCTCCTCATCATCATCCAATTTGCACTGAGAAGACGAACTGAGGGTGGTCTGGCTATCACCCTGTGTAATATCTTCCCCCATTTCCACCTCTTCCACATGCAAAGCGTCGGCCTTAATTGTGAGCAGCGAGCGTTTGGGTAAACACAGAAGTGGGACGGTGATGCTGATAATAGCGTTATCGCCACTCACCATCTGTGTCGATTTCTCAAAGTTTCTTAAAACCTCACAGAGGTCAAAACATCATGCCCACTCCTCGCTTGTGAAGACTGATGGCTGACTGGTGCTCCAAGAGGATAATTTTGAGGTAAAAGTGGAGGAGGAGGCAGAGGAGGAGAAATGGAGGTTGCAGCCACTAACGTAGGTGGTGGCGGAAACACCGATTGAATTAGGGACCGCAATCCTTGGCATTGGTAGCACCTGTGCCATCCCAGGGTACGACTTACTCCAGGCCTCCACAATGTTCACTCAGTGTGCCGTCAGGGAAATGTAGTGTCCCTGGCCGAAAGCAATTGTCCATGTGTCAGTGGTTAAGTGGACCTTCCCCGTAACTGTGTTGGTCAGGGCACGGGTGATGTTACGGGACACATGCTGGTGTAAGGCTGGCCCGACACACTGTGAAAAATAGTGGCGGCTGGGGACTGCGTAACGAGGGATGGCTACCGAAATCAGGCTGCGGAAGGCCTCAGTGTCCACAAGCCTAAATGGCAACATTTTCAGGGCCAGTAATTTGGAAAGTTGTGCATTTAGTGCTATGGCCCGTGGGTAGGTGGCTGGGTATTTGCACTTTCGTTCAAATGCCTGGGGTAAGGACATTTGTATGCTGCTCTGGGACATGGAAGTGGATGTGGTCGCTGATGGTGCTTGCGAAGGTCCAGGGACAAATACGGGAGGCATCCAGGCTTGCGCTTGGACAGGGGTTTGGCCAGCACATAGCACAGGGGAAGTGAAAGCATTGGTGTGACCCGCAAACACAGATTGTGGACCCAGACATTCGACCCACCTATTAAGGTGCTTTGATGCCATGTGGCGGATCATGGTGGTGGTGGTGAGGTTGCTAGTGTTCACGCCCCTGCTCATTTTTGTATGGCACAGGTTGCAAATTACTATTCTTTTGTCGTCCACATTTTCCACAAAAAAGTGCCAGACTGTGGAACACCCACCCCTTGGCAAAAGAGATTTCCGCAAGGGTGTTCACCGGGGAACAGTTGCGGGCCTGTTTGGTGTGGCCTGCATTCTTCCTTTTGCCACCCCACTGCCTATTCCAGCCTGCAGTGCTGAGGATCCCTCCCCCTTTGTACTGCTGTCCTTGCTCGGCTTGCCACCTTCCTAGGTTGGGTCAGTGACTTCATCGTCCACCACCTCCTCTACCACTTCCTTTTGAGACACTAATTGCCATTGACTTATTGGAAACTGTGCCTCATAGTCATCATCCACCTCGTGAAACACTAATTGCCGTTCCCCACTGTCATATTCTTGTGACTGTGGATGCTCAAGGCTTGTCGAAAAGGCCCAAATGAAGGAATGGCGCTGAAAAGAGCTCCTCGGAATATCCGAGTGTGGGATCACTTGTTTGGCAAGACTCTCCATGGTGGGAGGAAGGAGGATCAGGGTGAGGATTGTGTTGACCAGACTCTTGGCTACTGCCAAATACCCTGGGGTCCAGGACCTCTGATTGGTGACTGCCCGACGCGATGGAACTCCACCTTGTATATGTTTGATAGGCTGCTCCAGCAGAAATGTGCAGTTAATGACTAACTGTACAAACTCTGCGGCAGGACAGTTTCTGGGGAGCTTGTTTTTTTTTCACCGCGCCAGTGGCTGCTCATGCGCGACACATGCAGACTCCTGCGGCCATTTGATGAGATCGCCAAACTGGTCAGTCGCAGCCAGGGAGCAATCAGTGACATCGTACCTTATGCCTTCTTTCTTCATTGCGTTGTGTCATTGATCAAGCCGTCGAGGAGCAGGAAGATGCTGAATGAATTCCCAGGGGGGGCTACTCCATCTGAAACAAGTTAGCAGGAGTCTGAAGAGGAGTCAGAGGACGATGGTGGCTGGGGGGAGGAGGAGGAGGAGGAGGAGGAACAAGAAGAGCAGACTTTAAGGGGGACTTTAAACTTTTCGGGGATCCCTGGTGTTGTCCGTGGCTGGGGGGAGGAGACCGAGGACGACATTCTCCTGGGCGATGAGCAGGAGCCAGGCCGCTCCACCAATTCCAATTTAGTGCAAATGGGGGCCTTCATGCTCCTTCATGCTCCTTCATGCTCCAGTGTTTGAAGAGGGACCCCCGTATAAAAAGTATAAAGGGCAAGGACCAGTACTGGGTGGCAATGTACTTAGAACCCCAGTACAGACACAAAATGGCGGAAATGTTACCAGCATCACAGAGGGCTGTCAGAATGCAGCATTTCCAGGCCTTGCTTCGAGAGATGCTGCATTCTGCTTTTGCACACCCTGGCAGAGGAATTTTCACCCACAGAGAAACAGTTGCGGGTACCAATCCTACTGCGCATGCAAGAAGAGGGCGGTTTGAAGATGTGTTGGTAACTTCCAATATGAGATCATTCTTGCAAGCAACCCATCGGCAGCTGCCCTCCGGATCTAGCCTCAGGAAACGCCTAGACCGACAGGTGTCCGACTACATAGGGTTAACGGCCAATGTGGACTCTCTGAGAAGCGAGGAACCCTTGACTACTGGGTGTGCAGGCTTGACCTGTGGCCAGAGCTGGCACAATTTGCAACTCTTGGCTTGCCCCTCGTCCAGTGTCCTGTCCGAAAGGACGTTTAGCGCAGCAGTTGGGATCGTGACCGATAAGCGCATTCGCCTAGCTCACGACAGTGTGGACTACCTCACATTTCTAAAAATGAATGAGGCATGGATCTTGGAGGAATTCAACACCTGTGACGACCACGTTTAATTGAATTTCACCTATTACCATTGGGGATTTTTCAAGAGGGGGGATTTCGTTAGCCATGTTTTTAATCCAATTTTATATTTTTAGTTCTTTTAAACATATGTATTTGACATGTATTTGTATTGGCCTGCAGTAAAATTAATATCCAATGACCGTCTAATATACCTCCAGTCACATAATGACTTCATCTTTTCTGTACGGTGAATGCATCATTTTTGGGGCCTGTAATCTAACTGGCCAACAGTAAAATTGTTATACGGTGACCGCCTAAGGTACCTCCAGCCACATAATCACTTGATGTTTTCTGTCTGGTAAATGCCTAATGTTTGGGACCTGTAGTCCACTAGCCTGCAGTAAAATTGATATCCAATGACCGTCTAATATACCTCCAGCCACATAATCAATTCTTCTTTTCTGTAGGTTGAATAAATAATTTTTGGGGCCTGTAGTCCACTGTTCTGCAGTAAAATTGATATCCAATGACCGTCTAATATACCTCCAGCCACATAATCACTTGATGTTTTCTGTCCGGTGAATGCCTAATGTTTGGGGCCTGTACTCCCTTGGCCTAAAATGAAAAATTTCTAGGCTTCAGCAGGGCACATTTTTGAGAGTTTCCCTTTAAGACGCATAAAAATGCCCCCTGATTAAAATACATATTTTTTTGTGGGAATTTTTGCCATTGATCCCCCCTCTGGTTTGTGCACTTCTAGTAAGTATTTGGTGGCTGCAAATATGTCCTGAAGGTTTTTCAGGTTAACCTGCAATTAAAGTGAATGGGGCCCACCGCAAACTTGCGGTTCACAAACATTTGATCGCGTTCGCAAATTGTCCCGTCCGATGTTCGTCCATCACTACTCATGACTAATATACACAGGAAATGAATGGAAAGAAAAGGAAATTTCATTTTCTAAGTATGTTAATTAGAGTAAGAATGTGTAGCAATCAAAACACGTTGACAATTGAGCAGCAGTATGTTTTGGAATGCTTTTAAACCATGTACTGGAAGAGACCAGTGGCGTAGGTAGAAATGACTGGGCCCCACAGCAAATTTTTGAATGGGCCCCCCTCCCCCGGTAATTTTTTCGCAACTTCTTCCTTTCATGCCACCCCCATTCCTGTGGCTAGTAAAGATCACTCTCTCAGACCAGGCCCGGCAGCTGTTCCATTCATCTATACTGCTACTGTATATCATTTTATTGTGTAATACTGTTGAGGGGTCCCTCACAAAATCTTTTAGTCCTCCTCCTCCTGGATGGGCCCCTTCTGGGTCAGGGCCCCAAAGCAGCCGCTTCCCCTGCTAACCCTATAGCTATGCCCCTGGAAGAGACCCTCAGGAACAGAAGTTTATCCTCAGTGCAGGGGCTGGCATGAGTTATTTTCCAAAAATAGTTGTACCCAAATAGAATGTGCTTGAATTGACTGGGAAAATCTTTCTCTCTTTCTGTCGCTTTCTTTTTATTCTTCTAGTGAAATTGACAGCATACAGTATGTTTTATCTGCTTACCACTATATGTCAGAGTTAGTAGTTTGGGGGGCCAAATGTAATGGCCGATTCCATTTAGTTTTTTACCTCTTCGAAGCAGGAATTTGGGGTTCGGTAACCGAAAATCCAACTTTATAAGAAGAGATTATGAAGAAAATACCACTATGAAACTAAGGTTACTAAGGTCAACTACCCTGCTGTAGAGGTCCTGCTCTATGAGAAACCCATCAGGAATCATGGTCTAATGAACTAAAGGCACTCAAGCCCGAAAATAAATGTCACATATAAAATTGTATAAAGGGATAAAAACCATTAACCTAAAGCAAAGCTCTTCCGTTTATTTTTGCAGTTTCCAACATTTAGCTTTAAAACAACATCTTGTCTTTAAAATAAATGGGTTCCATTAAAGCTGTAAATGCAAGAGAGCAAAACAACAGAAAAAAAGGCTGTAAGCATCATAAAAATAAAATGCACATGCACATCTAAAGGGGTGACATATTCCTAAAGTTCCATAATACAAATTATATTTACAAAATGTGTTTTCATTTATATTTTTGACAATCCATGGATAGGGAGATAGTGAACTCAATTGGGAACAGGGACTTGTGTGACTGGTGACTATCTCTGTGCAGTGCTGTGGAATATGGTGGGCATTTATAGAGATGAGAAAATCGAAGCTGACTAAAAAATTAGATTCGCACCGAAGCATAATTTCCTAGCTCTTTTTGGTAACTAATCGCATTATTTTCCTAAAATGGCTACTGCACGTGTGAAGACATGGGGAAAGGAACTCTGGGAAGGCGTCACAGCCCTATAAATAGCGGCAGCCATCTGAGATTCTGCCATTTACCAGTGTACTTAGTGCAGGGAGAGACATCTGCAGGCACTAGGGACAGTGTTAGAAAAAACTTCATTGTGCTAAAAAAAACAATTTACAAGTGCAGGGAAAGATTATTCAAGGTGTAGGTAAAGGATAGGGAGGAATCATTCCACAGCATTGATGTTGAACAGGGTTCAGTAGGGGAGGTTACAGCCTGGGTAATAGGAACAATCCTATTACACCTTGCTTGCCATTATACAGCTCTGCAATTCCAGCAAACCGTTCTTATTAGGGTGCAAGTGCTATTTGATAAATTTTTTGGCTTGGATTAGTCGGAAAAAAGGGCTCATTAGCTATTGTGTGGTGAAGTGCTAAAATTATAGCCCTTTTTGTCTTGTATTAGTGGCAAAAGTAAAATATATTTGCTGCTCAGCGGTGCAGTGATCTGTTCTAAAGCCTTTTGTGGCGTGTATTAGTGGGGGGAAAAAGGACTTATTAGCCGATGCGTGGTGAAGTGAGAAAATTACAGACTTTTTTTGGGGTGTTTTAATTTCCTTTTTATTTTTTTTATTTGATCTAACAGTATGTCAGACAGAAAAGTGCCAGGCCCTGCACAGCGGAGGGGCAGAGGCGTAAATGTTTCTGACACAGGCAGAGGTCGCAGCAGAGTAAGGGGCCATGGCAGCAGGGGTCACTTCGGGAGGCCTGAGCTCCCAGAGTCAGCTAGCAGTCGTGTCGTGACCAGCAGCCCAGTGGTTCTTGAGTGGTTGACTCGATCGCAAGTGACATCAGTCACCCCCCAGTCAGTGGTTCCGTCAGTGGGGGATAATCAACTAGCTATCCCCTGTGGGCACCTCTGCCTTTTTTTCTTGTTCATCAGACACAACCCTTATTTGGCATGGCCCCAGAGCAGGCCCTGTGCCCTCACCTGTCCTCAACCTGCTTCTGTCCTTTTCTGTTCCCTCGGCCAGAGAAGTATTATATGCTGTAGGCTCAGCTCCACAATACAGTGAGGACAAGCTACTAGAAGACAGTCAGCAGCTACTGGCCAGCCAAGATGTGGGGGAGACATCCACCGCTTCCTCCACTACGTGGGCAAGTAGTGATAAGGAGACTGGCGTCGGAGCTCGTGTTACGAGCGGTCAGGCTCCTGACCCAGAGATAGTTGAGGAGGACATCAGTGACGTGCAGACAGTACTCGATAATAATGATGTAGCTGATCGCACTTGGGAGCCGGGTGACGAAGCTCAAACGGCTTCATTTTTTTTCTTTATGTAATATTATAAATTCCGCCATCTCAATGATAAATCTGCAGCGTGGGGACCCCGTGTGACTTCTACACACTTTTAAAATAATCCTTCAGTGGGACGAATAGATGCCGGATGACCGAGACGCTCCATGACCTTTCCAGGAGCATTTCTGAGACATGCGGGGGGAATCCAAAGACCCTCTCCATCTCCATGCACCACAGGATTTCCTCCTTCCCATCCATGATGACTTGGAACTCGTGATGTTTTCCCTAATCAGGAGACCAGGGGCTGGTAGTTATGGTTTGAATATTGATGAACTCTGCGACTCTTCCAGGCTACAAGCAATCTTGAAGCTTTGCCTTCTCATTGTCTGTAGCTACTAGAGGTCTGTTCATGCCAGGCAGGTTCCCCCAGAAGTATCTGGCTCAATGAGCAGCCGATACCGCACTTGCATTAATCTTGACAGGATTCGTTGACAGAACTGCCTGCCGGATCCGGAAATCCATATGCAAATAGATATCTTTTTTTTCCAGGTCTGGATCCATTAGGCTTATTCATTGAAATACCGGATCCGTCTTTCCGATACCATCTGGAATAACGTATCCGGTATTTATTTTTTGCAAAGCGAGAAAGAATTGCACATGCACCGATAAGAAAAGCAGATCCGGCGATGCGTCAATTTCCAGAACACTTGGTACTGGATCCGGCATTAATACATTTCAATAGAAATTAATGCTGGATCCAGCAAGTGCAGTAGTTTTCCGGAGTTTTGGCCGGAAAAAATATCACAGCAAACTGCGGTATTTTGTTTGGTCAAATACCGTACAAGGGATGGAACGGAAGACATCCTGATTAGAGTTGAGCAGACACCCGGATGTTCGGGTTCGGCCGAACTTCACAAAAAAGTTCGAGTTCGGGACCCGAACTTGATCCCGAACTCGAACCCCATTGAAGTCAATGGGGACCCGAACTTTTGAGCACTAAAATGGCTGTAAAAATGTTGTGGAAAGGGCTAGAGGGCTGCAAATGGCATCAAAATGTGGTTAAGAGCACGTCAAGTGTTCTGCAAACAAATCTGGATAGGGAAATGACTTTAAATAACATAAAATACGTAATAAAAATAATAATCTTGATCTAGGAGGACGAGGTCCATAAGGAGTAGGAGGTTGAGGCGGCAGTGGATGTGGAGGTGTAGCTGGAAGCGGCGGTGGAGGAGGAGGAGGTAGCTTACACTGCTTTTTGGTTTTAAATTTATTTATATTTTTTAAATTAGAGTACACCCCAAAACATTGGGAAATATTACCTGTGATAACCCCCTCCAGTCATGCTAAACACACGTTCAGACAATACACAAATTAATTACATTTTTTTACCTTTCTACTAGGTATAGCAGTGGTATATCACAGCCACAAATTGGTGAATTTCACCCGAAAATGTAACAGACAAATTAGTGAAATGTTTTTACCTGTCTACTAGGTACAGCCGGGGTATATCACACCCAAAAAGTGGTGAATTTCACCCGAATATGTAACAGACAAATTAGTGAAATGTTACCTGTCTAGTGGGTAGAGCAGGGGTATATCACACCCAAAAATTGGTGAATTTCACCCAAAAATGTAACAGACAAATTAGTGAAATGTTTTTACCTGTCTAGTGGGTACAGCCGGGGTATATCACACCCAAAAAGTGGTGAATTTCACCCAAAAATGTAACAGACAAATTAGTGAAATGACAGAAAATAAAATACATACAAATAAATAAAAAATATTAGGGTACACTGCAAAAGAGTGTGAAATATCCAAAATACAACAATGAGCAATTGCGCTGTATTATAACAATGGCTGGTTAAGGCCGGTATACATGTCTATTCGGCACAAGGTACGGACAAGTCCTGTGGGATCTATGCCTGGTTCATTTTAATAAACGTGAGCTTGTCCACATTGGCTGTGGACAGGCGGCTGCGCTTGTCTGTGTTAACGACCCCTGTCGTGCTAAACACACGTTCAGACAATACACTGGCTGCAGGGAAGGCCAGCACCTCCAAGGCATAAAGGGAAAGCTTAGGCCATGTGCCCAATTTGGAGACCCAGAAGTTGAAGGGGGCAGACCCGTCATTCAGGACGTGTAGGCGTGTGCACACATACTGCTCCACCATGTTGCTGAAATGCTGCCTCCTGCTAAGACGTTCCATATCAGCTGGTGGTGCTGGTTGTTGTGGCGTGCTGACAAAGCTTTTCCACATTTCGGCCACGCTAACCCTGCCTTCTGAGGTGCTGGTGGAGCCACAGCTGCGTTGGTGACCTCTTCCTCCTCCTCTGCCTTCGCATTGTGCTTCCACTGTGCCCCCGCTGTCAGATGGGAATGCCACCAGCACCACGTCTACCAGCGATCACGCTCCAGTGACAGAATTAAGGACGGTACGTTGTCCTTGTAATGGGGATTCAGCAGCGTGGCCACCCAGTCATCAGCACAAATTAGAATGTGGGCAACTCGGCGGTCGTTGCGGAGACACTGCAGCATGTAATCTCTCATGTTTGCCGGGCTGCCCAGAGGCAACAAAAAGCTGTCCTCTGTGGGAGGTGTATTGTCTGTGTCCTCTGTTTGCCCCCAGCCTTGCACCAGTGATGGCCATGAGCTGGTTTGGGTGCCAACCTGCTGTGAACATGGTTCCTCCTCCTCCATCTCCTACTCCTCATCCATCACCTCTTCATCCTCCAGAACTGTGCCCTGGCTGGACAATTGTGCACCTGGCGTTTGTGGGTGCAGGAACCCACCCTCGAAGCCACTTGTGAATGACTGGCCGGAAACCCTATGAAATGACCCCTTTTCCTTCTCCTCCTCCTCCTGTGCCACATCCTTTTCCATCATCACCAGCATTGTTTTTTAAAGGAGGCATAGAAGTGGGCTAAGAACGGCGTTATCGGCACTGGCCATGTTGGTGGAGTACTCGAAACAGAGCAACCAGAAACACAGGTCTTGCATGGTGGCCCAGTCATTGGTGGTTAAGTGGTGCTGTATCGCAGAGCGACTCACCTGTGCGATTTGCAGCTGAAACTCCAGTATCGTCTGCTGCTTCTTGCACAGTCTGGCCAGAATGAGCAAGGTGGAGTTCCACCTTGTGAGCACGTCGTATATGAGGTGGTGAGCGGAAATGCCTAAGTTACGCTGCAGCGCTGACAGGCGAGCAGCACCAGGGTGAGAACGCTTAAAGCGCGCACAAATGGTCCGCACTCTATGCAGCAGCTCTGACATATCGGGGTAATTTTTAAGGAACCTCTGCACCAGCAAATTCAGCACATGTGCCAGGCAAGGGATGTGTGTCAAACCCGCCAGTCCCAGAGCTGCTACGAGATTTCGCCCATTATCGCACACCACGAGCTTGAGGCTCATTAGCACCAACCACTCATCGGTCTGTTGTTCAAGGCCCGTCCTCAGCTCCTGCGCGGTGTGGGGTTTGTCCCCCTAACAGATATGTTTTAAAACTGCCTGCTGTCGTTTACCCCTGGCCTTGCTGAAGTTGGTGGTGAAGGTGTGACGCTGATTGGATGAGGAGCCGATAGAGGATGAGGAAGCGGAGTAGGAGGAGGAAGCAACAGGAGGCAAACTGAAGCGCCCTGCAATCCTCGGTGGTGGAAGGACATGCGCCAAACTGCTATCCACCTCAGGCCCAGCCGCCACTGCATTTACCCAGTGTACTGTTATGGAGATATAACGTCCCTGACCGTGCTTACTGGTCCATAGTTAGGTGGACCTTGCCAAAGATGGCGTTGCGCAATGCACACCTGATTTTGTCCCCCATTTGGTTGTGCAGGGAAGGGTTGGCACGCCTGTAAAAGTAGTGACTGCTGGGCATAACGTACCGTGGGACAGCCACCGCCATAAGGCTTTTAAAACTCTCTGTCTCCACCAGACAGAATGACAGCATTTTTAAAGGCCAGTAATTTTGAAATGGGGGGGTACTTCCTCTTCCGCTCCAGTATTTGAGAGATGGAGAGCTGAACGCTTCCATGGGACATTGTGGAGATGCTTGGTGACCCAGGTGGTCGTGTTGCTGGTAGATCCTCTGTTTGCAGGGTGGCAGGTGGCACTGTCACTCCAGAGGTTGATAAAGAGGCCGAGACTGCAGCAGAAGAGCAAGCAGGGGGAGCCAGAGACCTTTCATGGTTTTTGAGGTGTCTACTCCACTGCAGCTCGTGCTTTGCACTTAGATGCCTGGTCATGCAGGTTGTGCTCAGGTTGAGAACGTTTATGCCTCACTTCAGGCTCTGATTGCACAGCATGCAAACCACTCATGTCTTGTCGTCAGCACATTGTCTGCAGAACTGTCACGCCAGGGAACTCCTTAGAGCTGGCTTTGGTGTGCTCGGTCCCTTGTTGCGGTGGGCAGTAGCAGGCATACTGTCTAGGGGATGGCCGCTCCGCTTTTGCACCCTGCTCCCTCTTCTGCTATGCTGGTGGCTCTGTGCAATCACGGCTTCTTCCTCCGAACTACATAGGTCACTCGCATGACCTTGATTCCATTTGGGGTCGAGGACCTCATCGTCTTCCACATCATCTTCCACCCAGTCTTCACCCCTGCCCTTGAATTTCACACATACAGATGCAGCAAGGGCTGTAAAATTTTGTATTTTGCCCAAAAAGGGTGTTTTTTAAAACCCAGAAAATTATAGCTGTATTTCTAGCCTAAATTGCACACTGACTAATGCGGCAGAGGCCCTAAATGGAGGGAATTGCCAAACATGGTTATTTTTTAAAAACCCAGAAAATTATGGAAGTATTTCAAGCTTGTTTTTAACAATCACAGATTCAGACAAGGACGCAATATTGCGGCATACCCGCGCGAGTAAGCACGCAATTTCAGTCAGTTTTGTCTGCGATTGCGTTCCGTTGTTCATATTTTTCCGTGCGAGGGCGGTGCATTTTGCACGCTCGTGATAAAAAACTGAATGTGGTACCCAGACCCGAACCTTAACTTCTTCACTGAAGTTTGGGTTTGGGTTCGGTGTTCTGTAGATTTTATTATATAGCATTCTTTAATGCAGAATGCTATGTAAAATGTCCCTTGAGGGTTAAAAAATAATAAAAAAATTACTCAGCTCATCCACTTGATCGCGCAGCCGTTATCGTCTTCTTTCTTTTTCTTGCAGGACCTGCAAAAGGACCTGCGCTGATGTCATCGCGCTCACCACGTGGTGAGCGTGGTGACGTCTGTGCAGGTCCTTTTGCATTTTATTATTTTTTAACCCTCAAGGGACATTTTACTTATCATTCTGCATTAAAGAATGCTATTATTTTCCATTATAACCATGTTATAATGGAAAATAATAAAGTGAATGGACCTCATCCCTATTTATTATCATCTTAGCAACCATCCGTGAAAATTGCATTGCATCCACACTTGCTTGCGGATGCAATGCGATTTTTACGCAGCCCTATTCACTTATATGGGGCCTGCGTTGCGTGAAAAACGCAGAATATAGAACATGCTGCGATTTTCACGCAACGCAGAAGTGATGCGTGAAAAACAATGCTCATCTACACAGCTCTATTAAAATGAATGGGTCAGGATTCAGTGCGGGTGCAATACGTTCACGCCACGCATTGCACCCGCCCGGTAAAAGGGCGTGTGAAAGGGGCCTTAGTCCACAATCTTCAACAAAATCAGCACACTCCTCTCCTGAAATACTCTGCACTGCTAAGGAATCCTTCTCCTTTCATTCTCAGTGTGTGATATGCTTCTCATCTTTTTTTTTCATTTAAAATTTTATTAGACATTCTAACAATACAATTCACCAAAAACAAAACATTATTATATTATTTTTCACCTAATAAACCCTACCCCCCTGTTCATACCCAACCAACCCTCTCCCTTGTGATGCGTCTCCCGTTCCCCCCATCAATATGCGAAAAAGGGCAGGATAATGAGGGAGTGTAGGCAGGAAAACCTTAAAACTTGCATTCTCCCCAAATTTTAGTCAATTTTTCCTCAGTATTTCTCTGCTTATATAGAATGTTTCCATACAATATCTCTTAATCTTATTAACCAGGTTAACCCATAAAGTAATACTTGGAGTATTTCGAAAAACCAAACCCTAGCAATCAAAAGTCTCGCCAAGAAGATTATTTTAATAACAATGAATTGTCCCACCATGTCCTCAGCCTCCACTGCAGGGACAATTCACAGTGCCCCTCCAGCATACCACATGTGCAGGGCACGGCGGTGTCACGCTGTTCTGCATCTCGTTTGCTCCACAGACAGGATCTGTTTTTTGGGGGTTATTGTTCTGACGGATCAGAGGAAGGGCAAACTAATAAGTGACATCAGCACAAACTTACTGCTGACACCCTCTCCACTCTGTCGGGGGGGCTCTACTTGTATAAGCGTGTAATAAAACAGGTTCTATAGACATCTATGTGGAATCAGCTGTAGGGGGGGCTCTACTTCTATATGGCCCCCTTCACACGGGCGTCGCGGGTGAGGGCCCGGATGCGATGCAGGTGCATTCAGGGAAAATTGTGCGAGTAGGCATACAATTTCAGTCAGTTTTGACTGCAATTGCGTTCCGTTGTTCAGTTTTTTCAGCGTGAGTGCAATGCGTTTTGCAAGCGCGTGAGAATAAAACTAAATGTGGTACCCAGACCCGAACCCGGACTTCTTCACTGAAGGGTTTGGTGTTCTGTAGATTTTATTACTTTCCATTATAACATGTGACTGATTGATTTAATTATTTAATATTGATTACCTGTACCTGAATATTGAACTACTCTGTCAGTTATAATGTTTTATAATGCATTATTTATGTGTATTCTTCCCTGTTATCTGTGTATCAGGCCTGTAGGGGTAGTTCCTCCTCCCAGACAGTACAGGGAGCTAGGGAACCCCTAGTATAAATAGTCAGGTCCTGTTCAGGGAAAGGAGTGTGTGTGTGCAGAGTTGGGAGTTCAGAGTGGAGTAGAGCTGAAGGCCAACTACTGCCGTGTAGCTAGATAGCCCAGAAGTTCCTATGAGAGTACAGAGCAGAGCAAAAGTGTTTCCAGCTGAACCAGAGAGATGAAGGGCAGAAGGATTTATTTAAAGCAAGGAGATATATACCAGAGGAAGTTTCCCTAACCAAGGATAAAGCCAGCAATAGGGCATACGGGCCTTGGGATAAAGACAGATAGGATTCTGAGGAAAAGTGCAGCCTGATCTGTAAGTGTTTAACCCTCTGTGTATCTTGCAAGAACATTGTGCCTGCCACTGATGTAAAGCCTGCTTGTGACTGCTTCTTACATATGGAATTCTGACCAAAGACTGTACATAGTTAATTGTTCCAGTAAACAGAAGTTTTGGTTCACCACTAGAGTTGAGCGAACACCTGGATGTTCGGGTTTGAGAAGTTCGGCCGAACATCCCGGAAATGTTCGGGTTCGGGATCCGAACCCGATCCGAACTTCGTCCCGAACCCGAACCCCATTGAAGTCAATGGGGACCCGAACTTTTCGGCACTAAAAAGGCTGTAAAACAGCCCAGGAAAGAGCTAGAGGGCTGCAAAAGGCAGCAACATGTAGGTAAATCCCCTGCAAACAAATGTGGATAGGGAAATGAATTAAAATAAAAATTAAATAAATAAAAATTAACCAAAATCAATTGGAGAGAGGTTCCATAGCAGAGAATCTGGCTTCCCGTCACCCACCACTGGAACAGTCCATTCTCAGATATTTAGGCCCCGGCACCCAGGCAGAGGAGAGAGGTCCCGTAACAGAGAACCTGTCTTCATGTCAGCAGAGAATTAGTCTGCATGTCATAGCAGAGAATGAGGCTTCACGTCAGCCACCACTGCAACAGTCCATTGGCATATATTTAGGCCCAGCACCCAGGCAGAGGAGGGAGGTCCCGTAACAGAGAATCTGTCTTCATGTCAGCAGAGAATCAGTCTGCATGTCATAGCAGAGAATGAGGCTTGACGTCAGCCACCACTGCAACAGTCCATTGGCATATATTTAGGCCCAGCACACACACAGGCAGAGGAGAGAGGTCCCGTAACAGAGAATCTGTCTTCATGTCAGCAGAGAATTAGTCTGCATGTCATAGCAGAGAATGAGGCTTCACGTCAGCCACCACTGCAACAGTCCATTGGCATATATTTAGGCCCAGCACCCAGGCAGAGGAGGGAGGTCCCGTAACAGAGAATCTGTCTTCATGTCAGCAGAGAATCAGTCTGCATGTCATAGCAGAGAATGAGGCTTGACGTCAGCCACCACTGCAACAGTCCATTGGCATATATTTAGGCCCAGCACACACACAGGCAGAGGAGAGAGGTCCCGTAACAGAGAATCTGTCTTCATGTCAGCAGAGAATCAGTCTGCATGTCATAGCAGAGAATGAGGCTTCACGTCAGCCACCACTGCAACAGTCCATTGGCATATATTTAGGCCCAGCACCCAGGCAGAGGAGGGAGGTCCCGTAACAGAGAATCTGTCTTCATGTCAGCAGAGAATCAGTCTGCATGTCATAGCAGAGAATGAGGCTTGACGTCAGCCACCACTGCAACAGTCCATTGGCATATATTTAGGCCCAGCACACACACAGGCAGAGGAGAGAGGTCCCGTAACAGAGAATCTGTCTTCATGTCAGCAGAGAATTAGTCTGCATGTCATAGCAGAGAATGAGGCTTCACAACAGCCACCACTGCAACAGTCCATTGGCATATATTTAGGCCCAGCACCCAGGCAGAGGAGGGAGGTCCCGTAACAGAGAATCTGGCTTCATGTCAGCAGAGAATCAGTCTGCATGTCATAGCAGAGAATGAGGCTTCACGTCAGCCACCACTGCAACAGTCCATTGGCATATATTTAGGCCTAGCACACAGGCAGAGGAGAGAGGTCCCGTAACAGACAATCTGGCTTCATGTCAGCAGAGAATCAGTCTGCATGTCATAGCAGAGAATGAGGCTTCACGTCAGCCACCACTGCAACAGTCCATTGGCATATATTTAGGCCCAGCACACACACAGGCAGAGGAGAAAGGTCCCGTAACAGAGAATCTGGCTTCATGTCAGCAGAGAATCAGTCTTCATGTCATAGCAGAGAATGAGGCTTCACGTCAGCCACCACTGCAACAGTCCATTGGCATATATTTAGGCCCAGCACACACACAGGCAGAGGAGAGAGGTCCCGTAACAGAGAATCTGGCTTCATGTCAGCAGAGAATCAGTCTGCATGTCATAGCAGAGAATGAGGCTTCACGTCAGCCACCACTGCAACAGTCCATTGGCATATATTTAGGCCCAGCACACACACAGGCAGAGGAGAGAGGTCCCGTAACAGAGAATCTGGCTTCATGTCAGCAGAGAATCAGTCTGCATGTCATAGCAGAGAATGAGGCTTCACGTCAGCCACCACTGCAACAGTCCATTGGCATATATTTAGGCCTAGCACACAGGCAGAGGAGAGAGGTCCCGTAACAGACAATCTGGCTTCATGTCAGCAGAGAATCAGTCTGCATGTCATAGCAGAGAATGAGGCTTCACGTCACCCACCACTGCAACAGTCCATTGGCATATATTTAGGCCCAGCACCCAGGCAGAGGAGGGAGGTCCCGTAACAGAGAATCTGTCTTCATGTCAGCAGAGAATTAGTCTGCATGTCATAGCAGAGAATGAGGCTTCACGTCAGCCACCACTGCAACAGTCCATTGGCATATATTTAGGCCCAGCACCCAGGCAGAGGAGGGAGGTCCCGTAACAGAGAATCTGGCTTCATGTCAGCAGAGAATCAGTCTGCATGTCATAGCAGAGAATGAGGCTTCACGTCAGCCACCACTGCAACAGTCCATTGGCATATATTTAGGCCTAGCACACAGGCAGAGGAGAGAGGTCCCGTAACAGACAATCTGGCTTCATGTCAGCAGAGAATCAGTCTGCATGTCATAGCAGAGAATGAGGCTTCACGTCAGCCACCACTGCAACAGTCCATTGGCATATATTTAGGCCCAGCACACACACAGGCAGAGGAGAGAGGTCCCGTAACAGAGAATCTGGCTTCATGTCAGCAGAGAATCAGTCTGCATGTCATAGCAGAGAATGAGGCTTCACGTCAGCCACCACTGCAACAGTCCATTGGCATATATTTAGGCCCAGCACACACACAGGCAGAGGAGAGAGGTCCCGTAACAGAGAATCTGGCTTCATGTCAGCAGAGAATTAGTCTGCATGTCATAGCAGAGAATGAGGCTTCACGTCAGCCACCACTGCAACAGTCCATTGGCATATATTTAGGCCTAGCACACAGGCAGAGGAGAGAGGTCCCGTAACAGACAATCTGGCTTCATGTCAGCAGAGAATCAGTCTGCATGTCATAGCAGAGAATGAGGCTTCACGTCACCCACCACTGCAACAGTCCATTGGCATATATTTAGGCCCAGCACCCAGGCAGAGGAGGGAGGTCCCGTAACAGAGAATCTGTCTTCATGTCAGCAGAGAATTAGTCTGCATGTCATAGCAGAGAATGAGGCTTCACGTCAGCCACCACTGCAACAGTCCATTGGCATATATTTAGGCCCAGCACCCAGGCAGAGGAGGGAGGTCCCGTAACAGAGAATCTGGCTTCATGTCAGCAGAGAATCAGTCTGCATGTCATAGCAGAGAATGAGGCTTCACGTCAGCCACCACTGCAACAGTCCATTGGCATATATTTAGGCCTAGCACACAGGCAGAGGAGAGAGGTCCCGTAACAGACAATCTGGCTTCATGTCAGCAGAGAATCAGTCTGCATGTCATAGCAGAGAATGAGGCTTCACGTCAGCCACCACTGCAACAGTCCATTGGCATATATTTAGGCCCAGCACACACACAGGCAGAGGAGAGAGGTCCCGTAACAGAGAATCTGGCTTCATGTCAGCAGAGAATCAGTCTGCATGTCATAGCAGAGAGTGAGGCTTCACGTCAGCCACCACTGCAACAGTCCATTGGCATATATTTAGGCCCAGCACACACACAGGCAGAGGAGAGAGGTCCCGTAACAGAGAATCTGGCTTCATGTCAGCAGAGAATCAGTCTGCATGTCATAGCAGAGAATGAGGCTTCACGTCACCCACCACTGCAACAGTCCATTGGCATATATTTAGGCCTAGCACACAGGCAGAGCAGAGAGGTCCCGTAACAGACAATCTGGCTTCATGACAGCAGAGAATCAGTCTGCATGTCATAGCAGAGAATGAGGCTTCACGTCACCCACCACTGCAACAGTCCATTGGCATATATTTAGGCCTAGCACACAGGCAGAGCAGAGAGGTCCCGTAACAGACGATCTGGCTTCATGTCAGCAGAGAATCAGTCTGCATGTCATAGCAGAGAATGAGGCTTCACGTCACCCACCACTGCAACAGTCCATTGGCATATATTTAGGCCTAGCACACAGGCAGAGCAGAGAGGTCCCGTAACAGACAATCTGGCTTCATGTCAGCAGAGAATCAGTCTGCATGTCATAGCAGAGAATCAGGCTTCACGTCAGCCACCACTGCAACAGTCCATTGTCATAAATTTAGGCCCAGCACCCAGGCAGAGGAGAGAGGTCCCGTAACAGACAATCTGGCTTCATGTCAGCAGAGAATTAGTCTGCATGTCATAGCAGAGAATCAGGCTTCATGTCAGCCACCACTGCAACAGTCCATTGGCATATATTTAGGCCTAGCACACAGGCAGAGGAGAGGTTCATTCAACTTTGGGTAGCCTCGCAATATAATGGTAAAATGAAAATAAAAATAGGATTGAATGAGGAAGTGCCCTGGAGTCCAATAATATATGGTTATGGGGAGGTAGTTAATGTCTAATCTGGACAAGGGACGGACAGGTCCTGTGGGATCCATGCCTGGTTCATTTTTATGAACGTCAGCTTGTCCACATTGGCTGTAGACAGGCGGCTGCGTTTGTCTGTAATGACGCCCCCTGCCGTGCTGAATACACGTTCAGACAAAACGCTGGCTGCCGGGCAGGCCAGCACCTCCAAGGCATAAAAGGCTAGCTCTGGCCACGTGGACAATTTAGAGACCCAGAAGTTGAATGGGGCCGAACCATCAGTCAGTACGTGGAGGGGTGTGCACACGTACTGTTCCACCATGTTAGTGAAATGTTGCCTCCTGCTAACACGTTGCGTATCAGGTGGTGGTGCAGTTAGCTGTGGCGTGTTGACAAAAGTTTTCCACATCTCTGCCATGCTAACCCTGCCCTCAGAGGAGCTGGCCGTGACACAGCTGCCTTGGCGACCTCTTGCTCCTCCTCTGCCTTGGCCTTGGGCTTCCACTTGTTCCCCTGTGACATTTGGGAATGCTCTCAGTAGCGCGTCTACCAACGTGCGCTTGTACTCGCGCATCTTCCTATCACGCTCCAGTGCAGGAAGTAAGGTGGGCACATTGTCTTTGTAGCGTGGATCCAGCAGGGTGGCAACCCAGTAGTCCGCACAGGTTAAAATGTGGGCAACTCTGCTGTCGTTGCGCAGGCACTGCAGCATGTAGTCGCTCATGTGTGCCAGGCTGCCCAGGGGTAAGGACAAGCTGTCCTCTGTGGGAGGCGTATCGTCATCGTCCTGCCTTTCCCCCCAGCCACGCACCAGTGATGGACCCGAGCTGCGTTGGGTGCCACCCCGCTGTGACCATGCTTCATCCTCATCCTCCTCCACCTCCTCCTCATCCTCGTCCTCCTCGTCCTCCAGTAGTGGGCCCTGGCTGGCCACATTTGTACCTGGCCTCTGCTGTTGCCAAAAACCTCCCTCTGAGTCACTTCGAAGAGACTGGCCTGAAAGTGCTAAAAATGACCCCTCTTCCTCCTCCTCCTCCTCCTCCTCCTGGGCCACCTCCTCTTCCATCATCGCCCTAAGTGTTTTCTCAAGGAGACATAGAAGTGGTATTGTAACGCTGATAACGGTGTCATCGCCACTGGCCATGTTGGTGGAGTACTCGAAACAGCGCAACAGGGCACACAGGTCTCGCATGGAGGCCCAGTCATTGGTGGTGAAGTGGTGCTGTTCTGTAGTGCGACTGACCCGTGCGTGCTGCAGCTGAAACTCCACTATGGCCTGCTGCTGCTCGCACAGTCTGTCCAGCATGTGCAAGGTGGAGTTCCACCTGGTGGGCACGTCGCATATGAGGCGGTGAGCGGGAAGGCCGAAGTTACGCTGTAGCGCAGACAGGCGAGCAGCAGCAGGATGTGAACGCCGGAAGCGCGAACAGACGGCCCGCACTTTATGCAGCAGCTCTGACATGTCGGGGTAGTTGTGAATGAACTTCTGCACCACCAAATTCAGCACATGCGCCAAGCAAGGGATGTGCGTCAAATTGGCTAGTCCCAGAGCTGCAACGAGATTTCGCCCATTATCACACACCACCAGGCCGGGCTTGAGGCTCACCGGCAGCAACCACTCGTCGGTCTGTTGTTCAATACCCCGCCACAACTCCTGTGCGGTGTGGGGCCTGTCCCCCAAACATATGAGTTTCAGAATGGCCTGCTGACGTTTACCCCGGGCTGTGCTGAAGTTGGTGGTGAAGGTGTGTGGCTGACTGGATGAGCAGGTGGAAGAAGAGGAGGAGGAAGCCGAGAAGGAGGAGGTGGCAACAGGAGGCAAAGAATGTTGCCCTGCGATCCTTGGCGGCGGAAGGACGTGCGCCAAACAGCTCTCCGCCTGGGGCCCAGCTGCCACTACATTTACCCAGTGTGCAGTTAGGGAGATATAGCGTCCCTGGCCGTGCTTACTGGTCCACGTATCTGTGGTTAGGTGGACCTTGCTACAGATGGCGTTGCGCAGTGCACACTTGATTTTATCGGATACTTGGTTGTGCAGGGAAGGCACGGCTCTCTTGGAGAAGTAGTGCCGGCTGGGAACAACATACTGTGGGACAGCAAGCGACATGAGCTGTTTGAAGCTGTCTGTGTCCACCAGCCTAAATGACAGCATTTCATAGGCCAGTAGTTTAGAAATGCTGGCATTCAGGGCCAGGGATCGAGGGTGGCTAGGTGGGAATTTACGCTTTCTATCAAATGTTTGTGAGATGGAGAGCTGAACGCTGGCGTGTGACATGGTTGAGACGCTTGGTGACGGAGGTGGTGGTGGTGGTGTTGGTGGTACATCCCCTGTTTGCTGGGCGGCAGGTGCCAACGTTCCTCCAGAGGCGGAGGAAGAGGCCGAGGCGGCAGCAGCAGAATAGGCCGAGGCGGCAGCAGCAGAAGAGGTAGCAGGGGGAGCCTGAGTGACTTCCTTGGTTTTAAGGTGTTTACTCCACTGCAGTTCATGCTTTGCATGCAGGTGCCTGGTCATGCAGGTTGTGCTCAGGTTCAGAACGTTAATGCCTCGCTTCAGGCTCTGATGGCACAGCGTGCAAACCACTCGGGTCTTGTCGTCAGCACATTGTTTGAAGAAGTGCCATGCCAGGGAACTCCTTGAAGCTGCCTTTGGGGTGCTCGGTCCCAGATGGCGGCGGTCAGTAGCAGGCGGAGTCTCTTGGCGGCGGGTGTTCTGCTTTTGCCCACTGCTCCCTCTTTTGCTACGCTGTTGGCTCGGTCTCACCACTGCCTCTTCCTCCGAACTGTGAAAGTCAGTGGCACGACCTTCATTCCATGTGGGGTCTAGGACCTCATCGTCCCCTGCATCGTCTTCCACCCAGTCTTGATCCCTGACCTCCTGTTCAGTCTGCACACTGCAGAAAGACGCAGCAGTTGGCACCTGTGTTTCGTCATCATCAGAGACATGCTGAGGTGGTATTCCCATGTCCTCATCATCAGGAAACATAAGTGGTTGTGCGTCAGTGCATTCTATGTCTTTCACCGCTGGGGAAGGGCTAGGTGGATGCCCTTGGGAAACCCTGCCAGCGGAGTCTTCAAACAGCATAAGAGACTGCTGCATAACTTGAGGCTGAGACAGTTTCCCTGGTATGCATGGGGGTGATGTGACAGACTGATGGGGTTGGTTTTCAGGCGCCATCTGTGCGCTTTCTGCAGAAGACTGGGTGGGAGATAATGTGAACGTGCTGGATCCACTGTCGGCCACCCAATTGACTAATGCCTGTACCTGCTCAGGCCTTACCATCCTTAGAACGGCATTGGGCCCCACCATATATCGCTGTAAATTCTGGCGGCTACTGGGACCTGAGGTAGTTGGTACACTAGGACGTGTGGATGTGGCAGAACGGCCACGTCCTCTCCCAGCACCAGAGGGTCCACTAACACCACCACGACCATGTCCACGTCCGCGTCCCTTACTAGATGTTTTTCTCATTGTTATGGTTCACCACAACAACAAATATATTATTTGGCCCAATGTATTGTATTCAAATTCAGCGGGATATAAATTTGAGGCCTATGTAAAGGGGGAATATTAATCACCAATATTATGCGAATATCGATAATTAATATTCCTAAATAGGAGGAGCCACCTGGTGATGACTCCGCCTATTTATGCCTTTATATTATAAATACACAATACTTTCGCTATGCCTTACACTAATCACTAATGCTAGCTGCATGCGCCTTACTAACTCGCTACCGCTAACAAGTACACGCTACACAAAGGGTACAAATATAACGGTATTTATTTAACACACTAAGCACGCAATACTCTAACAATACACAGCACTACACATATACAATACTCAAACTACGCTACAAGTTCCCAATTCCACCCATAAACTAACTATACAATACACACATACAAGTATAACAACCCACCCGCCTAGCTCTATACTGTCCCTACGGGGTTACAAGACAATACACACATCAATGGCTCTGCAGGGGTTAATACTTGCAGGCCATGTAATATTGTTTGCAGAGCACCTGCATGCTCAACAGAGGCAGGCAGGACAGGGGAACAGGGCACGGACATCAGGGGGTGTAAAGTGTCCGGGGAAGGGGGGGGGGGGGGCCAGGGCAGAGTATGCCTGGCAGGGAAAGGGTTAATCAGGGGAGAGGATGTACACAGGGAGCCAGGGGAATATGGATCACAGGGGTGTGATACAGGAATCAGGGGTGGGTTAGGATAGTGGAATAGGGGGGGGTTAACCAGGGGTCAGGGAGTGGAGGGGTTAATGGAGTTGGTGGGATAGGGTGGGAGGTGGTGATACTTATGGTCGTCCAGGGGTCTGCTCCGGTCGCAGGACGCACTCTCCTGGGTCCGGTCCTTCAGGAGGGGGCGGCCAGGCACTTCTATTGAGCGCCGATCGCGCTCTCCTATTCCGGTCCGGCGCTCTGACCTGAGCGCAGCACGCGTTCTGTTCAAGTGGGGGGGTCCGGTCTTCTTCAACCTTTAGCGCTGGACGCGCTATCCTCACGTGGGGGCCCAGACCCTAACTGACCTACGGAGTGCCGGGCCGCCGGATATTTAAACCCCGCCGCCCGCACTCCCGCGCTGCGCCGCCCACCAGGGGGCGCGCGCGCGCGCCCCCATCATCCACGTGGGCCGGCGCAGTGATATGACGTCACTGCGCCGGCCCGCACATCGGGGACGCGCTGCAGACAGGCGGGAGATGCCTTTGATCTCCCGCCTGCTGCCCTTAGCATTCCGGACAGTGTAATCGCACTGTCGGAATGCGCATAATAGGAGGAGGGGAGGCTTCTCCCCTTCTTCTATCATGCGTAATTATCTCCAGCGGCGCTGGAGATAATTACAACAAAGGGCTCAGATTCTGTTGAATCTGAGCTCTTTGTATCCATCAGGATGACCGGACCCTTGTCCAGTCATTCTGATGCAATTAGCCAGATTGCATCGGTTTGAATGCTTGGGGCACATTCAAACCGATGCACCTGGTTTCAGGTGTAGGAGGGGGGAAATATTATATACTATACATGCACATGGATGCTTGGGGCACATCCATATGCATGTATACACAAACATCACATGTATCTAACGGGGGCACATAGTTATATAAGGGGGCACAAGCCCTTACATTATAAGGGGACACAAACCCCTACATTATAAGGGGACACAAGCCCCTACATTATAAGGGGACACAAGCCCCTACATTATAAGGGGACACAAGCACATATATCCCACAGGGGCCACCATGAGCCCCTGGGGATCCCCATGAGCAGACGTGCGCAGATGTTGGGCACATCTGCGCACATCATCCCATGATGCGGTGGATAATGCATGCACATATACCATACATGCCCGCACATGTTTGCAGGCATGCATGGATATATATGCATACGGCTCAACCGTTCCTCAACAGCCTAGTATTTAGGCGCTGGGTGACCGGTATGGATTTAGTGACAGAATTAGACTTGGAAATGCACAGAAGCGTGTGTGTGTGAAGTTATTCTGAATGACCCAATGTGCACCTTGAATATTATATACCCTTTTAGGGATAGATTTCAAATAGCTCTGATATAGCAGAAACCACTAAATTATGAAATTGCTAAATTGGGAATTGTATTTCAACCCAGAACAAAAAATGTGCTTTGACGGACACTAAATAACTTTCCCAGCCACAACAGGACAGCGTTAACGAGAGATTTAGCAGGATATAAATTTGAGGCCTAGTATTTAGGCGCTGGGTGACAGGTATGGGTTTAGTGACAGAATTAGACTTGGAAATACACAGTAGCGGGTGTGTGTGAAGTTATTCTGAATGACCCAATGTGCACCTTGAATATTATATACCCTTTTAGGGATAGATTTCAAATAGCTCTGATATAGCAGAAACCACTAAATTATGAAATTGCTAAATTGGGAATTGTATTTCAACCCAGAACAAGAAATGTGCTTGAACGGACACTAAATAACTCGCCCAGCTACAGCACTAAGGACAGATTTAGCTGGATATGAATTTGAGGCCTAGTATTTAGGCGCTGGGTGACAGGTATGGGTTTAGTGACAGAATTAGACTTGGAAATACACAGTAGCGGGTGTGTGTGAAGTTATTCTGAATGACCCAATGTGCACCTTGAATATTATATACCCTTTTAGGGATAGATTTCAAATAGCTCTGATATAGCAGAAACCACTAAATTATGAAATTGCTAAATTGGGAATTGTATTTCAACCCAGAACAAGAAATGTGCTTGAACGGACACTAAATAACTCGCCCAGCTACAGCACTAAGGACAGATTTAGCTGGATATAAATTTGAGGCCTAGTATTTAGGCGCTGGGTGACAGGTATGGGTTTAGTGACAGAATTAGACTTGGAAATGCACAGTAGCGGGTGTGTGAAGTTATTCTGAATGTCCCTATGTGCACCTTCAATATGATCTACCCTTTTAGGGATAGATTTCAAATAGCTCTGATATAGCAGAAACCACTAAATTATGAAATTGCTAAATTGGGAATTGTATTTCAACCCAGAACAAGAAATGTGCTTGAACGGACACTAAATAACTCGCCCAGCTACAGCACTAAGGACAGATTTAGCTGGATATGAATTTGAGGTCTAGTATTTAGGCGCTGGGTGACAGGTATGGGTTTAGTGACAGAATTAGACTTGGAAATACACAGTAGCGGGTGTGTGTGAAGTTATTCTGAATGACCCAATGTGCACCTTGAATATTATATACCCTTTTAGGGATAGATTTCAAATAGCTCTGATATAGCAGAAACCACTAAATTATAAAATTGCTAAATTGGGAATTGTATTTCAACCCAGAACAAGAAATGTGCTTGAACGGACACTAAATAACTCGCCCAGCTACAGCACTAAGGACAGATTTAGCTGGATATAAATTTGAGGCCTAGTATTTAGGCGCTGGGTGACAGGTATGGGTTTAGTGACAGAATTAGACTTGGAAATGCACAGTAGCGGGTGTGTGAAGTTATTCTGAATGTCCCTATGTGCACCTTCAATATGATCTACCCTTTTAGGGATAGATTTCAAATAGCTCTGATATAGCAGAAACCACTAAATTATGAAATTGCTAAATTGGGAATTGTATTTCAACCCAGAACAAGAAATGTGCTTGAACGGACACTAAATAACTCGCCCAGCTACAGCACTAAGGACAGATTTAGCTGGATATGAATTTGAGGCCTAGTATTTAGGCGCTGGGTGACAGGTATGGGTTTAGTGACAGAATTAGACTTGGAAATACACAGTAGCGGGTGTGTGTGAAGTTATTCTGAATGACCCAATGTGCACCTTGAATATTATATACCCTTTTAGGGATAGATTTCAAATAGCTCTGATATAGCAGAAACCACTAAATTATGAAATTGCTAAATTGGGAATTGTATTTCAACCCAGAACAAGAAATGTGCTTGAACGGACACTAAATAACTCGCCCAGCTACAGCACTAAGGACAGATTTAGCTGGATATAAATTTGAGGCCTAGTATTTAGGCGCTGGGTGACAGGTATGGGTTTAGTGACAGAATTAGACTTGGAAATGCACAGTAGCGGGTGTGTGAAGTTATTCTGAATGTCCCTATGTGCACCTTCAATATGATCTACCCTTTTAGGGATAGATTTCAAATAGCTCTGATATAGCAGAAACCACTAAATTATGAAATTGCTAAATTGGGAATTGTATTTCAACCCAGAACAAGAAATGTGCTTGAACGGACACTAAATAACTCGCCCAGCTACAGCACTAACGACAGATTTAGCTGGATATGAATTTGAGGTCTAGTATTTAGGCGCTGGGTGACAGGTATGGGTTTAGTGACAGAATTAGACTTGGAAATGCACAGTAGCGGGTGTGTGAAGTTATTCTGAATGACCCTATGTGCACCTTGAATATTATATACCCTTTTAGGGATAGATTTCAAATAGCTCTGATACAGCAGAAACCACTAAATTTTTAAATTGCTAAATTGGGAATTGTATTTCAACCCAGAACAAAAAATGTGCTTTGACGGACACTAAATAACTTTCCCAGCCACAACAGGACAGCGGTAACGAGAGATTTAGCGGGATATAAATTTGAGGCCTAGTATTTAGGCGCTGGGTGACCGGTATGGATTTAGTGACAGAATTAGACTGGGATATGGCCAAAAAATAACCACACTATTGCTGGTTAAATGCACTTGGTGATGGGCGCAGCTTGCCCCTGATGTAGTATATGGCCAAAAAATGAACAGACTATTGCTGGTTAAATGCACTTGGTGTCACAGCTTGACCAACCACACTACTGAGGGTTAAATGCACTTGGTGACGGGCGCAGCTTGCCCCTGATTTAGTATATGGCCAAAAAATGAACAGACTATTGCTGGTTAAATGCACTTGGTGTGATAGCTTGACCAACCACACTACTGAGGGTTAAATGCACTTGGTGACGGGCGCAGCTTGCCCCTGATGTAGTATATGGCCAAAAAATAAACAGACTATTGCTGGTTAAATGCACTTGGTGTGACAGCTTCACCCTGATGTAGGCTTTAGCCAAAAAACAAACGCACCATTGAGGGTTAAATGCACTTGGTGACAGGCGCAGCTTGCCCCTGATGTAGTATATGGCCAAAAAATAAACAGACTATTGCTGGTTAAATGCACTTGGTGTGACAGCTTCACCCTGATGTAGGCTTTAGCCAAAAAACAACCACACCATTGAGGGTTAAATGCACTTGGTCGCAGCTTGTGCTGGCGCACCACAAGACACAAAATGGCCGCCGATCACCCCAGAAAAATGTGACTGACAAACAGTCTGGGCAGCCTAAAAACAGTGAGCAATTGAGGATCAGCAGCTCAATGATCCACAGCTGCAGATCGATCAGTTAATCAAGTCCTTTGGAGGAGTTAATCTGCCTAATCTCGCCCTACTGTCGCAGCCGCAACCTCTCCCTACGCTAATCAGAGCAGAGTGACGGGCGGCGCTATGTGACTCCAGCTTAAATAGAGGCTGGGTCACATGGTGCTCTGGCCAATCACAGCCATGCCAATAGTAGGCATGGCTGTGATGGCCTCTTGGGGCAAGTAGTATGACGCTTGTTGATTGGCTGCTTTGCAGCCTTTCAAAAAGCGCCAAGAAAGCGTCACAAAAGCGCGAAGAAAGCGACGAACACCGAACCCGAACCCGGACTTTTACGAAAATGTCCGGGTTCGGGTCCGTGTCACGGACACCCCAAAATTCGGTACGAACCCGAACTATACAGTTCGAGTTCGCTCATCCCTATTCACCACAACATCGTGTTCTGCAATTATTCCTACCATAAATCGGTGTGCCACCGTTACCGGCACTGGTGTCACGAGCTTAAAGGGATCTTGCCACCGGCACATTAAAAACCTGCAACATCCAGGGCACCTCACCTACCATCCGGCCTGGTCCCTATACACAGAGAGTGCTCCAGAGGACCCCTGTGCCAGCCTCTCCATCACTGCTGTACGTCTGCCCAGGGTATATAAAAGACTGTGAGTACTATAACCACCCTCGGTTAGTAACTACCCCGTGACCTCACCATTCGCCTCACCCTGCAGGGCTGCGTACAGCATAGCTACCTTTCATCTGGTGGCATCTGAGGCAGAGCTTGTTAAGAGCTCATTTGTACTCCTTCTTCCAAGAATTCCAGAGAAGCATTGCCTGGCCTATCAGATTGCTCACGCTATTTAGGCGCTCTCCATAAGGAGATATAGTATCCCCTGAATATAGTAGTGTTGAGCGCAAATATTCAAATAGCAAATATTAATCGCGAATATCGCAACTTCGCTAATTCGTGAATATTACGAATATAGTTTTGCTATATCGAATATTTGTCCTTTTTTTAACATCTAAAAACATGATTCCTCCCTGCTTCTTTCTTGTGGGTCAATGAGTCATTGGCCCACAAGCAACTTAAGCAGGAAGGAATCATGTTTTCATATGGAAAATAAAATGACCAATATTCTAAAAACCAAATATATAGCAATATAGGGAATATATTCGTTATTTAGAATATTCGTCTTTTTTTTTTTTTAACTGTACTGTTATTCCACTTTGGCATACTCCTCCCTGACAAGCGTCCCCATCACCATGGGAACGCCTGTGGGTTAGAAAATACCATTGGATCTGAGTTTTCCCTGAGATCGTGAAAACTCGGATCTGATGGTATATTCTAACCCACAGGCGTTCCCATGGTGACGGGGACGCTTGTCGGGGAGGAGTATGCCAAAGTGGAATAACAGTACAGTTAAAAAAAAAAAAAGACGAATATTCTAAATAACGAATATATTCTCTATATTGCTATAACTTAGTTTTTTAGAATATTCGTCATATTTGTCATATTAAAATTTTTTGAATATGACGATAATTCTAAAAAACGAAGTTATAGCAATATAATGAATATTCATAAAAAAAAACATACAGACTGAAATGTAGCTAATATAGTGCTACAGCATTTTTTTTTTTTAATAGTGTAAATTTTTTCCAAATCTGAAGTTCAGAAGAGACAAAAAAAAAGATACTATAGCTAAATTGGAGTCTATTTGTGTATTTTACGAATATTCGCTATATTGCTATAACTTAGTTTTTTAGAATATTCGTAATATTCTAAAACAAGAATATATAGCGAATATTCGTAAAATACACATATTATTCATAGCTTTAGCCAACCAATAGGAAAGTCGCCTTAGGTTAGGTCTACACGACAACATTTGTTGCGCGACAAAAAGTCGCGCGACAAATAGGGCGCAACATTTGTCGCGCGACATTTTGTTGCACTAATGTCGCGCGACAATTTTTATAATGGCAGTCTATGGTGTCGCACTGCAACATGCGACATGCTGCGACTGCGACGCGACAGTCGCAGAAAAATCCATCTCGAATGGATTTTCTGCGACTGTCGCAGTCGCAGCATGTCGCATGTTGCAGTGCGGCACCATAGACTGCCATTATAAAAATTGTCGCGCGACATTAGTGCAACAAAATGTCGCGCGACAAATGTCGTCGTGTAGACCTAGCTTTATACAGTTAAAAGAAAATCGCAATAAGCGAATAATTAAATCACATGTTATTCGCGATAAATAGAATAATGACGAATATTCGATTTTCAACGAATATAAGACGAATATTCAAACGAACATTCGCAAAATATTGCAAAATCGAAGATGGCACCTCCCGCTCATCCCTAGAATATAGAGACATGCCCATACATCCATAGTTGACTACCTTGGAGCACATAGCACAATCTGAAATCTAACATTCACATGTCTCCAAAAATTCTAGTGATTTTGTACAGTAGAGCTTTAAATGATGTGCTTTTGGAGTCAGAATGTAGATTTCTAAGTTTTCAGGCAGAAGTAAAACAGTTTACTAGACATATCTCTCTAGAAAAAAAAAAGGTTACATGAAGGTGGCATCTGCAAATCCGGCGTGACCAGGAATTATGCATGAAAAGTTGCTGTGCAGCTTTAGTATATACATAATCTAGAAGAGTCACTTCAGAAACCAATATTGCTTCCACCACATGTTCATTTGAAGCAAGCAAACTAGCGAGCAATGCAGAGAGCTAGAGCCTTGAGCCAACAGATCTAAATCACTCTTATGTAAGCACGGACATGCTTGGCTGGTCATGATTTTCCTGCAAGGTTTCTTTGACACTTTCTTTGAGGAATATATTATTCTGTGGCCAACGTTATATATTTCACAGCTGCCATTTCAGATTTCAGAAATATCACTTAGAAATAATCTGTAATTACAACCCGGTTTTGTTGTTGTTTCTGTGCTAACATGGATTGATGGAGTATTTTTGGCTTATGTTCTCACAAATAAAGCTACATTTTAATTGTTTGCATGTGAATGTTTCGTGCTCTTCCCACATAAATCGTGATGCACAATGGAAGCAGATGCAATGGTTCAGCTCTTTGATGTAGCATGAAGTTGAGTGGAAATTTCAGAGGTTTTTTTTCAACTTCTCATATGTTGCAGGATTATATAGTTGGAAAAAAAATGGTGTTGCAGGTCTCATAGAGAGGGGAGAGGGGATTGCGGTTGTTCTTGGGCCGTACTTTTTTTTTTGCTATGGGTTTTGTCAATCAGCAGCAAAATCTGTCTGGTGTAATTGCAGATTTTGCTGCACATTTTTTATACGCTTTGCATTATGAAGAGTGAAATCTACAATGAAAATCTGCAACAAAGGACATACAATTTTCAGCATGTCCCAAAAAACCAAACCTAGGTACTATAAACCATCACAGATTTTCAGCGCAAACTTTTCACCGAAAGTCAGCAACAAATCTGCCACATGTGAATGTGGCCTAATGGGACACTAAGGCCCCTTGCAGACGAGCGTTCCTCCCGCAGCGAGTCCGCATTGCAGCACCCGGCCTGACCTCTCATTGCTGCCTCGGGGAGTCACATAGTAGTATATTGATTTATGATGCTACGTAACCCTTAGGCCTCTTTCACACGGGCGTTGCGGGAAAATGTGCGGGTGCGTTGCGGGAACACGCGCGATTTTTCCGCGCGAGTGCAAAACATTGTAATGCTTTTTTCACTTGTGTGAGAAAAATCGTGCATGTTTGGTACCCAAACCCGAACTTCTTCACAGAAGTTCAGGCTTGGGATCGGTGTTCTGTAGATTGTATTATTTTCCCTTATAACATGGTTATAAGGGAAAATAATAGCATTCTGAATACAGAATGCATAGTAAAATAGCGCTGGAGGGGTTAAAAAAATAAAAATAAAAATTTAACTCACCTTAGTCCACTTGATCGCGAAGCCCGGCATCTCTTCTGTGCTGTGTGGAGGAACAGGACCTGTGGTGACGTCACTCCGGTCATCATATGATCCATCACATGATCTTTTACCATGGTGATGGACCATGTGATGACCGGAGTGACGTCACCACAGGTCCTGTTCCTCCACACAGCACAGAAGACAGACAGAAGAGATGCCGGCTGCGCGATCAAGTGGATTAAGGCGAGTTAAATTATTTTTTATTTTTTTAACCCCTCCAGCGCTATTGTACTATGCATTCTGTATTCAGAATGCTATTATTTTCCCTTATAACCATGTTATAAGGGAAAATAATAATGATCGGGTCTCCATCCCGATCGTCTCCTAGCAACCATGCGTGAAAATCGCACCAAATCCGCACTTGTTTGCGTATGGTTGCGATTTTTACCCAACACCATTAATCTTTATGGGGCCTGCGTTACGTGAAAAAACGCACAAAATAGAGCATGCTGCGATTTTCACGCAACGCATAAGTGATGCGTGAAAATTACCGCTCATGTGAACAGCCCCAGAGAAATGAATGGGTCGGGATTCAGTGCGGGTGCAATGCGTTCAACTCACGCATTGCACCCGCGCAGAATACTCGCCCGTGTGAAAGGGGCCATATAAATGAATGGGTCGGGATTCAGTGCGGGTGCAATGCGTTCAACTCACGCATTGCACCCGCGTGGAATACTTGCCCGTGTGAAAGGGGCCTTAGGCCCCTTTCACACGAGCGAGTTTTTCGTGCGAGTGCAATGCATGACGTGAACGCATAGCACCCGCACTGAATCCTGACCCATTCATTTCAATGGGTCTGTGTACATGAGCGTTTTTTTTTACGCATCAATTGTGCGTTGCGTGAAAAACGCAACATGTTCTATATTCTGTGTTTTTTTCACTCAGCCCTGGCCCAATAGAAGTGAATGTGCTTTAGTGAAAAACACATTGCATCCACAAGCAAGTGCGGGTGCGATGCGTTTTTCACTGATGGTTGCTAAGAGATGTTGTTTGTAAACCTTCAGTTTTTTATCACGCGCGTGAAAAACGCATCAAAACGCATTGCACCCGCGCGGAAAAAACTGAACAACTGAACGCAATCGCAGACAAAACTGACTGAACTTGCTTGCAAAGTCAACAATCAAGAGAAGACTTCACCAGAGTGAATACAGGGGGTTCACCACAAGATGTAAACCATTGATGAGCCTGAAAAACAGGAAGGCCATATTAGAGTTTGCCAAACCACATCTAAAAAAGCCTTCACAGTTCTGGAACAACATCCTATGGACAGATGAGACCAAGACTAACTTGTACCAGAGTGATGGGAAGAGAAGAGTATGTAGAAGGAAAGGAACTGCTCATGATCCTAAGCATACCACCTCATCAGTGAAGCATGGTGGTGGTAGTGTCATGGCGTGGGGATGTATGGCTGCCAATGGAACTGGTTCTCTTGTATTTATTGATGATGTGACTGCTGACAAAAGCAGCGAGATGAATTCTGAAGTGTTTCGGGCAATATTATCTGCTCATATTCAGCCAAATGCTTCAGAACTCATTCATTCTGGACGGCGCTTCACAGTGCAGATGACAATGACCCAAAGCATACTGCAAAAGCAACCAGAGAGTTTTTTTAGGGAAAGTTATGCAATGGCCAAGTCAATCACCTGACCTGAATCCGATTGAGCATGCATTTCACTTGATGAAGACAAAACTGAAGGGAAAATGCCCCAAGAACAAGCAGGAACTGAAGACAGTTGCAGTAGAGGTCTGGCAGAGCATCACCAGGAATGAAACCCAGCGTCTGGTGATGTCTATGCGTTCCAGACTTCAGGCTGTAATTGACTGCAAAGGATTTGCAACCAAGTATTAAAAAGTGAAAGTTTGATTTATGATGATTATTCTGTCCCATTACTTTTGGTTCCTTAACAGGTGGGAGGCACATATGCAAACTGTTGTAATTCCTACACCGTTCACCTGATTTGGATGTAAATACCCTCAAATTAAAGCTGACAGTCTGCAGTTAAAGCACATCTTGTTCGTTTCATTTCAAATCCATTGTGGTGGTGTATAGAGCCAAAAATGTTAGAATTGTGACAATGTCCCACTATTTATGGACCTGACTGTATGTGATAATTGAGCCATGATGCAGAAGCTAAGCAGCTTCCAAGATTGGACCTGGCGATCATGTGATCACTAAGGGGGTCATGTATTTTACTGAAATAAGCCTATATTAGGCATGTTTCAGGTGCAGACAGTGGCGCATTGGTTAGTTGCAACGCTGTCTGCGATTTCTCCCCACTCACTCCAGATCTAAAATTGTGGGAGTGGCGTTGGCGGGCAGAAGCTGGCAGGCCTGTCTCATTCATCATTTTTGATGCCTGTTTTAGACATAGAAAATGATTAGAAGCTGGCTTACATTTAGAACTGGCGCTGGATGTGCTGAAGTTATGGAAAGACCTGCGCCTCTTCATAACTTCGGCAAATCCTCCGCCAGCTATCGGGCTTTATTAAGAAAATGTGTCCCTAAGTGTTCTTAGGGACAGAGCAGAGCTGCTGGGTGTTAGCAGACCCAAATCAGCACAGTATGTGTAAAATTCCCCCACAGGGGGCTGTTTTACTTTGTAATTTGGGATTCTTTGGAAGCCCCAGTTACAGTGAAAATGTGCAAATTAAAAAAAAGTGTCAATGCTATCCAGAGATCTTTAAATAACCTCTTGGGGGTAAAAGTACAAACCTAGAATGTGAGCTCCACTGCAGACAGAAAGCAATGATAATGTAAAGCGCTGTGGAATATGTTAGCGCTATATAAATGAATAAAATAAATAAATAATAACAAATTAAATAAAAATCCTTGCTAACAGAAACTAACGGCTTATGTTCACATTTTTGCCCTACTTTTAACATATATGTTTGGTTTACTGTATAGTTCAGTTTAAAAAAAATCATACGTTGACATATACTAAGTTTTGCTATAAGAACTGTTTACCCCCTTGGTAGGGATTGTCTAAATTGCATGTAAATTGAGTAAATTGAGCGTCTGACTCATTGCTATGGATTGGACAACAACAACTCTGTATTGGTCAGAAAATAAATAGTGACTAATTCCATTTTTTGCCAGATAATTATGGTATTGTAGATTTGCTATAGCATAACACTGACTCGTAGGTCATTGCAGCTCACTTCCTAATAAATATTTTACATACTGTGTGATGATGTAAAAATAATGGCCACAGCAGCCTCATTAATAAATACCCAAGATACAAAAACTAAAAATTGCAATACATAATTTAGCCAAATAATGTAAACTTCTATTTATCAAAATATAGTATGACCACCCAATAAGAAGTACTGTTCCCACAGGAGCTCTTGGAGGGTCTTACCAGGCAATAGCAGTTATACCTAACTCAAGGTGACAGATCTGTTAATGTACTTCCTCCTGTTTCTCCTGGACTACCCTAGTGAGAGCAGTATCAACCATTACTCCAGACACTTCATTGAAGAAGAGTCACCATACTACCTCATAAAGCGTCATTCAAAAATTCATCTCCACAGGCTGCCACGATGGGCACCACAAAAAATGGCCCTCACACAACTGGCTAAAAATTAAGTAAGGAGGGCAGGGAGCTGCTTCCAGGTCAAAACCAGGTCTTCTTCCTCATCCATACCACCAGGTACTACTTAATCCCCTTCCCTGCTGTCTTGTTGATAGCTCTACCAAATCTCTTGCTTCTCCCCAACCCATTCACCCTTAATGCCTTTCCATTTTCTGAGCTCTGTTATAGATGGGCCTACACTGTGTTGCACCCATATATCCTTCTCTTGAGTCTTAAGACATATTTTCATGGTTTCTTAGGAAATAAAAAGAAAAGTTGGCAGGAGTCGGTCAGTAGTTTTGACCCCTCCAAACTGCTATCAACAATATATAGGCTATGGGCTGTTAGCATACCTGGTGTGATGTTCACGTACGGTAGGTTACATGATTAAAGAAACATTTCCCAAACCCTATGCCAGGGGTAGGCAACCTCCGTCTCCCAGCTGTTGTGAAACTACAACTCCCAGTATGCATACTTGCTCTGCTCTTCTAAGAACTCTCATAGAAATGAATGGAGCATGCTGGGAATTGTAGATTCACAACAGCTGGGAGCCGGAGGTTGCCTACCCCTGCCCTATGCTTTTAGTGATGGTTGGGGTATTCATTCGGAAGACCTCATTCAAAGCAGATGGGAGGGGCTGGAGAAGAGTTCAGTGCAGAAGGCGCTGAACACAAAGGGACTTCCTCCATGGTAGTTAGTCATGTAATCTGCATGCCTCGGGTATGTTTATACTGCTTCCCCCTTCATCGATGTAGCCCTGTCAGCAGTTTTGAGGGTTTAAAATTGCTCAAATATTCCAGCAAGAGAGTTTAGACTATCACATCCAAAGTCACAAGTCCAAAATATGACAGCTGTTTGTATGTTGCATTTATAGATGTGTACCTGTGACTTTGGATGTGCTAGTCTAAATTTTCTTGCAGTGTGTTTGGAGGGTAGCTGCCTCCTTTTAGATTAAGTACCCCCTGACCTTCTGCCCAGGGCTTCTAAGCAAAGTATAAATATAGCTTTTTCCTACAACGCCCTAAATATTGTAGGTTTAAAGGGGTATTCCAGTAGGTAAAAGTTATCCCCTATTCACAGGATAGGGGATAGCTATCAGAACAGAGGTCCTACCACTAGGAGCCCCACTGTTCACAAGAATGGAGGCCTGTACCCTCTGCTCCCGTAAAATGACCGGAGCGCGCGGTCACACATGCGCGCGGCTGCTCCATTCATTTCTATGGGAATTCTGGAGGTAGCTGAGTGCTGTACTCCCATAGAAATAAACGAAGCGGCTGCGCGCATGTGTGACCTCCTGTTCCTGTCATTTTAGGGGAGCAGCAAGAGGCCTGCAGGGGGTGCAGGGCACCCATTCTCGTGATTGGTAGGGAACTACTTTTACCTACTGGAATACCCCTTTAAATTAGGCCCAGGAGAGGTATATTATAGTAAGACTAGTTGCCATAAATGGGTTGGCTGTAAATATTCTATGCTGAGAAGGTGTGATCTCAATGTCTATGAAAGGTACCTCTTTATGTGATATTTATTAGCAAATAGAAAAAACCTAAATCTTGAGTCCAGTAAGGTTTAGTAGGGGCTAAAATAGTGGGGGTTTCACTGTCACTTTTTGCTCATCTACTCTCATTTGCAATCTAATGCAGAGATGAATGGCTGAGTTATTTGAGAGGTATGACAGAACTGAGATGATACAGGTAACCTATCCAGCAAATTGCACATAAGCTGACAAATGCTGACGAACTTGCCCTGCAACAATCCTGTAACTACAGGGGCCCTGCCTACAGAGGATTAGCTACCCTAAGGGCTCATGCACACGAACATATGTTCTTTCCGATTCCGTTCCGTTTTTTTGGTGGACCATATGCAAAACCATTCACTTCAATGAGTTAGCAAAAACAATGGAAGGTACTCCATGTGCATTCCATTTCCGTATTTCCGTTCCGCAAAAAAGTAGTGCATGTCCTATTATTGTCTGCAAATCACTGTCCAAGGCCCTATTTAAGTCAATGGGTCCGCAAAAAATACGGAACACATCCGTATATTATCTGTATTTCATCCGTATTTTGCGGATCCATACTGTAGAAATGCTATGCCCAGCCCATATTTCTCATGTGTTTGGTGATTAATACGTTACTGTTTCTGTTTCCAATCAGCAAAAAAACGGTTTGCATACGGAAACCATACGGATATGTTTTGTGGAATAACGGAACAGAAGAAGACTTAAATCAGAAAAAAATAGACCTCAGATACGGGGACAACGGATCTGTGAAAAACGGACCGCAAAACATCAACGGTCGTGCGCATGAGCCCTAATAAGGGTGGTCCCATTCTGGAACCTAACTAATAACCCTGACAGGTCCTGACAGGTGACAGGTCCATTTCTACTCCTTTGTCCATGTTTCTGCACTTCTGTGTACATTACAGTAGTGGGAAGTACAGTGGATATAAAAAAAAGTCTACACACCCCTGTTAAAATGTCAGGTTTCTGTGATGTAAAAAATGAGACAAAGATAAATCATTTCAGAACTTTTTCCACCGTTAATGTGACCTATAAACTGTACAACTCAATTGAAAAACAAACTGAAATCTTTTAGGTGGAGGGAAGAAAAAAATAATAATAATAACTAAGTATGCACACCCTTAAAGGGAGTCTTTCACGCCGATTGATGCTATTAACCTATTAACACACTTATGTCCACGGCATCCCCCCCATTAAAACTGTTATTACCGTTAGTTCCCTGCTAGCATCGTTCGTCCAAAAAACACTTTTATTCCGTATGCAAATGAGGCTGTGAAGGTGCCCTACAACGGCCGGTGCCCAGGCCCCTGGGTCATTTTCATACCAATTCACTCCGCGTCTGCCCGCCCATCCGCCGCGTCTGCCTGCCCTTGGTCTCTTCTCTATCTTTCCTCCTACTGTCCGTAATCCCGCGCATGCGCCGATGACCGCGATATCGGCGCGTGCGCATTGAATGACCACAGTCTGGCCGGGGCACCACAGTTTACCGTGCGCATGCGCCGGCCCCGGCCTAACTTACATTCTTGCCGTGATCACAGCATCACGGCAAGAACGTAAGTTAGGCCCGGGCCGGCGCATGCACACAGTAAACTGTGATGGCCTGGCCAGACTGTGGTCATTCAATGCGCACCCTGGGCACCTTCACAGCCTCATTTGCATACGGAATAAAAGTGTTTTTTGGACGAACGATGCTAGCAGGGAACTAACAGTAAGAACAGTTTTAATAGGGGGGATGCCGTGGACATAAGTTTGTTAATAGGTTAATAGGGTCAATCGGCGTGAAAGACTCCCTTTAAACTAATACTTTGTTGAAGCACCTTTTGATTTTATTACAGCACTCAATCTTTTTGGGTATGAGTCTATCAGCATGGCACATTTTGATTTGGCCACTCTTTGGAAAAACACTCCAATTCTTACCGAGGGCATCTTCTGTGCACAGCCCTCTTCAGATCACCCCACAGATTTTCAATCGGATTCAGGTCTGGGCTCTGGCTGGGCCATTCCAAAATGTTAATCTTCTTCTGGTGAAGCCATTCCTTTGTTGATTTGGATGTATGCTTTGGGTCGTTGTCATGCTAAAAGATGAAGTTCCTCTTCATGTTCAGCTTTCTAGCAGAAGCCTGAAGGTTTTGTGGAAATATTGACTGGTGTTTGGAACTGTTCATAATTCCCTCTAGCTTAACTAAGGCCCCAGTTCCAGCAGAAGAAAAACAGCCCATTGGCATGATGCTGCCACCACCATGCTTCACTGTGGGTATGGTGTTCTTTTGGCAATGTGCAGTGTTGCTTTTGCACCAAACATATCTTTTGGAATTATGGCTAAAAAGTTCAACCTTGGTTTCATCAGACCATAACACCTTTTCCCACACGCTTTTGGAAGACTTCAGATGTGTTTTTGCAAAATGTAGCCTTGCTTTGATGTTTTTCTTCATAAGAAAAGGCTTTTGTCTTGCCACTCTACCCCATAGCCCAGACATATGAAGAATACAGGAGATTGTTTTCACATGTACCACACAGCCAGTACTTGCCAGATATTCCTGCAGCTCCTTTAATGTTGCTGTAGGCCTCTTGGTAGCCTCCCAGACCAGTTTTCATCTCGTCTTTTCATCAATTTTGGAGGGACGTCCAGTTCTTGGTAATGTCACTGTTGTCCCATATTTTCTCCACTTGTCTTCACTGTGTTCCATGGTATATCTAATGCCTTGGAAATGCTTTTGTACCCTTCTCCTGACTGATACCTTTTAACAGTGGGGTCCCTCTGATGCTTTGGAAGCTCTCTGTGGACCATGGCTTTTCCTGTGGGATGCGACTAAGAAAATTTCAGGAAAGACCAACTAGAGCGTGATTGCTTAATTCTGAAAACAGCTACATTCCCAGTTATAAGAGGGTGTGCACACTTATGCAACCACATTATTTTTTTATTTTTTTTGTTTTCTTCCCTTTACCTAAAAGATTTCAGTTTGTTTTTCAATTGAGTTGTACAGTTTATAGGTCACATTAAAGGTGGAAAAAGTTCTGAAATGATTTATCTTTGTCTCATTTTTTTACATCACAGAAACCTGACATTTTTACAGGGGTGTGTAGACTTTTTATATCCACTGTATGTGTGGAGCTCTCTCTGTTCCTAGTAATCCCTCTGCAATGCAATTGTGGGGTGCCCACAGCTTATCATCCCTTAGCACTCCTTTTACACCCTACCTGTGGCAGGCTGTAAGAAGATGGCAGGAAAAGTAGGTGCCACACACAAACATACTACAACATACCACCACTAGGGCCAATTTAAAGTGTAATTTGGGCACATTTTTTTATGCCAGTGTAATGGCAGGAAATTCTGACTTAAACATGAGTTTCATTACTAGAACTAACACCCTCAAAGGTCTTTATAATGCTTTTGTGGTGGCCATATATACTTAATGACTGTTGGCTGAACGACTGTTTGGTTGACAGCTATCTCCAACGGCCCCCCTGAATCCCCCATACACATAAACATTTGTTCAGCTGATCATGAGCGTGTTGTCAATAGGGAGAGAGGAGGAAGCCACTGCCAGAAACTTCTGACGACTTATCTCCTGAGAGAACAAAAGGATTGGGCGTAAAAATTCAGTCCGCTCAAGCTTTAACTCCCCTGATGGTTAAGAGTTGGGAGTTCCCCATACACATTAGAATTTCAGCTGAAGCAACTGTTCTTGATATTTCAGCCAAAAATATACTAATGTGTATGAGAGCCTTTAGCTTGGGTGGTCAGGCCCATGGTCAGTATTTGTGGCCATAACATGGGCACAGAAATGCACCCATGTAATGCTCATGTAAAATTCAGTTAAGTTGGTTGTGCCACAAAAAATATTCAACATTTTTCAAACCAGCACCTGGATCTAAATACTTTTGTAAATTAAAAATTTAGCATAGCCACTGAGTAATTCAATAAAATGTATCTGTATAGCGCCACCTGTTGTTTGTTCTTTTCCTTATTTCTACATCTACCTCACTGAGGTGGTCACACATGCTCAGTTTAACCCCTTAGTGACCACTGATACGTGTTTTAAGGAGAGGGCCTTAGGCTGAGCCGCCGCTTGTTTACGGCATTAGTGCAGCACGGGGGCCACTGTGCTGTTTTTCTGGCGGGTTGGTGGGGCCCAGTGCTAGGTTTGGCATAGTCGGGCAGCAGAGTTGCTGTTTGACTGCTGGGTCCCGCCGCCTGCCGGATTAGCGCCACAGCGTCGGTGGTCGACTTGCAGCGCAGCGCAAATTTTAGAGTAGGACCCAGTCATAGAGGCAACCTTGGCGTGGTGAGTGGGCTTATGCCTTTTGATAAAAATGTGCACTAATGCCTAATTTAGCATGTAGCATAGGAGGCGGTACACATGCGCTATTTAGTGCAGTTTTCTGCCAAATTAGCAGGGATGAGATCATAGCATAGCAGCTGGATGTGCGATTTAATTTATTTTCTTTTCTTTATTGTATATAACTAACTTATTCTTAGTTGCCACCGAAAAAACATAATAACAAGTGATCGAAAAGTGCCATTTACTCCAAAATGATACCAATGAAAAATACAAGTCGTCCCGCAAAAATCAAGCCCTGAGGCAACTCCATAGAAAGAAAAATAAAAAAGTTATGGGTCTTGGGAAGCGGCCATGTAAAAACATTTTTTTCTTTAAAAAAAAGGGGTTTTATTGCAAAAGAGTAGTAAAACCTAAAAAAATTATATGTATTTGGTATCACTGTAATCCTACTGACCCATAGAATAAAGATATTATGTTATTTATGCTGAAAAATGAACTCCGTAACATTTATAACGTAAAAACGCAGTGGCAGTATTGCTGTTTTTTCCATCTCCCTCCCAGAAAGAGTTACTAAAAGTTAATCAGAAAGTTACGTGTATCACAAAATGGTGCCATTAAAAACTACAACTTGTTCTGCCAAAAACAAGCCCTCATAAAGCTATATAGACGGAAAAATTAAAAAGTTATAGCTCTTGGAACGTGACGATAAAAAAAGAAAGAAAAATGCTTGGTCAGTAAGGACCAAAACAGGCTGGTCACTAAGGGGTTAAATCTTCAACTGCCAGAAGTCGTATCTCCTGTTAGAAGCTGCGACATTTGCAAAGTAAGAGCTGCCACAGTAAGGACATGCCTCCTGAGAAAGGAGATGCCCACTGAGCTGCCATCCTGAAATAAGTCTGGTAGAACAATTGGAGCAATGACTGGGGCGATCTCTGGACCCATGTGAGGTTCAGGGCTGGTTCTAGCTTTGTTACAAACGTATTGTCATGCACTATATGATGTCTGATTTTCATTTTTTTACATCAATTATGGCATAACGCCTTTAAGAGAAGATTAGCATTAAAGGCACGCCAAAGGGAAATCTTCTTTACAAACCCACAGTGGGATAAATATGAACTCTTTCTAGGGCAAAGCAATACATTTTAAGAAAATGATCGAGTGGAAATGTACAGATTGCAACCTACAACATAATGAATGTTTAGCAGAGCAGAAAATTAAATGAAACCCATACAAGGGCACGAAAGACGATGAGTAGATGTTTATGCTTGTATACAGCTCTATAATTACTTAGGGATTTTGAAAGACATTTCATTATTACTAACACATAATAAAAACCTACACAGTCTTATAGCCTTTTATTTAGGAATTATGCTTCTCTGCAATAATTAGAGATGATTGGGTTATGGCATTGGTGACGTTTCTGATTTCATTTAGAAACCTGCATTTATTGTGTTTTTTTCCTATTTTATATAAATCATTTTATTTTTCATCATTACTGCTTGCTTGTTTGTTTGTTTTTTAGCAACTCCTACTCTATTCCCTCTTATAAACATGTTTTTCTTGCCTTTTTATTTATTTTGCTTCAAGTTTATTTAATTTCCATGTTTTTATGCATTTATTTTGCTTTGGTTAATGCACTATAGTAACCTTATAAAAGTGGAAACCATCTTCTGAGAGGATTTTATAAAGCCTTAATGACAAGTATCTACAAGACCATGAGCTTCTTTCCCGGAGCGAAGGTGGACTCTTAGTAGGCGAGGCATGTATTACATATGATTGAACTTGTGGTTTAACAGGCTCATTGGAAACAAGACCGAACTATACAAGTTGTGCAAATGCCAAATAGACATTGGGTGTAACATGCGATGCATCACAAACAATAAAATGATATAGTCTCTATGCAACTGTTTATTTGTGTAATATAGTATTTGTAAATGGTTTCCTAGAAGTACTTTCCTGCAGAACACAGTCCAGAGAAGGTGTATGAAACGAGTCCATCTATTACCACTTCTCCTTTAAACCACACTTCCAGATAGACTAAGAAATGGTAAAGGACTTCATAAACGTCCTTTAACATTTACTGACGGTTTGCCAGACGAACACCAGTGAGAAAACTTGTTTGTTGTTATTGTAGCTTTTATGCAGATTCGGGTTGAAATGTTTTACTTCTGTGTCTGAAGAAGGTGTTTTCTTTTGGGGGTGGGGAGCTGAAAGCAGGAGACAGGTTTGGCAGTGTCATCTCTCCTTCTGTACAACCTTACAGTGACATCTAGGAGGTTTGATAAATGTACACTTGTTGATGTTATCATCATCCCCCTTATGAATCAGAGTAATTTTCTTCTAGGGATGAGAAAGTGAAAATTTGCACATCTAATCAACTCCAGCTCTCAATCAAGGCGTTTGTTGACTGTGTGATGTAAATATTTGATCTTTTTTATTATGTCCATATCAAAAGTGTGAAAATGAAAACTGAAACCCCTGGCAGCAAAGGGGTTAAGGGTCAATGCATTGACTTAAATAGTAGCCAAATATAGGCAGCAGAAGAAGAACAGTTTTCTTCCTTTTGGAGGGAAGGTATTTTCTTCTTCAGCTTTTCTCAGGCACCATTCCTTACTATATGTATATCCGACATCCTTACTACTTACAACCCAGCTCTGCAGTGCCTGACGGAAAAGAGGACGTAGGAATTAAGAACAGTCAGCAAATGCCAAGGTCTGGGGTCTGTAATTATTTGGATTATAGGCTGAATTTATTTATGGGTCTGGTCTGAGATCTGAATTAGGGTCTGTATTTATTTATTTATTTAGGGGTTTGGGATTTTGATTCATTTATGGATCTACCATAAAACCTGAAGCCATTTTGGGGCTCTGGCCTGAGGTCTGAATTAATTATGGGGCATAGTCTGAAGTGTGATGTCTCTGCTGCCCATTCCTAAAAGTTAGACCAGCACCTCCAAACAATATGAAATGATTACACTTCCTCATGTGACCCCCTCTTTAGTTCTGACTGACTGCAGGTACTAAAGTGCAAGCAATCTGTGTTTTTATGCCCGTAGTGATTATGTTGCCCTACAACGTGATGTCTCTCATTGAAAATATGGATTGTCAATTACAAACCGGATTCCAAAAAAGTTGGGACACTAAACAAATTGTGAATAAAAACTGAATGCAATGATGTGGAGATGGCAAATGTCAATATTTTATTTGTAATAGAACGTAGATGACAGATCAAACGTTTAATCCGAGTAAATGTATCATTTTAAAGGAAAAATACGTTGATTCAAATTTTCACGGTGTCAACAAATCCCCAAAAAGTTGGGACAAGTAGCAATAAGAGGCTGGAAAAAGTAAATTTGAGCATAACGAAGAGCTGGAAGACCAATTAACACTAATTAGGTCAATTGGCAACATGATTGGGTATAAAAAGAGCTTCTCAGAGTGGCAGTGTCTCTCAGAAGCCAAGATGGGTAGAGGATCACCAATTCCCACAATGTTGCGCAGAAAGATAGTGGAGCAATTTCAGAAAGGTGTTACCCAGCGAACAATTGCAAAGACTTTGCATCTATCATCATCAACTGTGCATAACATCATCCGAAGATTCAGAGAATCTGGAACAATCTCTGTGCGTAAGGGTCAAGGCCGTAAAACCATACTGGATGCCCGTGATCTCCGGGCCCTTAAACGACACTGCACCACAAACAGGAATGCTACTGTAAAGGAAATCACAGAATGGGCTCAGGAATACTTCCAGAAACCATTGTCAGTGAACACAATCCACCGTGCCATCCGCCGTTGCCAGCTGAAACTCTACAGTGCAAAGAAGAAGCCATTTCTAAGCAAGATCCACAAGCTCAGGCGTTTTCACTGGGCCAGGGATCATTTAAAATGGAGTGTGGCAAAATGGAAGACTGTTCTGCGGTCAGACGAGTCACGATTCAAAGTTCTTTTTGGAAATCTGGGATGCCATGTCATCCGGACCAAAGAGGACAAGGACAACCCAAGTTGTTATCAACGCTCAGTTCAGAAGCCTGCATCTCTGATGGTATGGGGTTGCATGAGTGCGTGTGGCCTGGGCAGCTTGCATGTCTGGAAAGGCACCATCAATGCAGAAAAATATATTCAGGTTCTAGAACAACATATGCTCCCATCCAGACGTCATCTCTTTCAGGGAAGACCCTGCATTTTTCAACAAGATAATGTCAGACCACATTCTGCATCAATCACAACATCATGGCTGCGTAGGAGAAGGTTCCGGGTACTGAAATGGCCAGTTTGCAGTCCAGATCTTTCACCTATAGAGAACATTTGCGCATCATAAAGAGGAAGGTGCAACAAAGAAGGCGCAAGACGATTGAACAGTTAGAGGCCTGTATTAGACAAGAAGGGGAGAGCATTCCTTTTTCTAAACTTGAGAAACTGGTCTCCTCGGTCCCCAGATGTCTGTTGAGTGTTGTAAGAAGAAGGGGAGATGCCACACAGTGGTGAAAATGGCCTTGTCCCAACTTTTTGGGGATTTGTTGACACCATGAATTTCTGATTCAACATGTTTTTCCCTTAAAATTGTACATTTTCTCAGTTTAAACTTTTGTTCTGTGATTCATGTTCTATTCTGAATAAAATATTAGAAGTTGGCACCTCCACATCATTGCATTCAGTTTTTATTCACGATTTGTATAGTGTCCCAACTTTTTGGGAATCCGGTTTGTAGTTAGGCACTGTAGAGTCTAACCAACCTTCACTCTTTACCCTTGCAAGGGTGTATGGACTTTTTAAGTTGGATTTCTGGGCCACAGTTCCCTGAATGCTCACCAATTTCTGGCAGTATCGCTTATGAAGTAGTAGCATAGTCAGAAACTGAGTCACGAGCCATCACCAGGAGATCATCAGGATGTGACAAACCAGAGGATGGGACTGGAGCCTGGTTACCAGGTAAATGTTCTCATGGGCGAGGCAGGAGCTATATCCAGGAGCAAGGCCGAGGTCAAAGTAAGCCTCCATCAGGAGTCAAGGTTAGGATCAGGAGGACAAGAACATAAGCCAGTAAAGGATAGAACCACAATCTTCAGGCAAGGCAGAGAGGGCTTCCACTTTAATAAGGCCACCAAGCCTGACATCTTCTGTAGACGTCAGTTGTTCCAGAAAGTTGATGCCGCCATACACGTATAATGAGTAGGAGATCCGAAACCAGACCAAACAAGGCCACGGTTTATGTTGGAACCAGAGGAGGAGGATGTATCCAGTTGCTAAACAGGAAATGGCCATGAAATAGAGTCGTGACCACTCTCTGGGACTCATTTCTGGATCCAAGTTAAGTGAGTAGCATAGAGGTTGTTTATTACAGTGTTGATAATGTAATAAAAGTTAGACTATTAGAGTAGATACAGTATACTTTTATTCTTTATGCAAATAAGGGCTTCAGTGCACCAAGGGGTGTGGCCAGCTGTGGGAAATTATGGAGCTGAGGTGTACAAAGGGGATAGGGCCCATCCCCTTGGTGCACTGAAACTTTAATTTGCATAAAAATGTTTCTTTTTTCTCTCTTGGGAACGCCCCCAACTGATTTTTACAAGGGAGGTATAATTTTAATCATCAATATCCACCCTACCAGAAAGCAAGCCTGGTTACTACGGTTGATCCTGCGTATAGGTGCTCTATAAGATGCTAATTTGCAAAAAAAATGCTCTCAAGCAGTGACAAGTAAATCTAGTAGTATTTCCAAAGATCCTTTATTTATATTAGGAGGATATATCCTTGGTTTAAATGTATGTAATATTCCTTCTAAAATAGAGCATTACATAGTAACACCTAGATTACCTACTGTAGCTTAAGTTAAACCATTGCAAAGTCTAAATGGATTAGAATATTTTACAGTTAAGTCTTGCTGCTTCGCAATTTTTATCATTATTTGTATCTAAACAATGCCAAATTTGTAAGAAAAGACTCCATAGTAATCCGCCTTTGAGATCCTGGATTATAAAAATACATATTATAATATTTGGACCCCTAGCCTTTCAGTGCTTCAGAAAAATAAAGCCTGTGAAGTATAAAAAGCTGAAAATTTCTACATGGGAAAGCATACAATTAAATCTAGGCAGTAATTTCTGAAATTCAAGATATAATTAGTGAATAACAATAGAATAATATATTAACCCTTTCAGCCCTAGAGGGGCTTTTTTTGTTCTTTTCATTTTTTTTTTTTCACTCACTATTTTTCACTGTGCAAGATACTACATTTCTGTCTTTTGCTGCATTTCCGACAGTACAATACAAGCGTTAAATACTGCTGGTTTTAAAAACACACCCATTTTATGCATAATACTACATTTTCACCCTTTACTGCATTTGTGACAGTCCAATACAAGCGTTATATACTGCTGTTATATTCTGGCTTTAAAAAACACCCATTTTGTGCAAGATAATACATTTCCGGCTTTTGCTGCATTTCCGACAGTACAATACAAGCGTTAAATACTGCTGTTATACAGGGAGTGCAGAATTATTAGGCAAATGAGTATTTTGACCACATCATCCTCTTTATGCATGTTGTCTTACTCCAAGCTGTATAGGCTCGAAAGCCTACTACCAATTAAGCATATTAGGTGATGTGCATCTCTGTAATGAGAAGGGGTGTGGTCTAATGACATCAACACTCTATATCAGGTGTGCATAATTATTAGGCAACTTCCTTTCCTTTGGCAAAATGGGTCAAAAGAAGGACTTGACAGGCTCAGAAAAGTCAAAAATAGTGAGATATCTTGCAGAGGGATGCAGCACTCTTAAAATTGCAAAGCTTCTGAAGCGTGATCATCGAACAATCAAGCGTTTCATTAAAAATAGTCAACAGGGTCGCAAGAAGCGTGTGGAAAAACCAAGGCACAAAATAACTGCCCATGAACTAAGAAAAGTCAAGCGTGCAGCTGCTAAGATGCCACTTGCCACCAGTTTGGCCATATTTCAGAGCTGCAACATCACTGGAGTGCCCAAAAGCACAAGGTGTGCAATACTCAGAGACATGGCCAAGGTAAGAAAGGCTGAAAGACGACCACCACTGAACAAGACACACAAGCTGAAACATCAAGACTGGGCCAAGAAATATCTCAAGACTGATTTTTCTAAGGTTTTATGGACTGATGAAATGAGAGTGAGTCTTGATGGGCCAGATGGATGGGCCCGTGGCTGGATTGGTAAAGGGCAGAGAGCTCCAGTCCGACTCAGACGCCAGCAAGGTGGAGGTGGAGTACTGGTTTGGGCTGGTATCATCAAAGATGAGCTTGTAGGGCCTTTTCGGGTTGAGGATGGAGTCAAGCTCAACTCCCAGTCCTACTGCCAGTTTCTGGAAGACACCTTCTTCAAGCAGTGGTACAGGAAGAAGTCTGCATCCTTCAAGAAAAACATGATTTTCATGCAGGACAATGCTCCATCACACGCGTCCAAGTACTCCACAGCGTGGCTGGCAAGAAAGGGTATAAAAGAAGAAAATCTAATGACATGGCCTCCTTGTTCACCTGATCTGAACCCCATTGAGAACCTATGGTCCATCATCAAATGTGAGATTTACAAGGAGGGAAAACAGTACACCTCTCTGAACAGTGTCTGGGAGGCTGTGGTTGCTGCTGCACGCAATGTTGATGGTGAACAGATCAAAACACTGACAGAATCCATGGATGGCAGGCTTTTGAGTGTCCTTGCAAAGAAAGGTGGCTATATTGGTCACTGATTTGTTTTGTTTTTGAATGTCAGAAATGTATATTTGTGAATGTTGAGATGTTATATTGGTTTCACTGGTAAAAATAAATAATTGAAATGGGTATATATTAGTTTTTTGTTAAGTTGCCTAATAATTATGCACAGTAATAGTCACCTGCACACACAGATATCCCCCTAAAATAGCTAAAACAAAAAACAAACTAAAAACTACTTCCAAAAATATTCAGCTTTGATATTAATGAGTTTTTTGGGTTCATTGAGAACATGGTTGTTGTTCAATAATAAAATTAATCCTCAAAAATACAACTTGCCTAATAATTCTGCACTCCCTGTATTCTGATTTTAAAAAGCCAACCATTTTGTGCAAAATACTACATTTTTAGCCTTTGCTGCATTTGTGACAGTCCAATACAAGCGTTAAATACTGCTTTTATATTCTGGTTTTAAAAAAACACCCATTTTGGTCAAGATACTACATTTCCGGCTTTTGCTGCATTTCCGACAGTACAATACAAGTGTTAAATACTGCTGATTTAAAAAAAAAAAACACCCATTTTGTGCAAAATACTAAATTTACGGCCTTTGCTGCTTTTGTGACAGTTCAATAGAAGCCTTAAATACTGCCATTATTTTCTGGTTTAAAAAAAAACACCCATTTTGTGCAAGATACTACATTTGCGGCCTTTGCTGCATTCCCGACAGTCCAACACAAGGTTTAGATACTGCTGTTATATTCTGGTTTTAAAAAAGCACCCATTTTGTGCAAAATACTAAACAGCAGGCACCCGACTGTTATGGGGGCTGCTGCATGCGTGAGCAGGCGCCATGTTTAAAGTCCTGGCCAGCACTGTACGGTGCAGGTCGGGAAGGGGTTAAAGAGAATCTGTCTGCATGATCAACCCTATTAAATCAAGCATACTGTATGTGCGCTTTCTCTGGGTATTATTGAGGAGCACCTCTTCACCTTTGCCTCTCTCTGTTGCCACTGCCCCTTTCTGTGAGATCGACGGGGCCCGGCATCTTCACTGCTCCAATGTCTTGCCCGGTCTCGTGCAGGTGGCGGTGCAGTGAAGATCTCAGAGTAGGGGTTGTCTTATCTTAGACTAGTTTCGCACTACCTCTATGCATTGCCGGAAGCTACCACAGCGGTATCTAGCCCCATTCACTATAATAGATACCGGTGAAGATCCAGCTACAGCCTGGCAAATATGCCGAGAATCAGCGATCAGAGGTTTTTCGTCCGACTGATTCTCTGCATGTTTCCCGGGTTGCGGCCGGATCTCCACCGGTCCCTTTTATAGTGAATGGGGCCAGGAGGTGTCATCTAGTGTTCGGCAATGACGGATCCAGGCATCTCCGGCAGGGTGCTCCTGGAGATGTCTAACGATAGTGTGAAACTAGCCTTAGACATTGTTGGCATATCGCTAGGATATGCCACTAATTTCAGATAGTTGTGGGTCCCACCCTCACATGTAAACTTCCTGCATTAAAGGGGTCACATGTTCTGTTGCAGCCAATGACAGACCTCAGCGGAGATGTTTCTTTAAGAGACACATCATTGCTGGGTCCCTTGCCACTTGGGGGCATGTCACCTGTGTTGACTCACAGGGTAGTTACCGATAGGTGGAAATAGAGACAATTTTTATTTCTTCTGCAAGGAAGCTAATTTGCATACTTTTTCCCAGGGAACATTGCACCATCTGGATCTGCGCAAGGAGTGCCAGTACTCCAGAGAGCTACAGTATTACCCTAATGTGTAATATGAAAGGTAATTTTAATATAGTACTTAATGCATTTATAAGTGTAATTTTCTTTTGTGCAATTTTATTAGAAAAGTATTGCTCAGTGCTAAAATGTAATCTTATAAGTCTATTCCCTGAAGGTGTATCTTGACAGATTTATATTTATTCCCACATTAAAATTATATGGAATGAATTTCGTTTTTTATTTTGTAGCCAAGAATTTACTGTAAGTACAAACATTTCCAACACCTTGCTGATCTCAATACCACTGATACTTACACAATCAATTGATAATCATAGTCTTTATTGGAACTAAAGGAAAACATTCCAAAATGTTATTGACTAAACCCAACAGCATAATATTAAAGGGGGTTGTTCAGGTTCAGAGCTGAACCGGACATATCCCTTTCTTCCCCCACTCAGCCCCTTTGACATGAGCATTGGATCATTACATGCTCTGATTCGCTCCCTTGCCCTGCCCTAAATTGGGCAGGGCAAGGGCTTTTACTGGAGATCCGGTGATGTACCCGGCTGTCTATGCGCAAGCTAGGCGGATGCTTCCACCTAGAAGTGGTGCTGGTGACGTGACTGGCACTTAAGGGGCGGTCTTTAGCGCTGCACTAACCTGTAAAATGGCTAGGGCAGCACTAAAGTTCACCCATCAGTGGCGGTGATGTCACTGGGAACGCTGCTAGACAGAAGCCTCCACCTAGCAGTGTAAACATGTCAACAAAAAAAGCCCTTGCCTTGCGTGATCCAGCACAGGGCAAGGGAGAGTATAGGAGCATGAAATACTCTGATGCTCATCTCAGAGGGACTGCCTGGTTGAAAATGGGGGATATGTCCGGGTTCAGCTCTGAACTACGACAACCCCTTTAAATATATTTCTCTTAATGTAAGTATATGAGAATTTCTTATGCAAGATTTTTTTAGCTGGTCTAAGTGATAAAAAGAATAGAGATAATTAATGCATATCCAGTGGAGCACTTTGTACTTTGCATGACTAACCTCTGTGCAGTCTTTGACAGGCAACGTTGCCTCAGGCAAGTCTTTCACTGTATTAAGTGCATGTAGCAATCAGTTATGTTATGTACAGACCATTATTTATGTTCTGAATATTTTCACTACATAATTCTGGTGACATCATCAGGTGTAGAGTTGTACCTTTTATTAATTTTAGAAGCTGCTTGGAATGTAACAAATCTAAACCTGCAAAATTCTTGTTTTCATAGCTCCCACCATTTCCACCAATCATTTGAATCGGCTGATTATGGTGAGATGGGACCACTTGAGTTCCTCATCTTGCCCTCCATCTGGACCCGGTCTCTGTTTTAGCAAACAATATTCTGGTGTCAATTCTATAAAATATGCAACCTGGTGATTGCTATTCATCAGACTCCAAAAGCAATGGAGTCTGATAGAATTTGTCAGGGCACCGTCAGTCTCTGGTCATAACAGCAGTATCTCAAGGGCCTTCCTTAGCCCACAGTACAGGAAGTGGTCTGGAACCGATTGCAAAGCTTCCAAGGACACTTCCAGCTAAGTGTCTCCCTCAGACATGGAGGTCTCAAGCAATGCCAAAGCCAAGGTTAGTCAAGATGACATGGAGGAGGTAGACCTTCCAACCAGAGCTCAGAATCAAGAGCTCTAGTGTGGCTTACTGGCTGACCCCAACTCCTCTCTCATAGACCAGGTCAGTTTTCTGCTGTAGCTCTCCATCTCTACCATGCATCCTGTCATAGATACATCTGACATACTACTACTAGTTCAACTTTGTAAGGTTGCCTTCACACTGGATTCTATTGCAGAAATTTCCCCAACAGAAAATCAATTTCATTCATTTGAATGGGTCAGCAAGCACATGGATTTCTGCAAGCCACATTCAAGTGAATGGAATTGCTTTTCTGCAGCGGAAATTTCAGCAACAATATCGGTAGCGTGGGAAGTCACACTAAGGCTGTGTGATACAGGATTGGTGGAAGTTTATCTCAATGATCCCCTTAAACACCGATTAAGGTAACATTTCTGAAGTATGAAGAGACAGCGGGATTTGAGCCACAGGAAGGCACACTTTCAGAAGTATGTATATATATATATATATATATATTCTTATCTTTATCTACAGGTTTGCTGATAAATATATGACTGCTGATGGTCCCCAACCCTGGAACTCCCACAATCACTAGATCAGTAGTTCCCATGTCCCCATTGTGGAGGGTTTGAACAATAGTTGGACATACATTTTGTCGCTTCATTCAATGTTGGTGTTAGCCAAGAACTGTACTCGGCTGTCTTTATCTGTCCATAGACTTGAATGGAGTGGGGAGGGGAGCATGTGTGGCCACTGTTTAATCCACATTCCTCCAGAATGGGGGCTCAGGACCCCCATTACACACTTACATAGTTAATATGGTTAAAAAAAGACATACAGTAAACCCAACAAGTTCAACCGTTCTAGTTACTGATTGGCCCCCATTAATTATACATATTGCCTGTCCTATTCATAGGTGATTATTGTTTTCTTAAGGCATAACCCTTTAAAAAGATTTTAATATCATCTCTTTCTCTCCTACCTTTCTCTTTTGCATCCATTTGCCAACATGACTTAGTTTGGCATATGTTTGACCCATAGAAAATAATAGGGTACTTAAAAAGCACAAACTACAAACCCTAGAGATAAAAATGATATATGAGTCCTAACGAATGTATTCATGGCAACAGATAATTTCCATTTGGCATTTGATCAAGACTCCACATCATGTAAACATGGTTGCCTTAAAACATTCATGAGGGGGGGGGGGGGGGTGTTGGGTTCAGATTGTTATTCTATGCTTGTGTCAAAAAGGATCTCAGAGGACTGAGATAATGAACAGACATTTTCTTCCCATTCTTGAAATCTTGACTCTTGAGCTAATACTGAATAAATAAACCTTACTGAGATATTACATTGCGGGAGAAACCTGGAACATCTTTTACTTAATTTCTGGTCCAGACCTCCCTTGACTACAGATATCAGGCCTGGAAATACCTAGTAGGACTGATAAAAGATTAGTCATAGAGAATACCCAGAAAACTGACACTTCTTCAACGTAAAATAAATTCCTTCAAGTAAACATTTTTATGAAGAACTTAAATGGTTTGCTATCTTGTGAGGAATTCCTTAGAGGAGTGACTGGACACAAGATATGTCTTTCATCACACAAAGTACACTTCAGGTTATCTACGAGAATGTAAACTTCCAAGCACGATAACACTTTTAAAATGCCAAATATTCCTAAGTATGACTATTTCAATATTATTTTAAATTGCAAAGATTTTTAAGGCATGGTATCAATATGCAACACTGTAGGGCAAACATATCCATAGCCTATAAGGCATTAGGGGTATAATGTAGAGCATCCTTTTGACGTATACTATGCACAAAAGTATTGGGACACACCACTTAAAAGTTGAAATTAGGTGTTTCAATGAGTCCAATTGCCACAGGTGTATAAAATCCAGCCACTAGCCATGCAATCTGCCTTTACAAACATTTGTGAAAGAATGACTCGTTCTAAAGAGTTTACTGACTTCCAGTGTGGTCCTGTAATAAGATGTCACCACTGACACAAGTCAGTTTGTGGAATTTCTGTCAGTGGTACAATTGCAAAGTGGAATAGTTTAGGAACCACAATAATTCAGACACAAAGTGGAGACCACAAAAGATTACAGAGAGGAGTTACTAATTGCTGAGGCAAATAGGGGGAGATTTATCATCTCCCTGCAACTGAAAAGTGGTGGTAAAAAGTTGCAAACTATTGGGGTCATTTATTAAGACTGACTTTTTAGACAGGGGATCCGCTGAAGTTCTGTAGAGGTGCCGGCCTCTACATAACTTCAGCGCATCCACCGCTGGTCTAAATATAAACCAGCTTCCTTGCTGTCTTACATTTAGACTATTATCTATGCCTAAAACAGGTGTAAAAAAGGATCTCTTTTTTAGACCTGACGTGAGCGGGGAATAGTCACAGACAATCTGCGACAGATATACACCAGAAAACTGGCATATATCACTTAGTAAATGACCCCCTATGTGTTTGCGACTTTTTAAATGAGACTTCGTTTAAAGTTGCAAAGGGCAGTTTTTACGTCACCTTCGCCACTTTCCAAAAATGAGGTTTAGCAAGGGCAGGAAGGAGCGTGGTCAAATTTATCCTCATTTATGCCAATTATCTGGAGCAAATGAAGCCAGAAATCTACGGCAGTTAAGATCGTAGATTTATGTTTAGGCGCACAGACTGCTGCAGGGTGCGCCTAATTTATTATGAGGTGTTTGCCTCGTCATAAATTAGGAGCATCTTCTAGCAGTGCAGGGGATTTCAAGACTGGCGCAGAAAGCGCCCCCATAGTGCATAACATTCACCAATGCCCTGCTGACCCAATAATTTCAGAGCTCCAAACATCCTCTTGAATAGAAGGGGTTGTTTAATATGGATAAGCTATCTGCAAGACAGATTAACAAGATTCTCATCGGCACACTGATAACCACTGTGAGCAGATGCTCTGTGGTAGGAAAAATTCTGTAAACTATTCCTAAAATGTATGTAGGATATTTGTGCGTCTTTATTTATCCACCTAACAATTTAACAAACTTCTTTATATCTTTCTGAGTGCCATGGTTATTTTAATCATCAATATTAGATTGGCAGGGGTACGACACCTGGCACCATCTGTTTGGGAAGGCCTCAGCTTACCAAGCACAGCACTATAAATTGGATAGGGGCTGTGTTTGGTATTGCAGTTCAGCCCCACTAACTTGTGACTATGTGATCATGAATAGTGTTGATCGAGCACTAAAGTGCTTGAGTAGAACACTTTGCGATGCTCGAGTGTTCTACCGAGCACAATGGAAGTCCCCCAGGCAACCCATACTCTGAAGAGGGGAGGGTGTCAGGACTCTAGTTCGGCTTAGGAGTTCCTGCTATGACTCCATATATAGCTATGTCCATATATGGAGTCAACTCTTGGGGACACCCCAGTTCATTTGAATCTAATTTAGCCTGTATTTCAAAAAAGTGTCTGCTGAGATTCGAACTCATAACCTTCTGCATTAGAGGCAAAGTACTTAACCCCTCAGCTATAATAGCTGCATAGCCAGTTACCTTAAAAAAAAATTATATTTTTTTTTTACTTCTACTGTACTGTACTTCTACTACTGAGACCTATACAGTAGAAGTCTCTCTTTTTTTTAAGTGACTGGCTATGCAGCTAAATATAGTAACTGGCTATGCAGCTATTATAGCTGAATGGTTAAGTGTCTTGCCTCTATTGCAGAAGGTTGTGAGTTTGAATCCTGGCAGAAACTTTTCTGAAATACAGACTAAATTAGATTTAAACACACTGACTTGAGCACACAATGATTAAAATAACCATGGTACTCAGAAAGATATAAAGATGTTTATTGTTGGATGGATAAATAAAGACACACAAATATCCTGCATACATTCCTAAGAGCCATGGTTATTTTAGGAATAATTTACAGAGTTTATCCTACCACAGGTGTGAGGTTTTACGCAACTTTGAGGATTCAACACAGACGGTGAGCGGCAATGCCGCTATTATTAGCATAACCATCCCACTTCTGTTTCTACTGAAACGCTCACTGCTCACAATGAAGGCGGACGCTTTGCATGTGGAAGAGGTGGAAATGGGGGAAGACAGAACACAGGGTGATAGCCACACCACCCTCAGTTCGTCTTCTCAGCGCGAATTGGATGATGATGATGAGGAGGAGCAGGAGACAGTTGCCTCCGCTAAAGAGGGTAGTACCCATAGCAGGTTTATTCTATCTGTTCAGCTAGGATGGACCAAAGAGAAGAGGATGAGGAGATTGAGAGTCACCCTCCTGATGAGGACAGCGAAGTCTTGCCTGTTGGGACTCTGGCACACATGGCTGACTTTATGTTGGGCTGCCTTTCCCGTGAGCCTCGCGTTATACGTATTTTGGCCAACACCGATTACTGGTTGTTCACCCTTCTGGACCCCCGCTACAAAGAGAACTTCTCATCTCTCATTCCTGTGGTGGAGAGGACTAGCAAAACGGTGCAATACCAGAAGGTCCTTGTGGAAAAATTGCTCCAAAAACTTCCAGCTGACAACGCTGGCTGCAGAGTATGTAATTCTTTGGTCAACCGAGGAGAGGAAACGAGGGGAACACAGAGCAGTTCCAACAGAGGCAGGTCAACACTCTCCAAGACCTCAGACAGTTTCATGACACCCCGCCAGCACCCTCACCCTGATGCGCGGCCTAGTGTCACAAGAAGGGAAAAGTTTTGGAAGATGGTGAAGGAGTACGTAGCAGACCGTGTCAGCATCCTCAGTGATCCCTCAGTGCCTTACAACTACTGGGTGTCCAAGCTAGACTCGTGGCACAAACTAGCGCTCTACGCCTTGGAGGTGCTGGCCTGCCCTGCTGTCGGCGTTTTGTCAGAGCTGGTATTTAGTGCTGCTGGGGGCATAATAACTGATAAGCATATCCGTCTGTCAACTGAAAATGCTGACAGGTTGACTCTTATCAAAATGAACAAGGCCTGGATTGCCCCTGACTTCTCTACTCCACCAGAGGAAAGCAGCTGAACATAAAGGCACTTTAAATGTGGCTTTTATGGTGTATTGAATACCCTGTATTCCCATGCAGCCCTTCCACCACAAAAAAGGGTATATGGTTCAATCTTCCTTTTCTCATCCTCTTCCTCCATCATATCAGCTTATAAGGCTGCCCTTGCTACTAATGTTTTGGAGGGTCACCAGCAGGCTCTCGCCCATAATGTTTTAGATCAGTGGTCCCCAACCTTTTTTGCAGCAAGGACCAGTTTCATGTAAGACAATTTTTCCAGGGACCGGGTGGGGGGGGTTCTGGGGGTGGGACTTAGGGGATGGGCGGGGTTTATGGGGGTGCTGATCGGCGCTGACTGATTCAACCGCACGACAAAACACAAGGTGCATATTAAAATATATAACACTATATAACGATTACATTTATTATTTAAATATAACTCCAAAAAAAGTATTGCAACACCAATTCGATTCCATGAAGAAAAAAAAATAATACTCACACGTTAACCACATGTTGCATGGGCTTAACGTGTGAGTATTTTTTAATTTTTACTTTTTGCAAAGTATCAATTGCCCATTATGTGAGGAGGTACTTAAAGGGATTCTGTCATGAGAAATTGGTTCTATAAGCTAAACATATGGTGATGTCCCTTGTAAAACACTGAATCCTAAAGTGAGTTTATTAAATGCCCCTGTGGCTCAATATTCATAAAAAATACGTTTATATCACCTGCCAATCACTTTGAAATGTGTCCAAGGGGACGTCTCATAGTGAAAGGTACCCGGCGCCGCCTTCAATGCTGAAATCGCCGTCCTCCCTTTCTTTCGATCCGCCTACCTCAGTTCAACGCTGCCTCTCGTACGTCCGCTCGATTCAGCCAGATCCCTCGCGTGCGCATTAGGTATAACCTGATGCGCCCATGGGGACTACTGGCAGCGGCCTCGTTTAGCGAAGTGCGCATGCGCTGGCCGGCGCACTTCGCTCGATCCCCCACTAACTGCCCTTTTATAGCCGTTGAACTGAGGTAGGCGGATCGAAAGAAAGGGAGGACGGCGATTTCAGTATTAAAGGCGGTGCTGGGCACCTAAACGAGATGGATACAGCCGGGCACCTTTCACTATGAGAAGTCCCCTTGGACACATTTCGAAGTGATTGGCAGGTGATATAAACGTCTTTTTTATGAATATAGAGCCACAGGGGCATTTAATAAACTCACTTTAGGATTCAGTGTTTTACAAGGGACATCGCCATATGTTTAGCTTATTGGACCAATTTCTCATGACAGAATCCCTTTAATGGGGTCACTTACTATTAACGTGAAGCAAAAAGAGGTCTAAATTGATAAAGCCATGTGCCTCATACAGTCCTGATCAAAAGTTTAAGACCACTTGAAAAATGGCAAAAAATCATATTTAGCATGGCTGGATCTTAACAAGGTTCCAAGTAAAGCTTCAACATGCAACAAGAAGAAATGGGAGTGAGACAAAACATTTTTTGAGCATTCAATTTAATGAAAACAACAAATAAACTGAAACAGGCAGTTTTTCAGCTGATCAAAAGTTTAGGACCACATGCCTTTAAAAGGCCAAATCTGTGCAAAGATGGGGATTCATTGTCATTTTCTGTCAGGTAGTCACACATTGTGATGGCAAAGCAAAAAAACTCTCCCTTTTTGAACGTGGTCGGGTTGTTGAACTGCATAAACAGGGTCTCTCACAGCGCGCCATCGCTGCTGAGGTGGGACGCAGTAAGACAGTCATTTGGAATTTCTTAAATTCTTAAATGATTCTGAGGGTTATGGAACAAAAAAGTCAAGTGGAAGACCCCAAAAAATTTCATCAGCACTGAGTCGGAGGATCCAATTGGCTGTCGGTCAAGACACTGGACGATCTTCGACCCAAATTAAGGCCCGTACTAGTGCTGACTGCAGCCCGCCCCATAACCATCAGACGGCATCTGAGACTGAAGGGCTTCAAAAACAAAAAAACGTCTTCAAAGACCTCGTCTCCTTGAACGCCACAGAACTGCTCGTTTGGACTTTGCAAGAGAGCACCAAATATGGGACACTCAAAGGTGGAAGAAAGTTTTATTCTCTGATGAGAAAAAATTTAACCTTGATGGTCCTGATGGTTTCCGACGTTACTTGCATGACCTGAGATGTTTTCTACGCGCCACAGTGGAGGTGGAGGGGGCGCCATAATGGTCTGGGGTGCTTTTTCCTTCAGTGGAACAATGGCGCTTCAGGAAGTGCAGGGGCGTCAAATGGCCGCTGGCTATGTCCAGATGTTGCAGAGAGCAATCCTCATGACTGAGGGCCCTCGTCTGTGTGGTAACGACTGGGTTTTTCAACAGGACAAGGCTACAGTACACAATGCCCGCAGGATAAGGGACTTCCTCCAGGAGAATAACATCACTCTTTTGGCCCATCCTGCGTGTTCCCCTGATCTAAATCCAATTGAGAACCTTTGGGGATGGATGGCAAGGGAAGTTTACAAAAATGGACAACAGTTCCAGACAGTAGATGGCCTTCGTGCGGCCATCTTCACCACTTGAAGAAATGTTGCCACTCACCTCATGGAAACGCTTGCATCAAACATGCCGAAACAAATTTTTGAAGTGATAAACAATAATGGCGGAGCTACTCATTACTAAGTTCATGTTTGGAAGTTGGATCTCTGTTTTGGGGGGTTTAGTTTTTTTTTTGGAGGTGTGGTCCTAAACTTTTGATCAGCTGAAAAGCAGCCTGTTTCAGTTTATTCGTTGTTTTCATTAAATTGAATGCTCAAAAAATGTTTTGTCTCACTCCCATTTCTTCTTGTTGCATGTTGAAGCTCTACTTGGAACCTTGTTAAGACCCAGCCATGCTAAATATGATTTTTTGCCATTTTTCATGTGGTCTTAAACTTTCGATCAGGACTGTATTAATAGTAACACCAGCAAGTACTTCCTGACATAATGGACATTGAGCAGCATGGGGTTAACGTGTAGGCTGGTGTTGGGTACTACAGTATGATAAGGTTACTGGCTATTAATGTGAGGCACATGAAGTCTAAATTGATTAAACCATGTGCCACATATTAATAGCAACCTCGTCAAGTACCCCGCTTAACATAATGGACAACATGGGGTTAATGGCATCAGGTACATGCTGTTAATATGAGGCACATTGTTTTATCAATTTGGACCTGCATGTGCCTCACATTAATAGTAAGAAACCTCATTATGTGTACCTCATATTAATGGTTAACCCAATGTTGCCCATTATTTGATGAGGTTGCTTGGGGGCCACATACTTTTAATCTGAGGTACATGGGGTTACTAATGTAATAGCACCATGTACATCAGATTAATAATAGGTGATCCCATCTGTGGGACAGTGTGTGGGTACCTGTGCTTTCCAGATCACTAATGGCTGGAGACTGGTCTGAGAACATAAAAATCAGGAGGAGGAGGAGTCTGCCGCTGCTGCCATTCGCCAGGCATAAGCTAAGACGGCGCAGCGGTAAACCCTCCCCCCTCCCTCCTCCTACTTTAATATTAGACACATTCATTGGTGGCAGTGGTGCGGCGCCTCAGAGCCCGCTTATTGTATTGGGCTCTGCAGTGGCCGCGTCATGGGAGGGATTCCCTTCCTCCGTCCCTCCCTCCGTTTCCACTGATGTTGGCAAGATGAACGCGTCTAGCGCGCATGCGCCTGGCGTCTGTGCTCCTCTCTGTGGCCCGGCAAACTATCTCCCAGGGCCTGGGCTGTTTCAGATGGTCAGATCAGCAGCAGACCCTCGCCCCTAATGTTTTAGAAGGTCATCTTGCAATGTCCCACTTACGTGACCGTGGGCACCGCAAACGTGTTTTTATCATGTATTAATGTCATGTAATATGCCTGCATTTTGTATTTTATCTGTCATATTCTCCCATGTCACAATGTGATTCTACATACAAATATCCTTTACACAGGCCTAGTCAGGGTGCACTACACTTGTTTCTCCACAAGATGGAGCAGTGTCAGTGTGTATAAATAGCTTAGCTCAGACCTAAGTTAGGCAGTTAGTTGAGTTCAGTTCAAACCAGCTCAAGTCAATCCAAGTGAGAGTTCAGCTCAAAGCAGTTCTCTCAGAAACCAACAGCAATGTAGCTGAATATCTGGAGGGAGGCCCCTTCCTAGCCTCTCTGCTCTGTCCCTGTCGGCTCCACAGTCCAGGGTTAAAGCCTGCAATTATTCTACCTAGAGGTGAGCAATCCACTCCTATAGATCGCTCTTCCAGGGTGACCAATGTCTAAACTGCATGCAGCCAAGTACTTAAGGAATTATCACGTTTTTATGAAAGACAAAGGATTAGCAAGATAGTCATTACCTGAGGACTTATTAGGCACCTTTGTAGTAGGTGTAGGAGACAGCATGAAGCATCCACACCTCCAGTTCAAACTCTGAGGACAGTTTAGGCCATCTGTCAGAACAACATTGGAATAGAAGTTCCAGAATTTAAAAAAGCACCTTTAATCAAGGATCAGAATCAGGCCGGAGTTTTGACCAGTGTAACAGCTTTCATATTATTACAAGCCTAGTCTGAGCAGTAGCTTTCTTATGTATTACAAGAGCCTGTATTTCATTGAGGATTTGCATTTTCCTTTCCCCATATGTATGGGAGATTGTGCGTAATGCGATTGTATCAAGTATTGTTTCAATACTTTGGATGTACTGTTATTAGAAGTCATCTTCAGTAAAGTTCCACCTTCAATTTCATCTTGCTTGCCTCAGTCTCAAGTTCCTCAATTAAAACTACAGTAAATGGTTGTACCTCCATACAAAAGGTACTGGCGTCACGACTACAAGGGACCTTGCCCTAGGCACATTAATACAGACCACCAAGGGCACCTTGAACCACCATCTGGCCTGTGTTGCTTACACCAGAGTGTGCCCCAGAGAATCCTTGTGCCGTTCTCCTTTTCACTTATGCGAGCCTGCCCAGGGACGACATAACCGTGAGTAACCAGAACTGTAATTACCTCGGCCCACCTATTGCTCACACCGTGACCTCACACATAATTCCCCTGCAAGGTCTGGCATACCACAATCTCAGCAGCAGACCCTTACCCCTAATGTTTTAGAGGGTCACTAGCAGGCCCTCGCCCATAACGTTTTAGAAGGTCAGCTCAGCAGCAGACCCTCACCCCTAATGTTTTAGAGGGTCAGCTCAGCAGCAGGCCCTCACCCCTAATGTTTTAGGGGGTTACCACCAGGCCATCAATCATAATTTTTCAAGGGTGTGTATGATGCCCTCCTTTTTGTGTAATAAAGGGTGTTCCTTGCCGGTTCCTTGTAATTTTTGGCAGCCCTTTAAGAAGAAGAAGAAGAAGAAAATCCCTTTTTTGTCCCTCAGTGGGGAAATTTTGGCATAACAGCAGCAATCACATTCACAACAGGAGCAAAATAAGAGTAATTTGAAATTAAAGAGTAAAATACAAGAAAAAGATAACACAGAATTTAATTAAAAAATTCACTACTGGGTTTCTGGGAACAGAGGTGGTTATAAATCCTAACTGCTGCTGGGAGGAAGCACCTCCGATAACGCTCCTTCGTGCACCTAGGATGCATCAGTCAGTCATTGAAGGAGCTCTCCAGCTCCACAATAGCTTCACTTTCACTTGCACAGGCTTTATGACTGTAGGAGTCCCACTACATGAACAATTGTACCACAATGTGAATGAGGCCCTCCTTTATGTGATATACAGGTTGTATCGGAGTGCCTCTTCCTTGTAATTTTTGGCAGCACTTGCATTTTATGTACAAGTAAATATACAGGAAAGAATGTTTCCTAACAATTTTTCCTCTAAAATCAATTTTATCTTCGGTTTTGTGCGTATTATTGTCAGTCTGTAAAAGTGGCGTACTACTCGGACAACATCGTTCCCAGCGGCGACCTGTGAGTTCAAGATGCATCCAGACATCCTCCCCATGCTGTTCCCGAACCATTTCAGTGGTGTTTCCATTTCTAAATGTTTCCTGTGAACCAGACACCCACCCCTTTTCAGAGCAGGGGGTGCCTGGTTTAATGCTCGGGTTCTCCTATTGACTTCCATTATACTCGGGTGCTTGGTAGAGCACCCGAGAATCCCAGTGTTCTACTCAAGCACCCGGCCACTTTGGTGCTCGATCAACACTACTGTGTCCCTGTGCACAAAGCAAGGTCCGTAAAGGAATGGTTGGGTGAGTTTGATGTTTAAGAACTTGACTGGCCTACATACAGCCATGACCATAACCCCATGGAACACCTTTAGGATGAAGTAGAAAGGAGATTGCGAGCCAGGTCCTCTTTTCTAAAATGCTCTTTTGGATGAATGAGCAGAAACTAAACAGACACCCTCCAAAATCTTGTAGAAAGCCTTCTCTGAAGAGTTTAAGCTGCTTTAGCTGACACTGATGTTGGACGTAGGGGCCTGGCTTGAAATCTTTGTTTTACTTTATCTCAAAGGTGTTAGATATCATTGAGATCACGCCTGTGTGTGCAGGCCAGTCAAGTTCTTAGACACCAAACTCACCCAACCATGCCTTTATGTAACTTGCTTTGTGCACTGGGGCACAGTCACACTGGAACAGAAAAGAGCCTTCTGCAAACAGTTTCTTTAAAATTGGAGGCATACAATTGTCCAAAATGTCTTGATGAAACATTAAGATTTTCATTCAATGGAACTAAGAGGCCTGGGCCAATCCCTGAAAGTAAACCCAATAATATTATCCCTCCTCTACAAAAAGAAAAGAAAAAATAAACACAGGAGCAAGTGACTCACCTGCCCTGCCACACTATTCATCTCTATCAGATTGCCAGAGATAGCCATGTAAAACGTTGTACATTGAATAGTGTATGTGTTTGGTATTGTAGTACAATCCCAGTCATTTGAATGGCAATGAGCTTCAGAAAGGACATGTGACTGATGGATGTGATGTCACTGGGTTCAGCTCTCGTCTGAATCCACTGATCAGATGTTACTTACAAGTGACCTCTGCAGCCAATCCCTGACCTCAGCAGTGATGCTATAATGTATGACGTGAGACGCTAGTGTTGGGTTGCAGTGACTTGGATGGTAGGCACATCACTGAGGAAAATAAACTGTCAGATGACATGCAGAATGTAAAAATAAATTCCCCATTAAAAGTGTCCTGTCTAGCCCAGGAAGAAGTACATCAGCGACTTAAAAAGATTAAAATAGACAAATCGCCAGGACCGGATGGCATACACCCCCGTATCCTAAGGGAATTAAGTAATGTCATAGCCAGACCCTTATTTCTGATATTTGCAGACTCTATACTGACAGGGAATGTCCCACAGGATTGGCGCATGGCAAATGTGGTGCCAATATTCAAAAAGGGTCCAAAAACAGAGCCTGGAAACTATAGGCCGGTAAGTTTAACATCTGTTGTGGGTAAACTGTTTGAAGGTTTTCTGAGAGATGCTATCTTAGAGCATCTCAACGGAAATAAGCAAATAACGCCATATCAGCAAGGCTTCGTGAGGGATCGGTCATGTCAGACTAATTTAATCAGTTTCTATGAGGAGGTAAGTTCTAGACTTGACAGCGGCGAATCAATGGATGTCGTGTATCTGGACTTCTCCAAAGCATTTGACACTGTACCACATAAAAGGTTAGTATATAAAATGAGAATGCTCGGACTGGGAGAAAACGTCTGTATGTGGGTAAGTAACTGGCTCAGTGATAGAAAACAGAGGGTAGTTATTAACGGTACACACTCAGATTGGGTCACTGTCACTAGTGGGGTACCTCAGGGGTCAGTATTGGGCCCTATCCTCTTCAATATATTTATTAATGATCTTGTAGAAGGCTTGCATAGTAAAGTATCAATTTTCGCAGATGACACTAAACTGTGTAAAGTAATTAACACTGATGAGGACAGTATACTGCTACAGAGGGATCTGGATAGATTGGAGGCTTGGGCAGAGAAGTGGCAGATGAGGTTTAATACTGACAAATGTAAGGTTATGCACATGGGAAGGAATAATGCAAGTCACCCGTACATACTAAATGGTAAAACACTCGGTAACACTGTCATGGAAAAGGATCTAGGAATTTTAATAAACAGCAAACTAAACTGCAAAAACCAGTGTCAAGCAGCTGCTGCCAAGGCCAATAAGATAATGGGTTGCATCAGAAGGGGCATAGATAAGAACATAGTCCTACCACTTTACAAATCGCTAGTCAGACCACACATGGAGTACTGTGTACAGTTCTGGGCTCCTGTAAACAAGGCAGACATACGGTACGAGCAGTGAGACTATGAAACTCTCTGCCTGAGGAGGTGGTGATGGTGAGTACAATAAAGGAATTCAAGAGGGGCATGGATGTATTTCTGGAGCATAATAATATTACAGGCTATAGCTACTAGAGAGGGGTCGTTGATCCAGGGAGTTAGTCTGATTGCCTGATTGGAGTCGGGAAGAAATTTTTTATTCCCCTAAAGTGGGGAAAATTGGCTTCTACCTCACAGTTTTTTTTTTGCCTTTCTCTGGATCAACTTGTAGGATAACAGGCCGAACTGGATGGACAAATGTCATTTTTTTCGGCCTTATCTACTATGTTACTATGTTACATCACTGCGAGCGTTGATTTCTTAAATTCTCAGAGAACTCCTTTATCTTAGGATAACTTCTGTACGACTTGTTCCTCTTGATATGATATGAGAAAATAATATGCAAAAGGTCTAGACCCCTTAAAGGCTGTAGAAATATGTTGAGGTGTGTTTTCTAATATACTTTAAAGTCTATAAATGGTTATTTTCCCATCTAGACCATCACACTTCTCAGCTAAATGTTAGGACAGAGCTTTGATATGTAGAGGGATAACTTGAAGTTCTGAGCTACTGTACCATTCTTCTTTCAGGTGAATGGACTGATTTTCAGACACAAAAAATGTATTCAACAAAATCGGCCAAATGTGACGTCGTCCTTGGAAAAGCCAGAAGAGTCTGTTTACATTCTTTTTCGAATTGTAGTTTCTCTAACAGGGTCGTTGAAGAAAACCAGTGTCCATTTGGCCAGTTAAAACATATGGAAATCATAGGAGGAGGTTCCTTAAAGGGGTTGTCCAGGTTCAGAGCTGAACCCGGACATACCCATAATTTCACCCAGGCAGCACCCCTGATGTTAACATCAGAGCATCTCATGCTCCGATGCACTCCCTTGCCCTGCACTGGATCACGCAGGGCACGGGCTCTTTTATTTAAAATAACACACTGCCGGGCAGAAGCTTCCGCCCAGGCAGTGTGTTCGGTGACGTCACCGGCTCTGATGGGCGTGCTTTAGCGCTGCCCTATCCATTTAACAGGCTAGGGAAGCGCTAAAGCCAGCCCATCAGTGCCGGTGAAGTCACTGGGCTTCCTGGCAGCCCCATGGAGAGCCCGGTACGTCACCAAATCTCCCAAAAATGCCTTTGCCCTGCGCGATTTAGCGCAGGGCAAAGGAGAGCATCGGAGCATGAACTGCTCGGATGCTCAAGTCAGGGGGGCTGCCTGGGTAAAAATGGAGGGATGTCCAGGTTCAGCCCTGAACCCGAACAACCCCTTTAATCGAATACATCGTCAACCATTCGTTTGCATAGAAGCCATATCGTACTAGAGGAATATCTGTCTGAATGAGACTTCCCCCATCCATAATAGCAGAATTTTGTGTATAACTGTTTAGGTTCTGACCTGTGCCACTTCCAAACCTTGTATGCTGTATACAGACAGTGGCGTACTCACCGTGGAGGCAGAACATCCGACTGGTATGGGGACCAAGGTGAGAGGGGGCAGCTCTGAATTTTCTCACAGATATCCATGCCATCTTCTTGCAGCAGCCAATAGGAGTAACTTCCCTCGATTTCAATGACAACTGGGGGAACTTATCAATGTAGTTGTGTCCTTTGCCTGATGTAAATACATTGAGAAATACAATATCAAGCATTTATATAGAAGTAGTTGCTCCTTCTTTTCTCTAGAGTCATTATTTTGTCTGTAGTTTTCCATTATAGAATAGAAGGTGCACGGAGACAAAATACAATAGAAAAAAATTATAGCTATAGACTTTACATTTATAACATGTATTCTTGGCTCTGTTTAATCAGTTGGTTGCATTTGGATTTGGAAACGGCCCAGCTGTCTTCTTTTTCAAGCTTCCACGCTGCCTCTTGAGAAAGCTGTAACTTAGTAGGAGTTATGCTCTACATTACAACATTAATCAGTTCACAGTTTTTGGTCTGCCAGTGATGAAGTCTTAGAGCCATATGTCCAGACAGCAGTTCCTTCCAGAGTTTTCGTGTTTTGCTGCTCGCTGCGCAGTCATTCCTATGATCAGAAGTTCCACTACTGCTGTTCGGTAAAAGACACCTTGATTGACTTTTGTGATAAAATGTAATTAGAATACAGACACCTGCTCTACGTTGTCATATCAAATGCAATAAGGATGTTATATATTCACTAATACAAAGTCAATAAAAATGAAATATAGTGTATGTGACCACTATAATATTTAATTAGAAAGCTGCAGACTTACAGCGAATGATCGCTCTATTACAACTCTGTACAATAAATGTTATTTGTGGTTTAGTGTTTTTTTTGTTTTATGTAATTGGATACAATATCCAATGACTATTGTTAATGCTAATCTACAGTATATGTCTGTCTGACTGTCTATCCGTCTATCTATCTACAGGGTGGGCCATTTATATGGATACACTTTAATAAAATGGGAATGGTTGGTGATATTAACTTCCTGTTTGTGGCACATTAGTATATGTGGGGGGGGGGAAACTTTTCAAGATGGGTGATGACTAGGGATGAGCGAACTCGAACTGTATAGTTCGGGTTCGTACCGAATTTTGGGGTGTCCGTGACACGGACCCGAACCCGGACATTTTCGTAAAAGTCCGGGTTCGGGTTCGGTGTTCGTCGCTTTCTTCGCGCTTTTGTGACGCTTTCTTGGCGCTTTTTGAAAGGCTGCAAAGCAGCCAATCAACAAGCGTCATACTACTTGCCCCAAGAGGCCATCACAGCCATGCCTACTATTGGCATGGCTGTGATTGGCCAGAGCACCATGTGACCCAGCCTCTATTTAAGCTGGAGTCACATAGCGCCGCCCGTCACTCTGCTCTGATTAGCGTAGGGAGAGGTTGCGGCTGCGACAGTAGGGCGAGATTAGGCAGATTAACTCCTCCAAAGGACTTGATTAACTGATCGATCTGCAGCTGTGGATCATTGAGCTGCTGATCCTCAATTGCTCACTGTTTTTAGGCTGCACAGACCGTTTGTCAGTCTCATTTTTCTGGGGTGATCGGCGGCCATTTTGTGTCTTGTGGTGCGCCAGCACAAGCTGCGACCAAGTGCATTTAACCCTCAATGGTGTGGTTGTTTTTTGGCTAAAGCCTACATCAGGGTGAAGCTGTCACACCAAGTGCATTTAACCAGCAATAGTCTGTTCATTTTTTGGCCATATACAAAATCAGGGGCAAGCTGCGCCTGTCACCAAGTGCATTTAACCCTCAATGGTGTGGTTGTTTTTTGGCTAAAGCCTACATCAGGGTGAAGCTGTCACACCAAGTGCATTTAACCAGCAATAGTCTGTTCATTTTTTGGCCATATACAAAATCAGGGGCAAGCTGCGCCTGTCACCAAGTGCATTTAACCCTCAATGGTGTGGTTGTTTTTTGGCTAAAGCCTACATCAGGGTGAAGCTGTCACACCAAGTGCATTTAACCAGCAATAGTCTGTTCATTTTTTGGCCATATACAAAATCAGGGGCAAGCTGCGCCTGTCACCAAGTGCATTTAACCCTCAATGGTGTGGTTGTTTTTTGGCTAAAGCCTACATCAGGGTGAAGCTGTCACACCAAGTGCATTTAACCAGCAATAGTCTGTTCATTTTTTGGCCATATCCCAGTCTAATTCTGTCACTAAATCCATACCGGTCACCCAGCGCCTAAATACTAGGCCTCAAATTTATATCCAGCTAAATCTGTCCCTAGTGCTGTAGCTGGGCGAGTTATTTAGTGTCCGTTCAAGCACATTTCTTGTTCTGGGTTGAAATACAATTCTCAATTTAGCAATTTCATAATTTAGTGGTTCCTGCTATATCAGAGCTCTTTGAAATCTATCCCAAAAAGGGTATATAATATTGAAGGTGCACATAGGGTCATTCAGAGTAACTTCACACACACCCGCTACTGTGTATTTCCAAGTCTAATTCTGTCACTAAATCCATACCGGTGACCCAGCGCCTAAATACTAGGCCTCAAATTTAATTCCCTCTAAATCTCTCGTTACCCACCGCTGTACTGTTGTTGCTGGGCAAGATATTTAGTGTCCGTCAAAGCACATTTTTTGTTCTGGGTTGAAGTACAATTCCCAATTTAGCAATTTCATAATTTAGTGGTTTCTGCTATATCAGAGCTATTTGAAATCTATCCCTAAAAGGGTATATAATATTGAAGGTGCACATAGGGTCATTCAGAATAACTTCACACACACGCTTCTGTGCATTTCCAAGTCTAATTCTGTCACTAAATCCATACCGGTGACCCAGCGCCTAAATACTAGGCCTCAAATTTAAATCCCTCTAAATCTCTCGTTACCCACCGGTGTACTGTTGTTGCTGGGCAAGATATTTAGTGTCCGTCAAAGCACATTTTTTGTTCTGGGTTGAAGTACAATTCCCAATTTAGCAATTTCATAATTTAGTGGTTTCTGCTATATCAGAGCTATTTGAAATCTATCCCTAAAAGGGTATATAATATTGAAGGTGCACATAGGGTCATTCAGAATAACTTCACACACACGCTTCTGTGCATTTCCAAGTCTAATTCTGTCACTAAATCCATACCGGTGACCCAGCGCCTAAATACTAGGCCTCAAATTTAAATCCCTCTAAATCTCTCGTTACCCACCACTGTACTGTTGTTGCTGGGCAAGATATTTAGTGTCCGTCAAAGCACATTTTTTGTTCTGGGTTGAAGTACAATTCCCAATTTAGCAATTTCATAATTTAGTGGTTTCTGCTATATCAGAGCTATTTGAAATCTATCCCTAAAAGGGTATATAATATTGAAGGTGCACATAGGGTCATTCAGAATAACTTCACACACACCCGCTACTGTGTATTTCCAAGTCTAATTCTGTCACTAAATCCATACCGGTGACCCAGCGCCTAAATACTAGGCCTCAAATTTAATTCCCTCTAAATCTCTCGTTACCCACCGGTGTACTGTTGTTGCTGGGCAAGATATTTAGTGTCCGTCAAAGCACATTTTTTGTTCTGGGTTGAAGTACAATTCCCAATTTAGCAATTTCATAATTTAGTGGTTTCTGCTATATCAGAGCTATTTGAAATCTATCCCTAAAAGGGTATATAATATTGAAGGTGCACATAGGGTCATTCAGAATAACTTCACACACACGCTTCTGTGCATTTCCAAGTCTAATTCTGTCACTAAATCCATACCGGTGACCCAGCGCCTAAATACTAGGCCTCAAATTTAAATCCCTCTAAATCTCTCGTTACCCACCACTGTACTGTTGTTGCTGGGCAAGATATTTAGTGTCCGTCAAAGCACATTTTTTGTTCTGGGTTGAAGTACAATTCCCAATTTAGCAATTTCATAATTTAGTGGTTTCTGCTATATCAGAGCTATTTGAAATCTATCCCTAAAAGGGTATATAATATTGAAGGTGCACATAGGGTCATTCAGAATAACTTCACACACACCCGCTACTGTGTATTTCCAAGTCTAATTCTGTCACTAAATCCATACCGGTGACCCAGCGCCTAAATACTAGGCCTCAAATTTAATTCCCTCTAAATCTCTCGTTACCCACCGGTGTACTGTTGTTGCTGGGCAAGATATTTAGTGTCCGTCAAAGCACATTTTTTGTTCTGGGTTGAAGTACAATTCCCAATTTAGCAATTTCATAATTTAGTGGTTTCTGCTATATCAGAGCTATTTGAAATCTATCCCTAAAAGGGTATATAATATTGAAGGTGCACATAGGGTCATTCAGAATAACTTCACACACACGCTTCTGTGCATTTCCAAGTCTAATTCTGTCACTAAATCCATACCGGTGACCCAGCGCCTAAATACTAGGCCTCAAATTTAAATCCCTCTAAATCTCTCGTTACCCACCGGTGTACTGTTGTTGCTGGGCAAGATATTTAGTGTCCGTCAAAGCACATTTTTTGTTCTGGGTTGAAGTACAATTCCCAATTTAGCAATTTCATAATTTAGTGGTTTCTGCTATATCAGAGCTATTTGAAATCTATCCCTAAAAGGGTATATAATATTGAAGGTGCACATAGGGTCATTCAGAATAACTTCACACACACGCTTCTGTGCATTTCCAAGTCTAATTCTGTCACTAAATCCATACCGGTGACCCAGCGCCTAAATACTAGGCCTCAAATTTAAATCCCTCTAAATCTCTCGTTACCCACCGGTGTACTGTTGTTGCTGGGCAAGATATTTAGTGTCCGTCAAAGCACATTTTTTGTTCTGGGTTGAAGTACAATTCCCAATTTAGCAATTTCATAATTTAGTGGTTTCTGCTATATCAGAGCTATTTGAAATCTATCCCTAAAAGGGTATATAATATTGAAGGTGCACATAGGGTCATTCAGAATAACTTCACACACACGCTTCTGTGCATTTCCAAGTCTAATTCTGTCACTAAATCCATACCGGTGACCCAGCGCCTAAATACTAGGCCTCAAATTTAAATCCCTCTAAATCTCTCGTTACCCACCACTGTACTGTTGTTGCTGGGCAAGATATTTAGTGTCCGTCAAAGCACATTTTTTGTTCTGGGTTGAAGTACAATTCCCAATTTAGCAATTTCATAATTTAGTGGTTTCTGCTATATCAGAGCTATTTGAAATCTATCCCTAAAAGGGTATATAATATTGAAGGTGCACATAGGGTCATTCAGAATAACTTCACACACACGCTTCTGTGCATTTCCAAGTCTAATTCTGTCACTAAATCCATACCGGTGACCCAGCGCCTAAATACTAGGCCTCAAATTTAAATCCCTCTAAATCTCTCGTTACCCACCACTGTACTGTTGTTGCTGGGCAAGATATTTAGTGTCCGTCAAAGCACATTTTTTGTTCTGGGTTGAAGTACAATTCCCAATTTAGCAATTTCATAATTTAGTGGTTTCTGCTATATCAGAGCTATTTGAAATCTATCCCTAAAAGGGTATATAATATTGAAGGTGCACATAGGGTCATTCAGAATAACTTCACACACACGCTTCTGTGCATTTCCAAGTCTAATTCTGTCACTAAATCCATACCGGTGACCCAGCGCCTAAATACTAGGCCTCAAATTTAAATCCCTCTAAATCTCTCGTTACCCACCACTGTACTGTTGTTGCTGGGCAAGATATTTAGTGTCCGTCAAAGCACATTTTTTGTTCTGGGTTGAAGTACAATTCCCAATTTAGCAATTTCATAATTTAGTGGTTTCTGCTATATCAGAGCTATTTGAAATCTATCCCTAAAAGGGTATATAATATTGAAGGTGCACATAGGGTCATTCAGAATAACTTCACACACACGCTTCTGTGCATTTCCAAGTCTAATTCTGTCACTAAATCCATACCGGTGACCCAGCGCCTAAATACTAGGCCTCAAATTTAAATCCCTCTAAATCTCTCGTTACCCACCGCTGTACTGTTGTTGCTGGGCAAGATATTTAGTGTCCGTCAAAGCACATTTTTTGTTCTGGGTTGAAGTACAATTCCCAATTTAGCAATTTCATAATTTAGTGGTTTCTGCTATATCAGAGCTATTTGAAATCTATCCCTAAAAGGGTATATAATATTGAAGGTGCACATAGGGTCATTCAGAATAACTTCACACACACGCTTCTGTGCATTTCCAAGTCTAATTCTGTCACTAAATCCATACCGGTGACCCAGCGCCTAAATACTAGGCCTCAAATTTAAATCCCTCTAAATCTCTCGTTACCCACCGCTGTACTGTTGTTGCTGGGCAAGATATTTAGTGTCCGTCAAAGCACATTTTTTGTTCTGGGTTGAAGTACAATTCCCAATTTAGCAATTTCATAATTTAGTGGTTTCTGCTATATCAGAGCTATTTGAAATCTATCCCTAAAAGGGTATATAATATTGAAGGTGCACATAGGGTCATTCAGAATAACTTCACACACACGCTTCTGTGCATTTCCAAGTCTAATTCTGTCACTAAATCCATACCGGTCACCCAGCGCCTAAATACTAGGCCTCAAATTTAAATCCCTCTAAATCTCTCGTTACCCACCGCTGTACTGTTGTTGCTGGGCAAGATATTTAGTGTCCGTCAAAGCACATTTTTTGTTCTGGGTTGAAGTACAATTCCCAATTTAGCAATTTCATAATTTAGTGGTTTCTGCTATATCAGAGCTATTTGAAATCTATCCCTAAAAGGGTATATAATATTGAAGGTGCACATAGGGTCATTCAGAATAACTTCACACACACGCTTCTGTGCATTTCCAAGTCTAATTCTGTCACTAAATCCATACCGGTCACCCAGCGCCTAAATACTAGGCCTCAAATTTATATCCCGCTGAATTTGAATACAATACATTGGGCCAAATAATATATTTGTTGTTGTGGTGAACCATAACAATGAGAAAACATCTAGTAAGGGACGCGGACGTGGACATGGTCGTGGTGGTGTTAGTGGACCCTCTGGTGCTGGGAGAGGACGTGGCCGTTCTGCCACATCCACACGTCCTAGTGTACCAACTACCTCAGGTCCCAGTAGCCGCCAGAATTTACAGCGATATATGGTGGGGCCCAATGCCGTTCTAAGGATGGTAAGGCCTGAGCAGGTACAGGCATTAGTCAATTGGGTGGCCGACAGTGGATCCAGCACGTTCACATTATCTCCCACCCAGTCTTCTGCAGAAAGCGCACAGATGGCGCCTGAAAACCAACCCCATCAGTCTGTCACATCACCCCCATGCATACCAGGGAAACTGTCTCAGCCTCAAGTTATGCAGCAGTCTCTTATGCTGTTTGAAGACTCCGCTGGCAGGGTTTCCCAAGGGCATCCACCTAGCCCTTCCCCAGCGGTGAAAGACATAGAATGCACTGACGCACAACCACTTATGTTTCCTGATGATGAGGACATGGGAATACCACCTCAGCATGTCTCTGATGATGACGAAACACAGGTGCCAACTGCTGCGTCTTTCTGCAGTGTGCAGACTGAACAGGAGGTCAGGGATCAAGACTGGGTGGAAGACGATGCAGGGGACGATGAGGTCCTAGACCCCACATGGAATGAAGGTCGTGCCACTGACTTTCACAGTTCGGAGGAAGAGGCAGTGGTGAGACCGAGCCAACAGCGTAGCAAAAGAGGGAGCAGTGGGCAAAAGCAGAACACCCGCCGCCAAGAGACTCCGCCTGCTACTGACCGCCGCCATCTGGGACCGAGCACCCCAAAGGCAGCTTCAAGGAGTTCCCTGGCATGGCACTTCTTCAAACAATGTGCTGACGACAAGACCCGAGTGGTTTGCACGCTGTGCCATCAGAGCCTGAAGCGAGGCATTAACGTTCTGAACCTGAGCACAACCTGCATGACCAGGCACCTGCATGCAAAGCATGAACTGCAGTGGAGTAAACACCTTAAAACCAAGGAAGTCACTCAGGCTCCCCCTGCTACCTCTTCTGCTGCTGCCGCCTCGGCCTATTCTGCTGCTGCCGCCTCGGCCTCTTCCTCCGCCTCTGGAGGAACGTTGGCACCTGCCGCCCAGCAAACAGGGGATGTACCACCAACACCACCACCACCACCTCCGTCACCAAGCGTCTCAACCATGTCACACGCCAGCGTTCAGCTCTCCATCTCACAAACATTTGATAGAAAGCGTAAATTCCCACCTAGCCACCCTCGATCCCTGGCCCTGAATGCCAGCATTTCTAAACTACTGGCCTATGAAATGCTGTCATTTAGGCTGGTGGACACAGACAGCTTCAAACAGCTCATGTCGCTTGCTGTCCCACAGTATGTTGTTCCCAGCCGGCACTACTTCTCCAAGAGAGCCGTGCCTTCCCTGCACAACCAAGTATCCGATAAAATCAAGTGTGCACTGCGCAACGCCATCTGTAGCAAGGTCCACCTAACCACAGATACGTGGACCAGTAAGCACGGCCAGGGACGCTATATCTCCCTAACTGCACACTGGGTAAATGTAGTGGCAGCTGGGCCCCAGGCGGAGAGCTGTTTGGCGCACGTCCTTCCGCCGCCAAGGATCGCAGGGCAACATTCTTTGCCTCCTGTTGCCACCTCCTCCTTCTCGGCTTCCTCCTCCTCTTCTTCCACCTGCTCATCCAGTCAGCCACACACCTTCACCACCAACTTCAGCACAGCCCGGGGTAAACGTCAGCAGGCCATTCTGAAACTCATATGTTTGGGGGACAGGCCCCACACCGCACAGGAGTTGTGGCGGGGTATTGAACAACAGACCGACGAGTGGTTGCTGCCGGTGAGCCTCAAGCCCGGCCTGGTGGTGTGTGATAATGGGCGAAATCTCGTTGCAGCTCTGGGACTAGCCAATTTGACGCACATCCCTTGCTTGGCGCATGTGCTGAATTTGGTGGTGCAGAAGTTCATTCACAACTACCCCGACATGTCAGAGCTGCTGCATAAAGTGCGGGCCGTCTGTTCGCGCTTCCGGCGTTCACATCCTGCCGCTGCTCGCCTGTCTGCGCTACAGCGTAACTTCGGCCTTCCCGCTCACCGCCTCATATGCGACGTGCCCACCAGGTGGAACTCCACCTTGCACATGCTGGACAGACTGTGCGAGCAGCAGCAGGCCATAGTGGAGTTTCAGCTGCAGCACGCACGGGTCAGTCGCACTACAGAACAGCACCACTTCACCACCAATGACTGGGCCTCCATGCGAGACCTGTGTGCCCTGTTGCGCTGTTTCGAGTACTCCACCAACATGGCCAGTGGCGATGACACCGTTATCAGCGTTACAATACCACTTCTATGTCTCCTTGAGAAAACACTTAGGGCGATGATGGAACAGGAGGTGGCCCAGGAGGAGGAGGAGGAAGAGGGGTCATTTTTAGCACTTTCAGGCCAGTCTCTTCGAAGTGACTCAGAGGGAGGTTTTTTGCAACAGCAGAGGCCAGGTACAAATGTGGCCAGCCAGGGCCCACTACTGGAGGACGAGGAGGACGAGGATGAGGAGGAGGTGGAGGAGGATGAGGATGAAGCATGGTCACAGCGGGGTGGCACCCAACGCAGCTCGGGTCCATCACTGGTGCGTGGCTGGGGGGAAAGGCAGGACGATGACGATACGCCTCCCACAGAGGACAGCTTGTCCTTACCCCTGGGCAGCCTGGCACACATGAGCGACTACATGCTGCAGTGCCTGCGCAACGACAGCAGAGTTGCCCACATTTTAACCTGTGCGGACTACTGGGTTGCCACCCTGCTGGATCCACGCTACAAAGACAATGTGCCCACCTTACTTCCTGCACTGGAGCGTGATAGGAAGATGCGCGAGTACAAGCGCACGTTGGTAGACGCGCTACTGAGAGCATTCCCAAATGTCACAGGGGAACAAGTGGAAGCCCAAGGCCAAGGCAGAGGAGGAGCAAGAGGTCGCCAAGGCAGCTGTGTCACGGCCAGCTCCTCTGAGGGCAGGGTTAGCATGGCAGAGATGTGGAAAACTTTTGTCAACACGCCACAGCTAACTGCACCACCACCTGATACGCAACGTGTTAGCAGGAGGCAACATTTCACTAACATGGTGGAACAGTACGTGTGCACACCCCTCCACGTACTGACTGATGGTTCGGCCCCATTCAACTTCTGGGTCTCTAAATTGTCCACGTGGCCAGAGCTAGCCTTTTATGCCTTGGAGGTGCTGGCCTGCCCGGCAGCCAGCGTTTTGTCTGAACGTGTATTCAGCACGGCAGGGGGCGTCATTACAGACAAACGCAGCCGCCTGTCTACAGCCAATGTTGACAAGCTGACGTTCATAAAAATGAACCAGGCATGGATCCCACAGGACCTGTCCGTCCCTTGTCCAGATTAGACATTAACTACCTCCCCATAACCATATATTATTGCACTCCAGGGCACTTCCTCATTCAATCCTATTTTTATTTTCATTTTACCATTATATTGCGATGCTACCCAAAGTTGAATGAACCTCTCCTCTGCCTGTGTGCTAGGCCTAAATATATGCCAATGGACTGTTGCAGTGGTGGCTGACATGAAGCCTGATTCTCTGCTATGACATGCAGACTAATTCTCTGCTGACATGAAGCCAGATTGTCTGTTACGGGACCTCTCTCCTCTGCCTGGGTGCTGGGCCTAAATTTATGACCATGGACTGTTGCAGTGGTGGCTGACGTGAAGCCTGATTCTCTGCTATGACATGCAGACTGATTCTCTGCTGACATGAAGCCAGATCGTCTGTTACGGGACCTCTCTGCTCTGCCTGTGTGCTAGGCCTAAATATATGCCAATGGACTGTTGCAGTGGTGGGTGACGTGAAGCCTCATTCTCTGCTATGACATGCAGACTGATTCTCTGCTGACATGAAGCCAGATTGTCTGTTACGGGACCTCTCTGCTCTGCCTGTGTGCTAGGCCTAAATATATGCCAATGGACTGTTGCAGTGGTGGGTGACGTGAAGCCTCATTCTCTGCTATGACATGCAGACTGATTCTCTGCTGACATGAAGCCAGATCCTCTGTTACGGGAGCTCTCTCCTCTGCCTGGGTGCTGGGCCTAAATATATGCCAATGGACTGTTGCAGTGGTGGCTGACGTGAAGCCTGATTCTCTGCTATGATATGAAGACTGATTCTCTGCTGACATGAAGCCAGATTGTCTGTTACGGGACCTTTCTCCTCTGCCTGGGTTCTGGGCCTAAATTTATGAAAATTGACTCTTACAGTGGTGGGTGACGTGAAGCCTGATTCTAGGCTATGATATGAAGACTGATTCTCTGCTGACATGAAGCCAGATTGTCTGTTACGGGACCTTTCTCCTCTGCCTGGGTTCTGGGCCTAAATTTATGAAAATTGACTCTTACAGTGGTGGGTGACGTGAAGCCTGATTCTCTGCTATGATATGAAGACTGATTCTCTGCTGACATGAAGCCAGATTCTCTGTTACGGGACCTCTCTCCTCTGCCTGTGTGCTGGGCCTAAATATATGACAATGGACTGTTGCAGTGGTGGCTGACGTGAAGCCTCGATTCTCTGCTATGACATGCAGACTGATTCTCTGCTGACATGAAGCCAGATTGTCTGTTACGGGACCTCTCTGCTCTGCCTGTGTGCTAGGCCTAAATATATGCCAATGGACTGTTGCAGTGGTGGCTGACGTGAAGCCTCATTCTCTGCTATGACATGCAGACTAATTCTCTGCTGACATGAAGCCAGATTGTCTGTTACGGGAGCCTCTCTCCTCTGCCTGGGTGCTGGGCCTAAATATATGCCAATGGACTGTTAGCAGTGGTGGGTGACGTGAAGCCTGCATTCTCTGCTATGACATGCAGACTAATTCTCTGCTGACATGAAGCCAGATTGTCTGTTACGGGACCTCTCTCCTCTGCCTGGGTGCTAGGGCCTAAATATATGCCAATGGACTGTTGCAGTGGTGGGTGACGTGAAGCCTCATTCTCTGCTATGACATGCAGACTGATTCTCTGCTGACATGAAGCCAGATTGTCTGTTACGGGACCTCTCTGCTCTGCCTGTGTGCTAGGCCTAAATATATGCCAATGGACTGTTGCAGTGGTGGGTGACGTGAAGCCTCATTCTCTGCTATGACATGCAGACTGATTCTCTGCTGACATGAAGCCAGATTCTCTGTTACGGGACCTCTCTCCTCTGCCTGTGTGGTGCTGGGCCTAAATATATGCCAATGGGACTGTTGCAGTGGGTGGCTGACGTGAAGCCTCATTCTCTGCTATGACATGCAGACTAATTCTCTGCTGACATGAAGACAGATTCTCTGTTACGGACCTCCCTCCTCTGCCTGGGTGCTGGCCTAAATTATATGCCAATGGACTGTTGCAGTGGTGGCTGACGGTGAAGCCTCATTCTCTGCTATGACATGCAGACTGATTCTCTGCTGACATGAAGCCCTTGGGTGCTGGGCCTAAATATATGCCAATGGACTGTTGCAGTGGTGGCTGACGTGAAGCCTCATTCTCTGCTATGACATGCAGACTGATTCTCTGCTGACATGAAGCCAGATTGTCTGTTACGGGACCTCTCTCCTCTGCCTGGGTGCTGGGTAGTGTTGAGCGCGAATATTCGAAAAGCAAATTTTTTTCGCGAATATCGCAACTTCGCGATTTCGCGAATATTTCGAATATAGTGCTATATATTCGTAAAAACGAATATTCGTTTTTTGTTTTTTCCCCCCCCCCCCACAAAATTACAGTACACATATAATTGATTGTTTCCCAAAGGTCCAACAGCTCAGATCTTACTCACATTGCCTAGAAAGTGATTGAGGCGCGAATCTTCGTAAGGCGATTTTATTAGCGCACATGCGAATATCGGCACGTCCCAGAACAGAGGCAAAGGGCTTTGCATTCATACATTAGTGAATTGAGTTGCGAATCTTCGTAAGGCGATTTTATTAGCGCACATGCGAATATCTACACTTGTCCCAGAACAGAGGCAAAGGGCTTTGCATTCATACATTAGTGATTGAATTGAGCTGCGAATCTTCGTAAGGCGATTTTATTAACGCAAATGCAAATATCTACACTTGTCCCCAGAACAGAGAGGCAAAGGCCTGTGCATTCATATAGTATAGCACCATATTCGCGAATACGTAGAACTTCGTAAAATTCGATTAACGAAAATTCGTATTTTTTATTTTACTTTCCACCTTACAGATTACATTGATCTGTACTCTGTCAACTACTGTCATCACCCCCCACTGTATCTCGATTGATTCCCAAAAGTCTCACATTCCCTAGAAAGTGATTGAGGTGCGAATCTTCGTAAGGCGATTTTATTAGCGCACATGCGAATATCTACACTTGTCCCAGAACAGAGGCAAAGGGCATTGCATTCATACATTAGTGATTGAATTGAGTTGCGAATCTTCGTAAGGCGATTTCATTAGCGCACATGTGAATTTTGCATAAAATATATGTATTATGCGATGCGAAAATTCGAATTATCGCATATGCGAAATAATAACGAATTTGAATAATCGCGAATATTTTACGAATATTCTTTCGAATATTCACAAAATTTCGCGAATTCGAATATGGGACATGCCGCTCAACACTAGTGCTGGGCCTAAATTTATGACAATGGACTGTTGCAGTGGTGGGTGACGTGAAGCCTGATTCTCTGCTATGACATGCAGACTGATTCTCTGCTGACATGAAGCCAGATTGTCTGTTACGGGACCTCTCTCCTCTGCCTGGGTGCTGGGCCTAAATATATGCCAATGGACTGTTGCAGTGGTGGCTGACGTGAAGCCTCATTCTCTGCTATGACATGCAGACTAATTCTCTGCTGACATGAAGACAGATTCTCTGTTACGGGACCTCTCTCCTCTGCCTGGGTGCCGGGGCCTAAATATCTGAGAATGGACTGTTCCAGTGGTGGGTGACGGGAAGCCAGATTCTCTGCTATGGAACCTCTCTCCAATTGATTTTGGTTAATTTTTATTTATTTAATTTTTATTTTAATTAATTTCCCTATCCACATTTGTTTGCAGGGGATTTACCTACATGTTGCTGCCTTTTGCAGCCCTCTAGCTCTTTCCTGGGCTGTTTTACAGCCTTTTTAGTGCCGAAAAGTTCGGGTCCCCATTGACTTCAATGGGGTTCGGGTTCGGGACGAAGTTCGGATCGGGTTCGGATCCCGAACCCGAACATTTCCGGGATGTTCGGCCGAACTTCTCGAACCCGAACATCCAGGTGTTCGCTCAACTCTAGTGATGACCATGGTGGCCATTTTGAAGTCGGCCATTTTGAATCCAACTTTTGTTTTTCAATAGGAAGAGGGTAATGTGACACATCAAACTTATTGGTAATTTCACAAGAAAAACAATGGTGTGCTTGGTTTTAACATAACTTTATTCTTTCATGAATTATTTACAAGTTTATCTTTGTTTACAGCCATTGACATGTCGCCGAGGTTAACAGGTGCGGAGCGGATAGAAATTGTGTTGATGTCTGGTGAACGCAGTAACCGGGTCATTGCAGCAGATTTCAATGCACGACAGCCTACGAGACCACCCATCTCCCATGCTACAGTTAGCAAACTGCTTGCTAAGTTTCGTGAAACTGGTTCAGTGTTGGATTTGCCAAAATGTGGACGCATGAAATCTGTCACTAATGAAGAAACATCAGTGGCTGTCCTAGCTTCATCTAGCAAGATCTCACAGCGCAGCACTCGCCGCATGTCACTGGAGAGTGGCATTAGTTGAACATCCCTTCGGCGGATATTATCTACTCACAAATGGCACCCTTACAAACTTCAGCTACTGCAGCATCTCAACGAGGATGACCCAGATCGGCGCACTGAATTTGCAGAATGGGCAAAACAAAAATTGGAACAGGACCCTTAGTTTACGCAGTTTTTGTTCAGTGATGAGGCAAACTTTTATGTGAATGGTGAAGTGAACAAACAAAACCACGCTATTGGTCTGACACTAACACACATTGGATAGATCCCTCCAAGACTGTTGGAACCAAAACATTTATGGTATGGTGTGGTATATGGGGTACAAAGATAGTGGGGCCATTCTTCATCAATGGAAACCTCAAGGCCACTGGATATGCAAAATTGCTACATGATGATCTGTTTCCCTCTTTATGCACTGAAGCTGGCACGTTCCCTGAGTTTTTCCAGCAAGATGGTGCACCACCACATTATGGGTGTCAGGTCCGAGCATTCCTAGATGAACAGTTTCCTGGAAAGGGGATTGGTCATCGTGGGCCAGTTGAATGGCCCCCAAGGTCTCTCGATCTTACCCCCTTAGACTTTTATCTTTGGGGTCATGTGAAGGCAATTGTCTATGCTGTGAAGATACGAGATGTGTAGCACCTGAAACTTCGGATACTGGAAGCCTGTGCTAGCATTTCTCCTGCTGTGTTAGTATCAGTGTGTGAAGAGTGGGAGAAGAGGGTTGCATTGACAATCCAACACAATGGGCAGCACATTGAACATATTTTATAAGTGGTCAGAAACTTGTAAATAACTCATAAAAGAATAAAGTTACGTTAAAACAAAGCACCACCATTGTTTTTCTTATGAAATTCCCAATACGTTTGATGTGTCACATGACCCTCTTCCTATTGAAAAAACAAAAGTTGGATTCAAAATGGCCAACTTCAAAATGGCCGCCATGGTCACCACCCATCTTGAAAAGTTTCCCCCCTCACATATACTAATGTGCTATAAACAGGAAGTTAATATCACCAACCATTCCTATTTTATTAAGGTGTATCCATATAAATGGCCCACACTGTAGTTAATCTGTCTGTTAGTTCAGTGGGTGACCTCAAAGAATGAGGAGAGCATCAAATAAGAGACGTGACCCTGGTTGTGGTGCTGCTGGTGTTGGTGGAGCTCCTGTTGCAGGGAAAGAACAAGGTCGATCTGTGCCAGCTACACGCCAAATGAAACACTTTCCTCAGGTGCATGTAGGCGACAGAACGAGGCCAGAACAAGTAGAGGCGGTAGTAGATTGGATGGCTGACAGTGCCTCCAGTTCCTTGACATTGTCTCCCACCGGGTCTCCTGCTGAAAGCGCAGAGTTGGCACCTGCAGCCCATGGGCATCTGTTTTTCACCTCACCCCCTTGCAAATCAGCCAAGCAGTCTAAGCCCCAAATCATTATGCTTTTTGATGACTCTGCTGGCAGGGTTTCCGTGGGCCATCCACCTAGCCCTGCCCCAGAAGTGGAAGAGAATGAATGCACTGATGCCCAACCACTTATGTTTCAGGATGTGGACATGGGAGGACCACCGCAGCACGTCTATGATGATGACGAAACACAGGTGCCAACTGTTGCGGCTTTCTGCAGTGTGCAGACTGGCAAGGAGGGCAGGGGTGAAGTGTGGGTGGAAGATGATGTGAAGGATGATGAGGTCCTAGACCCCACTTGGAATAAAGGTCATGCGAGTGACGTGTGCAGTTTGGAGGAAGAGGTGGTGGTCACACAGCACCAGCCACAAAGCAAAAGAGGGAGCAGGGTGCAAAAGCAGAGTGGCCATCCCCTAGCCATTATGCTTGCCCACCGCACCCAGGGACTGAGCACACCAAAGCCAGCTCCAAGGAGTTCCCTGGCGTGGTAGTTCTTCAGACAATGTGCTGACAACAAGACGCAAGTTGTTTGTAAGCTGTACAATTGGAGCCTGAAGCAAGGCATAAATGTTCTAAACCTGAGCACCACCTGCATGACTAGGCATCTAAATAAAAAGCACGAGCTGCAGTGGAGTACACACCTCAAAAACCATGAAAGATCTCAGGCTCCTCCCGCTCCCTCTTCTGCTGAGGTCTTGGCCTCTTCCTCCCCCTCTGGAGTGACAGAGGCACCTGCCACCCTGCAAACAGAGGATGTGGCAGCAACACCACCACCTCCACCACCGTCACCAAGCATCTCCACACTGTCCCATGGAAGCGTTCAGCTGTCCATCCCCCAAACACTGGAGAGAAAGAGGAAGTACCCCCCTACCCACCAGCAATCCCTGGCCCTGAATGCCAGTATCTCCAAATTATTGGCCTTTGAAATGCTGTCATTCCGTCTGGTAGAGACAGAGACTTTTAAAAACCTTATGGCGGTGGCTGTCCTACAGTACGTGGTTCCCAGCCGCCACTACCTTTCCAAGCGAACCATCCCTGCCCTGCATAATCTAGTGGTGGAAAAAATCATGTGTGCACTGCGCAACGCCATTTGTAGCAAGGTCTACATAACCAATGATACGTGGACCAGTAAGTACGGGCAGGGACGTTATATCTCCCTAACTGCACACTGAGTAAATGCAGTTTGGCACATGTCCTACTCCACTTCCTCCTCTACCGCCTCCTCATCCGATCAGTGTAACACCTGCACCACCAACTTCAGCACAGCCAGGAGGAAACAACAGCAGGCTGTTTTGAAACTCATCTGCTTGTGGGAAAAAATCCACACCGCGTTGGAGCTGTGGACTGGCATGGAACAACAGACTGATGAGTGGTTGGTGCCGCTGAGCCTCAAGCCGGGCCTGGTGGTGTGCGATAATGGTTGAAATCTCATAGCAGCTCTGGGTCTAGCCGGTATGATGCACATCCCTTGCCTGGCACATCTGCTGCATTTGGTGGTGCAGAGGTTCGTGAAAAATTACACCTATATATCAGAGCTGCTGCTTTGCGTTCTCACCCTCCTGCTGCTCGCCTGTCTGCGCTGCAGTGTAACTTCGGCCTTCTCACTCACAGCCTCATATGCGACGTACCCACAAAGTGGTACTCTACCTTGCACATGCTGGAGAGATTGTGCGAGCAGCAGCAGGTGATAGTGGAGTTTCAGCTGCAGCACGCATGGGTGAGTAGCTCTGCGGAACAGCACCACTTCACCAACGAGTGGGCCTCCATGCGGGTGTGCCGTGTTGCGCTGTTTCAAGTGCTTCACCAACAGTGCTGATGACGCTATCTTCAGAGTTACTATTCCACTTCTATGTCTCCTTGACAAAACGCATCGGGCGATGATGGAAGAGGATGTAGCACAGGAGGTAGCGGAGGAGGAAGAGGGATCATTTCCATGGATATCAGGCCAGTCATTCACAAGTGGCCTGAAGGGTGGGTTCCTACACCAACAGAGGCCAGGTACACAACGGTCCAGCCAGGACATAGTTCTGGAGGATGAGAAGGAGGATGATGAGGAGTGGGAACTGTGTTCACTGGAGCATGGCTGGGGGTTATACAGAGGACACAGACGATACACCTCCCACAGAGGACAGCTTGTCATTGCCTCTGGGCATCCTGGCATACATGAGCAACTACATGCTGCAGTGCCTGCGCAATGACCGCTGAGTTGCCCACATTCTAACCACTGCTGATTTCTGGGTGGCCACCCTGCCGGATCCCTGCTTCAAGGACAACGTGCCGTCCTTAATGAGCGTGATCGGAAGATGCACGAGTACAAGCGCACACTGGTAGACACGCTGCTGGTGGCACATTCCCACCTGACAGCGGTGGCTCAGTGAAAGCACAAGGCGAAGGCAGAGGAGGAGGAAGTAGTTGCCAACGTAGCTGGGGCGCCGCCAGCAACTCAGAAGGGAGGGTTAGCATGGCCGAAATGTGGAAAAGCTTTGTCAGCACGCCACAACAACCAGCACCACCAGCTGATACGGAATGTCTTAGCAGGAGGCAGCATTTCAGCAACATGGTGGAACAGTATGTGTGCACACGCCTACTCGTACTGGCTGATGGGTCTGCCCTAGAGTTGAGCGAACCCATGGAAGTTCGGGTTCGCTGGGTTCGGCCGAACTTCAGGTCAAATTTCGGGACCTGAACTTCATCCAAACTTGACCCCGAACCCTATTTAAGTCAATGGGGACCCGAACTTCACTTTATTATTTTCCGTTATAACATGGTTATAATGGAAAATAATAGCATTCTTTAAACAGAATGCTAAATAAAATGTCTACTGAAGGGTTAAAAAAAAAAAAACTCACCTCATCCACTTGATCGCGCAGCCGGTATCCTCTTTTCTTCCAGACCTGCAAAAGGACCTGTGGTGACGTCACCGTGCTCACCATGTGGTTTTATTTAGCATTCTGTTTTAAGGATGCTATGATTTTCCGTTATAACCATGTTATAACGGAAAATAATAAAATTACCCGAACACCGAACCCGAACTTCAGTGAAAAAGTCCGGGTTCTTTGCAGTTTGGGTTTACTCAACTCTAGTCTGCCCCATTCAACTTCTGGGTCTCCAAATTGGGCGCATGGTCTGAGCTTTCCTTTTACGCGTTGGAGGTGCTGGCCTGCCCTGCAGCCAGTGTATTGTCCGGACGTGTGTTTAGCATGGCGGGGAGATGATCACAGACAAGCCTAGCCGCCTGTTCACAGCCAACACAGACAAGCTCACGTTGATTACAATGAACCAGGCATGGATCCTACAGGACTTGTCCGTACCTTGTGCTAAATAGAGTATACTGGCTGCACCCAGCCATTGTTAGACTCCAGCACACTTTCTCTTTTCCATTTCCCAATGTTTTGGGGCCTTCCCAAATTTATAAAAAATAAATAAATAAAGGGAAAAAAAAGTTTTGGCTATCTCCTCTTCCTCCACCGCTGCTTTCACCTACACCGCCACATCTACCGCCTCCTCTACCCCCTACTCCACTTTGACCTCCGCCTCCTAGTTCAAGATGATTATTTAAAAAAAAATTATATTCTATGTTATTTTAAATCATTTCCCTATCCACATTTGTTTACAGGGCAATTGTCCTTCACTTACCCCCATGTTGCTTCCTTTTGCAGCCCTCTAGCCCTTACTATGACTATTTTGCAGCCATTTTAGTGCACCAAAGTGGGGTTCGGGTTCAGGTCAGCCAAACCCGGCGAACCCGAACATCCACGTGTCCGCTCATCCCTATTGGTGATACTTGACTAGATTATTTTGGTGGTAATTTTAATGATTTTACAGCTCACAGTAAATGCTGGTTCTTATCAGTATACTGAGTTATAGACCCGTATTACTAATAATCTCTATAATTTGTTACGGTTTTCCAATTTGTCCGTAAAATTTTTTGGCTGTCCGTGATTTTGGTATAAGTTGTCCATAAAAAAAAATATATATTATGGTTGGCAACCCTGCACCACACTAACTGTTATATTACACTGTTTATTCACCCCACTATGAGAATAAAGGCCTAATTGTATTGCTTATCCGTGAAATCAGGTGGACACCATTATAACAGTTATATTACACTGTTTATTCACCCCACTATGAGAATAAAGGCCTAATTGTATTGCTTATCCATGAAATCAGGTGGACACCACTATAACGGTTATATTACACTGCCTATTCACCCCAATATAAGAATCAAGGCCCTAATTGTATTGCTTATCCATGAAATCAGGTGGACACCATTATAACAGTTATATTACACTGTTTATTCACCCCAATATGAATTAAGGCGTAATAGAATTGCGTATCTATTAAACAAGATGGGCATCACAATAACGGTTATATTACACAGCTTATTCACCCCAATTTAGAATAAGGGTGTAATATAATTACTTATCTATTAAACAGGAAGCAAAACATTCAATTAGATATCTATGTGCCCAACACAAGGAATTGGTGCAATCTGCACTGTCT